>NC_044278.2:117326060-117941393 GCF_004027225.2 Strigops habroptila | reverse complement strand
TTCCAGCTTCTCAGCTATGCTTTGACAAATGAGATTCTTGTAAAAGTTATGCTTTTAATTATTTTAAATGTTCAAAATATATTCGGGATTTTCAGTTTACCTTTTTCTCTTGGCTGCCACAGCTGCTTTCAGAACTGCTTTTGTCAAAAAATATGATCTGATGTAATTAACTCATAACATTATTTCACTTATTTATATATTTCGTTTGGGAGCTGGATTAAGACACTTGCAATTCATACTCCCAGACTAATATAAAGTGAGTAATCTTCCATGGATTTCAGGGCTCGAAAGTATCCTAAACTAACATATTTTTATACAGTGTTTATTTAATTGGAATTTTATAGATTAAAAAAATATATATTAAGCTAGTAGAAAGGTGGTCTGCTTTAAAGATATCAAATTATGCCACTGATAAACACAGAGAAATTAAGTCTGTGAAGTAATGTCAGATTATTAAATTATTAAATTCATAATTCTTCAGTTCTTTAAATCATTAGTGTTTATGATCTTTAATAAAATATATATTTTTATTTATTGCATTAATAATTTCCTATCATATGCTTTCAAAATGATGATGAAAAATGCTACATGTTACTTAAGAATCTGATTCAACATTAAAAAATATACAGATTTTTACTAACCTATATTTGCTTTGGCCATCAAAGAATCTTTTAAAACTCCACATTCAAAGGAGCAAGCATGTTATTTTTTTATACTGATCCTTCATGTTTATATGCTGGTGTCATGTTTATATGCCTTTCCTGGAAATCCAGTTGTGACTGCTGTTAAATTGGAGTTGGGGCATAGTCCCTTTCCAGGGACCTTAATCTGACACAGAAAACAGGTCAGATAAACTTTATCCTGACAGTGCTGCTTTCATTCCAAGACTTCCAAAGGAGCCCAGACTGATGAACTGGAATAGGACACCTACATTTTAGATAAGTGAATGGGATAAGATGCGTTTCCATAAACCATTTGCTAAGGGCAACGTAGGAGATTTCCGTCTATTTTTCAGAATAGACAAATAATCATGGATCCCTTGGGTTCTTGGTCCTTAATCTCAAAATATCCACGATTTTACTCTCTGAGGTAATCATTCCACTCACTAAACATAATGGGTGCCTGCAAACCTGCCTCCTGAAACTACTGTATGAGTAATGCTTTAAAGAGAAACAGTATCAGATGCTGGTGATACCTTTACACAGAAGAAATGAGAACTTTTTAAGGGTCTTTAATGTTTGGAATATGCAAATACCTAAGGGAAAAGGCACATTTGTCAGAGTCAACCTTAAAAAGTACAATTTTAACAAACAGGAAAGTTTTATCACAAAAAGATCTGTTAAGTCACAGAACAGAACAGTCAGTAATACTTCCATTTTGCCAGGACTCCTCCTTAATTTATCATTGACTATTTCTGAGAACTCTAAAAATACTTTAATCCAGACTGGTGCCATATTTTAGTACCTGAATGATAAGAACAAAGACTATCTGATAGGGAAATATTAGCTGAGTATAACCTGTTTATACGTAAAACAAGACATCGAAATTCAGTGCTCTATCTCAGTTAAGCAGGTACAAGCAGCCTCACTCTCTCCCTCTGGAGTGTACAAGACCACCTCTTGAGACCCAAGTACTGGAAGCAGCTGTTTCTGAATTAAAAGCCCTATTCCCCCCTATATTTAATTGTTCTCAGTAGGTCATTAACAGAGTTGCACTACCCAGGGAGAGATAGTACTTGTCATTCCCATACCCAACTCCACATCATGTTGTACTGGTTCTTTCAGCAGTGAATTGAAGAAATGGACAGTAGAACCAGGGATCCTTGCTCATCTGAAAGCAAATTCTTTAACATTAATGTTATGAGAAGTATTTAGTTTTGTCCTTTTGAACTAGTTTTGTTGAGTCAGTTAATTATGCTTTAGTTTTATAGCTAACAGATGTGTAAGAATTCTGCATTATCAGTTATGGAAGTAATGCTATTTCTCACATATATAGTAAGTTCAACAGGTTCAACTGAGAATAGGTGTGATTCTGAAAAAATAATTGCAATGGGCTACTTACGAATCACAGAATTGTTGAGTATGGAAGGAATATTTTGACATTGTCTAGACCAACCTCACTGCTCAGGCAGGGTCAAATAGAACAGGTTGCCCAGGACCGTGTCAAGTTGATTTTTGGATATCGCCACAGATGAAGATGCTATTTTTTGGCATTGGTCATGGACCTGATGTACTTGGTGGACCAAACACTACTACTTACATATACTGCTATACAGTGTCTGGGTTTATCACAGTGATTTGCAGATAGGAAGGAGAGAAGGAAGGCTCATGGTAGCTACTCATGACCAAACACTGAAAAATTGCTGAAAACTAGCAACAGAACAAGCCGCTTTGAACCCTACTTAGTCTGTAGTACTCCAGCATAACTGCCACTATTGAGAATGATCCGATTCCTACAAATGAGACCAAAACAAAGTCAAACAGATGTGAAGAGTTTTGAGGGGCAATGAAACGTAGATGAAAGACAGACAGTGATCAAGGAGACCTGAGCATCTCTCAGTTCCAAAGGATTTTAGCAGATAGATATTCTTGTCCACTTTCTGGAACTATGGGGGCTTTTTTGAATGCTGTAATTTAATTACTAAATTAAAACCAGAAAAAAAACAAAACCAAAACCAACAAAACAAAAGCGAAGGACTGCAAGTACTCAGATTATCCCAGGCACAGGAAAGCTACTAACACAGAGGGCAGTAGAGCTCAGATGTCAGAAAGCTGAGAGGACTCTGATCTAGAAAAGCACTTAAGCATGCAGTCTAAATTCAACTAAATGGATACTGGAAGTCCATTAAAATCAGTGGGGATCATAGATGTGCCAATTTCTGATGTGTTTAAATAGATGCTAAGCACTGAGCTAGTATTCCCAGTCAGTGAGTTCCGAAATATCTGAGTGATCCAACCTCTCAGCTGCGGACTTACCTCCCCTTACTAAGTCAGAATGTTTTATAATCTGGAGATGACAGCATTGCCCATTTACATCCTTCGTCTGCAGTCAAGGTTCCTCAGGATAGCAGCACCTCTCAAGCACATAACCTCTGCATAACACCAAACAGAATGGGGGGAGCCTCTGGATGAAGATTCTCAATGCTTAATGAAATATAACTCTAAGATGCTGTTAGCAAAAAAAAAAAAAACCCTGTAGCTCTAATACACCAACATTTCATTCTCTTATTGAAGTTTGTTTATTTGTAGCATATGGAGAATTTAGAATGTAAATGTGATCTTCACCTTTGCTTTCACATGGCTTTAATAATAACTGCAAATCTACTGTAAATGGGAATCAATTCTTATATCCTCACAGTAGCGACTATAAAATAAGGAACATAAAATCACACAGCTAGATACACAGTAATTACAAATAATTCATCTTCATCTGCAGCCTTCACAACAAAGGTGTTAGTTTGGGCTTGAGGAGCTTAGGTAGATTGGTAGCTGAAAGATATTTGAGCCCTTCTTGCCCGTTCTGTTCATGCTTCCATTAAACATAAACCAGTAAGCAATTTATAATGGCATAAATAAAACACACTTCCGTTGTTAATAGTCCATTTCTAACAAATAAAATAGAGACAACATTCTAATAGCTGGCTGAATTGAGCAATTTTCTCTAGGTTTTCTGAGTACTACCCAGCAAGCATAAATATAAAGGTACGTCCTCAAACAGAAACCAAGGATGGACTGAAATACCCTACTAATCTACCTCAGGCAAAAGCCTGTCTGAACAGATGGGCTTTCCTCTATGCCTTCAGGTTTTGCTGCATTACTGGTGGAAATTAGTTCCAGAGGGAAGAGCTTTCCCTTGAGAATTTGTCATCACCTGCCCTGAGATATTAATCAATAGCACAGAAAGAAAGGAGCATCTCCCCAGAAAACTGGGACCTAAAGTATCTTAGAGAGTAGTACGAGTTTATTGGTACGTGGTTTGCAGGGGGCTCTCTGGAGCTGTAATGACAGCTTGCGCTGTCCACAGCTAATTCTTCCTTTGCAAGCGGTGTGAAAGAAGCTGTCCTGCACAATGTGCTCACAATTGTTGCCTGTCCACAGCATCATACCCCAGAGAAGCCAGAATTAGTGGAATAGACTGCTAAGAAATTTCAGCAGCTGAGAAATCTGGATATAAAGGTTGGAAATCAGGTTCAGAGAAGCTGCCACAAAGAGAGGAACTAATTTCTCTAAAATGAAAATACCTCTACAGCCCCAACTGTCTGTAACTTTTAATAATTGGTGTAGTATATAGAACCCATTTGACATAGTCCTTGATCCTGTGAAAACTCATAGGGTTTGGTTATTTGCTTAAAGATAAATTTAAGTGGAAGTTGTTTGTCTTTCATGTGCATCTGCCTGAGAAATTTACGTTGAAGTAGAATTATTTATTTCTTCCTTTTAGTTTTTTACTAAAGTTTTCATTATAAAAACATGGGCCCACTGCTCATTTTACATACAAGTTATTCTGAGCGTGATGCCATTTTAATTAATGGTTTTCACAAAAGGGAAGGCCATAACCAATTAGGGCTCTATAAAGAAGCATTTTAAGGCAAATACAATCAGAGCAACTTTTCAGAAAATCACCCCCTTTTCAGTAAATGCTGTATTGATTTTACAGCTTTGCATGCATATTGTGTCACTTAGTGAAAATGTCTATTCCAAGTGTCTGCCTACTCCTTGCAAACACGCATCTGAAAACCTAAATAGTTTGCCAAGGTCTGGTCTAATTTATTTACATTACAAGTTGTCAACAGCAGTAGGTGGCAATCATCATGGGACCAGAAAAAAAAGGCACTTTGAGAGCAAATATAAAATGGTGAATGAAGATGGTGTTTGCATTCAAGAAGAAAATGGGCTGTGAATGAACTGGACTGAAATCCAGAGGCAATACTTGGGATCGATTCTGACTTTTATTGGCTCATTATGAGAGTGAAACAGTATTTTCAGGCTTAGTAGAGTTCACTACTCACCCTATTTAGGAAAGCTGTGGAATTTAAGAGAGAATGGTTGGTTTTTATGATAATGTGAGCTCTGTGGCCTGGTTGCCTAAGGGATGGATAGCTTCCTGTTCTCTGTGATGGGCACAGAAAGTTCTATGTTGCCATGTAATGGTGAGTGTGGGGCTGTCGAGATGTGGGCAGAATCCTGTACTGTGACACCAAGGACTGACTGGATGATGTTAGTCATATGGAATGGATGGCTTGCTGTTCTCAATGATGGGCACAGAAAGCTCTCTGTTGGCATGTAATGGTGAGTGTGGGGCTGCCAAGGTGTGGGTAGAATCCTGTACTGTGACATCAGGGACCTGCCTGGATGATAAGTCACATGCTTCAGTCTAAGGTAGTCCTGCAAGAAGCAAAGAATTGGGCTTGATGACCCTTAAGGGCCCCTTCCAACTTGAAATAATCTATGATTCTATCATTAGGGCATCTGACAATGGAGATGACGGGACACAACCAGTGGCACCATTACACATGGCTGAGTACCAGATTTCACAGCAGCAGAAGTTATTGTTACTTTGGAAATGTCTACATGCCACATGGGACCAAACCCAGGTCTTCTATGAGTAAAAAAAGCACGAGCCCACGTGGTGAGCACTTAAAATACAAAAAAGCCATGATACAAATGTCTGCTGTACCTAACTGGGATCAAGAACGTGAAACTGGGGCATATCCCATGTGCCAGTTAAGGATTCAGGCATCTAAGCTGTCAGCTATGCAGGCTAATAAAGTTGTGGCTATTCAGCCTGGAGAAGAGAAGGCTGCATGGAGACCTCAGAGCAGCCTTCCAGTATATGAAGAGGGCCTATGAGGATGCTGGAGAGGGACTCTTCATCAGGGACTGTAGTGATAGGACAAGGGGTGCTGTGGGTTTAAACTGAAACAGAGGGAGTTCAGGTTAGATATAAGGAAGAAGTTCTTTACTATGAAGGTGGTGAGGCACTGGAATGCATTGCCCAAATAAGTTGTGAACGCTCCATCCCTGGCAGTGTTCAAGGTCAGGCTGGATAGAGCCTTGGGTGACATGGTCTAGTGTGAGGTGTCCCTGTCCATGACAGGGCGTTGGAACTGGATGATCTTAAGGTCCTTTCCAAGCCAAACCATTCTGTGATTCTATGATTTTACAATATGTTTCTATCATATTCTGTGGGTTTAAAAATCAAAAACTGAAGCAAAGAACTCTTTTCAGCTCTGCCAGTTCTCACTGTCGGGGACAGAGCAGCGGACTCAAAGCAAGTGTTAGCTTAGTGCCATGTTAAAGACCTATCTCATTTTAAAACTAGGAAACAGAAGGTTGGTTTTTAACCATAACATGAAGTTTTGAAGCCATACCATTCAACTTCCATGGTCCTTTTTTCTCTCTCTTAACCTCACAATATAGGCTTTATTCTCGCCTCGCCATTATTTGCTTTAAACCAAAATGTAACTCTGCTGGCTTCGGTGGGCTCATTCCTGAGTTATATCCTGGAGTAATGAAGTAAATGACAACCCAATATGAAACATATGATTGTGCAAAGTGAATTCCACATTGGCCTGCACCCTGCATAATTGCACTGAAGTCAATCTAAGCTGTGTAAGTTATTGCAGAATTTTTTTGTGTGAAAGAAAAAAGTAAAAAAAAAATGAAAGAGCCCATGTCTAGCTTTGTGTTTTATCCTAAGCCAAATGTGTAGACAGCTTGCATTGGCCAGCATTCTCAGGAAGAGCCTAAAGGGACCTGTTTGCCAACATTTGATTCCCTGGCAGGAAGCTTTTTGTACTTCTGTTAATTAGCCAGCACAGGGTGTTTCCAGTTTCTCTGGAATACTCTAGCCAAGGGCAGACTATATGGACACACATCAGAAAAAAGCCATTGACTCTACAGAAACACGTTGAACATTCCCATACTCATTGTTTGGAGGACTGGAACAGATGTGCTGTAGAGAGGAGTCCAGGAACACAGATTTTTATGTATGGTTTTATCAGAGTTTAACAATCCTATAGTGGCATTCGTTTGACTTGCCAAGTAGAAGGCAATGGTTTCATCTGTATCGGGCATTGAGGCAGAGCAGCTTGTTAGATATTATAAACAAATATGCTACAACGAAAGCATCTTTTAATTTGTTAGAAGCAGGGCTAATTTTGTGGCAGAGCAGCCTCAAATATCAGCACTTATTTAATGGAGATAGAGATGCAGAAGCACGCACATTTTAAGATGCAGACACCTCCTTCCACACAAAATTAGCTGAACTACTGAACTGCTACCCAATAGTACTCGGCTGTCCGTGACATGGAAATTTAAACATCCTGCCTAACAATCACAAAGAACACAAGCTATGGTAAAAGCGTGAATATACTTAAGGAAAATAAAATCAGGTATGCAACTTTTTGTTAATTTGTCAGAAATTACATCTCGCTAGTATATTAAAATCTGATCTCAGTACATTGAAACATAGAAAGTAATATATATGGAATAAAACTTGCCACAAATGTGTTCTACAACAGCTGAAATGCCTGATAAGCTTTCACATAGATTCAGACACTTAAAAATGACCAAATCAAGCAAGTCCACTAAATTTCCCCCAAAATGAGGAAAGTTCAGTGGATTGCAGGAAAACAGTAAATTGCCTTCTACACAGTGAAAGCACACCTGCTAACACTATTGATATGTCAGTGCTATCTGGTTTTCAATGACTGTTACCTGAGCAGCAATGTTCTCTTCAGAGGAATAAATAGGGAGAAAAGAACATCTTGAAAGACTCAGAATCTCTTAAAAAATAATCAGGGTGAAATAGAAGTTTCTAAAACATGCATTTAAAACAATCCTAAAAGGAGACAATTTATTCTGGTCCAGGTCTTCCCACTGGTCCTGTGAGAAAAGGGTATGCTGAATATTCCATATTTCTGACTCCAAAAGAGAAAAAGATCTGATTTTTAATAAAATCCACTTTCTTCTGTATGCACACTTTCAAATACCTGCCATTTTTTTTCTGTAATCAGATTTCAATCTGAACCTACTTTTCAACACATCAAACACAGAGGGGCAGATCATCACTTCCAATTTAATGCCAACTTTGCAGCCAAACTCTTGCAAACTTGATGCCATTGTTCCAATCACTATCTTTGTCAAATGAATTTACTCCAGCTGATTAATGTTTTCTTCCACCTGTTTTTCCTTTAAGGAATTTTGCAGATGGGAGTGAATTTCAGCCACAACAAATAACCACATAACTTTGTAAGAACAGTGATTTTCTAGAAAATGGAGACAGTGATATATGCAAGTGTACTTAGCTCTATGTCAAATAGAAGGAGTCACAGTAATTCACCTCATTGTACATCTGTTTGAGAGCTAGAGGTGAAAAGCAATATACAGAAGCATACACCATAACAGGCCAATGGACCAACTAATATTTTGACTTTGACAGTGACTTGTAAAAGTGCTTCCGAAGGGGATCTAAGATCTTTGTGACACACTTAGTGAAATGACATGCCCACAGAAGATCCCTATTGTCAGCATACTGTTGCTTAAAAAGTATGATTTTTATGTAAAACAGGTCCATGAAATCGAGAACAATTAACTAAAGAACAAAACCTGTTCAAGAGAAAGCACAGAATCTATTTTGCCTTCGATTTATAAATTATTTGCATCAATTAAAAAAAAAAGAAAGGAGTTTGAATTTCAAGGCTTTCAAATAGAGAAATTCTGCAAAAGCAATGAGAAAAAATAAAATACTAAAATCATAGGATCATAGAATCACAGAGTGGTTTGGGTTGGAAAGGACCTTAAGATTATCCACTGGCAACCCCCTGCCATAGGCAGGGACACCTCACCCTAGACCATGTCACCCTAGGCTCTGTCTAACCTGGTCTTGAACACTGCCAGGGATGGAGCTTAACCCTGAGTATTCTGTGTCTTTCTGCACCTCATTTTCCTTCCCCCTGAATGTGCTGCATCAGCAACACTCTCCATTGCTGATTACCAGAGTCCTGGCCCTGGAGTCCAGCTGAGGTTGCAGAAACTTTCAGCAAGTTCAGGGACAATGGCCTGAGAGAAATCTCAGAGGCTTTTTTCTGTTTAATTTTGCCTCTTTTTATTATTAAGATTTAACTGAGCTTTGTTTCAGAGTAGTGGACTGTGAAACTAGGATGGGAAGATTAGACTTTGCTGGGGAAAAGATATGTATGAAATATTACTATGACAAGGTTGTGTGGATAGTTTGTGATGTGTGAAATGAAATCCCTACTCAATGTGCCTAGGCAATGCAATTAGTGCTACCCTGGTCAGGGATTTCTTTTTAGAACTGAAAAATTTGTCTTGAAACGCACGTACCCAATATATTTAAAGCCCTACTTAAAAAAAAGATAACAAATTCCTGAAAACCTCTCCTCTGATTTATCATTTTTATGCATCTATAATGGGTTAAAGTGAAAGGTTATTTTCAAGAAACTTTTGCAGCTGAGTTCTGAATACCTAGCAAATTCTTGATCAGAATAGTAAATGCAGGAAATCATGAACTTTGCCTGGCATTCAATCACTTTGCAGGGTGGGAAAACTCAAGCTGACTAGAAGATTTCCATTCAATTCATTTTTAATAGAATATACCATCTTAAAAAAACCCAACAACCAACCCCCAAAACCATACAAAGCAAAAAAAACCCCAAACCCTTGAACTTTCTCCCAGGAAAACTGAAACACTGGGTACTAGGCAGGAATTACCTGATCCTGGAGAGGGAAGACAAAACTGACAACAGGTTTTCCCAACTGAAAATAGAACTTTGCTTCTTCCCTTCTGATGATGAAATGCATTTTTTCCTTCCTGTTTTCTTCCAATTCGTAACAAATGAAAATGTTATCAAAAATGCCATTTGGGCAAAAGAAATGCGTTATCTTCCAGTTAAGCATAGCCATGAGAAACCATACAAGCAGCTCACCAAGACTGAAGTGGACATGCTGCTTTAGCAGTTAGTCTTTCTTGTAACCTTAATTTTATTTAGGATAAAGCTACTTATTCCTGGCTTCAGGGCTTGAGTGGTTCATAAGGTTTGTTCTGACCCTGTGCACAGAGATAAAGCCCACATTTAAGTTATTATGCCCTTGCTGTAAGGACAGTTTAAAACAATGAGATAAAAATATTAAGATCTCTAATAATTTAAGCCTGTGTCAGAAATGTGCCTGAACCAAGTTCCAGATGAGAAGAGCAAAGAGATTGCACATAGCAGTAATTCACAAGGGCTCAGGAAGGTTCCCAGGCACAGGAGAGTGTCCACTAGGTCATCAAGCTGTTAACACGTTCTTTGGCATGAAGTTTGCCAGTCTTTCTCTGTAGTTCTCTGATACATTTTGGATGTCGATATATTCTAAAGATGGTTCCCAACAGCCAGTTTCCACACAGGCACCTTGTATTGAAAACCCAGACATGCTACTTTGACTCAGTGTCTGGAAACACTTCTGGGCATGTTCAATTTACTGGTAGCCAAAATGTCCTGTCTTTTGGCTGTCTAGATGTTGTGTGTGTTCCCTGGCTGTGTCCATAAGGGGAGGCAGAAAACAGAAGTTTAGTATGATTATCTCTCACTGAAAACATAAAGGCAGTCAAAAAAAGTGTTTTAAAAATAAATAAAGATTTAAAAATTCTTTAAGAACTCAAAAGCAGGGTTGAAATCAGTGTCTCCAAAATCTGAATTTCTAGTCACTGCATGGTAAGCCCATGACTCAATCCTTAGGGCAGCCTGGAGAGACATAGAGGAATACTCATAACCAAAGAAGTAAAGCAAAAACCCAAGTGGGAACTAGTCTGGAAAGGAACTACGTATTCCATGTTCATCAGAACATCTTGAAATAAGATCTGACATGAATAACTTAATTTGAAGGGTTAAGGTTAGATGGAGAGAACATGTATTTTGGTCAGAGTAAAGGTTAAATTTTTGTCCTGTGTAAGTGATGTATTTCTGTGCCTTTATTTTTGTGTTATTGCCAGTGATATATATTGAAAAAATAAACAATCAGGAAAGCCTTTTCATAACGCAGAGTCTCAGAAAAATAAGCTAAATTCCCTTTACTTGCATACATTTATAATACAGGATCATCCTGCCTGTTTCTTTCTTTTGCAACCTCTTCTCAGACACCTAGATTAGAAATTACCTACCAAAACCTGTGTTTTCCTTACTCTATAGTGCCTAGGTCAGGAGAGCTCTGATTCTTATTGAAACCTACAGGTGGATTACTGCTACTAATAATTCTAATTTATTACAAGTTTTAAGAGTAGTGTTATCTTCAGATTAATATAATTGCATTGTCTGTTTGGACTATTCAAATTGGAAACTAGATCTCTGGGACTGTTATCAACCTAAGGCAAACTGGTCCTCATTTTGGCTGGATCTTTGAGATGCTATTGAAATAAGTGTTACCAGGAAATGAAAATTAACAATATTTCTTAGTTCTGGTGAAGCTGAAAAGACAAAACACAAGACCATTACATAAAAAAGGGGGGGTCTGGATAAAACTAAAATGGGAATGTTAAAGAGATGCTGGAGCGCGGTAAGACTCTAATAACTCACTGGGAATAACCCTGAATTCCAAACCAGTAGGAAATGTAGTTAAAAGCAGTTTCAAAACTGGAAAACTAATAAACATTCTCATGAATCTTGCTTTGGGAATTAATTGCACAGTTCTTTGAAAGGAGTAATCCTACTGAAACTACCACCGTGGAATGGTAATATTTATAAGGAGGAAAACCTGGTTGACATGACATTACAAACCTTAATCTAACACAGGTTCCTACTGTGGCATACTTAACAGTATGAAAAAATCTTTTACAAGGAACTATTTGCAAGCTTGTGACCTTTTCCTTCTTTTCATTCCCATTTCACTTAAATTATCACTTTGAATACATCAAAGAGCCTCTCAGCAATCTGAGAGGTTCAAAATACATATTGAATAGAGGAAGCATTGATCTGAAAAGTAATTTCTTAGAAGTTCTACCCTGCAAGGATTTTGTGTCTGGCAGGAGTTTAAAAATTGATACATACTCAATGGAAATAGGTTTTATGCAAATAATAAAAGATTCAATCCACAGGTTGTTGTTTGTGTGTTAATTACAGGGTTTGTACTTTGCAAATGCTTTACAAACAAAGATTTTGAACATGTAAACTAGAGCTAGCAAAAATGTTTTTTGATTCAAGTGATATTCAACAGAATTGAGTGCTTAATAAAAGCTTTTTGTTTTCTTTGCCTCTTTTTTTTTTCCCCACAAATTACCAACATTTGTTAGGGAAAAATACTCCAACAACTACAACAACAAACAAACCAAAATGACACGCACCAAATAGCTAAAAAATGAAAAATGTTGATTTTTCAAGACCTAAAGTGGTTTTGATTGTGGGTCTCTCCTGTATCTGAGCAAAATCACCATTTGAGCCATCACTCTTGTAGGACCGTTTCCTGCAAAATGCCAAACAATCCTATAACTAGCAATGAATGCAGTTCATTCTCTCACTGTCTCTACATGTTTTCTACATCCTTCCTCTCCTGCAGCTTATGTTAGAGGCTTTCCCCTCAATGACTCATAGGGGAAAGCCTAGTTAGGCAGACTGCATGTGCTAAATCCTTTATAAACAACCCTTAACTTCAACAGTTAAGATCTCACTAGGGGACACCACAAGTCTTTATGCATAGCTTGTCAGTGCCATCAGAAAAGCCTGTATATCCCTTCAGCTAACCACATACCACATGTAGGTGTCTACTTCAAGGAGAGCAGCATAGTTCTCTGAGGACTCTGGTTATACTATCCTTCTATGTCTTCTTGAAAAGGACAATGCTTCTGCAGTGCAATTTACCCTGCCTCTCTCAGAATCCCAGTTTAAGTTGGAACTAATCAGTTCTGAAGATGTCGTTCTTTTCAATCAGTTGTAAAGACTAGCTTAGAGTAATGCCCAGTTATACAGCTGGAATTACGAGGTTTATTCCATCTCCAGTCTATGATGTCTGTTAAAAGCACCAGCAGTGTGGACTTGTGGCAGTTGTGAACAGCACAACAGGAAACTCTGAGGTTGTTCCAACTTACACTAATGGATTGGTTAATTAAACTAATTCCCAGTTTTGGGGGAACCCAGTCTGAAAGGAGAAAGGAAAGATGCTGAACTAAACCGCTGGATCTGTGATAACATAGAGAGAGTGAACAGACCTTTATTTTTATTTATATAGATCACTGCCCTTCACATTATAAACTCCTTGAGATCACTGACGTTGTGGGGGTAGATTTTAACTCGCACTAAGAGGTTTAACATCTCACTATCAGCTCCCTGGGCCTCACTACATTTAGCTTTATAGCATTCAGATGGTGTTTTTGTATTTCACTTTCTTTTTTCATATTTGTTTATTAGCATTGCAAATGTGTTTATAGTACAAAGCTTACAACTTCTTTCACTGTGTTTCAGGATTGTCTCGAAGGTGTCTATAATTATGTGAAAACAGACTTCTTTTAACAGTTCTTTTTTCAAGAACAGAAAGCATTTCCTGAAACGGAAGGTTCCAAAGGGACTAGTGTTTTCTGAGTGATAAATTACATGACACTTGCATTATACATTTTGCAGCACACCTTGTTTTGTGTTGCTGAAAGATAAGATTGTCTTCTCATTTAAAATATATTTTTAAGACGTGTGAATATATAAGGGTTGAACACAGGTTTGGCATAATTATCTGCTGTTTTAAGTTGTGCCCATGGCTCATGTTTAAGAACTGTCAAAAGATTATTTCCCACGGCATGTTACCTGAAGTACATTTTATTTTAAATGCAGATATAAATAAATGGCTGGGTTTTTTCCCCTGTAGTCTTTTAAGAAGCTGCCAGAGTTCCTAACAAAATGCCTTCACCTCTACCTAAAGCTGTAAACATTTAGGCAGCAGCCAAAATAGCAGTAGAGCATTTACTGCAGCAAACATAAGCTGAAGCAATATTATTGTTAATACAAAAGTACTTATTAAAAGGTCTGACTGAAATAAATGGTCAGAATCACAGAATCATAGAATAGTTAGGGTTGGAAAGGACCTTAAGATCATCTAGTTCCAACCCCCCTGCCATGGGCAGGGATGCCACACACTAAATCATGTCACCCAAGACTCCATCCAACCTGGCCTTGAACACTGCCAGGGATGGAGCATTCACAACTTCTTTGGGCAACCTATTCCAGTGCCTCACCACCCTCACAGGAAAGAACTTCTTCCTTATATCTTACCTAAACCTGTTTAAGTTTGAACCTGTTACCCCTTGTCCTATGACTACAGACCCTAATGAAGAGTCCCTTCTCCAGCATCCTCGCAGGCCCCCTAATGGTCAAGTTGTAGAAGTTTTATTTCATCTAAAATAAATATATTCGTCTAAATATTGTTATAGGCCCTACAAACAAAAAAAAAAAACTTAGGTGTGAGAAAGAAAAAAAACTGACAAATTATACTTTCAAAAATGAAATTATAGTATTCATCTGAAAATACAAAGCAGACAGATGGTGCAGGTGTATCTGACTACCCACTGTTGTTGTTATGTTTCCTGCCTACTGGAAAAATACTAAAACACATAAAATGTATATGGTAATGTGGCTTGGTAGATAGCGTTTGCCTGCTCAGCCAGGGGCTATTTATTTAAAGGTCTCTTAAAACTGAAGAATTTGAGCATTTTCTAAGAAAGTAGATTAGAAATAGCAGCATGTTTCTCTCTCCATCATGTATCCTGCTCTTATCAGCAAAGCCTTGATTAAAGAGTTTGTGTGTGTGTTTAAAGTATTCAGGAAAAATAAATAACTTACATTTGTGAGATTTGATGCAAGATCATAGAATCATAGAATCTTTTGGGTTGGAAAGGACCTTAAGATCACCTATTTCCAACCCGCCTGCCATGGGCAGGGATGCCTCACACTAGACCATGTTGCCCAAGGCTCTGTCCAACCTGGCCTTGAACACTGCCAGGGATGAAGCACTTTACCAGTTCTTCGGGCCTCACCCACCCCTGAAAATGATCTTTGGGTGAGGCAATAGCTGTTAATATGATTGTTTCAGTGACTGATCCACTCTACCTGAATCTACAGACTGTCTTCCTTTCTAATGGCTGGAGTTTGCATCGATACGGTTGAAGGTCAACGTAATGACAAATCATGAAATTGCCTTGAATGTCTTGAACTGAGCTTTGTAATTCAGTCAAAATAAAAGTTTGGAATATTCATACCAATAAATTTCATGCTACCACTATAGGCTAGTGCATTTCACAGTCAGAATGATGGATGGCTTATTTTGTAAAATACTAAATTACTATGATATTAATGCACAACCCTTATGTCATGCTATTAAAAAAAAAAAAAAAAAATCAAAATCCTCCAAAACTTCTCAACCTCCTCCCCCCACAAAAGAAGAAACAAAACTAAAAAAACCTAATAGCTTCTCAATATTCATACATGTAACAACATGCTTAAAATGACTACTGTACTTTTCCGCTGGGTAATGTCAAGATACACACTTTCCTGCTAGTTTGGTTATAACGACATCTTCAGAAAAAGAAAACTTTCTGGATTTTCTCTTGTTAGAATTATTCTCAATGGGACACTAAATATGAGAAACAACAGGGCAAGTCAACACATGTGAACTCTGGAGACTGTGGTACATAAGGTGGATCTTCCCCAT
Organism: Strigops habroptila; assembly: GCF_004027225.2. Classification (NCBI taxonomy): domain Eukaryota; kingdom Metazoa; phylum Chordata; class Aves; order Psittaciformes; family Psittacidae; genus Strigops; species Strigops habroptila. The sequence goes on along the minus strand of NC_044278.2, from coordinate 117,925,707 downwards.
GGCCAGGATTTAACCTTTTCCTCTTCATGAACTTAAGGTTGATTTCAGACTATTTTTTCAGCCTGCCAGGTCCTTCTGACTGGCAGCACAACCATGTGGTTTATCAACCACTTCTCCCAACTTTGTATCATCCACAAACTTCCTGAGGATGAACTGTGTTCCATCATCCAGGTCATGAACAAAGACAAAGCACTGGCTCCAGTAACAACCTCTGGGGTACACCAGTCATTAAGAATCTCCACTGGGACTCTGTGCCATGGATAACTTTTTCAAAGTCCAGCAGTTCAGTCAGTTTTCAGTACACTCTGTGGTCCACTTATCTGCCCACACTTTATCAGTTTGTCTGTGAGGATGTTATGGAAGGCAGAGTGGAAAGCACTGCAAAGTCAAGATGAACTAAATCCACTCCTGTCCCCTCTTCCTGCCGTCTAGATTCAAAATTGCTTAACTGAATTCCTAGCTATGCCATATACTTGCGGTTTTGTCAAGATAACTATTTAAGAAAACCCAAGTATTTTGGTATTATAGGACATGTAAGTGCCCAGAAAATTACTTTGCAGGTTAACTGGATTGCAAGAATGATATAGGCTTTTAATATTTATCTGCAAAGATTCAAGACACTTTATCAAAGCATATGCTGCTTTGATCACAATTCATACTGGTTTGAGGGTAAATATCTCACTATAATGAGTTGTCAGACTTCTCAATGTGTGCTTTTTAGGAAAACAAATTTCTGTGAGATAAATATCTCTATAAACCTACCATTATGAATGTGAATTAATGTATACAGCAGAATGAATACATTAAGAACAAAAATCTGTCATTTATACCCCTCCATCTCTTTTTTCACTTCCCTTTTTAGCAGGGCAAGGCACCCAGATTGAATACCCCTGTATCTCTGTTCCCTTCTGTGATCTTGTTTTTTATTTCCACATACATATGACTTGAGATTGCTTATAATTATAATGCTAGAATAATCTATCTTCCTCTGAAAATGTGGTGCATTGTGAAGCAGTGTGGAAATGCATAACAAGATCTGACTGCCACAGAAAGTAAAAATGACTGTCAATATTGATGGTAGTAGCCACAACCTTTTTTCTCTGAACATCTTTGATTATTCTTATTTGAAGAGCAGTCAAGATATGGAAGATCAAAATCTGGTCTCGGTTACACTGATTTAAATACAGCATAACTGCACTGCATTTAAGTCTTCTTAACAAAAGAGCTGAACTTTAATTTGGTTCCTAAATACAAAATGTATTTCACCAGCAACCTGTTAGGGTGAGGCTTTGGGATTCCTTTTTTTTTCTTCCCACTCCTTTGATTCATTCCTTCAAAGTATGTTTATTTATGCATTCACAGCTCATTTTGCATTTCTCATTGGGATATCATTCAAGCGTAAGTCAAGTTTTGCCACGTACAGTCAGATGGTTTAATAGAAAAGATTACTTAAATACCAAAAGAACTGATTAAAACAAAGCCCTGGTGGATTCCTCAGTAAATATTTTTAGAATATTATGCATAGCTTATAATCTTTCATTAAGAACCATAGACATTGATGGGCTATGGGATAGATAAAGTTCAGCAACCCAGGCAAAAACTGTGGATAAAAGAATTCCTGAACCCAGATGTCTGTTTACAAAGACCAGAGCCTTTATTCTCTTACTCCTTCATTCCCAGGACCTGGAAGATCACTTAAGTTGTTTTGTTCCCTCCTGAATACGGGAATTTCTGCTTCTCCAGGTGATGGACCAGATCCCAAGCCCATGCACTAGAACAAGCAGAGAATTGCAAACTTGCCCTACCAGTTCTAGCTCTCAGGAAGAGCAAAATTCGTACTTCAGCTGTGTGACACGCAGTGGCTGGGAAGAACACGGGCAGCTGCATAGCAAAGTTATACAAGACGTGTAGCTACTTCTGTTGGTTCCACCATTACTCCCATCTAGTAACACCATCCGCAGCCAGCCCAGAAGCAAACTATTAAGCAAGTGCTACGCACACTGAGTTCAGTGCTGGCACACGAACTTTTCAGAACACAGGATTTATTGAGCAGTTCGTTGGTAAACTTGTCAAAATAGACCCTCACTCTTCATGCTTTCAGGTTTCTCTGCAGTTCTTTTCTCATCTTTTATGTATAAAAATTGCTATGGACATAGATTTCAAACCTGTAAAATTATGCAAAGTTACAAGTCACTAGAAAGATGATGTGAGGGAAGAGGGCACAGTAAAGTCCTTTCCAAACAAGATCAGAAGTTTGTATATTTGTGTATTCTGTTTTACTGTGTCAAATAGCAAGTAACTACAAATAAGCCTAAGAATAAGACACAAATATGACAATGTTTTCACAGTATATTTCCCTAGTGATTTCAAATAATCTATAGCTTGGAGAGTTTTTGAGCTGGTCCTATCTTTTATTTATTAGGTCTGAAGATACTTCTTTTCTTATGAATCTAATTACCTTTTCAACACATATAAGCTACTGGTACAAGTTTCTGTGGCACTGAGTTCCACAGCTTCACTATATATTTTTATAACAGCACATCTGGTTTGCTTTAACTTGGCTACTGAATAAGATCATCTAGATTCAGTTATTTCACATACACTTTTCTATACTTGTTATGATTTCATGGTACTCTATGATGCATATACTCCATGGGCTCATTCAGTCCAGAAAACTATGGTCAGTTTAGTTCCTTTTGACTCTTCACTACTTAAAGAGTTGGAAGCTATTCAAGTACTTGGGATTGATGCAGCCCCGTTTAGCTATATCCGAATTTACAAGGAGCATCTGCAATGTCTGTCTCACAATTGAGTTCAGTAAAGCACAAGCAATCAGGAATTCGACTATAACAGAAAACAGAACATTCTGAAACTAGGATATGAATACATAGTTAATGTATAAAAATATACAAAAGCATACACACACCAGAGTATTTTTCTAGTAGATTAAATGGGGACTTTTAAATGCATCACATCGTTCCTAAATTCCGACCTTCTGAACTGCACTACGAATAGTTTTGTCTTTGTAGTACCTTAAAACAACCCATATTGGCTAAAATACAGACCTCTTAGCTTGAGAAGCAAATAATTTCACTGCGATGATTCTTATTTAAATAAGGGACACTGAAGGATGGAATTCAAATGATTTTCTGACCAACTCTGAATCTGACTTCAGACTAGTTCTTCAAGGAAAATCATGACTTTAAATCCCTATTCATCTTGCAGGTTCATGGAATGAAATTCAAGAGCAACTGAACTATGTTTACTGATTTGAATCTACTGAAAAATAATGCGTGTTTGCCACATCCTGTGCTGCTCCTAACCAGATCATTCAAGCACGGACTCTTGCAATTCTGAGCCATGTGGTTAAGCACTTAGGAGATACGTAGATTGCCTTGAAGCCCACTGGAAGAAATTACCATGGCTGATGTAGTCACGTAGAATGTGCCACCTGGTTGAACTCAGTATGAACTTGGAGCTCTTTACTAAATCTTCGCTTTGGGAAAAATCAGAGATGTAAAACTTGAAAAGGATTTATAAATCATAACTTCTAAATATGACAGCAGGATTTATAAAGTTGATTATTATGGCAGGATTTCAGAGCACATTTATAGCCTAAATCAGATATATGTGAAGGGTGAAATACGGTTAGATAGCTGAAATCTTTCTATTTAGAAATTTTTAACGTGATTTGTAGATCTGTCATTGGATTATTCTATCTTATTTGAGAAGCCAAAGAATGGCAGATGAGTCTGTGGATTTTTAAATCCACTTTGGAATAAGTCAACTGGTACAGAAATTATTTTAACTAAATATGATCTTTAAAAGTTTGCAAATTAAAACACATTCCTGCATATTTATTCAGAAGATTTATAAATCAGAACTAAGGCAATCTTTAAGAAAAACATGCCCTGAAAACATTTAATGTTTATATGTTTAAAACTATCTGGCTTGTTTCTCTGATCATCTCTTAGTTTGAGACGGAAAAGAAACACATATGGGTTCACTCCAGTTACAGTCCAAACCATGAATCTCACGTTCAATACAAATGAAATTACGCATTAGGACACTAATTTCATTTAACATAAACCGAGTTCCTGTAATACTAGGGCAAAGAGACTAAATATTCCCTGATCTCTTGTGCAAACACTTCATGCTACCATTCCTATATGGGCTTGTAGATTATGCATATAACACATCTTCTTACCCTCCTTTCAGTATTGATTCTTTCTTATAAAGGCAATGGACCCTATTCTCCTGTACTTTAAAGTGAAGTCTCAGCAGAGTTATAAAGAGATGAGTGGCCAAAGGGGTGCTCATAGAATCACAGAATGGTTTGGGTTGGAAAGGACCTTAAGATCATCTAGTTTCAACCCCCTGCCATGGGCAGGGACACGTCGCACTAAATCATGTCACCCAAGGCTCTGCCCAAGCTGGCCCTGAACACTGCCAGGGATAGAGCATTTACCACTTCTCTGGGTAACCTGTGCCAGTGCCTCACCACCCTCACAGTAAAGGACTTCTTCCTTATATCTAACCCAAATTCCCCCTGTTTAAGTTCGAACCTATTACCCCTTGTCCTATCACTACAGTCCCTAAAGAAGAGTCCCTCTCCAGCATCCTTGTAGGTCCCATGTACTAATTATAATGAATCTGCTATGACACTGCAGCCAACTCACTTTCTCTGTATCACCATTCATCTTCTCATTTTTTATTTCTTTTATCTATTTGGATAAAAAGATATAGCTCTCTCTTTAGGATAGAGACTGTCTTTCATGCATTTATGTCACAACATAAATGTTCATGCACAAAACAAACAGTTATATTAAACATTTTGCATTCAACTGAACTTTGAAATGGGTCAAAATCTTTGGCTGAGGAATTAGTCTGCTGCAGATAAGCTCACTTTCTGCAATAGCAGGTAATTCTTATCTGGAACAAGTCGTAATGTCAGCCAATATTATCATTATCACACTTCAAAAATAGGAGATAGCTGAAAGAAAGTAATTTAAAAACAAATAAAGTGAACTCAGAAAGTGTGGCAGCAGCCTGCAAGAGTAATTATGGAGCTCTACAGTCAATATTGCTTCTGTATATCTCAGCTGGTTGAGATATATTTTTGATTGACTGACAAAAATATTTTTAGCTACTTCTGTCATTTTAAATTTATAAGTATTTTTTTGTATCCTAATATACTTGACATTGCTTCATTTGTGTTTCAAACCTTCTTTTTCCTACTGAGATCCTAATGTGGCAAAATAATTAATTGTAGACCAAGCACTGTGCAGAATATTATTGTTTCTTTTTGTTAATGAGGCACAAAACCACTTCTGTGAAGCTGGTTGTGAGCAGAACTAGGTGGGAAATAGTTTCAAACAATGATCCAGGTAGCCCAGCTAGTGTGGGCTCAGGTTAAAACTCAAACCTTTCAGGGCTCCCAGCACACATACAAAAATAATATTGATTTCAGTGGTAGGGTCTCCCATGTTAGAGGTATCAGATATGGGTTCAAGCCTTGATTAATAGAAAGACCCCTCAAAAAAAAAAGGAAGAAAAGGGAAAAAAAAAAGAAAAGAAAAGCAGCCCTTGAACATGGGTTACCCTTCCTAGTCATAGCATCATAGAATGGTTTGGGTTGCAAAGGACCTTAAGATCATCTAGTTCCAATCCCCCTGCCATGGGCAGGGACACCTCACGCTAGACCATGTTGCCCAAGGCTCTGTCCAACCTGGCCTTGAACACTGCCAGGGATGGAGCATTTGTCACTTCTTTGGGCAACCTGTTCTAGTGCCTCACCACCCTCACAGTAAAGAACTTCTTCCTTACATCTAAGCTCGTTATTCAGACATCTGACATGGGATGCGGCTTGAAGTGTCATTTCTCTAACTAGGTAAAATCTAAAAATTATCAAGGACATTAAAAAAAAAAAAAAAAAAAAAACAATACAAAAGGGCTGTTTTGTTTGGGTTTTTTTTTTCCCTTCTCTTCATCTCAACTAAAGGTGTTAGAATGTGAATGTAACTTAATAATCAAATTGCAAGGTGTATACACAAAATGTCTTGCAAAGATTCATCCACATTCAACTAAAGGTGTTGCTTGAATGTGACTTCATCATCAAATTGCCAGCTGTAACACAAGATGTCTTGCAAAGATTCATCCACAAAAACAGATTCAGAACTTCAGATTGTGCCAAAACTGGATGCTACTGCATCCAGTTTTGAAGAAGAACTTTTCCAAACCCTATGAGGGGGAAGAGTAAAAAAAGCTAAAGTGCCCCATTGGTTCATGCACCAGGATAGAGAGAAGTCCCAGATAAGAGAAAGTACCATTAGCTTAAGTTAACAACATGGGTAGTGGATACAATTCAGTGGCAATATCCATAAAGAAAGTATAAATGTCCTTAGCTAAGAGATTGTCTGCACTGGGTTGTGAAGCACTGCTGAGGTGTTTAAGTTTTTGGTTCATTGTCTTGAAGGCCAGTGACTCTCAGCATTCCCCATGTTTGTCAGCTCCAGAGTTGAGTCCATTAGGAATTCCCAGTGCGTGCATACACCATGCAGTAGACCACAGGAATGAGCTGTTATGTTGATTTGTTCTAATGGAGGAAATGCTCCTGCAGTGGAGACTCTCCAGTGGATATCACCGAACTACTGTAAATTACGATCTTGGTGAGAACACTGATTTATACCTCCAATGCCAAATGATATTTGCTCCAGTTGTGGACTTGTGTTTTATTTGTTTGCTCTTCTCCTTTAAGTAATGTTAAATGCAGCAAAGGCAAATCAATAAAAGGAGATTTACTCTTTGCAAAGAGTTGCTCTTTCATTACTGGCACTATTAAGTATAATAAGATAATCAGAAAATTTTCTCAAATATCTGAAAACTATTTCGTATCACTTTTGAGAAACTCTGATTTGGAAGCTTACATTAAAAAAAAAGCAGCTTGTTAAGTAGTAATGAAATGCAGAATATACAAAGGATACTGCAAGCTACACACTAGGATGCAAAAGAACTTGTGTGACGTTACTGTACTGGTTTCAAAGCATGTTACTGATGTCAAACACAACTAAAGGACAAGTACCTACTTATTAAATTAGGTGATTATCTTTTCTATGTAGCATTACTATTAAAGGGTTAGATGAGAAATAAACTGAAACCTGAATTTGTACATAATCTTGAAAACACAAAATTTCTCTCTGGAAACATTTATGGGGTGATCTAGAATCAAAAAATCAAACACTTCTCAAACAAATGCAAACCAATGTTATCACAGCTTTGTATCACAATCTTCTGCTCTGCAAAACATTTTTATAAGCGTTACAGGAATAAAACTTATTTTGAGTTTCCATTATTCTTTCATCTTAGTTAGACTAAAAATAACTCGGAGGAAGAGCAGTCTGCAGTATGCCAACACCTCTTTTAGGCCACCATAGAAACAGGAATCACAATGGTGAAAAAAAAAAAGGTTATCTCTAAACTATCATCAGTAAAGCTGTTAAACACAAAGGTTTTTCTTAAATTGGTTGAATGCCTGCACGAGCTGTTTTTTACAGTAGAACAAGGTTTTTTCTTTCTTAATCCATTATAATAATTATTATCATTACCCATTTCCACTACAGGAAGCACCAGGTGGTCAATAAAGATCAGGTTCTATTATTTTCAGTATAGAGAAGTAACAAGACGAGACTGTTGTTTTCCAAAGAGCTCATAATATGAGTGGATTAAACTAAAACTATACTAATAAATTAAAAAGCACAAAGAAAGATTCCCAGACACTGGAATTCAACTGCTTATGTTGGGAAATCATCAGAGGAGTCTTTAGCATGTTTCTGAACAGGTCCAGGCAGCATTCTTCAAAATGACCCTGAAGTATAGATCAGGAGTATGAACTAGAGACCATTCCCTTGACGGGCTTGAAAGGTGGACCCGTGCAAACCTCACTTAGTTCAACAAGGCCAAGTGCAAGGTCCTGCACATAAGTTGAGGCAATCCCAAGCACAAACACAGGCTGGGGGAGAATGGGTTATGAGGAGGACTTGGGTTACTGGTTAACAAAGAGCTCAACATGATCCAGCAGTGTGCGCTTGAGCCCAGAACCCCCCCCATGTGCTGGGCTGCACCCCCAGAGCGTGAGCAGCAGGTCAGGGAGGGGATTCTTCCCCTCTGCTGCGCTCTGGGGAGAGCCCCCCTGCAGTCCTGACCCAGCTCTGGGGCAACAGCACAAGAGGGATGTGGAGCTGTTGGAGCAAGTCCAGAGGAGGCCCCAGAGCTGCTGCGAGGACTGGAGCAGCTCTGCTCTGGAGCCAGGCTGAGAGAGCTGGGCTGGGGCAGCCTGGAGAAGAGAAGGCTCCTGAAGGGGAGACCTTAGAGCAGCTCCAGTGCCTAAAGGGGCTACAAGAAACCTGGAGAGGGGCTTTGGACAAGGGCCTGGAGGGACAGGACGAGGGGAATGGCTTTAACCTGCCAGAGGGGAGATTGGGATGAGCTCTGAGGCAGAAGCTCTTCCCTGTGAGGGTGCTGAGGCGCTGGCACAGGGTGCCCAGAGAAGCTGTGGCTGCCCCATCCCTGGCAGTGTTCAAGGCCAGGTTGGACACAGGGGCTTGGAGCAACCTGCTCTAGTGGAAGGTGTCCCTGCACGTGGCAGGGGGTTGGAATTGGATGAGCTTTCAGGATCATTCCAACCCAAACCAGTCCATTATTCTATGACTCCATTTTCCAACTTAGAACTGTATTTTGAAAAGGTACTTCTGCAATGGCCATGCAGTAATGTAGTTAAACGTGGATGTTCTTTTATGTTATTTCCATTGAAATAGCTCTGTTGAACTCAGTAAAGCCCCTCATGCTCTAAAACTAAAGAAATTTAGAAGTATTTTTCTAAGAAGGGACAAAGAAGACCAGTCTTAGCTTTTATCTAAATACTTGATGGTGAAGTAGGTTATAATGTCTGTTACGCTTGGTGGTTATTCTTATTTTCTCACTTAGCTTAGCATGGCATGCCCGCTTTGGGATTGCCTGCATTGGAGAGCAAACTTCTTCCCTTTGTATTTTATTGTCTAAGGCAATAATGGTGGATTTACCACTTGAAATGTGGGTAATTTCTGTGAATGAGACATGCACAATAGTACAAGTTCTGAAGTTGCTAGCATAAAATCCACTTGCATGATTAACATAAAATAATGCATATTTCTTAGCATTAGAGACATGAGAAGAGATTTAACTTCTTAAACTGAAATGAGATGAAGTTCCATTCTCATCTGTCATTTCCTAGTTCTAACAGTTAATAAAGGAAAACTAATATAATTAAACTTCAAAAAAGGCTAATCCAATAACGTCGTGAAATGAATTTACCTTGACTACATGTCAGGAATCTTCTCCCATCCTGCTCCTCTGAAATGAATCTGATCTTAACATTTCTACAAATTCTTCTACTGGAGCCGTGCAGGATTTAGACTGGAGGGTCCTGCTGATTCATCAGAGTTTATGGAGATATATCTGTTACTTCTCAGGGCTATGTGACTACGAGGATTCTTCTTATGACAAGGAATGACCCTCACAGGGGTACAACACAAAAATGGTTGAAATGGTACAATCATTCCAGCCCAAAAAATTACAGAGACTCTGTGACCTTTCATAGGCTCTGAAGTCTAATTTCTAGGCAGATCTACACAACTATCCACATCCTCCTTTTGTTCCTCTAGATTGTATTGCATCTCTCTGTGACATCTGTAACTTATTATACAAATAGTTTTGTTGTATCTGGAAAGAGCTTCTGTACATGTAGAAGAAATTTTATAAATGGAGAACTTAACAGTAAGTGTATGAAATATGAACAATAGGAACAGACAGGTTGTAGTTACTTCAATTTCACAGAGCAAAACTGGCTGTATTTCATACCATTGCTACATACTTTATGGTAACTTTCCACAACATCTGTTTTTCTGTCTTTAAGGAATACAGAATTATGATATTAATACAAAATACCTATTACTTAGTACAACGGAAATACTGTTCTCTTAAGCATAGAGCAGGACTGCTACTTATAAAAATGCATGAAGTAACAGGCAGCCCAAACCTCAAAATTCAGGTGGAAAACACAGGGCAATAGGATAACGTGGTGGCAACGTGTCTCCTTGTTGCGCACGATGGCTGCATATACTACCAGAAACAACCAAGAACTTTCTTGTATTATACAGGAGTGAGTAGGTGTAAAGACATCTATTACCTCCACTAAAATACTATAATACACATAACTGATTGGAAAAACGAAACAAACCAAACAACAAAGTCCACCTTCTTAGTAGCTAAAGGCAAGCAAGAAACAAAACCAATGTATTCCCACACCACTAGTTCATATATTCACTAAATAAGATTAAAATTATGAAAAATTGTGCTTTTTGCCCAATAAGCTTGACAAGTGTAGGTGAAAGTTATGGCCCTGCATAGAGTACATGGATTCCACTCAGCGCTAACAAGATTAAAATCAGCAGTGCCATCCCTATTTTGTTTGTACAACTTATCTCAATCTTCTAATGCTTGCATAGCATTTTTGAACTCCAGTCATCGCAAACAACAAGGAAATAACCTAGCTGGTTCTTCTCTTGGTGTTAAAAAACCTGTGTCTTTTCTCTGACCCACTGTGAATGCCACAGTATTCAAATGAGAACAAATACCTGGCAGGCAGTTTTGGAAGCACTGATTTAAAGACAGTGGATAAGTGCTGGCAAATAGATACTTAGGATTGTGTCAGCTGTTTTGTCACACAATGAGCAGAAGGAGAAAAAAAATCATACAGAACCACTGAGAATGTGCTCCCAATTACCATGCTACTCAGAAAAAGAACGGTTTATCTAAAAAGGAAAAGAAAGCTTGGAAGGAAGGCCAGGTTGGTTAGGGTTTGCAGCATCTTGGTCTAGTGGAAGGTGTCCATGTCCAAGGCAGAGATGTTGGAACTATATGAGCTTTAAGGTTCCTTCCAACCCAAATCATTCTATGATTTGAATAATCAAAAATAGCAGCAGACCTCAAGCACTTGTGTTCTGGAAGGCGAATTTATTAAAATAAAATAAATAAAATAAATAAAATAAATAAAATAAATAAAATAAATAAAATAAAATAAAAATATAAACCAAAACATACAAGTCTGGTAGGTACTATAGTTGAATTTATATTAAAAATTAGTACAGTATCACATGGCATCATGATTAGAAGTTAAATTTTATGCAAGATGGATGGATGAAGTCCTAATATAGAGGGATTAAATCTTGCTTTACTAACAGATTGCAATATGCAATTGTTCAATTTGTGCAAGAGGAACTCATTACACAAGGTCACTCAATAATAGCACTCTTGTTTCAATGCTGTTTAATATTCCTAGTCTTGATTTAGATGACAATATAAAGATATTTATGATTAAGTGAATGGATAACACAAAAAAAACCATTGGGACTTAAACATGAAGGACGCTTGGTTGCTATTATGCGACACTCTGAACTGCCAACCTGAAGATCACAGTCCAAGGAAACATTATGAGAAAGGTCTGTGTAAAGAAACACATTGAGAAACAAAGGAAAGTATGTTCCAGCTGGGAGATTATGGCTTGGACTGAAAATATTGTGCAGGGAAAAAGGGTTTGATCATGACCAGCAAGCACTTGAAGTGCAAATAGCTCATCCACTCAAAGGACTGCTGGATGAACACCTTGTTGTGTGCAAATCAGACTCCACTACAAGAAAAAGGCTTTAACCCAGATATTTATCCTGTAACAAGTTAAATCAGATGGCCACAATTGAGTGTAGAGAGGACTTCAGGAAACCTAGAGATTAGATGGCACCTAGAGGTTAACCAGCGATTTTTCTAATTCATGCAACAGGTAATGGAGGCAGTAAAGCTGCCTCCAGATTTGTATAATGAGGGCTTCTGAATGATCCTGACCTTCAGTGTTTAAAACCAATAAACCTTGCATAAGTAGTATGTTCCCTCCTTGTGCAGAAGAAGATATAACATGCACTTGTTTGCATTTCTTCATTTGTTGATTAGGTTGTAGGAAATACTTCTGTGATGATTGTCAGCTTACTCACAACTGTGCACCAGATGGGGCTCCTCCCAATGTGTCCTGACACATAAAAGGATGTATTTGCAGCTTGAGATGTAAAAAGTAGATTCCCTAAGAGCTGATAAAAATCCTTATGACAGGGAATAGATGGAAGTGCCAAACAGAGATGAAGTAAGTGTTTTTCTTTCCACTTGTAAAGAGTATACAGAAACCTGTGTACATAGAAACTTAGTGTTGAAATACGCATCCTGTATAGTTCTGATTACAACCTCTTCTGAAATGTTTAAAAGTTAGTCTTTCAACACATTATCTTTCATAGTGTGAATAAGCTCCTTTGCAAAAAGTCCTCAAAAAAAAAAAGAAAAAAAAAAAGGAGAGGTGGAGTAGAGGGTGTTTTTCTTCTAAATCACTTATCTCTGACTTCTATTAAAAACAATTCTAGATTTCAAATAACTGTGTAATGTCCTCTGTTGAAGGAAAAAAGCCTTTTTTCTATCTACAGGCTTTAATGATGACTTTACGAATTCATTTCACAGAAATAAAGCACCTTGTTTCCCTGAAATCTTTTCTTGAACTGGCATCCTCTTTTCCAATAATGCTTTCTACTGCTGCACTACAATAGCTTTAGAGTACCACAGATGACTGACTTTTTTTATTTGTAAATTCAAATCATATAGTGTAAAGTTCTTGTTACCTATTTACTGAATTTATCTTTCATTGTACTGAAATGTTTTTAGTTCATGTGTCCTGATACTCACACATTCTTAAGGATGACAGCAACCATAAGGTTGAAATACTGAAGGACATCAAACAAGCGAATGTGAAATGCTCGTATCTTGAAGCACTTAAAGCATAGGACAAGTAATAAAGCATAGGACAAATAAAACAAGTAATAGGAAAGCAACCAGATGCATCTCTGTGAAACGGTAATGAGACTGAAAACTGCACTGAAGCTTACAAACAGTAGGGAAATTAGGGCGCTGAATGCAGCTAAACTGATTTTACTGAAACTCTGTGTTTCAATGGAACAGATTGATTTGTAGAAAGCAGGGCATTATATCTGCAATTCTTTTTTCAGGTACACAGCAGTTGCCAGGAAAGGTCTGTTGGGACTTCCTTCAGGAAGTGGGAGTCTGGTCTTTCAAATCCCAAGTGAACTAGAGCATTACTGTAGATGAATTCTTGAACCATGTGCTTGCTGATATCCTTTTTAATATGCAATTTAGGTACCTGCCTTCTGTAAAGCATGAGCTTTTGGTTTACCATTTAACTGCTTTGCTTTGCGTTTCCAAGAACATTTCCTTATGTTGTTAAGTATCCGGAACAACAGCAAGATAACTACATGCCTCTGGTACAGTCCTATCTAGTACCATCTACATGAGGCAGATTTCATAGGGAATGTCACCATTCAGCCAAGAATGTCTCCAGTCTCAAAACCCATTTATAAGAGCAAACATCCAATATTGTGGAGTTTTTAGGCTAAGTTTTTTTTTATTGGTGCTAAGACAAGCTACTAAACAATATTACACCTAAACCACCTCAGTCTGCTCAATTCTGCTCTGCAGGCAGGAAATTATTTGCATATGAGATCATTACAGACCTTTGGGATACTGAATACACACAGATAAAGGACCTAAAAATGGATGTCCCCACTGCTGAAATATCAGCCTCAAATGACACCTGTAAAGAAAGGCTGAAGCTGTTAGGGGCATCTAATACATCTGAAAATTGAAACCTTTTGCACTCACAGTACCACATAAAATTCCAGCCATTTTAACAAATACAAACAACTGTGAACATGGTCCACACGGAAATTTTTTGAATCAAGTGCCTTACAAGTTCACTTTGACACCCTCCCTAGTCTCACATCAGCCATGTTCAGGGCTAGTCAAAGGATTACAAGTACTTTCGCAAATAGTTATTGAGCTTTGACATTATAGGACTATGGAACAAATTGCACTGGACTATCCTTCCTAACGCTCACATGTCTCATCCTCTTGAAAAAGGCCCCAGGTACATAGGAAAAATTGAACGTCAGAAATTTATACCTTGATGTTCTGAACAGAAATGAAGAAATAACGTATTATTTTTGAGAGATCTTCCAGTAAGATAAGATGGCATGTAGTGTGCTTGAGACTTTAGAATCACTCCGCAGCCAAGAACCAACTCAACTACTGGCCTGTGATAACATCCATAGTTTTCATTATTTTCCAACTTAGTGACACCAGTGCCAGCATGATGGTATTAGTAGCAGTGCAGGATCTTACAGAAGACTTTCACAGTGATCATAAATGAATCAGAAAGATCTGAATAAATTGCAGGGTTAGTCACTGTTTGCTCCTGTTACTATATAAATGTCCATGTAGAGGGCTTCCAAGAGAACCACAGGCATTAGTAAAATAAAACATGTTAGTGATCTGTCCTCTCAGTGATAGAATCTGACTGATTCATTCCTTGAAGCTCAAGTATGGATTATTTCAAATAAAACTGACAGCATCAGTCATCTGTGAACAATCCAACTATGTCTAGCTCCTCTGACCTTTTCTCACAGTACCAACTGCCTTGGCAACAGTAATCAAACCTCATCAGAGCCTTTACCTGGCTCCCGCACATGCTCTAAATCAATCAAATCCAGTAAAGACAACATCAGCCTCTGTGTTTCCTTCTCTGATGCTCTAGCCTCTTCTCTGGGCGCTTCATCCATCATTAACACATTTATCGCAGGGACGATTGGGTAGCTCTGAAGGTTATTAATGGGCGACTGAACTTTTTAGATCAGGTCTTTGACGGATTTTCAGAACAGATTAGTGGCAGTTCAGCTACAGACCACAGAAAAAGAGCTGTTCTCCACATCAAGAATATACTTCTTTTTTTACAGTGTATAGTCCTCCCAGGGGTCTTAAAAATAAGTGAGCCAGGGATGGCAGGAAGAAGTTATGCTTTCCTGCAGAATAACTAATAAGTTTGGGAATAACAGACAAGTCTTAAGGAGCAGGTCTTCAGGTGCAGTTTTCCATTAGTCATTATGAAAAATGCATGTGACTGTTGTTTATATCTTCCTGAGAGACTCTTCATCAGGGACAGTAGTGATAGGACAAGGGGTGATGGGTTTACAGTGAAACAGGGGAAGTTCAGGTTAGATATAAGGAAGCAGCTCTTCACTGTGAGGGTGCTGAGGCGCTGGCACAGGTTGCTCAAAGAAGTGGTAAATGCTCCATCCCTGGCAGTGTTCAAACTCAGGTTGGACAGAGCCTTGGGTGACATGGTCTAGTGTGAGGCATCCCTGCCCACGGCAGGGGGTTAGAACTGGATGATCTTAAGGTCCTTTCAAACCCAAACTACTCTATGAGTCTACGATTCTATATTCTCTTTTCATACAACCTTCTCCAGCATCGTGCATGGTTTGATTACAGATTCTGAAAAATATAATTATGAAACAGAATCAATAAATGTATTAAGGTCACTTGTCTAAAACTAGATGTCTCTAATTCGTGACTGTTTTGTGCCCAAATGATAGTATTAAATTTAAAGAGAAGCCTCTCATTCATTTGCCCACAGAAATGTAATATTTTATTTATAAAACAATGAACTTGATCAACACACTTGTAGAGCAGGAGTGGAGCATACTCCTAGAGAAAACTAGAGAAAGTCTGGATTAATCTCATTTGTAAAATATTTGTTTGAAAAAAAACTGTCTGGATATAAGTTAATACTTTTGTTAAAAGCTGTGGTAGATCTTGGTACTGATTGTAATTGATTTTTATACTTAATTTTGAGAAATAATTATCAGTAAAATATTTCATAAACATAAAAATTCAGCTTATGTTTGATACATGAGTAAACTCACTTTCACATACATGAAAGTCATTCTGTGTATAATCATAGAATAGTTAGGGTTGTAAAGGACCTTGAGATCACCCAGTTCCAACCCCTTGCCATGGGCAGGGATGCCTCATACTAAACCATGTCGTCCAAGACTCTGTCCAACCCGGCCTTGAACACTGCCAGGGATGATGTATGTGTGTAAATCTACCTTCTCATGCACAGAAGAATGTAGATTTACATACATGTCCTGTACAATTCTGTATCTGTGTGCCTATGCATGTTAGCAATTGGGAAAATATTCCTCTGAAATGTTTGTTTACCTGGACAAGAAATAGCAAATTTACCCATGACCCAGTGAATCTGGAGGGGATTTAGGTGTTTGCACGTCCTCTGGGCAGACCCAAATGTGCTTTGGTTTACAAATCTGCCCTTTCATTCTCTATTCACTTGACTTCTATAAAAATATTGGGGAAACTCTGCCAGGATAACCAGGAACACGGGCATATAATGGAACATTGTCAAAAATCTTATATAATTAGGTGGTTTTGTGTGAAAATTTATGATGACAGTAAAGACTGGGATAATGAATCCTTTCTCTATGCATGTATCGAGAACAAAGAAAACCAGATACAGACATTCCAGGGTTCCTCCAATATTGTAGATTTTTTTCCCCAGAACATTTTCCCCCCTTCCACATAATTTACAATTTGTAAAAATCAAAACCCAAACAACTGTTTAATTTCACTATGACTCCCCCCACCCTATTTAATGCTAGTATTCAAAGCCTGAACTGGGTAAGAAACTATTAATAGTTTCAGTGGTGTTTCTCTGGTGCTCATCACCATAGTATCTCAGTCTAACAAACATTAATGAATCTATACTCCTAATGCCCTTATGGGATAATTAACTGTACAGAAGAAAAAGAAATAAGTAAATAAAGCCCCTTCATTCTTTAGAGCATCTTCTGAAAAGGTCTTTATGCACTTAGTTAAGGATATAAATCACAAGTATCTACCTGCTTCCTAAACAGGAGTGACTCTTATAATGACACATGGTCATTATCCACTGAAGGCCTTTGATTTATTCATCTGTCTTAGCCCTCTAAAATACAGAGGTGCTACTATTCCTATTTTATGAAGTTTTTAAGTGGTTGGTTCAAGGTGACCCAGGATACCACCTTACCAAAGATGGTTTAACAGATTCCTTAAAAGAGGGAGTATGCAGCAGTTTTGAGGAGATGGTGCATGAAATCATAACTGAAGCATTACTTCTGATAATGGTACTGACCTTTTGTAAGCGTTGTGATAAAACTGAACAGGATCTGGAAAATACCTGCAAGAATCACAAGTCACCTTGAGAATACCTCTTCTAGATGCCCATTATCTATATTCTAATGTATATCCCCTTTCACCACAAGTTGCCCCCAAAAAAGGATACAGTGAAAAGTATGACAAGTATGGAAATGTGCTGATTTAGTATTATGACTATGCAGCCTTCATATGAATTATTCCTCTGGTCCCCTAAAGATGCTCATTTTGCTATGTTATTTCTGCTTGGAGACAACCTGCTGAAAAAATTGCTTTGAACAGTATATAGCAAATAAAAGGCCAGACAGGCAGACTGTGCTCAGTGATATAATTCTGGACCTATGATATTCATAGAATAGCTTGGGCTGGAAGGGACCTTGAAGATCATCTTTTTTATAACTCACATGAGAAGTCTCACATGGGATTTTATGTTGTTTTGTTTTATTCCGTTGGGGTTTGGGTTTTTTGGGTTTTGGTATTTCTCCCCCACCACCCCCTCCCCCCCCCAAATATATCTTATTCCTATTAGTTTTTAGACCTTCTTTATAAGGCAGGAGAAAGCTTGTCCTAGGCTTTATAAACTCAAAAGCACAGAAAAGGCAAGGAGACAAAGGTAATTTTGTAGTTTCACAAGGCACACTCTTTATAGCACCTCATTCTTGCTGCTACAAAAGGACCGTTGGGTGCTGGTTTTAGCATTGTCACTATAAAATGTTATCAAATGGTTTAATGCAGCAGAAATTTTAAGTCATTCCAAGCAGAATTTCTTATACATCCTGTTCAATCAACACCACAGTTATTTTTCTCAAAGTCTACTGTACTCTACTGAAGTGAAATTTTTCTTAGAATGATTTTGGAAATGACTAAAGGTAACGTCTTTTTTCCCCTCAGAGAACAATGTGCTTGTTCAGACACCGCTTCCTCAAAAATAACTAAAATGTACTCAATTAGAACACAAACCACAACTTAATATTCTTTCTTTCTCTCCTCTCTCAAATCTTCGCTGTGGAGGGGTGAGGAGGTTTTCTCTGCTTTGGCCAATGTACAGAATACATACAATGGAAAAGGTGGAGATGCATCTAACCACAAAATACCTGGAAGAATTGGCATTAACTTCTGAGAGAAAAGGCACATTTCAGTATGTGGCTTTGTGCAAGGGGGTTATGAAACCTTGTTCCATATATACTTTTTGAGAAGCACATGGACTGCTGGAGAGGCTCCATTACTTCCTAGTATGTAAGTTCCTATAAAATCTTTTCAAATATAGTTAATTTCTAATTTAATTAATATTTGATTTGACCAATACAGTTACTCTTGTAATTCACTGAAAGCTCTGAAGGATTTGGTTTGGGGACTACTTCATTTCTCAAATTTGCAGATTTCTTAATCAGCAACAAAATCCAGTTATGTTTATATGTTGGGTGATAAAGAGTTTACAAAGCAGACTTATAAACTGCCTCAGCAGTTTGTCTTTAGTGCTTTGGTAATCAAACATTGCACACATAGACTAAGTGCTGGAACAGGTTGCTCAAAGAAGTGATAAATACCTCATCCCTGGCAGTGTTCAAGGTCAGGCTGGATGGAATCTTGGGTGACACGGTCTAGTGCGAGATGTCCCTGCCCATGTCAGGGGATTGGAACAGATGATCTTAAGGTCCCTTCCAACCCAAACCATTCTATGATTTCCAATAGGATTATGAAAAATTAGATTAAGCTGAATATTTAAGAGGGCAATTTTAAATGAAAGATGAGTTCAAAGTAGCTTTAAGGTGTTGTACATTCCTCCTTGTTTTTTGCTCTCCTGCCAGTTTTCCATGCATTGCCCAAGAGAGCCACAAAACACAGGACCTGAATCTACAACACTCACCACACTTTTATCTTCAAGCAAGATAGAAGCCTTTTTGTTTTAACAGGGCTCCTCTGTATGCCAGCAATTCAGAGCTGGTTTGGTTGGTACACATGCTTGCAATTATTTACTGGATTGGAGCTACGCAAGGGAAAGAATAAATCTAACTTAATTTAGGCAGATGCATGAAATACTCCATGCCCAGCAACAGGACGAGGAGCAATGGCCATAAACTAAAACACAGCAAGTTACACCTCAATGTGAGGAAGAACTTCTTTACACTGAGGGTAGCAGAGCACTGGCACAGGCTGCCCAGGAGGGTTGTGGAGTCTCCCTCTCTGGAGACATTCAAAACCCACCATGGACATGTTCCTGTGTGACCTGCCCTGGCAGGGGATTGGACACAATGATCTCCAGAGGTCCCTTCCAACCCTAATGATTCTATGATTCAGTAAAATATACTTGCTGAATGCATTGCTAGATGTATTTTTCCTTTATTCATTTATGAAGGAAACATTCTAAGAACTACTATATCATTAAACAGTAAAAATATAAAACCAAACTAACAGCATCTGTTTAAATGAACCTGGTTTAGAATTTAGGATTTTATGCCAGAATGCAAGTTTTCCTCTGTACATCAAAATGGGTAGCCCTTTCCGTGTCAGATTTTACCTGCATGTCCTTCTAATTCATATAGATCCGACTCCTTTTCTGAGCTCTCTGAGTTAATTTATTTGCCCGTTAGACTGGGTGTCCTGGTTTCAGCAAGGATAGAGTTAATTTCCTTCCTAATAGCTGGTAAAGTGCTCTGTTCTGGATTTAGCATGAGAATAATGTTGCTAACACATTGATGTTTTAGTCGTTGCTAAATAGGGCTTGCCCTAACTCAAGGTCTTTGCAGCTTCTTACACCCTGCCAGCATGAAAGCTGGAGGGCAAAAGATGTTGGGAGGAGACACAGCTGGGACAGCTGATCCCAACTGACCCAAGTGATATTCCATACCATAGAACATCATGCTCAGTATGTAAACCAGGGGGAAAACTGACTGGAAGCCACTGCTTAGGAACTGTCTGGGCATCGGTCAGTGGGTGGTGAGCAATTGAACTGTGCATCACTTGGCTTGTGTTTTCTAATTCTTTTATCATTATTATCATTATTATTATTTTCTTCCTATTCTGTCCCATTAAACTGTCTTTATCTCAACCCGCAAGTTTTCACCCTTTTACTCTTCTGCTTCTCTCCCCGATTCTGTTATGGAGGGGGGCTGTGTAGGACTCAGCTTCCAGCAGGGATTAAAGCATGACACTAAGCTATATATTTCATTAATGAGACCAGAGAACTTCTGTTATTCTGAAAGGGAAAATATTGGAAAGAGCTTGGACATCACAACATGACATATAGCTGCTGTGTGCAAAATTTGCAGTGCATTTTTATCCTTGAAATGATTCTCTCTGTGCTCTCAAGGAGCTACAAATTCATAGTCTGACAGCCTAATATCAGCCGTGATAGCCTTCATTCTGCCACACTCCCTTGGACAGGGTAATTAATGTAAGCATATGAGAAACCATAATTGACATTCTGATCAATAAATGTCTGCTTGGCAAACTTGCAAATCACATTGAAGTGGGTTCCCAGGAGCTATTCAAATATCAGCAGAGGGGGTGTATCACGTGAATGCCTTCAGCCGCTCTGTTATGGTACAGAAGGTCATTAAGACTCAAACATTTTTATCATCTCCTTCTCACAGCAATAGCTGCAGTGGCTTTCTGCCTGAAGAAAACAGCTCACGTGAGTTTTCTTATTAAAATAATATGCAGACATATATTAGTATAATGAAATTGGGTTTGTTTGTCATTTAACACTGGGTTACAACAGCCAAATTATAAAGCAAAATCATTAAAAGAAGGAAGCACTCTGGTATTCTAGCTGATGACATAATCTCTTCTCCCCTGGGACACTGAATTCCCACATACTACAGCCAATATGTCCCACAGAACACCTATTTCAATCTTGACTCTGACCACAAGAACTTAAAATAAAGGCACAAATATCCATTCTTGAGATCTAAAGGAGATGCATAACTCTAATGCATATTTTTCATCAAAGAGCATTAATATAGCTTAAAAACAGGTCACCCATTGTTTGCATCGTAACAAAAAGGATTTTGGCATAAGTGGGTTTAAAAGAGGAAATACAGTGTATACACAAACTTCACTAAACACTGGTATAACAGCATTAAACAATACAACCCTCTGATTTTTCTGGGTACACTGAAAGGTAACCAAGAGATTTCAAATCCTGATCGTTGTTGCCCATGCCCATATCCAGAACAACTCCAGCGGTTTTAATGAAATTATGCTGAAAAAATTGAAAATATGTTGTATTATGCAACTTTCTTTGGGTTATGACTTTAGGAAAGCACCTAACTATGTCATTAGGCCTCCCTTTTTGTGTTGGTTTTGGCTGGGATAGTTTGTTTTCTTCACAGTAGTTATGTTTTGGATTTGTGCTGAAAACAGTGTTGACAACAGGGACCTTATTTACATCCTTGAGCAGTGCTTACACAGAGTCAAGGCCTTTTCTGCTCCTCACACCACCCCACCAGCGAGCGGGCTGGGGGTGCAGAAGGAGTTGTGAGGGGACAGAGCTGGAACAGCTGATCCCAACTGACCCAAGGGATATCCCATACCATAGGATGTCGGCTCACCACATAAAGCTGGGGGAAGAAAGAGGAAGGTGGGGACATTTGGAGTGATGGTGTTTGTCTTCCCAAGTCACCATTACATAGGATGAAGCCTGTCCTGGAGATGGCTGAACACCTGCCTGCTGATGGGCAGTGGTGAATGAGTTCCTTGTTTTGTTTTGCTTGCACATGCGGCCTTGCTTTACTTGTCTTACCTTCTTTATTTCAACCCAACAATCTTAAACTGTCTTTCTCTCAACCCAAGAGTTTCTCACTTTTATCCTTCCGATCCTAAACCCCACCCAACTGGGGGGCAGTAAGTGCTTAGTTGCCAGCTGGGGTTAAATCACAACAGTAACTACCTAAATGTTTGTTAAATCAGGGCCCTGACTGATTCGCTCAAGATCACACTGTGA
The DNA here is from genome assembly GCF_004027225.2 of Strigops habroptila. NCBI lineage: Eukaryota > Metazoa > Chordata > Aves > Psittaciformes > Psittacidae > Strigops > Strigops habroptila. Next base: position 117,903,578 of record NC_044278.2, on the reverse strand, counting down.
ATAAATACTCAGCAGGGAACCCAGACACAACAATAACTTAATTGCACTTGAAACAAATGAATAATGCTATATATATTCTTCTCTGCTGTGAACCTGCACCTTAAATCAAACAGCTGCGTTTAACCAGGAATAGAGACCTCTTTTCTACAGCACACGGTGACACAGATAGCAGCTGCATAATTTGCTGCATAAAAAACTTGTTCTTTTAGTCTGTAATTCCGACACTTAACAATGTACAGAGTTACCTTTTTCCTTATATGTGTGTGTGTGTCTTCCAGAAACAAGGACATAAAGGGAAACTGAGGAAACACACCATGTAATGTATGTCAAATCCCAGGCTGCTTTTTAGCAGCAGGACAGGCTGAGGGCATAAATGGGATGAAAGCCATGCACAGCAGAGAGGTGTTCATGACTTGCACAGGTTACAATCTCTCTGCTGAGATTCCTTTGCCTGTCCTTACGGTCTGCTTTCCATACAACCTCAGCTCCAGCCTGGTACCAAACATACAAATGGTCAAGGAAGCAGTTGTTTTGGGGATGGTGAAATAACAGAGGATGCAAGTAACAATCAAACAAATGGAAAATACACAGAACAAGGTTTGATTAAAGGTATAAGCTTGTTCTGAAGCAGTCTGGCAAGTGTGGTAACAGGGGAATATAGAGCCAAAGCTGAAAAGGGGCTGGGGGATCCCTCCAAGCGATGCTCTGGGGACAGTACAGGCTCTAAGGGTTAAAGAGTTCATTGCAGAAAGGCAAATGAAGTAACCACACAGAACAGAGAAAAGGAATGCAGCGTTACTTACTAGGCACAAATCAACGTCTCAGAAAGTCTGCTGGCCTTCCTGGGACGGGGAAATCAAGAGTTTCCTTCCTCTTAGATTATTACTACAAAATGGTCGGTGTCTCAGCCTTTACAGGGTCACTAAATCCCACAGCCCGAGTCTGCTGCCGGAGCTCTTAAATTCCAATAAATCAAGAAAATTGACATTCCTAAAAATAGGGTTTTACCTATCCTGAAATAATTACAGCCCAGGAGAATCAGAAGCATTAAGCATACATGAAGCCTCGTGATGCCCCTGGGGTATGATTCATCTTGCAATAACCCCACCTCTCGCCTGTCTCATCCCAGCTAATCATCAACTATCTCCCAGTTTCTCCGCCTCCCTATTCTTCACCCCTCTTTCTCTCCCCGTAGGGGATTATCATTTGCAAAACCAAAAGCTGATAGAAAGAAATGGGAACAATAGCTTAAAAAAATCCAATTGTTCCATTTCTGGTGGAAAGTTTCTGGGCCTTACAGAGCAAGAGAAAGAATATCCCCAAATGCTCCTCTCTCTCCTTGTTATCAATCTCACAACACTGAAACAATTTAGGCATGGCTGGGAGTAAATACAGAAAATGGTAACAAATGAAGGATTGAAAAATGGTAATGTAACAGATGGAGAAAACTAATTGGAGTTTCATTTTATGGAGGGATGAGTGCTGAATCCAATGGGAAACAGTGGCAATAAATACTTTTTAAACAAATCTTGTCTGTAGAGGGGCTGAGTTTCTTCTGAAATTGAAGATTTCCATGGAAGTAAATGGTATTTTTATTTCTTATCTGAGGGAAGCCTATAGCCTTTGTGTTTCAGAACAGAGGACAGCTTCTAAAATATGGGGGCTGGTCTTTAAGGTCAGTCCCTCCATATGCTGGCGCTCGGCACAGTACAGCTAGAGGATCTTATACCAGAAGGGCATGTATGACTGAGAGCAAAATGAATTGCAGTGATTTTTGTGACTACCAGTTCCACTTAAAAAGTTAATGAATAGGAAGACATGACATGACTTTTGACTACTGGCTGAGAACATAACTGGTCAGCAGCATCAGCAATTGGTTGACATGTATTTCTCCAAATTCTTTCAGAGACTTGCTCAATTGCTTATTTATGAAGCAGATTGTAATGCTCATGCCATAAACCAAAACTGCTGCTTGGAGTGTAACCTAATTCTGAAAGGGTAAGAGGAGAAAATATTACACTTGCACCATGTAAGACAAAGATTTAAGGACAGCCAGCCTTATCTTCAAGACAGCAGTGAGTCTCCTTGATATATGCCCTCAACTGGAAATCCACAGTTGTCTGCTATGGTGATTTGATACTTGCCACTGAACTAGCTGTGAATGGCCACAGAGGCAAGTGGTCGTAGTGGCAAGTGGCCATAGTGACTAGAGGCAAGATACTGCATTAGATAAACCTTTAGTCTGATTCACAATGATGATAGTTTTCCTGAGAAAAATTAATTTTGTACATATTCATCAGTTCAGCTGGCTGCAAGAACTTAAGAACTTATTATTACTGTAATATTAAAAGATAACTAATTAAATCCATCCACTCTTTAATATCACATATAATAATTACTTTAGTGTTGCATAAAATTGTTACATTTCTGAATGCTAATTCAAGAACTAACTTTTGTCTTCTCCACCTCATTCTTATCCTCACCCACATGTTTATGAAGAAGTATTGGCAAAGTGTTTTTCTCAGTTGTTAATTAGGCCACTATGTACAGAATATTATTCCTTCATTACAGGAAATTACAAGAACGTTCTTTTCCAGCAGAGAAAAAAGAGTGACTTCAACGCACACTTTCCTCTCTTGTTTGCTCTAGGAATAGTTTTCAAAACCCAGAGGCACCAGGAAGCAGTAACATTGATAATGCAATGACTTCTTTGCAGTTGGACCTGAATAATCAAGAAGTTACTACTGAACTCAAGCTGAGACCTAGCCATATCTGTTCAGATGCCACATATTAGATGAATAACTTCATATTACCTGTTTATATGTTCTGACGTTCAACAAGAACGGTTGAGTAATGCCACTTCATTAAATTAGGAAGAAGACAGTCCATTCCTACTTCTGGAACCTCCTGCAACCCTTTGTGAATAAGGCTGGGAGTAAAATAACAGCTTTGAGATACTGGCATTTAAACTAACTTCAATATCTAAAGGCAAAGTGTCTAGTGCCAGTGAAGTTCCCTTCACCAACAACGGAAAAGACAGTAAATAAATTCACAATCTATGAAACCATAGATGAAGAAAGGTGGTTTTTTTCTGAAGATACTGGCTTATGAAATCAACTGAGCCCTGCATCTATACCCAGATTTAAAAGTAGTTGATGGATAAGGTCCCATTAAATAATATTCCTCAGTATGTGGCCCAGTCTGACTTGTTGAGGAAGTGCCAGAAATGTTGTGCCCGAACATCTTCCTTTCCATATCCATTTATATCAACATTTCCTTTCACATTACTACTTTTTCCCCACCAAGAAAGTTAAGATAAAGTGGTGGAACACTTGAAATATGACTTGAAAGTTCATGAACTAGAATAAAAATTAAAATAGATCAGAACAACACAGAATTTTGAAGGGCTGATTTTTAGAGTGCACCCATCCAAGTCTAAATGTCAGTGTGAGAACTGACTTTTATTACCACCATGTTGGACAACTTCTGCATTAAAAGTGAAAGCAGAGAGTGCAAAACAAGTAATTCCCCTGTGATGAAGACCTTTCCTGAGAAGGAACTAAATTTTATTGCTTGGGGGTAGAGGGACAGAAGGGATATCTTTTCACTTATGACAGGAGGGTTTCCTGTTCTGAACACCCAAGATTCCTCAGCATCCCCAGAAGCTTATAAAATCCTTCGCAATCATTTGAGTGCATGCTGGATTAGCTCAACACACAGGAATATGCAGGGAAAAATGGCGTTAAGCAAAAAAAAAATCCAAAGAGGTTTCTAATGGTTAGCTTATAAACTTTGGGATAGCTATATTACTTTAATAAAGGATAGGACAAAATTTACTTAATGTATGGTAAAAAGACCGGCCAAGTCACGGGTTCAAACTTAAACAGGGGAAGTTCAGGTTAGATCTAAGGAAGAAGTTCTTTACTGTGAGGGTGGTGAGGCACTGGAACAGGTTGCCCAAAGTAGTTGTGAATGCTCCATCCCTGGCAGTGTTCAAGGCCAGGCTGGACAGAGCCTTGGGTGACATAATCTAGTGTGAGGTGTCCCTGCCCATGGCAGGGGGGTTGGAACTAGATGATCTTAAGGTCCTTTCCAACCCTAACTATTCTATGATTCTATGAAGTAACCAGAAACAGCATCTTAGTGCTACTTCAGGAAACCCTCTGTATGCCTTAGACATTCAAATGTTAAGTCTGCCTCAGCAGGAGGAACAGATTTATACTGTATCAGTCTGTATAAACTACCAAGCGCAGCTGAAGAGAGCCTAGAGATTTTAAGAGAAAAGCAATGTTATGAATTGATAAATTTCACAGCTACTTCTTCTTTTAGATGTGTTAGTGTGTACAAAGATTAGAGTTTTAGGAAGGATTTATAAAGCCCAAGGAGTCAAACAGTTGTTCAGATCCACTGGCTGCCTTCAAAAATCTCAGCCGTAACTGTTTCTTTGTCAGCAGGGTTGTGTGCTATGCTCTGTTTACATTCTGAAATCACTGATGGAAAAATACTGTTTATTTTGGGCCAGAGCTAAGGCTGCAGTAGTATGATGAAATATGTATTTCCATCTGTTTGATCAGAATAATCCTCTTCCATCTATAATGTATTCAGCATAAGCATTATGGTATCTTTAGCCATTAATTCCCCTGACATTAAGTGTTTAGGATTTAAATATGAGGCAGCAAATTAGCACATAGTTGCACTTAGTAACTACATATAGTTTTCAGCAAAAATTGTTTGGGGTTTTTTTTGCCATTGGAATTTCAGATTTTGTCGCTTTCCTTATATAAAAGAATGATAAACCAGTTTATTGAATCAAGAAACCCTGACAAAACAGTGATAAGGCATATTTTATTCCCTGTTATAATTCTGAGGTCACCCCTGGAGGAGTCTGTAGGTTAAGAGGCACTGCCTGCAAGTATAAACCCAGTTTGCACTGACAGGACTAAAATATCAAGTAATGATTCATCTCCCCAGCATCTCACCATTTCACTATTGAAAGATTATCAGTAGCACAATCTCTTCTATTGCTACCATTATGAAACATTGGTGCAGACATGTGAAAGTACCTTTCCCATCTCACCTCTCCAAAACACTCCTGATGATATCTTCGCTCTCCAACTTTAGGAGCCACCTTCCTTCTTAGGAGAGGAACTAACTACTCATTTGACTTTTTAACATTTATTTTAGAGCTGCTGTCATAAAACAGGGTGTCAGTATTTTCCTGATTTATTGAGTCAGTTTTCTTCACTGTCTTCTTTTCCCATTACTTAACTGCATTACAATCAAGTTTCATACATCTCTGAACTCACAACTTTGAACTTTCATGAGCTGCTCTGCCGTAATTTCCTCCTTACTTTCCATTTGCTTCTATTTCTCCTAGTCTCTTTTCTTGATTCTCCTGCTGTCCTGATTTTTTTTTTCCTGTTGGCATCCTTCACCTCAGATATTTAACACCTTTCAATGAAAAAATCTGTCCCCTTACACACCAAAATCTTGTGCAACAGGTTCAGTTTTTACCAAAAATATAGGAGAGGAATGAAATAAAAAAAGTCCAACTGACTATAACTTCCACATGTAGACATAAGGAAGAAGTTCTCTACTGTGAGGGTGGTGAGGCGCTGGCACAGGTTGCCCAAAGAAGTTGCGAATGTTCCATCCCTGGCAGTGTTCAAAGCCAGGTTGGACAGAGCCTTGGGTGACATGGTCTAGTGTGAGGCATCCCTGCCCATGGCAGGGGGTTGGAACTGCATGATCTTAAGGTCCTTTCCAACCCTTCACTTTTCTATGGTTCTATGTTCACAGAAAAGTTCTCTTGTTTATTTCCAAAAACAAAACAACCTATGACACAAAGGCCTTTACCCCAGAAATAATTTGCATTTATAATTCAGTCTCTACATTCAAGGACACAGAAAAGTCATGTAACAATTATGCCAGCTTCTGAAATCTATGTAATTTTTGCATTAATTGTAGTCATTAGAATGATTCTCAGAATATTCTCTAGTATTAGATCATGTTCTTAGCATGGTCCTGACAAAAATAAGCAGCTGTATAATTCACTGGTACTTTCTTTGTGTTTCTTTTTCTCATGGTGTAAATGAAGCCTTTCGCAATTTTAACAACCCATCTGCTCCTTGCCAGAGGACGCGAGACTGCAATGAGACTGGCCCCAGAAACAAGTTGCAATTCCCTATTTAGTCTACCTGAAGTATAGATATAGCATCATCAATAATGTCAGCACAGTAATGGGTTTTGTTAGTTAACTTGTGCTTCTCTGCAAGCTGACTGGCTATGAACTGGGAAAAGATCTTAACATTGCCCATAAAGAACAGCTATTAAAAAAATACTCTGTTGACAGTATCAGTGTTTTAAACAAATAAAGATAAACCTTAACAAAATGCTCATATTCTTTCCTGCCTCTGGAAAATAATCCTATCTAAAACAACTACTTTAATGTAGCTCCCAAGATTTCCAGTGCAGTCTTCTATGGATTTGGTTAAAGGTCATAGGTGGTAGGTGACCAATTTTTACTGGTCTCTTGGGTAGTGGCTTAAGACAGGATTCACTTTGTCAGACTAGGTAGGTCAGACTTTCAGGGTCGAAGATAATTGTTAGTCTCCTTTGAAAGAAGGGCACTACCAAGGAATAAAAAGATAGGTTTGCGAACATAGCTAAGAGACAACATATTAATTGTCCATTATTCAAACTAAAGCACATTGCTTGCCCATTAAGTACACACTAAAGAAACAAAATGGATGTACACATGGAGGGTCAGAAATCTTACAACCCTCCCTCTCAAATAGCATGTCACAATATTTTATTTGCTTAGTCTACAAAAGCAACTCAATCTAAATGCAACTCCCCTTTAAAAACACCACGTTACAAAATCCTACTTACTTTTGTGATAGGAAAATAAACTAGCCTAGTTAAATATGATTATTAAATACTAGACCAAATATTATCTATTATTATTGTGTCAATCTTCTCAGCAAAAACTAGACAAGTATACATTTTGCCTAGTCAATTAAATTTTCACAACCATTTCTGCAGCAGATTTGTGTTTATAAAGGCTAAATATTAGGTGTTACTTAAATACTTCTGAGATGATAAAAGATGTAACAATCCAGACCCTGTCACATACTGATTAAAGAGAAGACTGAAATCCCTTTATCAGAGCTATCCAGCTCAGAAAAACGAGCATCATAGATCTAGCATGCAGATTCATTAGAGTTATATTAGGGCTCAGTAGAAGGTGGTAAGTGTATTAGGAAGTCATGAGGAGAAGCCTATAACATCTACATAAGTTATGATTAACGAAATGCAACTGAATCCAGAATCTTGCAGTCAGATCTCTGAGAACAAATGCCTTCTCTCTTGGTTGGAAAGTCTTAAAACACCACCTAAATGTCACTTCATTGACGTGTACTCCAGCTTGCACCTCACCCCGAGCTTCTAGCACTCCAGAGCATTTACATAATGTGTCTCACTGGCACCTAATACGTTCTGTCCTTTGCTGGCAAGTGTTGGTGTCTGGCTTTGCTTTTCCAGGCTTGTTTCATGCATTCAACATTAACTGCATAGATCTTCTGTTCAGTGAATGAAATAAATGCTTGAATCTCAACAGAAACACCAACAAATATCACAAGAGAACAGTAACTGACAGAGCAGTAACGTGTGGACCAATGCTAATGGCAGCTGGCTTCTGACATCCTTTATTTTAGTTTCAGAATGAGAACTAAACCACTGGCAAAGTCTTCCGGTTGGTGAAGGAGCCAACTTGGAAAGTTTCCCTATCTGAAGCATGTTGCTTACAGCATGAAACAGGAAAGCTGAGCAAATGGTCTGCACTATAATTAAGTTTGAACAATAACCACTCATAGCTTGATCACCAGCTTATTTTGTCCAGCCTGAAACTTGCCATAAACTCAAAAGGCTTCCAGTGCTGCTTCAACTGCGAGGAGTATGTTTTGCTCTGCTGGAAAATAAGAACCTCTGCTCTAAAAACAGCAGGTCAAATTCCCTGCTGGCATAACTCCACTAATTTCAAGGAAGTAGTACTGGAAGACAACTTGGCCAAAAAGGCCTAAATGAGAATTTAAATTAGATGTGAGACTTCAGTAAATCTTTCTAACTTTTCTTCTTCCCATCACTCTCCAGGGACTAGATCCTCAGCAGGTATAAATTACTATAGTGGCACTAATTTCCAACTGAGTCATGACAATTTGCACAGATTGAGGATGTAACTCTAGGTAGTGATACACCTACCCAGGATTCAATAGAGGAACTCTCCATGGTGCTGTCAGAAGAGGCTGCATTTTGTTAGTGTGAGGTACAGAGAACTATAGGACAGATAGTGCCACAATGCTATCAGTTAATAATATTGAAAATTAATCCCACTTCAGAGAACTGAAATGGTCTTTTGATTTCCCCTGACTGGCCTTTCTAGGTAAGATCACAAGTTTGCCTAATCCAGTATCCTGTTGCAACTATAATGAAAAGTGAAGATGCAGTGAAGAATTGGAACAACAGGGTAAACGTGTAGCTATCCTTCCCCAGAATGATTCTACAGATCCCAATAATGTATGGTCCAGGGACAGGTCAGGCCAGAGGAGGTGCACTGTAAGCCAGTGGAACTGTGGTAGTTCTAAGTGGAAAAACTCTAGTCAGGATGAATATATGTAATTAATTCTCTACAATTTGGTCACTGCAGATTCTTATTTTACTGCACGCTTTCGACACAGTTGCTTATTTTTACGTCTTACAGTTTCTTCCAAACATAACAGAATACATCTGGAAATATCCCAGAATGCGATAACAGAATCCAGAATACAGATAAAAGAAAATGGCATTTGGCGTGAGTATGCTATTGAAAATAGTTGATACAATTAACTGATGTTTCTGAAATACATAAACCGAAGTAAAAATTCAAACCAAGTTAATACAATGCAAGATTGATTATTAAGTTCTTTCTCTCAATTTCAGCATGATTACCATTTTATGTTAACAAACACTCTTTAGGTAACATCTATTAAGCAGTGTATATCAAGCTGTTCAATTTAATCACCTAAAATTTTAGGGAAAAAAACAGAAAACACAAAATCCCTCCTAAATCCAGTATGCTTAAAAGTGTTGAACTTATGTAATTAATATATGTATAAGTCTTAATGTTTCCTTCTATGATTCTGTCATCTGATCTGTATCTTTTGGCTTTGCTAAGGCATACTTTTATGAAGTTTTCAGGTTTGGAAATCCATCATGCCCTTTGTAGGTCCTATTTTTGGGGGGTTTAGCAGACAGCAGTGGCCCATGAACAGTATAACTAACATCTCTCTAGATATACAGATGATTGTAAAATCTGATAAATCCAGTAACACAGGTAACAACATATAAACAATAGAGGGAAAACTGTGGGCAAAACAAACTAGTGGATTGGGGTGGGGATTCTTTGTCTTGTTTTGCTTTTTCCGTTTCACACGGCAAGCTCACTTGCAACATCTCAGTAAATTCATGAAGTTTAGAGTGAAAAAGTTGTCTGTAACAAGAAAAACAAAGTCTGTATTGGCAGATGGCTTTGGAACGGAACTTGAAGATCACTGTTACAGCAAAGAAGCGCATCGCTATGGAGGGCAGTGAGATAGTGAGAAGTGTGAGAACTAATATGAATTCACTCAGTCCATTTTAACTATTTAACATTCTGCCAGATTTTTCTTTCCTTTCAAAAAATATGAAAAATACATATTCAGTAGATACAAGTTACTTTAGTCACTTTCCATTCAACAGTCAAACAGATTTATTTAAACAAAACTCAATGAAACTAGAGAGGAAAGTAATATACAGACCCTCATATGCTGGTAATAAATGAGACTAGAAAAATTTATTGGCTGTGTTAATATTGCTTTATGAGTTAACATCACCAGAGTTTGACAAGATTTGGAAAGGTTACACTCAAAAAAAGAAGTTACTGCTATCTAGGAATGTACAGCTTGCTAAAAAAGATATAATAAAACAGTTGTTAAGTGAAGGTAAAGAAGGAAAATATTGTATCTGATGCTGCATGACATTCAGTGAAGATGTTCACATCTGCTTTAAAATACTGTAGCAAGATAGTGCTCTATTTTCTGATTTACTTTTAAGAAAGTACTTTAGAATTAAGATCTTGCAGTGCTGTTTCAGCTATTTGGGTTTCCAGACAATTTTAGGCCAATCACCTGGGATTCATTATATAGGTAGTATTATATCTATAATGCCTTACCCCCTTGCTCAGAAAAGATTTCCTCTTGGCCAATGTCATTTGTTGATGGGCTATTATTGCCATCAGTTATTTTCCTGCTGAAATAAAAGTTCACTGCTGACTGGAAGGACCTTACACTTAGAAGGTCTTCAGCAGCACTGGCAAATAAAATATCTTTCATTGGAAGACTGCTAAAAGGAGCAGAAAAAAATGAACATGCTGCTTGCTATATTGTTAAGTATTATTTGTGTGTCTAGGGCCGCACATCATAGTACAAAAATACTGTATTTTAGCATGCAAAATATAATTGACATTTGTTTAATTAAAGAATATAATTATACTTGTTCATGTTCAAAAGCTAAAATAAAACGAAACATTGTAGAGGCCTCACTGATTTGTACAATGACAGATATCATTAACTGAGCTATGGTTAAATGGCACTCCTCTGCTTCCAGAGGAAACGGGCCTGTGCTGTAGGTGTGTGATATACTTCAAATTATTTTGGTTGTCATGCATGATATATATGAACTATGCATTCTGTTGACTGATAACACAATCAGGAGGACATATTTTGACAGCTAAATGGCAAATTTGAATGTGACTTTCTTTTTAGTGCTCTGGAATTTTGTCTCTATTTTTTTCCCCTGCATGTGCAGTATAACCCTACTGAAGGTTTTAAATATCTCACATGGCTTCCCCATAATGTATCACTCCCTGCATTTAGGTAAGCGTCAGCATGTACATCAAGTGTAAGTTGAACGCGCTGCTCTGTTATGATGTATTGCCTCAGGAATGTCTTCAGACTTCATCTGATGCTAATTGTTGTACTGATTACAGCTGGAATGCATAGACCAAGCAAATTCAAGGGACTAGGGACTTCTTGTCAGAGAGAATGGAGCATATTTTATGTTTAAATGGCAAAGGCAGTTAAAATGTTTAACTTTGCATGAAATTTTGTTTGGAGGAAGCTCTAACTCTACAGTTTTAGTGGCTAATTAAGAAAAATCTGTTAGAAGATATTACTCTGCAGTTTTGTAGTGCTCATTACTGAAGGGTTTCAAAGCACTATACAACTACTGGACTGGTTCCTCAGCTAGCAGGAATTGCTTTCATGCAAAGATTTCATGGAATTATTTTAATGGACTTGTAACAACATTACAACACATTTAAGACACTATCCTGATGTCAGTCTGCTTGGTATCATTATGTCCATTTTACAGAAAAGTGGAATGAGGGATAAAGAGATTAGAAAGCAATATTAATTCACCTGGTTTTAGGACTGGGATTCAGTTTAAGATTAGGGACTGTAGTGACAGGACAAGGGGTGATGGGTTCAAACTTCAACAGGGGAAGTTCAGGTTAGATCTAAGGAAGAAGTTCTTTACTATCGGGGTGGTGAGGCACTGGAATAGGTTGCCCAAGGAAGTGGTAAATACTCCATCCCTGGCAGTGTTCAAGGCCAGGTTGGACAGAGCCTTGGGCAACATGGTCTAGTGTGAGGCGTCCCTGCCCACGGCAGGGGGTTGGAACTAGATGATCTTAAGATCCTTTCCAATCCAAACCAGTCTATGATTCTATGATTACAAAACATCTGAATTTAATGGTAGCTCATATAGGGTTTAGTTATACAAACTTATAATGCTTATAATGCTCTAGGATACCAGATATCCACAAAGAGCTGACATAGGAAAGACAAGAGAGTTATCTATTTGAATGGTACCTAATCATGATGAACCTCAAAGGTACTAGACACATGTCTGCAATGCGATTTTCACCACAGATATCTTCTGTAGACTAAGCTGAATTATCTTCTGGGTGCCACTGACTATATGCTCAATGCAGTTGCACAAATGCACCTATCTCGAGCTAATTAGGTTGCCCTAGGGGCTTCCATCTGGCATGCAGCTAACACTCTGCGAAGTCTGAATCTCCCTTGGTCTCTGTCATTTCTGACAGCTCCTTATAGATTTCCTGGGCATCCTAAGGCAATTCAATTGGTTGTTTTGCATTTTGCAGCTGACACCTCTCTTACATGCAGACATCTGCATTTAGTACCTGGAGCTTAATCCCATCCTAGCTGTTTACATTTGAGGCACCCAGTTTGAGATCACTTTGCAGTTAATGCAGAGGAATAATCACATTTGGAACATCAATCATCTCTACAGCTTGCACATCTACCATAGATGAGAAGAATCGTAAGTGTTTAAGTCATAGAAATTCTGTCCCACTTGACTAAAACAGCATCACAACTCTCTCTGAGAGCTAAACATGCTCTCTGTGTGACCTGCTATTTGAAGAGAAGAAATGTCTACTGCAAATCATACAGTAACAGCAAAAAAGGACAACAAAACCAAAGAGAATCTATAGGGGTCCTACTAAAAGCAGATGAAAGGAAACTGAATACACAAGTACATGTGTGGCAGCAACATGGCCCAGGAAATGAGAAAAGACTTTAGAATAATACAGTGACTGCAAATACAGGTGAAGAATTCTATATACAGCTTCAGAAGTTACTACCTACATTTCAAACCTAAAGGGGGCTTTGCCTGTCTGAAAGCTCATTTTATTTGTTTCCAGATATGACCTAGTAAAATACATCAGGTTCCCCTGAAAGCTTTGTCTCACTGAATTGTTCTTCAATCAGTAACAAGGCCTTAAACCTAAGGAAACAGACCTTAAGGCATTACAGAATGGTCAGTCAGAAATTGTGTAACCTTCACTGCAAGCCTCTCTGAAAGCTAAAACCCTACCTGCTTGGGATGCCTGTAAGCTTCAAAATGGACATGACTAAATTCATTATGTTTGCTGAGGTCTGTGGTCTGTCTTGTCATGATGTGGTTATGATTATGTTTTTTATTGGTCATTACCTCTCTGCTTATACGATAAAAAGCTGGAGTGTAGACAGCATATAGGGAATACCACTTTCAAATCAGACCTCTTTGATCGCATCAAAGTAATGGCAATTGCATTCTTTTCCATGTTATTCAAAACACTGCCTTTTTCTTACAATACAGTACACCTTAAAAGACTCATCGCAGAGTTTGTGTGAGGTCTGACTCTAAGACTGGTCAAACCACAAAGCATTTCTTTAAGGAAATTAAAAATCATGATTATTGACATCCTGTAAGACAAATGTCTCCAAAGGCTTGCAGCTGATCTATTGCTATAGACTAAATCACACAGAATTTGCTTATACTTCAGTTACATTCTCTTTCTTCATAAGTGAAATGCATATTTCCAGATCTTTAATTATGCTTTACCTCTCAGCTCAGAAATTACTCAGCACTGAAGACTATGCAGTAAGGTTATGGTACCCAACTTAACTCGTAAGTAATGAAAAGACCATGAGACATACAGACTTTTCATTTGCAGGGCTATGGAGAATCTCCACCCTTCGCTGGATGCAGGGGAAAATATAGTGACAAAGATGGGAAAAAGGCTGAGGTTCTTAATGCCTTCAGTCTTTAATACTAAGACCAGCTGATCTCTAGGTACCTAACCCCCTGAGCTGGAAGACAGGGCAGGGGGCAGAATGAAGCCCCCTGATCCAAGGGGAAGTAGTCAGTGACCTGTGATGCCACCTTGATAGACACAATTCTATAGAGCCAGGTGGGATCCATGCAAGGACCAAGGTTGTCAAGCACACAAACAGGCTCCTCAGAGAAGTGGTGGAGCCACCATCCCTAGAGGTACGGAAAAGACGTGTAGATGTGGCACTTAAGGATATGGCTTAGTGGTGGTCCTGTCGGTTTGTCCTGGTTTCAGCTGGGATAGAGTTAATTTTCTTCCTAGTAGCTGGTACAGTGCTGTGCTTTGGCTCAATGATCTTAAAGACTTTTCCAACCTAAACCATACTATGATTCTATGACAATACTTTAAAGATTATCTCAGCATCTCTGGTATTTTCTTTTTGTATTTTATAGGCAAGTAGAATTTCCTTCGAATATACAATAAAGTCTTGGTGCTATCTTGGAAGGAAAAAGAGAACAGGCTTGAACCATGCTATAGATTAAAATCATACTGAAGACACAGGAAGATAAATTTCATCATTATTATTGCACATTGCTTAGGATATATATTAAGGGGAAAGCCAGAAGCAGGAAGCCCAAAATGAATATATGTAAATACATAGAAAAACCTATTCTTTGGGCACATTCTCAGGTCTGTGTTCCGATGGATGCTGTTTCCACTTCATTTTGCAAATCTTTTCCCTACCACAGAAAGCCAGCCTGGGATTTATCTTGCCAAGTTTTAAGCATCAACATTACAAACATCTACATGCAGTACAGTGACACGCTGAGAGTGCCTGACTTGCTGTAGTCATTCACATCAACTGCCGCCCTTGACTTTAAAGGTAGTATAGAGTGATTATCATACACAGTAGATGTCTAAATTTCATCACAGGAATCTCACCCAAAATAATGAGAAATATATTTACCACAGTACATATATAATACCCAATTTATGAAAAGCATCAAAAAATCACTGAAATGAAAAGCTATAGGTGTTCCTATTTGGAAAATAGGCCTATGTACAGCTGTTCAAAGAGGTTTATGTTGTGCAATTGTGTCAAGCTGAAATAGCTGTCAGCCTGTGGGTTTATTTGCCCATGGTGTTGTTTCTACTGGTTGCATTCAGTAGAAACCCCTAACAACCAAAGGCAAGTAAACCCTGATGGAACAGGCAGCAATCAGGGGACATTATCTTCTAGGTACTGAGAACTCATTTAAACCCATAAAAGTTGAAAGCACAGAGGGTTAGCACTTCAGTACCTAGCAGTGAGTGCACGATCAGCAGATAGCCTACTACGGAAGACTATAATAATTTGAGCCTGTTATAAGCCAATAAAGGTCCAGAATTACTCTCTCACTACTGCTATTTTATGTATTCGGTTCTGACTTGCTAAGCACCAGCCTAATTTGAGTTTGACTGATCTTTCTTTTCCAGTCATTAGTAGCCCAGCAACAATGTGGAGTAGATTTACAAAGAAGTTTGCTCTTTCCCTTGTTCTTTAGGAAGGGTTGAAAGCAGAACAAAGATGAAGCTATTAACAAGGAAAAAATAAAATAGTGTGTTCTTTGTCTCCCAAACACTAGCAAAATTACATCATATAAAACTAAGATGGCAAGAAAAGACAGTTTCAAAGGTAGAGTAAAATAAAACTGTAATCCCCACCCTAGTCTTAGTGAGAAAAACAAACAAACAAGAAAGCATGTGATTGCAGGCCACAAAGAAATTCCTTCCAACTTCTGAATTCATTATTTGCAGCTAATATTTTGTATTTTATTTTAATTACAAGATACTTAAAAATCTGCAACAAACATAAAATGGCTTTAGAAACCACGGAAATTCTAAAGCTGTGTTTTCTCAGCAGCACAGTAGCTTCTTAATGAATTAAATTGATTTGAAGTTCCTATTATGCCAACTGTGGAAATTCTCAAGAATGACAATTGCTTTCAGTACTTCCTGAAGGTTCAAGCTTTTATAGTTACCAGGATGACACATGCATTTGGTTTCAGAGTTTACAGACTCTTTATTCCATGACCATTTGGGGATGATGGGATGGATAATAAGCATTACTGAGCTCAAGAAGTGAGGAAAATGAAGACTCTGGTAGGTGGCCTGTCTCTGAAGCTTCCAGAGTTGCCAGGCACAAAACAGCCTTCTGGCAAAGAAGTGAAAAGAGGCCCTTTGGATATGTAGGCTCCAGAAGGTCTAGGTTCCTGGAACTGAGTTTATAGACATTACTTAAACTCCAACCATTGCAGTATCTTGACAGAAAAGTGGGCAACCTTTCAGTGGAACTCAGCCTCTAATTCTGTCAAGGTTTTTTCAAACTTAAGATATTTACTAGAAACCATTAGAGCTAATGAAATTCACAGGGTTTTGATCAAAATTCATTTTGTAAGAAAAAACAACTGACCTTCTTTACAATTGAATGTTTTATAATCTTTGATGTTTTTAATTATACAAGAGTCAAATGCCATTATGATATTATTGGTTTCTTATAAAATAATGGAAAATTTAGTTACAGTGTATAGCCAGTATTCATAAAAAAATAGAAAAAAAAAATCATGACAGACTTATTCCTCATAACTTTTGGTAAGCTTCAGATACAGAGTTACCAATAAATAGTAGAAGTTAATTTTGTTTGCTCTTAGCTAACTTCTGCAGGATTATAAATACAGCTCAATTTTCTTCAAATTTATAAGCATTTGGACACTGGAAAAATGATCAAAATATCTAATCCCATATACTGTCCATCATCGAAATATTTCCACCTCTTCTCTGAGCTGGTACAGCACATTTCTGGTTGGTTCCTAAAACACTTTGCATCCAAGCATGTATGTATTCAAAAGGTTTTTGCTTGATCCCATCGGTTTGTCTAATATCACTCAATGAGTTTATCTGGTAAATGATAACTTGTGAATCACCATAATTTTATCATAAACCTGAGACATAACTCTCTCAAATGCATAGGACACTTGAAAATACTGCCTTTATGTCCCTTTGGCTCTGAATGTTGGTACTGACCACTTGCTTCTTTACCTAAAGAATAGTCTGAGATGGAAAGAAACAAGAATATGATGTTAAAATAAAAAGTGAATATATAAAAATATAATGATATATCATTATAAAAATAATACATATAAAACACATATAAAATAAAATACAACACTTTACAAACACCAGGTGAAATCCTGAAGCACATCAGGAATTACTGGCTTTCTTAATAAGTCTGGTACTGTATTTTAAAAGAATCTTACAACCTGGTAGTGATATACTTAAAATTGTCTGTTCTACTAATCTTAGAATAGTCAAAATGGGTAATTACTAAGCAAAAACCTTCTACCTTCTTATGGGTATTACCAGTAAATGAAACATTGGAGAGTGCCTCTTCCTAAAATGTCAGATATTCACATTGGCATCGTGATGATAGAAACCTACTTTTTTTACTTTATAAATTTACTGGTGCCTGTTAAAAGACTACTATGAAGCAGTCAGCTACAATTATGATGAACTAGAATAAATAACTAGCTTGCTAGTGATACGTGCCTCCTGTTGCAATTGCTTTAATACTCCCATATGCCACAAAGTAGGACAATGTATTTTCTAATAAGAAATTAGAAATGCAGGTCTCATTATTATAATGCAGTAAAATTCAGTGTCAATAAACATGAAAATGTTAAGAACAAGGAAATTCTTCTAATGGCTTTGCTTCAAAGTCAATGGAAAAGGCTCTTCATCTAAGCATATATGAACTTTTTTCACAACTGATATTGTCATATAAGGGAAAAAGAATGACTCAAAAAAAACAGTACGAAATGCCAATTTCATACCAAAAATCCTTCTTCATGTGAAATGGTTGGACTCGCTGATCTTAAAAGTCTTTTCCAACCTAGTTAATTCTATGTAAAGTTCCATTTATTTTCTTTGAAGTCCTAAGCCTTTAAATGTCTTTTCCTCCAAATTCAGGTGCCAGATTAATCTTTGGAACACATACCTAATTTTCAAACACTGAGTTACATTTTCTTTCCCTCCGACAGGCACAGGAAAATCTCCTGTTAGATTTCAGGACTTCAGGATGGAAGAACCAATGCATTTGGTGATAGAAATCACCCCTCATCAAAGTCATTACACTAAGAAATTCAGGAGTCAACCCTCACTATAATCTCACCCTAGGACATAACACAGCAGAGCTGCTTTTAATTCTGAACCATACCAGAAGGTCTGCAGTTTCACTACATTTATAGAAGGTAAATGCCGAAAGCCCGTCCAGCAGCCTTTGTGGCACTGGTCTTACCAAGGCTCCCGCAATCTGTTCCTTGAACAGGGCTCAATCAGTGTTTCTGAGCAGAAGGCATCAGAACCTGTCACTCAACACAGCACTTCTGTTTTATCTTGCTCCTAATTTAACTCTGCAAATGATAAATCAGCTAAAGATGTATAAAAGGCAGATTAACCTTTAAAACTACTACTAGAAGCTGCTGATTACCTTACTGAAGTCAATGAATCTTCACTAGAATCAGCATCACACATACAAATGTTTTATTACCAATATAAAGAATATGCACGTATTGTTACATGCCTGCGCCATAACAATCTTTTCTCAATATTATCGTCAAATTTTGAAAATATTATATTATTTTTTGGCATTATTTTCTTATTTCTATTATTTTAATTTACTACGGGAGGGGGCTTGAGAGAGAACAGATTCTCTTTTCTTTAAAGTATAAATACCACCTTGCTAATCACACATACAATATGTTGTGCAACAACATTGTAATATACATGTATCTTTTGTTCCTGCTTCTGAAAAACATGCCTATTTATGTTGTACCCTTCCTAGTGACATCTATGTCAAATGACTTCCTTTAGCTTAACAGGAATGAAACTGAAGTGCTGATTATTAGCCCTCATACTAAATTGCTGCTGACTGACTT
Source organism: Strigops habroptila (assembly GCF_004027225.2). NCBI lineage: Eukaryota > Metazoa > Chordata > Aves > Psittaciformes > Psittacidae > Strigops > Strigops habroptila. Next base: position 117,884,909 of record NC_044278.2, on the reverse strand, counting down.
TCCTTTTCAATCAGCCTTTTCTCTAAAAGAGCTGCTGATGAAGCCTGACTGAAGACTTTGACAGCTATTCTATTTAAAAATAATTCTATTTATATACCATATGATCATATTTATGGATACACGTGACAGAACCTGGCTTCTTGTAATTAGTGAATCTTGCATGAGAACAGGACTTTGCTGTTTCTGTATTTTCTTTTCAGTAAAAGCTCAGATGCAAAACAAAGCCCTCCCCCTCTCTGAAGCCATCATTATTACCTCAGTAAGAGAATGATAGTGATAGCTACCAGTGGGGATGCAGATAGAAAAACTGTAGTTTAGACAAAGAGGGCAAAAAAGGGGGCAAAATAAATACTGTTTTGAGATCTACCAGTTATTCTGCAGCACAAATCTGCTTGCTAATATGAACAAGGGCAAGTTAGTAGGGTTTGTTAGCTTTTTCTTAACTTATTTCTGAAACTTTAATTTGGGTTTTTGCTTCACATGGGATTTGATCCATGGGATTTGTGACACTGAAAAACATTATACTAGATCTTAAAACTTGGGCTCAGAAATTAAATTCATAGCCCTTAGTTTAGCAACAGTATTCCCTGTACAATACATGGAGGAAGTGAGAAGACAAAACACATGAGCACCGGACAAACGGTTCAACTAAATTAGCTAATGAGGAATGTTTAAGAATTGGTGATATCTTTTCTTATTCCAGATTTTAGAGTATTTATGTGAGACTGTCACTGACAATCCCAAACCTCTTTCAGCTGAAAGTCAATTGATTAAGTAAAACAAGCTCCTTCACTTCACAGTAAGGAGGAAGGAGTAACCATGATGTGGAAATGACAACATTTTTCAAGGACATCAGAAATCTGGTTCATCTGCATTATGGGGCTTCAGAAATAAAGATCTATATACCAGTACCATGCCAGGACAATAGCCTAAATCAGTATTAAGGATCACCTGATCATCCTTATTCTGAAATAAATCTATTAAAAAGTGGATTTAAACTGAAAGCTAAGCTTCATAAAAATGAAGAACAGACTTCAAATAAACTGAACTAGGTGGCTGAGGGACAGGCTGTGGATGCTGGTTACCTAGACTTTACAGTAAAGCCTTTCACACCGTTTCCTACAGCATTCTCTTGGACAAACTGGCTGCTCATGGCTTGGATGGGTGTCCAGAGAAGGGCAACGAAGATGGTGAAGGGTCTAGAGCACAAGTCTTATGAGGAGCACCTGAGGGAACTGGGGTCCTTCATCCTGGGTCAAAAAAGGCTCAGGAGAGACATTATTGCTGTCTACAACTACCTGAAAGGAGATGGTAGCAAGGTGGAGGTCAGTCTCTTCTCCACAGTAACAAGCCACAGGATAAGAGGAAATGGCCTCATGTTGCATTAGGGGATGTTTAGATTGGATATTAGGAAAAACTTCTTTCCTGAAAGCGTCGTCAATCTTTGGAACAGGCTGTCGAGCAAAGTGGTGGAGCCACCATCCCCGGAGGTAATGAGAACATGCGTAGATGTGGCACTTAGCAACACGGTTTAGTGGTGAACTTAGCAGTGATGATTAACAGTTGGACTTGGTGATCTTAAAGGTCTCTTCCAACCTAAACTATACTATGATTCATAATTTACTGCAGAGGATGATATACTTATCAAGGTTTGCTGCTGTTCTTCTCTGGGTACAGCCCTAAGTTCATAAGCATTATTATATAGTTTAGTTTCTGTTAAGCAGTTTCTAAAATGAAAAATTGATTTAGCTGCTTTCTGTGCTCCTTCTGGAGTCATAGGATTTCATAGGGTTTTTTAACAATTTATTTCCCCCAGCAAAATATCCTCACCCTTGGCCAGTAGGAATCATAAACAACATAAGGGTAACGAATGAGCAAGTGACACCCTTAGCGCTCATTACTCATTTAAGGAAAAGATGTAAAGGTGGTCCCTGCATAAGGTGGTTCATAATATCTAGTGAATTATGAAAAACACTCTGTAGAGAAAATATTACTTAAAATTATAAAGAAACCAATATAAATGTATAAGCTGCATAACTATCTCCCTGGGGATAGAATTTCCTGTTATAAAAGGTCTTTAATATAGCAAAAAGAAAATAAAAATAATCCCCAAAATCCAACAGCAAGATTCAACAGGCAGAGTTGGAAGCTAGAAATATTCAGATGAAGCATAAACAGCAATACTGTAAAACTACTGATCATTAACCAGGAAAATAACTTGACTGAGATATTGTGCCTTCTCACTTAGGAGTCTTAGGATCATGTTTAGATGTCTAAGGGGTATGTCCATCAAGAACCTCCGAACTAAAATCTACTATGTAAGTGATATGATCAGACTACTCTGCCTTAATTTCTTACATGTATAGGCTGAATTTCAACCTTTCTGAACTCAGGGGAAGAATTTTGTTTAATGCACTGGGACATTGTTACTTCTGTAAATTACGAAGACTCTTGTGCCTGCATAAGCTTCTACTGAATAGAGAATATTAATTACAGCGTAATTAGATACAGAAAGAAGAGGAGAGAACATGGATGCAAGGCAGTAGAAATACATTCATACTTCCACAAAATGGCACAAAAAGTTCCTTTTCACATGTGATACTATGGAAAAAACTGCTAAATGATTGAGGAAAAATGGACTGATTTAGTGACATAAAAGATGATGTCATTTTCAGTTGGCTGCTCTGATTTTACATCGGCAAGATTCAAAGATCATAAGTGTACTACTGAATACTATTAAATTGACAAAGAGTATTTGAATAGGCTTGCATTTTGGAAGGCAATAAATAAGGATTTTGTTGTGGTGCTTCTTGGCTTTTTAAAGGTCAAAAGTATTTGTAATGAAAATAGAACTGCGTACGAAATTGCATGGTCATGGGAACATCAGTAAGATTGGAAATTTGCTTGGATTGAGTCCTTTTCAACTATATTTTGTCTTTTAACACACAAATGACTTGGCATAAGGACAGATGACTGGTAAATCTTAAAACATATCTGGTTAGAATAACAAATCACTGTGTTTCTTTCTGTGAGAAATCAGCTGTTTTATAAGATCACAGAGGGGAGAATACAGGGAGACACTCCAGAAATGCATCATGAAAAACATCTGCATGGACAAACAGCATCAAAATTGTTTGCATGATTTAAATTCAATTTTACTATTCCACATCCTACCAGAATCCTACTCATCTAAGAAGCACCCAAGTTCTGGATATTTGACTACAAATAAAGATGAAAGCATAGCCTGTTGGCATTTGGCATGCCATTTACTGCAAAAGTTCCATCAACATACACATTTTGTTAAAACGTATGGGAAATGAATAACTTAATGCACATGGTTCTCATTAATTTTGTCAACCATGAAAAATTAAAGCAAGAATATATGTGCAATGAATATTTTAAAACAGAATGAAAAAGCCTTATCAGGAAAAAAAAAAAATTATCCTTGTTTTTCCATAGGCTTTGGTATATAAATAAAATGCTTCATTTGTTTAAACATGTTGTGGGAGAAGCATAAACACAATTAAAAGCACTTTTCTATTTTCTATTAGAAAATTTCAGACAACTGTTAAAAACAAAGACTTTTTAAAATTATTTTTATACTGAAAAGTGGGGAAAAAATTATTTTTTATACCTTCCTATGTCCACACTCACTTTTTTTTTTTTAGGTATTCTATTATTCAAACCTCTTTAAGAGATTATATGCAGCCACTATCTACACTGAGAAAAAGGTCCACATGTAACTTCTCTTACTAGGACTATTAGCTAGAATTGACAGGACTAAAAAATAGTGTGGAAAATTGTGTGGAGCCTCACGGTGATGTGACAACATGGGAAATGACAAAATATGCCCATGCTCCTCTTCCTGTGTCAAACTGTTTTGGAGTAATGACCAAACTTCTGCCTTATCAAAATACCCACATGGATAAAGTCACAATATATTTTGCTGGTTTTAGTGAGCTAAGAGGACTGGGTATCTCTAGGTGTTGGGATTAGCAGTGACTGTCAGTATTGGTTGCCCTGGATGCCTCAATTCTTTCACAGAACTTAATTTGGGTTATTTGCAAGCCCCCAATGCTACTACAGCCTTTCTACAGCCAAGCTTGGGAGCTGCACTTGAAATATTGCAACAGACACAGCTCATCAGCCTCAAGTCAGTCAGTTCAGTCTTAATAGGAGAGCCTGCCTAAAGCAGTTGGATGACTACGGTGTTCCTCTGTCTTTGAGACTTTCTGCTGCTTCTTACAGCAATTTTGCCTCTTACACAAGGCTTGGCCAGCAAGCCAGATGGTCATAATATCTGATAAATGTTTTCAGTGAATAGAACGGATACTACTGTGCATTCACAACTGAGCATCTGATGTCAAAAGTAATCTGTGTATGCAGATTAACTAGGAGAGAGGGAAGTATAATTGCAGGACAGAGAGAAACAAGGGTGGGGGTTTCGACAAGAATGATAATGAGAATGATTAAGAGATGAAATAAAACCCTCCTCCATGAATAGAGATTGCAAAGAACACTGTCATTTCCCAGAGAAATTAAACAAGCAATAGGGGACATAATAAAGTGTTAAAAAAACAAACGCTGTGTGGCAGGAGGAATGGGGACTACTATTCCCCCTTGGCATAAAAGGGGCCTTCAATCAAACAAGAAGGGACAATTGCTGATTATTTCTAGACAATGAATAATTAGGCTGTGCATTACACAGCTGCATGATACAAAGGGAGACTGGACAGTTACATGACTAACAACACAACTGACTTAATGATCCAAGTTTTGGGTAGAGACATAGAACCCCATAATTTAAACCAGTGTCAGTTAGCTATTAATAGCAAGTCTTTTGGAAGTAAGTAGGCTTTATATTTTTTCTGCATGTATACTCTGTAACTGCTTCTCTGAAGTGATTACTGAAGACAATAGATGAGATGAACCATGTATTTGATACCTTATGACTTGTACTATACCCCTGTGAAATTCTACAGCATATTTCACTACTGTATGTGATAGACTTCTAATTTTGGGTACTCTTCATTACAAATACAGTGTCCTGGGAACAAGACGTAAAATGATCTAGTTCTAGTAGAATTATGCAGAACCTAATAATCTCCTATTAAGTCTCACATTCAAACTCTTAACTGCTCATCCAACATCAGACACGAATATCTGCAGAAACAGCACTTTCTGTCATACATTTTACAGCTAACAGGGAGTGCATGTGCTAGAAACACAGAAACCAAGCCTTAAACATACCCATGGTCCTCCTCTTTCAGCTTAATGGGCTGACACATCTACATCTCTCAGCTGGCTGATGGTACCTCTGTCCTGATTTGACCTGCAGACCACTGCTGTTAGCCCGATTTGCTGTCTGGTGCTGTCCAGAAAAAGTCAACTTCTGTACTGCCTATACACCTCAGACCGTCCGCAAGGAGAGCTAATGTGGGAGAGCTGGGCACAGGCTTAACAAACTCTGCTATTCTTCCTGTTGTTGCTGCTATTTCCACAGTCCAGCAGCTCCAGGAACTGTGTTTCGCATACCAATTCACATGATAGTGTAGTGTAGCTTTTCCCAAATAGTACTGTTCCTGCAACTCTTCTTGTTCAGCAGAAATTTATGAGTCAGAAAGCATCCAGGAGATGCAGAGCAGAAGATTCACCATTTCAGGGATACACATTACCATTCACTAGCCACGCACTTGTTAGACAACTGTCATGCTGCCAATGCTTGGCCAAAAGCAATAGAGCAGTCTAGATCCCTGAGGATTAGTAGGACCTTTGAATACTGAAGCGCTTACTAAGTTGGCAGGACTGTACACCATGCTGGCTTTAACTCTGTAGGGGTCCAGCAAGCATCGCTCCTGTAAAGTTAATCAACTGGCAAGCTTTCACAGTACTCTTGTCCTTGAGTAACCTGAAATGCTGTTTCTTTGGCCCTATTCCTTAAAGCAGCCTTGCCACGAGGAAAGATTTGAACCTCTTTCATAAACGCAAGAATTAGCTCTCTACTGCAGCATGTGTGGGTGGTTTCAGTGAGGTTCATCTCAGGGGACATGGAGTGGCTGAAGCAAAGTTTATCAGGGTTTTATTACAGGCCATATTTTTAACCCTTTCTGGTCCAAGGAAAGCTCACTGAAATTTCACAGAAAGTACCAGCATGTTAATATCCATTATCTCCTCTATAGAACACCTTTGGTCAGCACTGCACAATGCTCATGTTTATCACTTAGATAGGTTGCCCAGGGAGGTTATGGAGTCTCTTTCATTGGAGATACTCAAAAGCTGTCTGGACGTGGTCTTGGGCAACCAGTTTTAGGAGGCCCTGCCTGTGGGTTAGAGAAGATGACCTCCAGAAGATGACCAGAAGTCACTTCCAACCTCAAGCATTCTGAGATTCTATAAAAGCAACAACATCGCAGTGAACTATAAGTTTACTTATAATCGGCATTTTTTGTGGAAAAATACTGTGTCTTATCATCACCATTTACAGCCTATGTAACAACTCCCCAAAAGTTAGAGCCCAACGTCAGGGGCAGTGTCAAGACCCCTCAGCCTTGTAACACTACAGGCAAACTAGTGAGGCTAACCACTGCCCCTTTGTCACAGTGGTGGTTGTAAGAGCAGGGGCGAACCATGTCGTACATCCCTTTCCACGTCAGCTGATTGCACATAGATTACCATTCCATTGTACAATGCTCCTACACAAAGCCAACATTTTGCCCTCCATGAAGCAGGTAAAAACATCACAGTAGCTGGGAACCTGCTCTTTCCACTAGTGACTTCTGCCCACAAAAAAAAAGGAAGGAGATGCAACTACTACTCATAAAGAAGACTTCCAATTCACCTTCTTCAGGCAAAAGGTAGAAAACTAAATGTGCAGACCTGAAAAACTAAGCCCTAAAGGCAAGGACATCTTACACAACGGCACAAAAATTACTCTGAGCCACACAAAGTAATACTGTGCCAAAATGGCATTTGCTCCACATTACACAGTTGAAGTGAAGATAGTATTGTTTTATAATGGCAACTTCCAAATTGCAATTTTTAACCAGTAATTTCAAATCCAGAAAGTATGAAGGCATTCCATCTTCTGTACAACTGCTCTCATCAAACCCACATTTTCATACATCTATATACATACAAACAAATGATTGAGATCTTAGGATCCTAAATCGATATTTTTTGGTACAAAATATTTGGAACAAAATTCTCATTAAGCTGCAATCATCTGGGACAAATCTGTTTTGAAGGGATGAAATGCAAAGGTTTCCTTGACAGGAATGTATCTGTCAGTAATTTGATGCAGGATTGGAATATCTAATGACTACTTTGTTGAGTTGTTTTGCAACGATGGAAAGCTACAATGAACACAGCATAACTGGGTGTTCTGGGCTGGGATCAGACAGCCTGGATTGACCCTTTCTATGTCCTCTGACCTGCTATGTGATCCTAAACACGATGCTTTGCTTCCCTATGCCTCTCCTTCCAGACATCCTTCCGTGTAATCATATTTTTTGTTCACTCTCTCATCTATCCCACCTGCTGTCTTGTTTCACTTGCCATATATCCAGTATTTATAGTATACTATTTATAGTACATACATATACACCCATTTTCTTTTGCAAAGTAAACACAGGCCTGATAGAAGAGCTCTAAAGTCCATTATTAATCATCCATCATGAATTATAAAAGTACATACCTAAAGAGATGCAATATAAATTGGGGGGTGTGGGGAGTAGTGTATTTCAGGGGCAATCTGGAGGGGAAGGAGAGAAAAGGAAGCCAGGGAAAAGGAGTTTCTTCCATGCCTTGTAAGATTTTGTAACATGTCTTAAATAAGACCTTGATATCATTAGGAAATAGGCACAATTGTAATACAAGAAGTAAGTACCATTAGATATACAATCTAAAATTACTTTCCAGATTTAGTATTTTTAGGCTATAAATTTGGTCCTGGTGATATTTTTTCACTGATTATTAAAGCATTTAGAATTAACTGCCAGAGCAGTTTTAGCCATTGACTAGAAATCTTCCAGAAAGGTCCCTATAAATAAACAGTTCAATAAATCATGGGATCTTCCCTCCATGGAAAGATTTGCTATTATGAGAAGCAATGCCAGTAGCAAATAACTAGAAAAATTACAATTATTTATTAAATGGAAATGATACCAAAAAAATATGTTATATTTGCTTAAACATTACCAATTTTTTATTAATGATCCCTTCTGACGTAAAAAATACAGCTTTTCTTGGAGATATGAATTACAAAGATGTTAATTTTGTATTGATTATTATTTTTATCATGTTTATGACCTTAAACAGTGTTCAAAGCACAAACATAGCTCTATATCCTGGGCTTTAAATGCTTATTGCAGGAGCGCACAAGTACCACTCTAGGCTATCTTAAAGTACATCTGCCTCAGAAAGATCAATACTACAAAGGAAAGTAATAGTGGTTCTTTTTTTTTCATGGTATGTCTATGTAGGTCAGCAGGATGGGATTTGAAGGATCATGGTGAAAAGTGTTTCCTATATCCCAAAGAAACCGTGCTGCAGCATAAACACTGAAGAGTTGGGAAAAGCCTGCATTATTTTTTCCCCAGCTTACTAAAGTAAGTGAAGATACAAATTAAGTATTAGTGGGGAAAAGCAGCTAGTTTATAATCTACAACAAGCTCTCCTAAGACCTACACATAGTAGAAACACTTTAATAATGCAAAGGCCTCAGTGCCTCAAAAGCATTCAACATGACTGACACAGTGATATGTGTTGTAAAAGCATAATTATCTGTGAACATATCAAGTCTGATCAAGCTCTTTTCATCCTTGGTTCTGAATACAAGGAACTGTTTGTCTATACACCTTTAATGTTTTCCTTCTTTCCTAGAAATACATCCTTTCCACAAAAGCACATGTCAAAATGCACACATCCACAAGTGCATGCATATACGTATAAGAAAGCTGGGCTACAAAGACCCTTTGGGGCTATGGAGCAGCAGCACATGAACTGGGTGTTTCAGTCAAAACCTAGGCACTAGGTCAGGGCAGGTTTTTAGAGTTGAAGAGTTAAAGCGTGGTGATAGTGAGGGACCATGGAACCAGAGCTCTTGTTTGACTGCAGAAGAGTAAAGTGAGACTTTTCTTGGCCAAAGTGGAGGAGGCTGGATTTTACCCTACAGAACCTAATTAAGCATCACCACCTCTCTAACCTTTATCCAACCCTATAGCGAGTTCTGGCAGCAGCTAAGACAGGACATATCAATCTTCCACTCACCCATAGCCCCTCTTAACCTCACCTTCACCTGAAGAAGTGAAGAGCTGGCAAGCCTCCCCTTCTGCCCCTGTCTCATCAGCAGAACTCCGCACTGCATCCCATGAGCCACATTTCTCTCTAATAAACTGTTCAGCCTGTGAGATATCCTGAGGGCACTGAAGCAGCAAATGCAGGCAGCCCAGCAGCACACAACAAGGTCAAAAAGGGCACAAACAGCAAAACCACAGCGTAACCACACTTGCCCAAAAGACATTATGGATTGAACACTTCTAGAAGGCAAGGGAAAGGTAAAGAGATAGTCATACAACCTATTGCTTCTTATCACCTCAGTGCCATCTGCCATCCCATCAAGTCTGCTTCTTGCTCTTCAGCAGGAAGCCTGGTGATCATTTCCCTCTGCACCAAAGGCAAAAATGACATGGGTACGTCTGGGAATGGTGATGAGGACTGTTCATGCAGTTGCTGAAGATACTGATCATTGCTCTTCCAGTTGAGATTGAGAAACCCTCCTGCAATCTCAGAGAGGTTTTGCAGAGCACAGCCAGCACCATCTACTCAGAGGGCATTTGTGACAATGTGACCAACCACCCACTTGCAGTAAGCTTATCAACTGCATATTTCCACATGGCATGCAAGAGAACACAGGCAAACTTTGTTCTGTGCTGACCAAGTATGGTGACATTAACCAGGCAGGCAGCCTTTCTGCAAGCACAGACAGGAACCCAAATGCCATGAAAGGCTCTGTCCTGACATGGAAACAAGCAGTAACTTTAGGCTGAAAATCAGAGCAATTGGGCATTGCATGCTCTCCTGCAAAACCTCTCTAGGTATCTGTAAGCCCGCCTAAAAGTTTCACCAAGGCCTGCAGAACAACCTACGAAGCTTGTACTGAAACAAATGCACAGCTGCACTGGATTATACTTAAGATTACATCAAGCAGTGCTTATACATTTCAGTAATGGACCCAAAGCAAAGGCCAAGGTGGCTTTGTGTAAGAGGAAGGTGGATGTTGGCAAGGGGACATTATTTGGGTGATGGTTAAGGAGACCTTAACCATTGTGACCACAGCCAATTTGCCCATCTTAAACTAATCATTAACCACTACGTTTCAAAGACCACTGCTTGGGAACCTGTAAAAAATCATTTTCTTTAGCTTAAATATGGGCTCCTAAAACTTTGTTCAGCTTTTGCAAAGTTGTGGTGACAGCTTGTAGCAGAAAGCCTGAACTCTGCCTCTCTGCACCTTCCAGTTCTGCACTGCAAACACATTTCAATTTGCTTGAGCTCAGCTCCTACATCCATACACTTCCTCTGTCTGGGACAGAGCAATACTATTGAGAAGGTGGAAGAAAACAAGCTGTAAAGCAGCCTTAGAACATTGGTAACAAGTCATCAAGAGGTCCCTCCAAACCTCATTTAAAGGTCCCTTGCAACCCAAACCATTCTATGTCATTCTATGATATTCTGAATACAAGTTACGAAACCCTGCTGGACCTGCCTTTTTCCAATGACCAAACCAGGAGCTTGGCAGGAGAGGGAACTGGGTTACAGCGCCATGGTATTACTCATGAATCATGAGGAACAAAACAGCTAGCATATGGAATAGGAAAAAAGGCATAACTTCATCCCAGAGCTGAAATGGATCTTGATTCTACCTTCTAAAGGGAATGACACTAGAAAGAAAAACAATGAAACCACACACCAAACAGCAAAATAAACTCCTACTATCAGTTCCATAAGACAGATGAAAAGGCAGCATGGCACTTCTGAGGATGGTCTGTTGAAAGCTATCCGGTTCTGAGAGCAGATATTCAGGGACACGCTTTTTTTAGCTACATGTTTATTGGGGATATTTTGCACACAGACCAGACTAGAAATAATCCAGGGTAAAAACTTGAAATGCTTGAAGCACATACATGATATTTCTGGTATCACTTCTTACCATCTACTTGATCTGCTCTTGCTGTGCTAATGAAAGCAAAGCCTGGCCATCAGTCTAAGACCCTGGACATCACACATATTGGCTAGTTCTCAGGCTTAGCTTTTGGAAGAACCAGCTAGTTCCCTCTGAAGATAAAGTCAGAAGTGTTTCAGATGGTCCTCTTACCCTCCCACGCTCCTTAGGAGTGACCCATGGTGCTTTTTCCTCTCAACAATCCCATTCATCTGCTGCCACAATCCACCCATACAATATGTGCATTTGGCTTTTGTCAAGTCTGGTGCTGCTGGCAAATTGTGGCAAAGGACTTAACCTTTTTGGAGTGCACTTTGACCTGAAAAAGTATAAAATGTCCTCCAAGTTCACTTACTAGGACCTGGAGGAGATCCAGGCCAGATGTTCTATGGCATGAGGACACACTTCATGCTCCACAAGGAGCTAGCCCTGAGCAGTGTGTGTAGTGTGCAATTCTGTACCATGACCTGAATAGCCGGGTTGCAGATACCTTTAGCCCTGCCAATGTTTGCTGCCTTCTTCTTCTTATTGTCTGCATTTTCCTACTTCAATAATTGCAGCAACATCAAACAAAGCCTGCACACCCATGAAGAAATATTTCTAAATCATAGAATCATAGAGTAGTTAGGGTTAGAAAGGACCTTAAGATCATTCAGTTCCAACCTCCTGCCATGGGCAGGGACGCCTCACACTAAACCATGTCACCCAAGGCTCTGTCCAGCCTGGCCTTGAACACTGCCAGGGATGGAGCATTTACCACTTCTTTGGGCAACCTGTTCCAGTGCCTCACCACCCTCACATTAAAGAACTTCTTCCTTGTATCTAACCTGAACTTCCCCTGAGTTTCAGGAAATGGCTCCAGTGATCTCTAAGGGATTAATTATTTCCCTTATTTTCCAGTTGGGAGAAGAGGGACAATTGTCACTTTAGTTGGCACAGCTACTATTTCAGCAACTCCACACACCAAGCTTCCTCAGATTTTAACTCAGTTCCTATTATAAAAGCTCCATATTGTCTAGGAAAGCCTTACACAAAAGGCTTAAGTGTGTGTTCTAAATACATGTTTTACATAAGGTAGACACCGCATATTTTTATTCATGTATACGGCCCACACAGAACTTACCAATACAATTCTTTTGTTAAGTCTACTCACGTTTAACCAACTATTTGCAAGAAATCACAACAGACACAGTAAAATCATTACTCTGGCAGCAAACTCTTTTCTAATCACTTCCCAGGAGCCCATGCTTTTCATCCACATTGATGGTCACTCAATCGGCAAGTGAAAAAGCAGGGGAACCTCTTGAGGAAAAAGTGTAATTTGAGTGCCAACATCTCTCCTAGTAAGTACATAGCAATTTTACACAGAAGCTGGGCACCGTAATGAATGTCCAATAAAACAAAATTGCTGTATAAAGTGCACAAGCAGCATTTGAAGAGGCTCTGAGTGGATGGATACTTGCCAAGAGCAAGTAACAGGGGAAACAAAACACCCAATGATACTTAAGTGAAGTGTTTGCATGGGGTTGGACTGTCAAGTTCTGCGCACTGAAAGATTTGCCATTCTGTTGAACTTGCTGCAGCTGCATGACCTGATGGCAGGAGAAGGTGCTCTGCATGCCCAGTGTTGATTCCCCCTGCTTCAGCTGAATACTTCACCAATCAGTCAGATGCAATTTACAATCAGTTTTAAGATTGCTCATCATTTCCTACAACTGCCATGCTGACTCTTTGACAGAAAACCAAATTATGGTCCACAGCAATCAACAGCATAAACCAGTTTCAAGCCTGCTCCCTTTGTTAAGCAGTGATGTAGATCTCCCTTTCTCTTCCTGGAAAAGTTGGCCACCCTTTGATAATGAAATGGACACAATAGTTCGTAAACACCCACAGCATGAGTTATTGGATACATATATGCTTACCACAGTATCTACACTTAAGGCAACAGTGATAAATTGTACCTTCCTAAACAAGTTTCATTGTTTCCCAACAGAATAAGAAAAAAGCAAACTTTTCTAAGCAGCAGCTTGAGAAACAATAGTGGGGCATCTCTGATTCCCCTGGCTGGAAGCCATGTTCTAGCAGTCCTGGTTGGAACAGTATTTCAGTTTTCTTTAATCTCATATACCATACCACCCAGTAATGGTCATGATGGATGTTATTAAGTGCATGATCTGATGCTTTCAGAACACCTAACCTAAGACTTGACAGAGAAGAGGCCTGATAGTCACATCCTCACCCATTTAGCAAAAATACTACTATGCTTCTACACCAAGGATTAAAATATTAAAATCCTGAGGACGACTGAGTTAATCACTGTCATTCCTTACAATACCATACTCAGTGCAAATGCCCCATGATACAATAGCAACCTGAAGTGGTTACCCTGCCAAAGAACTGGCAAACTCACATTAGAAGCAGACAGCAATTTTGAGAAGGTGCTTCTGTATTTGACCAGGACAGACTCTTTTTTTTAGGACTTGAAATTGTTTCACATCTACATAGTGAAAACTTCATGGTACCTTTTTCTACTGCATTTAAACTGTGGCTTATTCACTGTGTAAGGAGTTTGCATCCTTTGAGAAGGGATTTTCATTTGAACTGTTGGTTAATGAATAAACAAACATCTCTGCTATCTCATCTAGTTTCTTATCCCTTTTTACTTGATTCTTTATTTGCCCTGTTTAGGAATCCTCTTCTAAGGCCTAATTATTTAGATTACCTTAACTGATAGTTTCACCTTGTGGTTTAACCCCAGCTAGCAACTAAGCACGATGCAGCTGCTTGTTCACTTCTCCCACTGTGGGATGGGGAGGAAAATCAGAAAAAAAGCTAAATGTCATGGGTTGAGATAAGAACAGTTTATAAATTAAATAAAATAAATAGTAATAATTGTAATGAAAAGGGAGACAACAAAAAGAGAGAGAGGAATAAAACCTGCTAAAGGAAAGTGATGCGCATTACAATTGCTCACCACCCACTGACCAATATCCAGCCCAGTCCCTAGGCAATGATCAGCCCCTCCTGGCCAACTCCCCCCAGTTCCTGTTCTATAGTATGGAATATCCCTTTGGGTAGTTTAGGTCAGGTGTCCTGTCTCTGCTCCCTCCTGGCTTCTTGTGTCCCTCCTCACTGGCAGAGCATGAAAGACTGAAAAGTCCTTGATCAGGGTAAGTGCTACTGAACAACACCTAAAACATCGGTGTGTTATCAGCATTGTTCTCAGACTAAATCCAAAAAACCACAGCACTGCACCAGCCACTAGGAAGAAAGTTAACTCCATCCCAGCCAAAACCAGGACACTTCTTCAAAATAAATCAAGGCTCTGACAGATAAGGCAGAAGATTCAAATCACTTAACTGTAGCTCAGTTTTCAGGATCATGGCAATGCAGGAAATCCCGTGTACAATGAACCTCAGCAGTTAAGTGACAGACTATCCTAAACCAGTCAGACTCCAGCCAAAAACTTATTCAGGGGCATTAATCCAATTTGATGCAGTGGTAAGTATTTGGGACACCTGCTTTATCCACTGCAGGTGCTTCAAGCTGGATGTATGCCAGGTAGAACTCTCTTGTAACACCCCTCCACCTTACATATGCAAAGACACACTCCAACATATATATATATATATATATATATGTTTTTCATATATATAAAGGGTCAGGAGAAGCAGAGCATCAGGATGCTTCAAACACTGAGGAAAGCTCCAGTGACTCCAGCCTTCCTGAACATCAGCAATAGCAACAGCAGCTGTGGCTGTGGTCATGGTCAAGAAAACATTTGTCTAACAGAATATTTAGCTGCTTTCCTTTACAATTATTATGCAGTTGACTGATTCAGATGTTTTTGTATAATTGTCTTGCTTGAAAAGGAATTCATTCTTATCTCCACATTCAAGGTAATTTCTTTGACCACCATACGGACAGGATTTGTTTGTGGAAAAACCCACCCCTACAACAAAATGTCCTTTTGGAAACAGCACTTTATTTGTTTGAAGAAGAGGTGGAGTAGGAGAAGAAAATACCCTTTGTTGTTTATCAGCAGTTTGACCAGGTATTTTAAGCAGTTTTGTACATCAGCTTAACCCAAGCTGGAGATTTTTGATAAAATTATGCAAAAGTAACATGATGCTTTGAAAAATTACTGTTTTCTAAAACCAAATAAATCACACCTAAAGATTTCCTGCAAGAATGGGAATCTTGCTGCTGCAGACAAATATTGAAAATAAAGCATTCAAGTCCCTGTGACAAAGCTCATAAATCTAAATGGTAAAGAAAGTCTATAACAACATAACAGAACAAAAGAAAGCATGGAAAGGAGATGTTGTCACAGGGCAAAGCCTGTATTATTTTTGTAACAGCATTTACAAAGACGTTTGGTATTTGGAGAAGAGCTTGGAGAGTCAAGCTGGCTGAATTATTTCCCTTGTGGTATGATCTTGGGCAGATCAGTTAGCATTTCTATGTCTCAGCTTCCTATGGGTAGGACAGAAATGCTTCTCCCACAAGTGTAAAACAAAGCCATGTACACTTAAAGACCTCTCAGAAGGAGTAGTAAAATCTCTATCAATATAACATAATTGAACCTGTCAATTTAAGCTAGGTAAGGGCTTAGCCAACTTTGCCTCAGTCATAATGTGGAAGATGCACATACCTATAAGAAAAACACCTTTGCAGTCACATCAGTCCTGCTGTTCCCTCACTTACAAGAACTGTTCAAAGGGGAAGTGAAAAATAGTATCTCTCAAATCTGAGTGTCAAGAGCCTTTGTCTGCTGTTTTCCAAGGACCCATTTCTGGATCAAGAAAATATCACACCTGATGCATCTTTTCTGTATGCTGCATACAAGCAGCCTGCTGTCCTGCCCCTTCTCAGAACAGGAACATTGCCACCAGGCAAGTCACTGCAGAGTGCTATCTCCTAACCCTGCGCTTTACTGTACAAGTGTTTTAAGATGGAATACAACTTTTTCTGACCCTACAGATGAGTTCCTTTGTTCTACAGCCTTTCAAAGTGGGGGGACACAACAGGACATCTCTACTACATCAACTACATTATCCAGATGAACTCAATCTTATTATTTCTATTGCACCTAATGTCATAAACAAGCCAAGAAACTATTGACACCAGTAATAATTCTACATCTCCCACACTCTGCACTCAAATCTGTTCCTACCTTAAGGCTTTCAACACTATTTATTTTTCCTTCAATCTATTCTTTCATTCCATGTACCCCTTAGGCATCTGATAATCACTCCTCGAAGGCTGCTCCAGGATCACCCTGATGCTAAAGCACCATTTTACCCTCAGCCATCCAGCCCTCAGCTCCTTGTAATTTAAAGTCTGAACCAGAAGGCGTTCAGCTTCCACTTTACTCACTCCAGCATGAAAAAGTGCAACCACTGCAGGAAGCTGAGCATCCTTGTCAGAATCAGCAGGAACCTTTGTCCTTAAAAGGTTACTGTCATGCCACTGCCCCTTACCCTGGACTCCAACACACCCCAATGGGGTGCTGGTGTCCTGGGAACATCCCAGTCATGTTCAACAAGGATAAGAAAAGACTTCACCTCTTAAAAATCTTAGTTCTAACTGGTGGGCATTGGCTCATCTTCTGTTGAACTTGGTGTACTTGATTAAGAAGTTGGGGCTGCAGTCTCTTATCAAATATACATTCACTGCTTTTCATCCAAACACATTCTTTTCCACCAGCTTATACATAAACCTGCTCTTTTAATATTCTGTTAACATCCTGTTCCTTAACATTCACCACAACACTCCTAGCATTTGTTGTGTAATGGATAAGGTTTTTATTGCTGGGATGGAAGAGGTGATCTGGCCATCTTTTCTATGAAGACTCATCTCAGAGATACAAAACAGGATGAGATATCCACCCTTCCAAGCTCCAGAAAACACTAGATTTCCCCCACCTTAACCATGGCTTTGAGATTTTTTTGTGTGTTCAAAATTTGATCAAATGTTATTTGTTCTTTTAAACAAAATTCTTTGAAGATCGTTCATTGGAGAAAAGGATCCCAAGCACAGTCTTTTCCATTGGCATTAAATGCCAATAATTCCTGGTGAGTTCTTTGCTTATCATAAGATTAAAAAAAATGCCATTTGGAAAATAAAACCTAGACAATTCTATCTACTGAATTGTAGCCAATGAAGCTTTTAAAAAGTATTTGAGTAGCACAGAGGAAATTCTACATATAATATCAATAGTATGACATCTTGGCTGGGGTTCAGTTTGCCTTTTGATGCATAGTACCTGAATGATTTTAGGTTGCTTTGTCCAGAATAAAGTCTTTTAGGCAACTAATTATATAAGGCTTGTAGTTAGAATTCCTGTAAAGCAAGAATAACAAACAGAGGAAGAATGGATATCAAAAAAACTGATAAAGTTGGAAAAATACCCATGGAAAGATGCATGAGGGTAAAAATCAATTAATGGATTTCTCAGAAATCTTCAGTTCAAGAAGAAATCACCTATTTTTTTCCCCCCCAAAAAATGCAGTTACAACACACTGAAGTTAGGAAAAGCATTTTCTACTGACAACTTACTCAAAAGAAAGTGACTCACACAGGGGAAGAAGTAGCAGTAAAAACAAACAAGTTCTTTGCAGATGAATGTATAAACAAAACAACTTACAGGTAGTTAATTTGATAGAAATTAAACCTAGTCGGAAAGAAATGTTAATTAAAATCAATGTGTGGTTGCGAAAATGTTTGAAAGACCTAAATAATTACAACACTTGACGTTGTTGTCTTAAAGGAGAGTAGAAAGGTCAGCTAATTAAATTGTCTTAATGTGAACAATAAGGAATAAAAGCTACAGCGTTTAAATGTGTTTGAGTAGTACACAGGCAAGTGTGAGAAAGTAAATTATTCAATGCCAAGGAAATTAAACTCAGAAGGGAGAGCCCCATACAAATTGACATTTTTTGAAGCACCTCATGTAAACCCCTAACAAAGCAAATGACCAGTAAAACGAAAACTGATAATTTGTTTGCCTCGACTGATTTGCAGTTCACCCCATATAGTGGAAAAGTATAACCTAATTCTCAAGTACGGTGGCAATTAACAAAAACACAAGGCATGTTGACCCCACATAGGGGAAAATGCTGTTAGTCCCTAGGGAGATAAAGGGCAACCTTTCATTTGTAGTTTCCCAGTCAGCTTTGGATAAAGCACAAACAGTTGGAGATAAAGGGTGGTGGGATTTTGTTCTCTCTCTGGCAGAAAGCAATAGAGAGAGAAATGTAATCACCCTTTAAGAGGGCTTTTGCTTTTCACTGTCTAGCCGCCTTCTAATATTCAGCCCTGCACACACCACACTATCCCACCTACCACATTCAGATGGATTAACATACTCATGGGAATACAGGACTTAATTGAAAATAACAGGATGTCAGCACTGGTCTTAATGGCTTAAGTTGCTACAACCTCAGTTTTGTACTAGTTTCACACACACACACAGGCGAGTCTTCTGGCCAGACCATGCTCCAGCTTGTGTTAACGGGTATCATTTAGCAAAAAGCATGGACAAATACTGACTTAGAGAACTGTGTCTCTCTTCGAGGGAAGATAGTTTAGATTCAAGCCTGTGAATTCCTTGGTACATTTGAGCTTCACTTGAAAAAGAGCCTTATGAATACACAGTTAGTACACAGAATAAATAAAATCCATTACTATTCCGCTGGGGGGGGGGAGGCGAGGGAAGATAAGTGTTCTTTTTTCCACCAGGTATGATTTTTTCTTCTTTTAAGACAAAAAAAATAATCCCTTTAGCTGCAGACTATGGCATTTACTACACATACGCTGTGCAAAAGCACTGTATCAGTTACAGCTCATAAACCACTCATCTATACAGGAGTGAAGATAAGGATACTTAGGCTACATTTAGGTAGCATGACAGGTGAATTCAGTGGTGCGGCCTGGTGTCCTACACCACTGGAGATGTAGGACTCCCACTGGAGAAGCTACTGGAGCACCTAAGGGCTCCCACTTTTTCCCCCCACCTTGACCCCAGAAGATGTAGACTCAGCAGCTAGGAAGCAACTCACTTCAAGAACCTTGTGTCACTTCCTTGTCATGAATTTCAACGCTAGATTCTGCTGCTGCAAGACTAGGCAATACAGTTTGTTACTCAAACTTCAAGTCTCAACTAAAAAGAGGTACCCTTACTTTAGAAAAGAGGAAATTCAGCATCAAAAAGTGGTCAGACTCACGGAAATTTTCCCTCCTGGATCTCTTAAAATTGTCACACAGCATCTTATTGACCAACATGTTAAAATGCCAATTTCTTGCTTGGAATGTTGGAAGTAAAAAGGCAAATCAATATCAGGAAATGTCACTCGTTCGATTCAATAGTTATAGTTGGTTACAGAGTACGGGAAAGAATTAATTACTACAATGAAATTAAGGTTGATTTCTGTTGGTTTTTTGCTCAGAAAACAGCTAATTTACTCCTGAAGAGGTTCTGCATTTAAGCTATTAAAAAAAAGATGTTTCATTTCTAAGATAACGTACTTTAAACAAAATTATGAGGGCTTCTGATTTGTGGGGAGAGGGGAAGTCTTTTTAAACACTTCACTCAGCTCCAGTCAAAGCATTCCAATAGTCCCTAGTTTTGAGCAATGATACAATAAAGTGTTCATTTATAACAGATTCCTGCTGTCACGTGGCAAGTGTTTTATAAGATATAACTCAGGTGGACCTTCCCTCTGTGGAAGTGCTACAGAATTGATCTATATGCTGGTAAAAATCTCCTCGTGAAGAGAATAACTGATTTAGGGACAGGACAGAAAAAAAGCCAACCAACGAAACAACCAACTTGGCTAATAAACAAGAAACAAAAAGTTCATCTCTTCGAATGATTCAGTGTAACAAAGCTCAGGATAGTGTGATGCAGAAATAAAACAGAGCGCCAAAGTGACACAGGTCTTCTCTTCCCAACATAGGAACTGAGGGCACTTATTTTCACTTCTTGAGGTTTAGTTTCAGATAAGCCACCTAACTGACCCTGCCACAAACCCCAGTTGTGTCTTACTAGCCTCCTCCTTTTTTGCCCTTTTCACAGTAGAGAGCTGAGGTCCTTTCCAACCCAAAACATCCCGTGATTTAACATTCCCTGAAGAAACTATCAAATTTAGCAGGAACCGACTGGCAGTTTCTAAAGTTACTAGGCAGAAGTAGGAAAAAATTGAGTCACCGTCCTCACAAAACTTTTCCTCATGGAAAGCAGATAACTTCCCATCACATCCCCCCTTGTCAAGAAACTACCATGACACTTCACCAGCAAGCAGGAGTATCTGGAAGGAGATGAAACTCACCACATAGCAAAATGCATAAAAAAAGCCAACAGCAAATATTTGAACATCACAAAATGGCATACCATGAAGGAGTAACAGCTTGATTTCTGATGTGCCAAAGCACTCTCAAAGCCACAAAGGAACCCAACATGCCAAGCTAATAAATACTGAAAACGGGTTTATACTTTATTGTATTTTTTTAAGTCTATTTTCAGACACATTTAAGCATTTAATATCAACTCTATTTGTTTCTTTGTGCTCTCTGCTACATATCTCAGCACTTTAGGATTCTGAGAAACAAGCCCTACATATTGATTCTGGGATTATTTCTTAATAAATAATTACACATCATAAAGCCAGTGCTCATGCAGAAGCAATGCGATACAAATACAGATTACCAAGTTTGTTTAAAGTTCAGCAAGAAGTTATTACATCCCTGAAAGTTTACCTGCATTTCAAAAAGAACTGAAACGGATTTTTTTTCCTAGGTCAAAATGACAGAGGTCTATCAAAATTTTTGGACTTACTGTGTAAGAACTCAAAGATATCAATCACAAACACCAGAAGACATCCCTTTTTGCTCCAGTAAGACTTCTTACCCTGGAGTCAGACCCCTTGTTACCCTCTTACCTTCATCTGTTACTCCTAAGCATGAAATAACACTAATTTCAATGGGAACATTATCAACATAATCACAAACCTTCGAGACGGGAGTTCCTCCACAAGGACGTGCAAGGCATGAGTGGTAGGTTACCACAACGCAGGCAGGAGTGACAATTTGACCACCAAGCACACCTGAGCAAGATAATCCAAGCCTGACCCTGCTGAGCTGCCAGCAGGCACATTCCCCCCAACAACCATCACACAAATGAGAGTTAACAAGTCACACCTGACATCAAGGATTGACAAAGACCAGAGCTGAAAACAGGTACACCTGTAACATAGGTCAGGTCCCAGGGCTGAGCTTAAATGGGACTCCTGAGCAATGGGCAGAGGGTGCCTGGGTGGAGGTCCCAGGTGAGGCTGGTCAGGTTAATGGAGGTCCATGAATACTCTTAGGGCCTTTGAAAACACAACACTTAGCTCAGGTGCAAAGGGCTCAAATTAGTATACACAAGAGGCAGCTTGCTCTATGGTGTTTCAGACGGATAACCTTCACTGGATGTCTATCCTGCATAGATGGATTTTCTATCATTTTTCACTAACACTCCACAAAACCTGGCATATTGGCTTCTTAGATTCCAAACAGCCACACACCTATGGACAAGAATTGTTAGCACAACTTCACTCCCAGCATCTGTAAATAAGCGTATGTAATGCAGCATTTTGGTATAACAATTCCAACAAACAAGGACAATATTATTTCATTCCATTTTCTGAACCGAATTGCACAAAACCTCAGACACTTATTTTCAAATGGAAAACACAGTAACTTGCAGAACATTTAATATGAAGAAAATATATTTGGTTATTTATCAATGCTGAAGACACTGGCATTGCATTTGCATAAGATTTTTAGACATTTATTATGCCTTTGCCACTTTTTAGGCTTTGAACCTTTTTCAAGAAGAGAAAAAGTATATACTGTTTTCATTTAAATTGCTCCAATCTCCTGCTCTTTCATTACAGATATGTTTCCTGTTTTGTTCATATTCAGGAAAGATGTGATTGATTGGAGGGTGCTATCTTTATTCTCATCCCTTAGGATAATTAATCCTGAAACACACAATCAAGGCTTTCCTATTAGTATGTTATACCACAGGTCTGTATTTCTAAAAATGCTGTACCCATTACCCTACAGTCATCCTTGACATTTCATTAGCAGCGGGCGCAAATGTGTATAGAGGGAGAATGAGCTTGCTGTAGATTTTTGCTTTACAAGAAGATCCCATTCTTTACATTTCAGCCCATTTTGATATTCATAGTTTGGTGTGTTTTGGCTTATCTGCCTGAACAGCAGCAGACAGCTGCAGCACTGATACCTGCCTCTAAAGGGCAGGGTAGCAAACCAGCCACATCTGGAAGTCATACATCACTGAAGCAGTGTTCTCTGATGCCATTAAAAGCCACATAGGTGCACTAACATCCATATGCAACTCCCAGCTCACATCTGGCTTACAGCTGGCCGTAAGATATGTATTTGTGGGATGTATTACCCAGTAATTAGACTCTGTTCTGAGATCCAAGGGTCTAACAGACTGGTCAATGGTGAGCAACATAACCCCTTAGATTAGGAGGCTGAGATTCGGCTATTACCCTGTGCTGCGTACTAAGGCACTGACAACATCCGGCAAGCAAGAGTTCATAACCTTAAGCAGTAATACTGATTCTTTACAGAAAGCAGCTGGTGATACTATGCTCTGCAGGACAGCTAAACCATTGTGAAAATGAGGAAGTTTGGGGGTTTGGGCTTTTTAATATATATATCTCTATGTATATGTATGTACTATTTTTTTTAGCTTTCAACCTACACTATGGTAACAGCAGGACTAATCACCAGATTTGTATGTTATTGGGTTGGAAAGCTCAGTGTATACATTTGCAATTCTGAACAGCTTACAGTGGTCTAACTATGAAATTCACAGAGATACTGTCAGCTTGGGTGAAGGTTAAAATGGATTAATAATGAGAAGCCTGCTTTTTCTGTCACTTCTGGGTGTTTCAGGCTTGTTCCATGCACACTGAAAGTGGACAGTCAACTTCATTTCTAAAACTGAAGCTATTTACTAATATTAATAACTATTACAAGACTGCTTCTGGAATGAGAAACTCTGTTAATGTTCTGAATCTCTCATTTTTTCTCAAACTTTCCAGAGAAAGATAGCATTAGAAACCAGTTATACACCATTAGCTTCTTGGTATAGTGATTTCTCGTAGGAAATTACTCTTATTATAGTGATGGGAATTAACACACTAGAATACAACATAGGTGAAACACTTGTTTATACTGCAGAAGGGCTCTGGTGGGTGTAAGAGTTTCCCCTTTGCACATTTTAAGTTTGCCTAATGAGTTGGCTTGGTGGAACCCGAAATGAAGAAGAGAAGAAGCAGAGTAGCTGCATAGGGAACATGAAGGGAGATCAGACATACAAACAACTTGTAGCCAAACAGAGCACCGTCCTTCTTTCAGCTTTTGCAACACATTCTATAGAGCTCGGTGGACTAGAATTCCTTATCTATAACCATACTACAATAACAGTATCACTTCAATTTATTCAGTGCTTCTGTAAAAGTTGAAGCTAGCACATTCTTCATGGCTGTGAGGAATGAAGGCTCCCCTTGAAATTCATGTTTTAAAGGACAGAAGGAGAAGAAAAATACATGAAAGGAAAAAAAAGAAAGAGGAAGAGGTGTGAAAAAAAACATAAAATATACCAACCAGCTCAACAAAGCTGAGTATCAAAAGGGGCTTTCAAGAACCATAAACATGAATAGGGCAATGGGCTGCATCTGGCCTCATGAAAGCCATGTAATGCTTAAGGGGCCTTACTATAGGTTTTAGGAGTTGCTGCACTTTGGGATAACATGCTGGGAAAAAAGGAAGTTTAAAGAAGTGAGACAGTAACCAGTCAATGATATAATGGGAATGGTGAAAGATGGCACAGTAGCAGCAACTTCTGATGTCAGACAAAATTGGACTGCCAAAATAACAGGACAATCTGCAGGTGTCTTCACAGACCCAAAGCTCTTTTGTTCATCAGTTTTCCACACAAGTATTTTTTTTAATAGAAGTCTTACTCATACCTCTTAGAAGGCAGTGAACACATTAAAGAAACTAACTGTAATTTGTCATTTTCTGTCCATTTTCATGAGGAAGTCAATATAATGGGAATGGATAAGAGAGCCAATTACTGAAATCTGAAAATCACAGAATTAGCATTTATCCTGATTCCTTGTGTGAGGCTGTCAAGGAAAGAGCTTTTGCTGATCACAGAATGTTAGTTAGCTTAAGAGCTGCTACAGTTGGTTAATTTTCATTAACTCTAAAGGGTTAACTCTAAACAAAAAGTTTAATGACACTCATTTTAGAAGACCTGTAATAATTAAGAAATTAGGCTCATATGCTTATCTTCAAAGGTTCCTATAACACTGGATTTTGCTCTGCTTTATATATTGCATGGTTACTCAACATTTAAGACTCTTCAGATTTAAAGGTTAAAGGAATTTTATTCACACTTCATCCTGAGAGAACAGTCTAATGTTTACTACACCGTATCACGGCTTCTCTAGTACATTCGGTACATGGTATTAACACATCCCAAGTCACTTTTCGCCTTTCAAATTGTTTGTGTTTGTATTGATTTTGCAAGTACTTTACCAATAATTTCTCATCTGAAGACCTCAGGAGGTACTAAAAAATACTTCTAGCTCATATTGAGTTAGGTATTCATGGTTTTGCTTTGTTTGAAGGGATTCTGTGCTGGTTTATCGAAAAGCAGGTAATGGAGATTAACTCCATTGGAGAAAATTTATATCAAACTAGCAAATCATGCTGGGAAGTACTGAAGTTGGTAACATTTGAGAACAAACTGAAAGATAAGACCCATTCCACAAAAACTCTGCAAAGGATTTAAAAAACAAGACATTTTAACCTATGTTACTCACAGTGATATTTGAAATCTTGTTTTGTAAGGTTTGATACAGCTTCGGAGATACTGAGAACAATCCATTTAACATCCATTGAATTGCATGTATGATTCATCATCTGGAAAAATTAGGGGAAACCTTTTTGTGGACTGCAAAGACGTTTCAGACCTCAGCTTCACAGGCACTCATCTCCGGAGATGCAGGGATTACAAAAACCAGAATGAAAATGAAGCATACATAAAGCCAATGGAAAGAAAATAAGGCATGGTGACAAGGGAGGAGGATAATGACAAGAGGGTTTGCAAATGCAGAAGTTTGAAGGAGTCCTTTGCATAACACCTAGAGACAAAGGCTGTCTCAGATATATGAGATCCCTGGAGGATTTAGCCACCTAAAGTATCTATCTCAGTGCTTGGTGTATGGTACTTCTCAGATTGAAGATACTGGGGAGAGTGTAGAAAGGATATCTGACGTCCCTCAAGGCAAACCAAGACAAGTCTAGAAGTACTATGGACAAATGGGGTTTTAAACCATGGAAGAGGTCTATAGTCTAGACTAGACTATAAGAATAGTCTAGTCTATTTCTTTAAAATATTTAAAAATCTGCATATGTCTAAATTGTACTAATAAGTTCACAAAAGTGACTTTATGACATTTGGAATTAAGCTGCCCTCTGAGTTACAGGGCTTGGACAGACCAGGTCATGTATCTGCCATGCGCAACTCTGTGCAGCATGAGACATTCTTGTGATGCTGCTCTGCAGAGCTTCTCCTCAAATGCATCATCTTTGAACTCCTACCCCTCTAAGTCCCCCTCAAAACCACAAAGTAATACTGCTTTGTTATTATAATAGATTATAGATATAGAGAAGGTGGGAGTGGAGATGGACAGTCATATGTTTTCAAAATATGCATTGAACATATGAATTGAAATATGAGAAAATGCTTCAGGCATGGCTCTGTTCTGATCGTATCCTAACCATTTTATCTATCCCACTGCATACATTAAAAAGCATCACGTGCTAGGAGTGTTCTGCTGTGCTACCAGATGCCTCTGCCCTGCCACCCTGAGGATGCTGAACTGGCTGAAAGCGCTTAGTAGAGGCATCTCCACACAAAATATCCCTTTTACTGCATAAAACCTTTGGTGGAAATCATTCCTCATATTTCTACATCTCACTTTTTACATGCTCGGAGACCTTGACCTCTGTTTATAAAGCAGAATATTGAAAATCCATCAATTACATAAAAGGTTTGTGTGGCTAGACCCAATGGTGTGACTCCACATGTTAATGCTTTACGTGCATTTAACAATAATCCTTCAGTCACTATGGTCTTTGCTCAAGGCAAAGCATTTTAGAACAAAATAATTAAGCTTGAAATTCATGCCAATGGAAACACATGAGAGTGGTTCATTTATAACCTGGCTACAAGTAATTGGTGTGTTGTTCTTCTTTGCTGTTTTTCCTTATTTACCTCTTAAAACACAATGTTGTATCATTAAGTCTGCTCCATTGGTGTCTGCTGTTTTAACAGCATGTTAGGCTGTATTTTCATGAAGTAAATGTGAAGCTTCTAATTTTCTGTTCCTCACTGCAGTTACTATTCTCAGAGGACTATCCTGTCATCTTTTTCCACAGAGTGTAGTAACTTACCCTGCAAATGACGGCATTTTTTATTTATTTATTATTTATTTTATTAAAGATTTCAGCAGAGCAAACTATTGCTTTATAAGAGAAAGAATAGAAGAGTTTGGCCTGGGTGCATGGAAATCAGGTTTTCTTTCGCAATAAGAACAATTTGCATCTTTCAGAGGGTTGTTCTTTGGGTTTTTTGTGGGTTTTTTAGTTAGAAGTTGCTGAAAACTTTTCAGAAGAACAGTTTTCAGTTAAAAAAACTGCACAGCTTTGCCTGAATCAAAACATTTTTATTCCAGCATTTCTCTTCAATGACATTTTCAATCTTGAGTGTCATTGTTTGCAGCCTGTGCTGACACAGTAATGTGGTTTATTTTAACTTCATCATTTCAATACTTTTTGTTCTGACTTTTATAATATAAAACCTTAAACTGCAATATTATACACTATATAATATACACAAGTGTTTCCTTGGCCACTCTGTTTCGCCTTATGGAAGTCCTGCACCTAGGAAAAGAAGCGCAGAACAGGAAGAGTCACCTTCACAGCTAATAAAGCAAAACATTCCAATTATGAGAAATGTTGAAAGAGAGTGAGCAAACTAAGCTGAGACTGTCAGGGTCACATCCCCTGTCACAGCTCAAAGCTGCAATAAGGTCACCTGTGATGTGAAGAAGTTTCGTGGAAAAGGGATGCCTTTTAAAGGTCTATGAAAGAAACACTGACCGGCGTGATTGCTGTGACAGAGCAGAAAGATGTTCTTGCTGATGAATGAATTAACAGTGACATACAACATTAAAAAGATGTCAGCATGATCTTCCATGACAACGTCAGAAGATGGCTAGCTTGCTGCAACCCAGACAAATCAATTACTACAGCCCACTTCAGAGGGCAACTCTTTGCCCTCGCCATGATCCAGGTCTAAACTGCAACACTACACAAAGGGGAACTGAGTGATCTGTGACCAGTGTTGAGTATTGCCTAAACAACTCTGTGAACAAAGATGTCAGTGTGGCACCAGACAACACACCAAGAGGGCTGGAGAGCACAAAATTAATGGGGAGGCACCAGAAATAGATGAGCAGAATGGTTCCTGATCTTCTCCAGAACCCACACTCTGTGTGTGTGTGTGATACACTCAGCAACCACAAAAGAGAGCTTTGAGTTTCACCTGAAGCTCGTTTCTAAATCTTTTGCCACTAAAGCAACGTGCATGCTAAAGTACTGCAAATGCTCAGTAATACTGAAGTAATCTGGAATTTCAGAGGCTGTTCCTGATTCATGCTGAATGAAAACTGTCAGTCATGCATGGCTTTTGTAACCAGGTTTAAAGCATAAAGAGCCGAGGAATACATGTGCAATTTGTGTGTCCACTGTGACTGCCAGGATTTAGAAGTGCCATGTTACAAACCAGCTACTCTCTCCCCCAAGGATGTATATACTGAATTATTAATAACACAAATGCTTCCCTGCACTATTATTTTATATCAGTATTTTTGCATAATTACCAGAGCTCTTTCACTGCCAGTTTTTTAAAGCTCAGCCATGCTGTGTATAAGCAAACAGAACATTACAAATGCAGTCTTTGGGAATACAAATTGTGAGCTGAGTGTGTATCTGCTGACACACAGATGAAAAATCTCTGTCTAGATGGGATAGTATTGACAGATAAAAGCTACCATGCAATGGAATAAGAAAATCCCTATCTACAGTTCTCTAATAAAAATATGCACTAAGGCATATTTTTAAGTGCAGTTTTAAAAATGCAATATTCATTTATATATTAATGTATAAAAAGTAATGTATAACTATTGTAAAGTACATTTAAAGTACACACAGTGTATTTACTGGATAATGAAGCTATCCATAGTGTAACTAGGAAATACATTCTGGGATAATCTGTAAACCTGCATTGACTTTCCTCCCTTTCTTAACTACCTTCATTTACTTTACCAGTCAAAAAGGCATTTAAACTAGAAGGAACTTCTCTAAGTCACTCAGTTTATCTCTCAGCTTAGTGTATTTAACGTTTTCTTTCCTAACTTAAGATGACATGAACCTGAACGACAAACTACAGCCTCAGAATCCTGATTTCAGCAGATTATGTACCTACAAGAGTAATAACAAATGTCACAAAAAATTAAATGGCACTAAAGCAGCTTGTGATGACTTGGTTAGCAGGGACGCACTACTCATACACATGTCACAGTAACATTAACTTGAAGTATCAGGTACCATCTTCCCTTTGCGCCCAGCTCAGCATCAAGTGCTCTCCACTTGCTGCTTGCTTGGTCAGGCAGCTCATTTGCTCATTAATGTAGCCACATTTTATATGGTCTATATTTTTTTACTATCTTAAAATAAATAGGATCCAAAAATAGCAGTAAAATACTAAGCATCTGGATTGTACTGGGGTTTATATCTTCATAACCTCAAATAATCAATATATACATTATATACAGTATAACATAATAGCATTTTTTTTATATATATATATATATTAGTTTGGTTGATCAAGATTCATTCCTTGGATGAAATCAAAAACTAAGCCACTAAGACATGCATTCCCTTGAGCAAAGTCAGCCAGCTTCATGTAGATCATGAAGAGCTGAGTGTGCTAAGCCCTTCCTGAGATTCAACTGTTGATTCAGCCTTGTCCTACAAACACCACCTTCCTTCCAGAGCTGCAGCTTGAAAAGAACCAAGGGAAGGAGTGCAGTCATCAGGGTATGCAGAATACCCTAACTGGCATTAGGATGCTGGAGAGGGACTCTTCATCAGAGACTGCAGTGATAGGACAATGAGTAATGGGTTCAAACTGAAACAGGGGAGATTAAGGTTGGACATAAGGAAGAAGTTCTTTACTGTGAGGGTGGTGAGGTGCTGGAACATGCTGCCCAAGGAAACTGTGAATGCCCCCTGCCTGGCAGTGTTCAAGGCCAGGCTGGACAGAGCCTTGGGTGACATGGTCTAGTGGAAGGCGTCCCTGCCCATGGCAGGGGAGTTGGAACTAGATGATCTTAAGGTCCTTTCCAACCCAAACCATTCTGTGATTCTATGACTCTATGAATAATATAAGTGGATGAACCATTTAGATATTTTAACTATGCCATTTACAATTTCCGTCCTTCATTCCAAATCATTCATCAGACACATTTTTCTTAGTTCCTGCACTCAGCTTGTGGAAATACAAACCCCACAAGGACAGGGAAAAAAAGCTGGAATAACAAATATACGTAATTCTATTTTCTGTGTGTTAAAACAATCGTAACTCAGTGGCACTTCAGTGAAAGCCATACTCATCTAAACACAGTGTCTGTGGAAAACAAATTAAAACCTAAATAAGCTACAGACAGAAATAGGAATCAAACAGATTTGGAAAGCAGAAAGGAACGCCAATCAACTGCATGCAGCTTTTCCCTCGTAAAACTGAGCACTGTGTTTGAATGCTGGCCAATACACTGTGTTTCAGCTGATCCTTGCACCTTAAGATCATTTGTTATTTTTACAAACTCCAGGTATGCATCTCTTTAGCAATACTCAATCCTCAATACAAAAATAGGCCAGGTATCATGCTGTTCCTGGTGACTTAAAGTTCAGTGGGATTTTTCTCCCTGCTCCTAAATTCACAATCTAATTGAATAGATACAAATCCTGAGCTTGTATCTACATGACTCTTACTACTCTGTTGCTTGGAGTAGTCAATCAACATACCTTTCAACTAATAGATGGGAGAGGAATGTTTGTGTCCCAGAGATTTAAAAACTTGATCCTTTGTAGAAACTTCATCATCGAAATCTCCCAGACTCCTCAAATACTGAAAAAACCCTGTTGTGGTTGATCTTATAGATGTTCACAGAAACTTATAAGAAGAACTGTGTAAGAAACTTCCGGAAAATAAAAGGTTAGCTTTTGAAACTAGTTTGTGTTTTCATGAGGGGGGGTTGTTTGATTTCGTTTGTTTGGGTTTTTTATGCTATGGATCATTTTAATCTTCTGAATGTAAAAATATGCAACCCAGTTATAATCATAATGGAAAAAAAAAAAAAATCTGTGGAAGGTATTTGCATTGACACTGATTTCCACAGGATTTTCTTTACAGTAAATGTCCCAAATCAAGTCTTTGACTTTCTCACTTTTTTTCTGTAATAAGAGATTCTTTGAAAACTAATCTGGAACTGTTGTTCCACTGTTCTTTAGTGGCAGAATGTCTTCTTAGTGTTTTGTGAACGTGCACAGCCCAGCAGCAGTATATCCTGCTTCAACACTACAATACTACCTTCTTCCTAGAACCCAGAAGAGGTTTTATTTGGTGGGGATAAGTACATAGTTTCAATGAATCACTCATTAAATAGGTAAACTTTGGGGCCGGATTTGAAATCATTTACAAATTCAGACTGAATTTAATAGATAAATCATTTCAGCCAATCAAAAAGCCAACCCAACACTTCCAAAGGAATTTACAAAATGAGCAAGGTTCACTGTTTTATCCAGTAGTTTACTGAACAGGACACTTACTTGTGCCTACAAGAGATACATGTTCTAAACTTGAATGTCTCGAACCTACGCTTGGCACTACTTTATGTGATATTCTGGATAGGAGCTTCTATATCTTTCCTTGAAGCTAACAAAAATCATTATGACTTGAGATAGATTTAATAATCTGATAACAAATATACCAGTGAGGATACCCAGGTTTCAGTATCTCCTTTTTTCTATGGAATATTATTTTTTCGTGAAAACCACATGCCTAGTTCACTTTCTTTACTACAATAATTTTGTTCAGTTTCATAAAATTTTGAATCATTAGAAATAGAGGCATTAAAAATTCTAAGGAAAAACCCTAAATGGAAAAAGAAAACCTTGTTGTTTATTTCTGTCTTTTCAATCTGAAGTTTGTGATAGAATCAGGTGTAAGACTTCAAATCTAATTATAATTTTTTGGTGAATGACTGTGATTTCTTTGGGTTTATTATATGTCTGTAAAACACAAAGGATACGTTTGATGACAGGAAACCAACAAAAAAGCACCTAATATCTTTTGCTGCAATATAGGGTACACAGATATCTGGCACAGCTAATACTGATTTCCAGACAGTATTGTTTTGATGAAGCATTGACAGTAATTCCATCTCCCTTATCTGATGTTGCAAAGCTCTGGAAACCAAAAAGACTGCCTTTAGATGAATCCTTTTAATTATTCTGAGTGGTGAACAGAGTCTGCTATTGCTTATCTTTCTGTTAAGGCTTGATATATCAAGGCTTGGATAGTCGCTGGTTGCTTGGTTCAATGATTGCTTCAGTTATTCGAGTTTGCAATGAGGTAGATTAAGAAAGAGAGACAAACAATTCCGCTGCCTCATTACTGGAATAAGTTAGGTGGATGCAAGACATAGGGTTTGCGATGGAAGGAACAGCCAAACTGCAATGGATTGGAAACCTGGTAGAAGTTGGGAAGGAGGTGTCTGGTTTTCATACATTTTAAGAAAAAAGTGTTAAAAAAAGGACAGCTTCAGCTGGTCTCATTACAACATTATAGTACCTTTGGTTCTAATTTTATGTGAAATGAAATCAAAGCTCCACTAAAGCAGAAATTTTAATTTTTAGAGAGGTTAATGATGTTGTTATATGAAAAGAAGTTTCTCTTCCCAGCTCTCTGTGGCTTCTCTGTATTTCTAGACTAGTAATTAATTAACTTGATTCCATTCTCCATCTGTAAAATGGGGTGGATCACAGTAAACCGATGTAAGAGATGCTCACAAACAAAACAGTGAGGGAAGTCATCTAAGTACACAAATAGCTAGGTACACTGCACTTACAAAAGCGTTTAATGGGAAACCTAAATCCATTCTAAGAAATTGGACTTCTGAGTTAAAAATCTAATTAATCTTTGTATTCATAACTGTTCCGAGGCCTCTAGGGGCTGCTGTATTTTTAAGAGTGGCTGGGGAATGGCAGATGGTAGTTTTCACCACTGTTATCGGCTGTGATCTTGAACATCAACAGACAGTTTCCGTAGGCTATTTTTCCTCCTTTCTTAATTACTCACATTTTGTGAAGTGGCCTCTTTTCTTTAAGCAATAAAGGGGTATTTCTTAGAGAAAACAGACATACACTGGTAGAGGCTGCAGGAAAAAAATAAACATAGTGCAAAACAGTTCTTAATGTACCACATGGAACTGTTTTCAGTAATCTTTAAGAATGAAAAAAAAAAAAAGGCCAAAGATAGGGAACAAAGAGAACAAGAAGATAGGAAGAATTTAGTAGAGGCAGGATGTCCTTCTGGGGAGATGAAATATATCCTCATCTATCAGCCTTCTGATCAGCCTTACTTTTCTTCCCCTTCTCCCTGGAGGGAAATAGGAGATTTGCTCTGCTAAAGCCAGTGTGTTTCACTGATAAGTAATGCTTACCTTGCCAGTGTCTCACCACTCACTGCTCTTGCCGCTTTAATGGTGCAGCTATTTATTCTGCTTCCACTGCAGGGAAACAAAGACTTTGGCTAAATTTCCTTTGATGTCCTGACTTAATCACCTTGCATTAAACAGTTGCATTTAGTAAGCAAAAGAGAAATCACCAATGAATTGCATTCTTGCTATGTTAGCGCACCAGTAAGAAAACTCTTCATAAATCAGATCTTCCTTTCACAATTAGAATCTTGCCTGTCCTTTATTTGACTAACAGCAGAGAAAGCGGCCAAATGTAATGCTACGTACAGGCAAAAACTGTAATTTTCCATTTTTCCTATGAGTGTTAAGAGAGAACAGAGAGGGCATTTTCCAATGCTTTGAATTACTTCTTTCTTATAATACGCAAATTATTACACAGCTTCCAAACCTCTGAAAAAATTCAACCTTTTCCAAGGCTGAGACATTTTGTTCTAATTTTAATTTAATTGTGAATTTTCTCTATTAGTTATACATATATTTTGTAATTCAAAAGGAAGTACTCCACAATCAACTCTTCATTCTTCTGTATGAAATCTACATTCCATCCATAGCAGCACAAAACAGTTGTCACCATACATATTTGTGGCTTACTTCCATTCAAAGACACAGGTTTCTCATGTCTGGTTTTCAAATTTATTGTAACATCATTATGCTTCACCATGGGAAAAGTCTACAAATCATGCTAAAGTATGAAATAAGTTTTTATGTGACTTTTACTGAACAGGATAATGGATAACAATTAAAGTGCCACAAACTTGTCTCAAGTGAGGCAATAATAATAATAGAGTACAAACTCTCCAAAAATGATGTGTGGAAGGACTAACTTGAAAAACACCAAACAAAACTACTAAGTGCTCTTTGTGTTTTGCTTCCTTGAGCTGCAACTACTTTACTAAGTTGGAGAGGCTCATAACTTCAATGCTGAAGTTATGAGATTTTAAACAGAGCTGATGGCACTCAACCTTGCTCCTGGCTAGACCTTGGGACACAGAGCTGTGTCAGTCTCACCTCTGTTGGGCTGCTGGGTTCAGTAGTTCCTAACAATCTGCCTTAGTTTGGGTGGTTTAATGGTTCTTTCGAAGCTTGGTGCCCAGCAGGGGTTTTCAGAGACTCCAGCATGCTGGGAGGTAGGTGCTCAAATGCACCTCAGGGGAAGCCACTTTAGCAGTAACAAACACAGCAATGCAGTAGATTCTGGGTTTTCTTGTGAACCAAACAACAACAAAATTGTGTGTGATTCAACATTTCCATATTACAACTGTCCCCTAAGAATTCCCTTTCCCCCAACAGCTTTAAGATCTTTAGCCTTCTCATCTGACTTACAGAATAATAAAATAATTAGGATTGGAAAACACCTTAAGATAATCGCTTCTAAATACTGTAGTTCTGCAGGGATCCTCTGGATTTTTTTAAACTGCTTTTGGAACTCCCCACTTTTCAGTATCCTCAGCTCCCTGAGGAAGATCCAAGGGTTATTCCAAATTATAGCAGATTCCCTGATACTACTCATGGTCCTTTGTAAACCAGTCTCCTGTTGTATATTTTTTCACCTCCTTATGCTCTGGCCAAGAAGCCCCTTATATACAATGGGGACAAAACATATCCCTCTAAATAACAGAGTTCAGGAAATGAAGTAGCACCAAGACATTATTTGCCTTATTTTTTCTATAAAGAACCCCATCTTGGCCTTTAGCTATTGCATGATTTTTATTCAGTTGTAAATGTGTGGGGTTAAGAAAGAGATGTATTTGTTAGGAAAAAAAAATATTAACAAAGAAGTTTTAAGGACTACGATTTATTTATAGATGTGGAAAAGAAAATTCAATTCAGTGGGAAAAAAGCTATCAAGTGAATCTAAAACTATTTCAGGAGGAAATAATTTGATAGCAGCTCTTTATTTTAATTAAAAATATCTTCCTTGTCATAAAGCCTGATGTAAACCGCAGGATTCTTGATTTTTGCTGATTCGTGAGGAATAAGACAAAACCTTATATCTTATGTTGAATTCATGCTGAATTTTGACTTTTTCTTCTGTTGTTGTTTAACCCCAGCCAGCCGCCGAGTACCATACAGCTGCTTGCTGACTCCCCCCACTGCCCCAGTGGTGGAATGAGGAGGAGAATCAGAAGAAGATAAACCCCATGGGCTAACCCCAACTGACCCCAGGGATAGTCCATACCATATGGTGTCATGCTCAACATATAAAGCTGGGGGAAGAAGAAGGAAGAGGAGATGTTCAGAGTGATGGCGTTTGTCTTGCCAAAGTCACCATTACACGTGATGGAGCCTGTGCTGAAGATGGCTAAACACGTGCCTGACCATGGGAAGTGGTGAATGAACTCCTTGTTTTACTTTGCTTGCACACAAAGCTTTTGCTTTACCTATTAAGCTGTCTTTACCTCAACCCACAAGTTTTCTCACTTTTACCCTTCCAATTCTCTCCCCCATCCCACCAGTGGAGAATCCATGGACAGATATGAGGGATCAGGTGTCCTGCATCTGCCCCCCCCCAGCTTCTTGTGCTCCTCTTCACTGGCAGAGCATGAAAGACTGAAAAGTCCTTGATCAGGGTAAGTGCTACTGAACAACAACTAAAACATCAGTGTGTTATCAGCATTGTTCTCAGACTAATTCCAAAATGCAGCACTGTACCAGCTATTAAGAAGAAAATAAACTCTATCTCAGCCGAGAACAAGACCTCTTTCAAAAGAGGTAACAAAATACGTACTTTATGATATGTGATCATTATTCAAACTAGTTAAATTTCTTGGAATGGTACAGATCAGCAAAGACTTTGCAGGAATAGTCTGTCATGTAAAACCATATAAACCATATAAAAACTTGTAAAACCATACAAAAAGCTGCAAATAATGAAGAGAAGTTTTCAGTCTTTTAACATTAACACCATTTTTTTACTCGTATGGATTCAGTACATCCTTCATAATTGTCTGTACGCAGAACAACTTAATTGTCCCGATACAAACAGGAAAGCGGATAATCCCAGTCCTCGAGAGATTTCAGTATAAATTAAACTGTTACAACTCAGATGACAGGGGATAATACATAAGACTAAAGGTAAACAATACTGCATGATAGAATGACTTTTACTGTTAGAAACAGCATTTTTAATGCTAGAATCATAGAATAGCCAAGATTGGAAGTGGCCTCCAAATTTTGTGGGGAAGGCAGCCTAGATGTGATTAACTGGCACCTATTTGTTTCATTCAAATCACTTTCTAGAAGGGCTAAAATCATTCAATGACAACT
This sequence comes from Strigops habroptila, assembly GCF_004027225.2. Classification (NCBI taxonomy): domain Eukaryota; kingdom Metazoa; phylum Chordata; class Aves; order Psittaciformes; family Psittacidae; genus Strigops; species Strigops habroptila. The sequence continues at coordinate 117,848,438 of NC_044278.2, read as the reverse complement.
CCAAGATAGATCAACAGATGCTCTGGAGTAATTCAGTACTTTGTATATTTCATTATACAGCTTAAGCAGTAAGCATGAAACTAGAAAACTTTAAAATGAAAGGCTGCAGGGAATCTAATAAAGTCTACATTATTTCAACCATCACCAGGATACTGCCTCATAAACACTGGTTTTATTATTTGCAAAGAGGACTTTTGATTTCAACAATAACGAAATTTCCCAGAACTCACATCCAGGTATTTTGGGGGGAGAAGTTAAGTTTACTAAACTTTAAATCACAGTTTTCATGCCATTTTATTGTATTAATTATTCCTTTAACTGTTTTGTTTCTTAAAGCTTTCCAGAACCGTCATACCTTTCATTAAAGCTGCGGTTTAATTGGCCTTAAAATATTTAACATGAATAAAAACATCCTTGGCAATGAAAATGATTGAAAATGAAAAATTAATTTAAATAGTCTTGGATGTGAACAGTGTGTTACATGGACTGTAGACTGGAAAAAAAGGACAAAAAACAAAGGATGCTTAAATGGCACTATTATGTCTTTAAAGTTTGTGTGTTAGTTCATTACATCAGGGACTGCGTTATGCTGCCTCTCCTCATTTGATCCAAATAAAAATTCATTTTACACCAAGAATTGTCTTTAATGTCCTATAAGGACATGGAGCTGTTGGAGCAAGTTCAGAGGAGGCCACGAGGATGATCACGGGCTGGAGCACCTCCCATATGAAGACAGGATGAGAAAGTTGGGGCTGTTCAGCCTGGAGAAGAGAAGCTGCATTGAGACCTCAGAGCAGCTTCCAGTATCTGAAGGGGGCTACAAGGATGCTGGAGAGGGACTCTTCATCAGGGACTGGAGTGATAGGACAAGGGGTGATGGGTTTAAACTGAAACAGGGAAAGTTCAGGTTAGATATAAGGAAGAAGTTCTTCCCTGTGAGGGTGGTGAGGCACTGGCACAGGCTGCCCAAAGAAGTGGTGAATGCATCAACCCTGTTCAAGGCCAGGTTGGACGGATCCTTGGGTTATGTGGTCTAGTGGAAGGTGTCCCTGCCCATGGCAGGGGGGTTGGAACTAGATGATCTTAAGGTCCTTTCCAGCCCAAACCATTCTGTGATTCTATGATTCTATTATATGGGTTTTGTATCAAGACTTTGTTTAACTTCATTGCTTAGTACAGGAACATAAAATATCACTCACAGCATTAAACTGTGAATTTCACATTTAGCAGTGAGGACAGGTGAGTAATACAAAAAGGTCCAGAAAGGTCCAGGTAAATCAGGAAGTGTCCTGATTCTACCTCAATATTTGGAGCCCAGGGAAATGTTCCTTCTGGCTTAATGTTTCTGTGAGTCAAAAAGATGGCAATACCTTACTAAACATGCAGTGTCTGCTTTTAAAATCTCAGCATCAACCATGTGAAGAAATTACAAAACTGTATTTGCAGAAGGTAATTGCTTTGTTGTACCTGATGAGGATACACAGGTACTTGCACCCCTGAGTAGATTTTATACAGAATACCAGATGACTTTGTAAAGGCATCTTGAAGACACAGGGCAGCCAAATGATGCTAATGTTCCTATAGAAGCTTTAACTGGATTAGTCCAAAATTCTTGTTGGGCAGTGCATGTAGTTCAATATAATGAGAAAATAATCTTATCTGTCTAAGAGTCAATCTTCTAGTCCAAGTTGTTCATATAAAGGTCTTTTATCCTTAATGGTACAGGAATTAAAGGCCCCTTTTGGGAGTGATTTGTCCCATCATCGGACAGATGCTCTACTTGACAGGAGTTACTCACCCACTACAGGGTTTAATTTCAAACTGTTGCTTTAAGTGGGAATTTCTGGTATATGGCAGCATGCTGTGTTTAATAATGGGTATATCTGTTATTACACAAAACCAAATAATGTGCATTTAGCTATTTAGTAAGTAGACCTAAAAGTACTTTCTATTTATACAGCACATTTCTCGAAGGAGGAAGGGAGGGTGGCTAATTTAAAAAAGCCACTACTGTCGATATTTCTCCCAAATTACTTCTATGCCTTCAAATTAAAATGAAAAACCCAAAACCAGACCAAAAAACAAACCCCAAACCAAAGAAAACACATCTCTCTGGCTAATATTCTCTCTTGATGATTTCACTCAATTACTCAAAGGAAATGTGTTTCGTTTTTCTCCCCAGAGGACAGGGTTGCAGGACAAATTCTCCCATGTTCAGTCCAGTCCTTTACAACGATTGATCCTTTTAATATGTTTTTTCCCTTAATAAAGAAAAAGAGATATATTCATGGAGAAAAAGAAAAAACATCATATATTATTTTTTAATTTTGTGGGTCACTTAGGGGAAAACATCCGAATAAGACTAGATCCTTTATTTAAGGATGGTTAAGGATTTCATCCAATGACCATTCAATGGAAAATGCATAAACATTCTTTACAGTTATTTATTTTTTGTATTTATTATTCTTTACAGAAGCATTTACAGTTATTTAGGAGTTAAGTCAGGAAATCACTATCTACTTGCTTATTTCAGACTGAAGTATGTGCTGCAACCACTGGGTATACTCACAATAAAAAATGTGAATAACTGCTCATACTCTTTCTACATTCTTTGACAGCCAGGCAATGGATGAGCATCAACTACATTCAGAGCCAGGGTATACCCCTGACTCTGAAAAAGCTCAGTGGCTGCGTCACCAAACCCAGAGCAGTTCCCTGCCCCAGAGGACACATCTCGAGGATGTATCAGATGATACTAAATTGCTCATTTGATTCCAGCCAGGTTTCAGCTTTGTTTGCCTCATGACATTTGCAGGTGAACCCCTGCTGAACTGTTTACCCTTCTCAAGGTAAATCACCCTCTGTCCCTGCTGAGGGGAAATGAAGATTCTTTTCCTCATGTAAGACAAACAGCAGCAACGTCTCCATCCCGTCCTCCCCATCCTGGGAAACAAAGCAATCATTTCTGCTATTACACTTGCTATCAGCACAGCACAAGTCTGCCAGCTTCCCCTTTTCACCTCTCACAGCTTTCTAGTTTCTTGTCTGAATGCACTTCATCATTTCCAGATTTTCCTTTTGGCAGATTGAATACTCAAATAACTATTAGTTTGCAATGCACACGCAGTAACCCCAGCTCTCCATTCACTGAATTTTCTTGGTTTTATGAGGAAAAAATAGTACTTCATTATGTATCTATTCATCCGTGTGCTTCGTGAAATGGAATATTATTCCAGGCAGAATCTGGGCTATGTAATTTGTTTGTTTGTTGAAGAGAAAAAGTGGAGATGGATGGGTGATTAGAAGGAATTTTGGAAGGAGGGCTTAACATGTCATTTTTAGTATCCATTAAATGGACACTTTAAATCTCCAATGAAAAATGTATATTATATATAGACTGTTTAACAGTAATTCAGTGTTATATTAAAAATCAGAGTTAAATAATGTTAAAGTGTTTAGGTGAAAAGCTAACTGAACTCAGAACTGCAAAACAATGCTTACTTTTTGTTAACCCATAAACCCCATTCCTCAACATTAAGGGGCTTTCATGTTATAAAAGTAGCGATAGAAAGTAAATGTAAGGTTTTGCACTACTTATTCTTTTGGTTGTTGTTCTTTTTCAGAAAGAATAAAGGAAACTTTTCTGACACCAGGAATAATGTTTTAGCTCTGCTCTGGTGTCAGTGACCACACTTTTGCCTAAGGCAGCCTCACCACCGGTTGATAGAAGAAATGAGGAGTGAGGTTAACAGGAGAGAGGACCTTCCTTTGGTCAGGACACGTTTAAAATCACTGTCATTGAAGACAAGAGGAGACCAAAGACATTTTGAAGGACACATTTCTATTCAGAAATTCTGTGCAGTAGATTTTACTCCACTACTGATACTGAAATAAAACCCCAACTGCCTCCTGCAAAAGCAGAGTCAGCATCATGGCTAATACGTCCTGATGTGTGAATGTGTGAGCGTGAATTGTACGAGCCACTGGAGATGCTGGGATGTGTGAGGAGGAAGGAGGAGGAACCAGGCTATGCCTGAAATAAGTAAAAAATCAGCAGAATTAGCCATTTTTCTTGCAAGGATGCTTTGTGGTTTTGTAGAAAAACTGCAATAAATGAGTTGATCAAATAGCTAGATAATTAAATAGGGAAAAACGAAAGGCAGTATGTCCTTAACATATCTTCCCATCTTTGGAAGCATCCTATTGTAAATTCAGCTGTCTTTGGTTTGCTGTAGTATTTAATGCTTGTTATACTTAGATAAGGTTTAAAAATATACAGCCCTGAAGAATCCAGTGGCAATGAAGAAGTAAAGTTATTCTCACAGGTAATCAAAGTATCATGACAGGATTTTGCAACAAATTCTGAAGATGAAAGCAAATTTCCAAATTTTCTGATGAAAGGAGATTTTTAATATTGTTTGGGGATATTTCTTTGTATTTTAAGTTTACTTTTAGAATAAAATGCAAGTTCCAAAATCTTTTTTATTAGTTTCATACTAGAGTTATACTGTGCTATAAAATGTAAGAGAATTGGTTTAAGAAAAATCTAACATAATAATTGAAGTCATATTTCTAGATGTTGGAAAAACACATATTACACTGTGGATGAGCAGTGATTAACCAAGATGCTTTTGTTAGCTGACACATTTTCACGACATGGATGCATCCTTGTTTTGGAGTGAGAGCACAGCTGCATGGCCAATTATGCATTGCAGGATTACAAGTATGTGTTCCAGTTTGCAAGGACCAATAAGGGACCTAATAAAAGGGACCATGGGCCAAGAGAGAGATTTTCAACTCTCCTTTGAAAATACACACCTCACTTTCACAGATTGGTGTTGTCTTCCCTCGCCCTTCCCGCCCCATAGACACCCAGGGATAGCAGTCTGTATTTATTTATAAGTCAGTATAAATAAATAATAATGATGCTATAAAGGGTAGACAGACATTATTTCCAATACATTAAGTTGGCTGCACTGTGTTATTAATACTTGCACACACATAAAAGGAAAACCAAAAGACAATAAAATGGTATTTTGGGGAGAAGGAAATGGAAAAAAGCTCAGAGAAACTACAGAACACTAATATTTCTCAAAAATCTGTGGCTTTCTGCATGAAACAATTACAATCATAATTTTATATTCTAATGCGTTGGCTTTTATTTGTTGTGTAAGAAATTTAGTTGATGTAGTCATGTAATTAAAAATCAACTTTTCATAGTCTTATTAGTGAAATTAATGCTAATATGACATAATGACACATTACTGCTAAAATAAAATGTTCTTTGTATTAAGATGATAATGACATTTCTGAATATACTGAGCATCATGAAATGTTGCATATAGCAACCAAATCTTAAAGGCTCTCTGGGTTCACTTCTTGCGTGTGTCTGTGAGTACACAAAAGAGGAGGATTTTCCCATTATTTCCCCATTATCATTTGGAAGTTTCTGGCGCTCTGTGGCTGACTCTTTCAAAAAGATCTTCCAAAATGCATTAATTAAAAGAAAGAAAGAAAAACAAAAGCTTATTTCAACAAATGGGCTGACTCATCCTATACAAAGCCAAGAATTTTTGAACTCTTTCTAGAGCTGGGATTTTGTGGTCAGCGTTGTGTCAGACATGAGAGGCAACAGATGTGGTTGCCTCTGTGGATGGGTATCCCTACCCCTCCTTTATGTTTTTATTCCTTTCCATTTTCTTTTCTTATCTCCATTTCTCCCCTTTTTTTCCAATGGAGCTCAGAGCTGACATCTTTCAAGGGAAGCTTAATTCCCTTGCCTGTAAGTCTCCTTTTCTCTCTGTGCCCAAGCGGATGGTAAACATATGCTCCCACCATAAACACACTGCCACAATGGCAGGGTACCTATCTGAATCCTGTGGTTCCCCCTTGGAGTACTTAAATTTGAATTCTGTTAACACCTGCAGCAAAATCTGAAATGGTACTTGCTACTTTCATATCCCAAGCATAGTATTTACACCTGAATATGTGTATGGTAATTTGTCACAGAGACTACTCTCTATACAGAGGCGAACGGGGCAAGCTAACTTTATGCAATAGTCAGCAATTGAATAACTCATTTTCTACTTTAACGATTGTGGCTTGCTTATCATCTCAAGCCACAAATAAGGAAAAGAAATTAACCTAAATTGTAGCCACTGACTTTTCTTTGTTAGTCACTGAATAGGTTTTTCACCAAAAATATCAGAAAGGTGAAAACACTGATTTTTTCCATAAAAGAACTCCAACAAAATCCTCTTGTTCTAAGCTTCTCCCAGGTATAAAATCTCTGCAGAGAAAAGTTGTGTGGCTCAATTTGCCACTGGGTTTTCCTCATGTGCATTTTATTTCTGCAAGTCTGCGTTGGCGCATGTGAAGCAGTGGTTGTCCTTCATCTAAGTTAATTGAACAAGATCTAGTAAATTAAATTTGCTTAAAACACAGTGTTATAACAGTGATCTGGGTGACCTAATGAATGCTTCGTATATATAGTAAAGATATGAAAGAGGAAACAAATTAAGATTGACACAGAAACTCAGTATCTCTAATGTAAAATGGTCTAAGAAGATTGCTTTTACTGTATTTTCATGAACTCTTCCAGAAAAGATTACGAGGTTTAAGAGAGACTTACAAACGGTGCCACTTTATTTGATGGCATCCAAAAAAAAAGAATCCTCATAAGCAGCCTATTTCAGGCCATTTGTTTCCTTTGAAAATGCAATAACATTTTGCTAAGATACATTTGGGTTTACTAAAGGTCTATTAAGCCAGGCTGGCCTTGTACCTTTCTTGAATACAGTGCTTTACTATTTTTTTAGGGTAAAGGAAGTAAGTGATATCTCATTTGCCTAGAATTTATGACAGCACCCGCAAGTCTGCCAAACAGAATATTAACTCCAATAGCAAAGATGGGATTACGAGAAATATTATAAAATGGAGAGGAATTAAAGAGAAGGAAAAATGGAAGCTACTGGGTTGGAAAGAACTTATCTGAATACCTCAAGGTCCAGTCTGAAAATAAACTAATTTAATATTTGTAATCATGGCATGACCTAAAATAGTTTGTTAGTCATATCTGCAAATGATCCAAAGTGAGAAGGCATCATCAGTACAGAGAAGGAGCAACATTGTCCAAGATTAACTGTATTGTAAAGCCTGGAATAATAGAAATGGGGTGAAATTTAGCCGTATAAATAACAAGCTTGTGCTTTTGGAGGTAGAGATCACAACACTGAGGGAAAACCCTGAGATCCTAAATAAGGTGCAGTATTTTGATTTCTCACATTTAAGAACAATTAATTCAAACCAGAATAAATATAGGAAGGGACTGCTAGTACACAGTATGGTATCTATATGACTACTGTTTACTAGAACATAGACAGGAGGAAAAAACAGAAATGTAAAAAATTGAACAGAATGCCATAAAATAGAAGCTGCTGAGAGGACATGATGCCTTGTCATATAAACAAAGATATCAGGGGAATAAACACTGGAGATGTAAACGAACTATCTCCCTTAAAAGCCAAGAACAGGATTTGGCATAGAAGGAAGGTTGATATAAATAGTCTGCATAAATTTAGGATGGAAGTTAGAAGAAGACCTCTATCAAGGGAACAAAATCCTGAGAGAGCTTTCCATAAGTACAAGAGGAAAGAAGAAAACATCATCAGCTTTGCAAGAGATTTCACAATGCAAATAACTGGTTTATGACTGCATGATGTGATCACCTGACACAATACATGACCGGACCTGCAGTCCTATAGCCTGCATTGCTGATTATTAGAGCTCTTGTAGCAACATCAGATTTATTATAGAATCATAGAATCATAGAATGGTTTGTGTTGGAAAGGATATTAAGATCGTCTAGTTCCAACTCCTTGCCATGGGAGGGATGCTTCACTCCAGACCATGCCACCCAAGGCTCTGTCCAACTTGGCCTTGAACACTGCCAGGGATGGAGCATTCACCACTTCTTTGGGCAGGGAGTAAAATTCAGTCCCAAGTCCAAAAAATAACTATTTGTAAAAAAGATACACATGGTTGCACTAACTTACACGACAGCTGTGAGCTGTCATCAGCCAGTTCTGATGTTAGGAAGGGGGCGAGTTTGGCTTTCTTCTTGGTTCTGGTGAGTTTTTCCCCCCCCATACTTTCTTCTTCCTTCATGAGAACACAACCACTCAGGTCAGTGTGTAGTAAAACAGGCTGTTAACCAACTTGGATTAAAATTAGCCAGCTCTGAGTGTGTTTGTGTGTGTGTGTGTTTAAGTGGGATCAGTTCCCCAGAACACTATAGTACCTAATTATTCAAGTGTTTGCCAACTTCTGGCAAATGAAATTGCTTGTGTAGTTATCGAGCTAGATTATATTTGCATTTCTGTTGTCCAATTTCTTTCAAAAGCAGTTAATTTACCCAAAATAATTTCAGATTAATATAGGTTGCTTTACACTGTATCTAACCAACTCAATTTACTTCACACAAAACCCTTCTTGAAAAGTGCCTGAAAATCAGAACATCATTATATTTGGAAATGAACTGCCAACTGCTCTAACACAAATCTTTCCGTTTGGAGTCTCAAGAGCTTGCAGCATTTGAGGTTGAGATATGGTGTCAACATGGTCAACAATGAATAAATAAATGAAGAAAAATGGTATTTTAATGTTACAGCATGATGAGACCTACTGAGAGTGACCAGCCAGGACCTTGTTAAAGTTGCACTGAGCTCAATCAATGAAATCGGATGTTTTATCAGCAAACTCTGCAATGTGGTTGGTAGGCAAGCCCAACTGGACTGACTGTATGTCAGCTATTTTTCAAAGTGACAGAAACAGTAATGGATCATCTGGAATGCTATTATTTAGTGCTAATGAATGACTGTTTGGTGACGGAAGAAAAATCAATTATGACAGCTGTGAGAGCTGCTGCCCCCAGTCCATTATTCCAAAAATAAATAGCAAAGCTGCCTGGGAAGGTAGGAAATAAGCTAGCATTCCCTGTGAGAGGCAAAAGTTACAGGCAAAGAAGCAACTCGAACTTGTGTTTACTGCATGTAAATGATGGCGGGGCCCCAAGGTGGAAGCAGAAGTCCTTGAACTACTGGAAAAACCCACAACTTCTTCCTATGTGTATTGCAAGCGATCAGCATGTTTTCTCTCTCCAGACAGTTGGACAACTTTTCCTTGAGCATCAAGCTCTGGTTTTTTGAGAAACCTTCATGCCTGATCCAAGACAAAGAGCATCTGAGATGACATGCTGAGTGAGGCACTATTATATTTGGTCCATTATATGTGGACTGGTAAGAACTTAAGGAACAGCAGAGGTTTACAAATCAGCAGAACCATACTTTAAAATTATAAAAGTAATTCCATTAAAATACTGTCAGAAAGGCACACACTGGTCAACTTAGAGCCCAAATAGGACTGTTCTTACTCTAAGACTAGGTAATGTGTTGCTTGGGGCCAGAACTCTGTGCAACTACACGCAGTTAAAGGCCAAACGAGAAACAGTTTCAGCAAAGATAGTATGCAGCATGCTGCTCCCTGCTTCCCTTGTTAATGTAAACTAAAGACTCCTAGGGATTTTTACAGGTATCAATATGCATGTAGATAAATAGCCAAATACAGATAGAGAGACAGATAGACAGACATAGATACAGGCATAGACATAGATGTAGACATAGACATAGAGTCATCTGACAACATTCCAGTTCAGTGTTGCCATCCCAGTACTAAAAAGTGATTGCTAAGGAAGATCTCCATTTCCCTTTGCTTCCCAGGACTGAGGAGGCCCTCATTCCCTTCCTGAGATTAGAAGAAAATGCGATGATGAAGCCATGGAATTGGACTGTGCCAAAGCTGACAGCTGAGTGCTAAGTGCTGGTTACCTCCTTATGCCCTCCTCAGTCCCAGCTCTTACACACCAGACCCAGGAGACTATTGTCTTGTTCAATAACAGTACACTGCTGCCTGTGCTTCACTCTGTCCTGCCAGCGCAGAGAAAGAGGAGGAGAACAATGCTCAACGGATTGAGTGTGCAGGTCACCACGCAATGTCCGCTTATGCACAGCAGACTGCAGCTATAAGCAGTTGTCTTCTATATGGAATGCATATAGAACTCGTTTGAAGAGCAAAACATGTATGTGTAGTCAGAACGTTCACAAGACTGATCTAGCATCCACTGATTGAACTGAGACCCTCCTCTTAATATCAACACACTTTGACCAGGGTCTAAACATACCGTGCAGACATGAAAAGTCAAACTGCAACAGAAATTAGGATAACTAACCTGACAGATGACCACTGATAAATAGCACAGAAATAGGACAGGGAAGAGAGAATATGCTAAAAATAATGTTTATAAAATTTCATGAAACGAAGCAAGTTTAATTTGTAAATTCATTACTCCAGTGACAAGCTGCTAAAACATCAGTTGTACTAATGTGTCACAAAACTAGATACAAATTGAAGGAGACTAAACTTTCCATTATCAGAAACTCCTTTGGTAATGGAACATGATTATTAAAGACAGTTGCTAATATGTCTTACTATGAATTTATCTGGGAACTAGTACCTTTGATTACCAATTGAAATTAGTGTTTTAGTTATTTTAGCTCAGTTCTATATGACAGCACAGCCAAAAGGAGTCTTGCCACTGAAGTCAAGTGCAGCACGAGCAGGATACTGGTTTAGCTATGGTACTTTTGGAGGGAATTATTACGAACTTTGATGAGCATAATATATAAGTTAATGATGGGAAAAGATTTCTGGAAGGATACAAAAACTCATGGTTCAGTTATCACAGCAATCTCTTCAGAAGAAGAATGAACACTGACAGGGAACTAACTACCCAACATCTGCCAAATCTGGAACTACCTAACATCTTTCCGGGAAACTCACCTTGTTGGCAAGTGACATACTATTTGGGGGGCAGATGTAATCTTGCCTCATCGTTCTCATCATAGGGACAGCAAGAGGTGACAACGAGCTCATGATATGCAACTAGATTTGTTACAAAATATGAAAATTGGGGCTATTCCCTACCATCAGTCATGGAAATCATAAAGAATTTTTTTCCATAGATATTTTTCACAGTAGAAGACTATATAATGTTGTTACAAGGTGAAAAGAGAAAAGTTAGAGCATTTTATTTCTTTGGCAGGCCAATGGTATACAAAATCAGGCCAGGTTGGGCAGAGTCTTGGGTGACATAGTTTAGTGTGTGGTGTCCCTGCCCATGGTTGGAACTAGATGATCTTAAGGTCCTTTCCAACCCTAACTATTCTATGATTCTATGATTCTGGCGGCCCTAAGTTCTGAGTGCCCTCTGACAGAGCACTTTGACATTTTACAATAGAAACCCAATGACAGTGACAACAGGAGAAGTTGAGAAAGAATATGGGGAAATATGCAATACAGCTTCATAGCTAGCAAAAAGTATTCTGCAGGCCTGTCTCTGAGGATAATATTGGACATCTTTGAAGACATACCATTAATAATGAAGGACAATCATAGATCTCTTGCAAGCCTTCAGTTGCAGAAAGGATGAAAGATCAAGCTCCTTCTTCAATATAATTTTAGTGCTGCTACCTTTCTTTGAAGTCATATGTCATGCTGTGACAAACTATAGATGGGTTTCTGAGGATGTACGATTTTATCAGATAAATATAATTATGGTAAGTATAGACCAGGTTTTCTTAACAGCAAATAAAAGGTAATTGTATTCTGGCTAGAATGTTTGTTAAAATTTGAACCCCTAACTGAACTAGTGACAATTAAAAATAATCTATTTGACATTAATTCACTGTATTTTCCATTTTCAGCCAAATCACAAGTTTTTCTCAACACAAAGCATCCTGCCTTGCTTTGGGTGTTGTAATGTTTGCATTAAAAATACCTAATTGTCTAGATTTGGGAAAGAAATAATATTGAAGCTTTACCAACCTGAGATGTTGAAAATGCTTAACTGCAGCAATATTCAAAAATGAAGCAGGCTTCGCTCTTGTTCATCTGTTTGTTGTTACTAGTGCACATTCACAAACACTTTTGTGAAACATACATAAGATTTTTTTCCGTAAATAAAATAAATACACAAGAGTTTGGAGATGTCTGTAAATTCTATAAGCATTAGTCTATAGTGTGGTTTATTAGTACTGTGTGTCTCAGTGGTCTAGTTGGAAAGAAATTCATAGAATCATAGAATCATAGAATGGTTTGGGTTGGAAAGGTCCTTAAGATCATCTAGTTCCAACCCCCTGCCAGGGGCAGGGACACCTCACACTAGACCATGTCACCCAAGGCTCTGTCCAACCTGGCCTTGAACACTGCCAGGGATGGAGCATTTACCACTTCTCTGGGCAACCTGTGCCAGCGCCTCACCACCCTCACAGGGAAGAACTTCTTCCTTATATCTAAGCTGAACTTCCCTGTTTCAGTTTAAACCCATCACCCCTTGTCCTATCGCTACAGTTCCTGATGAAGACTCCCTCTCCAGCATCCTTGTAGTCCCCTTCAGGTACTGGAAGCTGCTCTGCGGTCTCCACGCATCTTCTCTTCTCCAGGCTGAACAGCCCCAACTTTCTCAGCATGTCTAAATTCAAAGTTATGACATTTAAGTGCAGGTCCTTTTCCTAGCTCCTCATCTAGGGTGAGCTTTTGGGACTGGAATAATCCCATCTAACTTTATAGACACAATTTATTTACTATCATAGAGATGTATTCACCTTGTATATCTAATGTGACAGAAGGACACAAGAATGTCCTGAAGACTAGATCTCAAGCAGACCATCTGAGCTTAAAACCACAAGTGCAGGCAAAACACAGGTTCTAAAATACAAGCCAAAGGTCTTGGCAGAAAAACATGGCCTGAAAAAGTAAGTGTCATTACTTCTGACTATGACACTGAATTCTACGTTATCTGGTGCAGTTTCTGAGAGGAAATGTTTACAGGAACCTTCTCATTACATTCAAAATAATAAAAACCCTCAAAACAAAATGGAAAAGACCAAACAAGCCAAAAAAGTCTCTGCTCTGATTCTGGGGAAGAAAAATTGAACTGGAAATATTAAAGGACTAGCATCCAGAAGAAAATTAATTAATCAGACGTCTACATTTAGAAGCAGCAACAACGATAAACTGTTAGGAATTCAATAGGAATTGATGGAATAATAAAATATGGAAAAGAGTATGCAAAATCAGAGGCAACAGAGGGGAAATAACCTAAATCAGCTCTTGATAATGGAACACTCATGGAACACTCTTCTTTGGTCTGCCCCTTTAAACACCACATGTAATTTGTAGTAAATACAATACGAGATGTTGAATACTTGCATAGTAAACACAAACAAGATGTAAAGCTTCACCCTCGTTTTTGCTAAAGTCAGATGAGCATTCCTTGGATAAAGCAAAACCTTGAACAATTTCTTATGCTCAAAATCCCTTGGGTTGGCAGAAACAAGTTGTTAGGAAAACAATCTCAAACCATACATATTCATTTATGGATATATATATACACAGAATACGTTAGAATATCATATTCTACTGGCTAAGCATTACATTTACGTCAGATCAACATTAATGAGGGTTTGAGGGTCACCAAAGTATCATTATCAGAGCTTGGCCTGGCAAGTATCTAAAACTGTTTGGTGTCAGCACAGCTTGATTTCATAGCCATCTTATAAGGATACTTGATGCTAAAACAACCTTATTATGCACTCTGTGCACATTTCTAATCTCACACATCAACACATTACAGGGCTTATTGCCTTATTACCCATTTACAAAATCATGATCCTTCTCCTATGTTCAAGGTAAACTCTGACATGAGATCTTACATATAATTATGGTATATAAATGATAAAACTCTTAATCAGCTAGGTCTCTCAAGAGCCTGATTGCTTCTGCCTATTTAACGAGAAGCTTTAATATAGGCAACAGAGCAGCGTGTCTAAATATACACCCTTAGGGACGAGTATTTTTCCACACAAGGGTTTTGATCACAATTTATCTCTGACAAATTTTCAGGGCCATAGACAGGATGGAGAAAGGAAGGTTTGTTTCAGGAGTTAATGTGAAATTTGGATTTTAATTTCTCACCTACTAGTGAGTGCAAGCCAAAAGCCAGTTTACAATTCCAAGTGTTCCAAATGGATAAGTTGGCTACAAGATTACCATGAAGCTGTGGAGATGGAAAAGAACAGAGGGGACCAAGATACAGCTAATGCTTTCTTTCAGTTTTTACCCTCCTTAGATATTGAAAGTCACAGAATCATAGAATCATAGAATAGTTAGGGATGGAAAGGACCTTAAGATCATCTAGTTCCAACCGCCTGCCATGGGCAGGGACACCTCACACTAGACCACGTCACTCAAGACTCCATCCTCGCTTTACTAAAACCCTGCCAGGTTGGGATAAGTTGTGTAGATGGCTTATAGGGTATTTTGTTTAAATCTGCCTCTTCAGTCATGGTAAAGTCATGCTGCTTCTCCTAAAAGTAATCAGAAAAATCTTAGTTTTTTAAGATGAATCAGAGTTTTTTCACTTTAGCAACCAAAAAAAAGGAAGTGATGCATATGACATCTTCAAGCTCTTTAAGCTGTTTGCATGCTCCTTTGAGAACTGCAGAAATCCCAGGCATGGTGTATGTGGTTTGAATACAGGGGGAACGGCTGGGAATGATCCAGGGGTTCAGAATGATCACTGTTGAGCTGCTCAGTCACTTGTACACGGAATGGTCAGTTACTGCTTAGACAAACCTGCACACTATACTGCACTGCTGGAGCAACTGGTACTGCTCACTGACAGGCTTTGTGGAGTGAAAACTGAAAGTTAGCCTGGTTTCATTTACAGTATGGTCTCTTTTGCAATTTAAATAACCTGTATGATTGATTTTCTGAGTTCCAACCTTACTTGGGTTGTTTTGCTGTAAATCCAGTTCTTTTAAAGCTGTTTCATCTACCTCAGGAGGAGAAGTGGGTGAAAGGGACAAAGAACAACAAAGAAAGAAAAATTAATCAGGTCACAATCTACGTCAAAGCTTTCTTTTTTTTTTTCCCCTGAAAAAGAGCAGAAGGATCAAATGTCAGAAGCTTCCAGGAATAATCTCATGATTGATAGGGATATAAGTTGATGGTTGTCAATCTTAAAGAGGAGGTAGCAAGATTGCTGTTTCATAGCCAAATTTTCTTTCCCTGTAGGCAATCAACAGCATCCTAAGGATGCTTTCAAATGTATGTATGAGAAAATAAACAATCTGTTAACCTGCATTTCTTTCAGGATTAATACTGCCTTTATTGTGCACCTAGAATGCTGAAAAGATTGCGGATGTAAACCTCTTCTCTCTACTCTGCCTGCAGTCAGGGAGCTCCTGGCATTTTGCACTATAGATGCTGTGGACATGCCTAGGGTCTTTTCATGGTGTTTTTATTGGGAGGCATAGGGAGGCAGCAGTGAAGCTTCACCCCTGTCTTCTGCTAGCTTAACCCTGTTGTGGTGTAACCCTGGTCAGCAATACAGACCCATAAACACATCGGTCAGGAGGTGACACTTCCCAATCTGATTTGCTAACATATTCCATTGTATAATTCATCCCGTTTCCAGTGAGAGATTGTTTCAAACACTGCTCAGTCTAGTTTGAAATGTTTTGCAACACTGAGAATTCCCTGGAAGGAAGATTTCACAGGCTAATAATTTTCCTGGTATGTAGAAGTCAGCAGGTATTCCAATTACATTTTTCTTTCCTCAGTTCCACACCTCTTAAACTATGACTAATAGGCAGCACTGCTCTGATGTACAATACTTCTCATCATGGGACCTTGAAGAGCTGAGACAAACATTAACTAGTTTGCAAGACCTCAGCGGAGCTGGAATTTAAATATAATAATTGAGTGAGATGAATGGATAAGAGAGTTTTAAGGGAGATGAGCAAGAAAATATTCCTGGAAAAAACGCTGGAAACTATGAACAAATATCCATTTTTGTTGTTGAAAATGTTTCTTCAGGGGATTTTGATCAAAATACTTACAGTGTGTGCAAAGAGTGGATGCTTGGAAGAATTTCACATGTGTTTCCACAGAGAATAAATTTTATGCAATTTTGATATCAAATCTTAACACGAAAAATCCCAGTGATCCTGAGCTTAGGTGCCTTCCCAAAAGAGTATGTGCATTGTGGAAGCTATGAAGCCAAAGCTGGCTCTGCGTCCACGAACACTAGAAAGGAAGAGAATGAGCCACAAGAACCAATTAGCTTAACAACACACAAATGCACCTTCCTGACCTTGTGCAGTATGAAGGATGCACAACAGTATGAAGGATGGATGCACTGCATAAGAGCAAAACTAACTCAGGGGTCTCTGCTCTGAACTTGCCAGTGTTGGGACACCCAGAAGAACTTGGTAACACAACTAACAATAAAGTTTAGAAAGAAGTGAAGGTGTCCTCACTTTAGTTAACACTGGGTTAAGCTCTTCCCCAGAGGAGCAGTGGAAGGTTTGATTGAGGAAAGAAAGAAACTTTATTCTGTGTTTGGACATGATGATTCCGATAGCTTGGTTATTACAGCAGTCAAAGGGATGTCTTGAAAGATTGTTAAATATCCTCTTTTCCTCCTGTTACTTCTGAATTGGTCTTTCCAATATTCATACCTCCAGGAGATAATATTCCAGGCCCTTTCTAGACTCAGCAAGATAGCATTACACCAGGGTGGCATTTCCAAAATTACCTTCTTACATTTGAATACAAGATTTGTATATGAAAAAACAGAAACTGAAGTTTGAGGTCACCCCTCTGCTCTAGATATGGGATCCCCAGTATGGACTTTAGCTCCCAACATTGCTCCTTTGCAGAAGACCTTTTACAGCAGTTGAGTGCTCCCAAACTGGGCAAGCAAGGGCTCAACTCTTTAGTGAGTTATCTAATCCCTAGGATTACCTGTTTAGGCTTCAGGAGATAAAATTGTTAGCACTACCACTGACCATAAATGTCATTAGCTTTAATTAACGAAAAACAGATAAGGATCTCAGCAATGAACTGTAGTGCTTCAGTTAATAAAATAGATTGTATCTTCCTCTGTACTGCTGCTTCCATGAAGTAATTTCATTTCTATTTAAAGCATAGATTACAGATTAGAAAAGAAGATAAGGAAACTATTTTGCTTCTACAGATAAAGTTCAGGTGTCACCCATCTTTCCTCCTTTACTTCTCCTAGATGTCCGAACAGAGAATCAGGCAGAGTATTCAGCAGCAGATGACGCATTGCAAGTAATTTCCCGCTCATCAAATTACTCTTCACAGGATATTAAAATTACACATAATTAGACTTGCTTCTCAGAGATTACAGTTCTACTGCTCTGCACATTATTTCTATCTCTTCATCTGTTGCAACACCTCAAACTAGTGCTGATCACTCCACAGATCTTGCAAACAGCCCCTATGCCACTTATATATTTTTTTCCTCCTTTTCTGCGGCCCACACATGCCAACAAGAGTGTTACCATTGGCTTCTGTAAACTACAAATCAGTTTTCATGATCAAATTCTAGTATCTCAATCATTTTAATCTGAATGACATTAATTAAAGCAGGTACAGTAGATAGAGAATGAATCAGATGTTCATTTATCCTTCCTGCAGCAAATGTTTAAGCTTCCACACACACTTCAGAGTGAGTAATAAAAAAAACAAAAAAACAAAACAAAAAATTTCTAAGGAAAAAACATGTCTGTCAACATGATTTTTAAATGCAGCCTTAAGGAAGAGCAGAGTGTATGTTTCTTATTGAAAAAGATGTATTTCTTCTCCACTGGAAATCAGGGTACCCATTGAACAGAAAGTGCCCAACATTTTTAAATTAACCAATCCAAATATGTCAAATCAGCAATCATAAAATTTGTGACAAACAGAACTCTCTGAATTTGTACTGCTGATTTTTAACAGGTAGGGGAACAACACTGAAAGATCTGAGAGGACCAGAAACAAGCTGTTACTGTGGCAGTAACTAAGAAGAGATAAATTAGGATTAATTAGGCCATTGAGTTTCAATTCAGTCTCGAACACGATCACATAAAACCATGTGGGATGCCAACCACAAGAGCTCATATTGATAATGAAATCAAAGCCATGCAAATGGTTTTATGGATGTTACATGCTGTCACACAGTATTATTGGTTTTTATGAGATCGGAAGTTTGGTTTATACAGAAATGCTGGGTAGAATCCCACAGGATGTTCGAATAAAGCCTAATGTAAAATAAAATAACATAAGTGACAAACTATAAAATTGAGGGGAAAAATCATTAGATTTCAGAATGTCACCTAAAATTAAGAACCATCAGCCAGTGAGAGTGCTTGAAGTGGGATATCTCAGAGGCTTTGTCTCAGCTTAGTGTTATTCACTGCATTATCAATTCTGTGCAACAAAATATAAAATAATAGTAGGCAGAATTTGTAGCTGAACAAGTAATTAAAGCTTGGCAAGTGGGGCTTATTTACACAGTGCATTTCTGAGGCATATGAAAAACTAATCATTTATGAACAATTACTATTAGCTACACTCTCAAGCTAAGCAAGACCCTAGAATCCTCATATCTACTGAGTTTAAAAGGTCACTAGACTTCAAAAAAACCCTGTAGACCTTGGTATATAATTCGTTGAATTCTCTATACATATACTTGAAAGACAGAAGTGAACATTCAAAAAAGCTTAAGAGAAAAAATAAAAACACAAAGCAAAACACAACCCCACCATGGACTGAGGGACACACTTTATAATGAGAAACTAAAAACTTCTATTTAATAGTTAAACTCCATCTATGTAGTAGCCTGTGATCTCTAACAAATGTGAGTACAGCGAAGAGATTTCCAACAGCTGATTATTCTTCGCAAGAAGAAAACCAAAAAACATTGGTAAATTCTACCAGTTGAAAACTGAACTTAAACACAAGCGTATGAGAGACAGGGTGCACATTTTTTCACAAGAGTAAATAGCACCTGAGACTCCCTGTTTAGTAGTGTCAGTGCCTAGATATCTTTCAAGAAGGTATAATCCACTTCAAATATACTTACAGGCTTACTTCAGAAGAGCTTGTGTAAGACATTTAGGCACACTAATGAAAGGATTAGATCAGATATTTGTGAGGGTCCTTCCCAGCCTTAGTTTTACTAGTCTGTATAAACTGAGTGGTCTGATGGATGTCCTGAGGGCTACAACATTCAACATGAAGGGGGGGAAAAAAGAGATTTTGTGACAAAGTTATCTGTTCTAAGGTAGATCTCTATCTTTCAACTAGTCATCTGTCATCTTCTTAGATGAAATGGAAGAAACAGGGACATCAAGACATGTTGCAACTCAGTGACTCCACGGATGATGCTGTAAGGGCCCAACTCAGCTTCTCATACCAATCTTTGAAACAATGGACTGGTGGAATTCCACCTCAGCTTTTCATACCAATCTTTGAGACAATGGACAGTGGAGTACGATTTCAGATCAGTCTCTCACAGATGCAAGAAGGTTGAAACATCTAGCCCAGCTCCAGAGGTCTGCACTGTAAATCACAGAATCACAGAATGGTTTGGATTGGAAGGGACCTCAAAGCTCATCGAGCTCCAACCCCCTGCCTCGGGCAGGGATACCTTCCACTACAGCAGGTTGCTCCAAGCTCCAAGTCCAACCTGACCTTGAACACTGTCAGGGATGGGGCAGCCACAGCTTCTCTGGCCAAATTGTTCCAATGCCTCACCATCCTCACAGGGAAGAATTTCTTCCTAATATAGAACCTTAATCTACCCTGTAAATACATACAAATCTGTTAAATGAAGCAACCTTTCCAGTCAGAGAGATTAACCTCTATGATGCAAAGACAGATGGGATGAAGACAGTACTCAGGACCAAGGCTTCAGAAACTGCTCACTGCATGAAAACACGATGGCTTCTAACAGTTGTGATGTCAGTTCTCAAGCTTCTCCCTGTAGGGACAGTATCCAGAAAATATGTTCGTGTTTTCCAAATCTACTATTTCATAATCATTTGGAGCATCAAGATGCTGACCCTGACATTGTGCTTACTCATAGTTTTCAAGGTTATCTTACTGACTTTCAGTGCAGAAAACATTTTTAAAGGAACTTCAGCTCCTGGAGGATAATTTTGCAACACGAAGTAGTATCTAGACAGCCCCAATCACAGTATCAGTTCATAAAAGTAATTTAAGACTTGAAATGACAGGGTTTCAAAATGCACAAATAATCATCCCAGGGATTGCACAAATAATACTCTCAGGGACTGCTCTTAAAGTATTTGTTTATGTGAGTTTTTTGTATTTCTTCGGTGATAGATCCATGAGTTTGTCTCTCATTCTTCTAGTCTCTCAAGAAGCAGCTATTTACACAGACTAATTGGCAAAGCCACAGAAGTAAAATGATGTCAGTCTAACATTCTCACACAGCTTCGTGGTTGGCCTTTCTATAATGACAAGTTGCCACGCTTAAGGATAATGAGAGAATTAATTTCAAGTGGCATATTAAGAACATGGAAAAGCCGAAGTTATAGCAACTTAACATTTATGGTCACATACACTGCACAGCTCTCTGTCTTTATCCTTGTGAACTAGCAAAGTTATATGACGAAATCCAGTTGCAAAATACAGTAATCTTTTCTGAAGCTTCCCTAAGGAGTCGCTGTGGTCCATGTGGATCAGGAAAAAAATCACAACTCATAGAAACACACACAAAAATAAGTTAAAAATCTCTAAGTATCATCCAGATAACCACACTAATTGAACACTACCATGATCCAAATTCAGGCATTTGCTAAGGTTACCCAAAGTATTCAGACACCAAAGTATTCAGACACCAACAATAACTAAATTTATTTCATGGATAGTGATGAACCTTAACCCTTATCCACTAGAATATTCAGAACAGCTATGAAATCCTAGAGAAATGAAAATGTATCTCTAACATTGATAAATGTTTATAAAAATCTTCCTTGCTTACATTTGTGCACACAAAAAAATCCCAAAGATATGAAATAAAAATCTAGATAAACCGTAGTCTGTTTTCATCGAGCCTGATAATTTGCTGGACCAGTAATTATGTAAAACCCATTACAGACAAGGAAAATGTCTGAACTTACACAAAATGCCACATCATGGATCAAATCATACACGTTTTCACTCAATCACGGTAAAATGATTTTAAAAGGGAAAAATCATCATTTCAAATAATATAATTTATTAAATTATAATGCATAACATAAAATGACACACAGATGAGGCTTCAATCCATCAGTGTATCTTGGATTTAAATTTAAAATAAGACTAAAACAACATCAGAGTAGAAATGATCCATATCCGTGCTGTCACTGAAAATGTTTCTGTTTGTGCTACATGCATACATTTATGCGCAGGCTTTGTTAATGTAACAGCTTTATCATTAATTTATTCTTTTTATTCCTATTGATTCATTCATTCATTTATTCTCGTGGTGCTTAATCACTGAAGCGCCAAAATCACATTGGAAAGAATAATTCAAGCTACAAGGTTGTGTTATTTTTTTTTTTTTTTTTTTTTTGCTGCAGATATATGAAGGGAAGCAGTGTACCAGTAATTAAAAGCGCGTATTTTCATTAACTTTGAGAAGCTTATCACAAACTAATTAGATGTTAACTAGAAATAGAAGAACTTTGTTTCTTTGTACCTAAATTGTACAAGTTCAGCTTATTAAGGTACTAATTTTCAGGCTTTTGGATCACTTTCTGTGCTGTATCTCCTGGTACACTGTGGCAGGATGCAAAGGGGAACCATGGAATCAGGGTCTCGTTTAAGTTATAAAGGGGCTTTGAAGGTCACTTCATCTTCATAGTACTGAAAATCCCCAAACTGAACCTATTTTGTAAGATAATCTCTCACAAGTGCTGAATAGTAGGAAACAGGCACTTCCCCTGCCCTGCTGGATATACTCTTACTAGGGCAGCCCATGGTTTTGCTGGCCTCCACTGCTGTGAGGGCACACTGATGGCTGGAGGATTCTCCACTGCAACTGCCTCGTCCTCTCCTATATAGCTATCCCTTCTCCAGTCAGTTCCTAACTTGTATGAGTGTATGGGGTTATTCAATCTCAGCTGCATGACTCTGCATTGAATTTCATGAGGTTTCTGCCAGCCTGCTGAGGCTCCTCCAGAGGAGAGCCCTCCAGCACACCAGTTGCTCCCTCTAGCTTGATGCAGGCTTTTCCATCATTCAAGTTGTTAACATAGACAGGAATTAATTGACAAGCAGAAACTTTGTGGTGCTCTCACAAGTCATCCTATGGACAATCTAAGCTCCAGCTGCCTTTTGGAGGGCTACAACAGAGCCGCAGTCCAGAGACACAACACTTGAGGTTTGCCCATATGCTACAGAGATAAGTCTATAGCATTAAAAAAGATATGCAACTGCTTAGCAACACACAGAAGAGGAGTAAGGATGGTTCTAGTGAAGAAGAGCTTTGAGAATAATGCCCCAAAGCACAGAAGTACAAGATTCCCAAATGACAGCAAGGACAAGAAGGAAAAAATCCTGAAGAAGCAAAAATCCTGAAAGCCACATTAAACCGGAGGCCATAAAATAAAGGAGACAATCCTTAAAAGTAAATAGCTGAAAACAGAGAACACATGAAGTGTATGATTAAAAACATTTCTGAAAGGCCCTGGTAGCGTGGTAATACGGCTTCAGAGGATAGAAATTTGTCACACATACCTGAAATGCTCCATTCGGTTGAATAAGTTAGCAGTCTAGGTGCAGAAGCCTTTTTTAGACTTTAAAGTCAGGGAGAGCAGGAATATCCTTCAGAAAATAACTGAAACCTTGCCCTCTGAGGGCAAGTCAAGAAATACTAGACTCCCAACATGAATGTCTCAAACAAATTAGTCCTGGGATCATCTAACCTGAGCATCCGAACCACCTTTTCGCAATTATTCAGCTATTTCCACTCATGGCCTCCTATGTGAGTTCATGCCCTAAAGGTGAAGTACACATTCTTTACAACTGTTTTAAAAGAACTGAACTTTAAAACTTGCTCCATGTAGCAGCAACGCATATAACAAATGTGCGACTTCAACCAGCACAGAAGATATAGGAGCTAGAGCATCAAAATGCTTCTTCTGAAATCCTGTCATGAAAACTAAGTTACTGTATTTTTTAATTGGAATTTCAACTTTATTTGAAGATAAGTAGTAATGGGATTTATAAGATTAGGAAATCAAGGTTTTAAATGGTGTTTATATATTATTATTATTATTTACTCCAGGTGTCATTTTTAAAACCAAATTTTTAATAACATTTCAGACTCACAGCCTTAGGGAAATAATTTTCTTAACAGTAGTTCAAACATTTAATGTTAAAGGCTTGGAAATATGATTTGATCCCTTTCATTATAGAAAATTAGGGGTTTAAAAAAAGGTAATATATGAAAGATAAAATACTAATGAGGAAGAGATATGGAGCCCAGCACCAAAACAAGACAGGAGGATGGGGAAGTAAACTCAGTTATGACAATGCTTTTATGAGATCTCCTCCTCTGTTTTCTACATTGTAACAAAACATGTTTGAAACAAACAAACATGTTCCCAAATCTTCAAAATCAGGCTGAAAATATTGTGATTTAGGAATGTCAGAGGGGGAAGCTACCATGACTTCACCTCCAAGTGAAGGTGAGGAAAAACTTTGCCCTTGGGACCATTATCCCTCTGCTCCATCCTATGGCCAATGTCCAGCCTTGATTTGTTATGGTGGAAATCCATCAGTGAATGTGGAAATACACTCAGTGATGAGGTACTGTAAGACTTTGGAAGGTTATATCCTATTCAAAGTAATACAGTTGGGCTGACCCTAACCCTCTGCCCAACACTAAGTTTTTTCAGAGGTTTCTTATTTGATTAACTTTCAGCAGATATTCAGCTACTAATGGTAGCTCTGCTTTTCAAATGCTGCCTTTATTTCTCAGGATAAGGTCACTGTTATTTGCAAAAGGAGAATTATTTTGTGTTTCGAACCCCTTTCCAGAAAACTGCTGAACCACGTGGATTTAAATTGTCTGCAGGAGTATTCATTCTTTGTCAGTTATTGATGTCTTATTTTTTTCCCAGAACAGAGAAACAGTCCCACTAATTAAAGTTTTCTCATGTTGTAAATAAATGAAAACAGACCTTTAAGAGATTTATCTGGCAACTTCTTTAATAGCTTTCAGACGTCCTATAAACATATAGACAGTCCATTTCAGAGCTGATCTACATTCTGAACGAAACAACACAGACTTCGGTTATCATGATGCTGCTCACATTCGTATGAAGCAGGTTGGATGACAGTATATTGCCCAAAATAATAACAATAGTAAAAAAATGATAATATCAAAAAAGGCTGACACCTGGTTCAAGTAGAGTTGAATGCTGAAATATTAAATGTGATCTCAGCAAGAAAATAGAATATGTGAATTATCCTTCATGTTTTCTTGTCTCTCATATGGACTGTTGCATAATTTAAAGTAATAATTCTATGATAAACTTTGATGCCAAAAGAGATTTCACAGCATTCATGCCAGCGGTAGTGAACGTGCACCAAAAGCCAGCACACTGCTGTTTAGCTTTAAGGTTTATGTATGGTCTCTTTTTTTACCCTACACTTTCTACACAGCAAATAACTGACTCTCTAATACGGATTATCCACAAATCTGTTAGCACAAGAACAGCAGGAATGTCTGAAAAACAAGTGTAAATCCTGGAGAGACTGCCACCTGTCTTCTTTATTTGAGCTGCTAGGAAAAGCTATGCAAATAGTGCTAAATAAATGAGAGATTTCAGTGCTTATTCAGAGCTAAAACCAGTCGACAAACAGATGGTTGAAGACAGCAAAAGGAGTTCAAGCAAAAAAAAGCAATAATGTTGGTCAGTTGGATTCATACTGTTCCCACAGAAAGACTGCATAAGCAAAGGCAAACAAAAATAATACTAAAGAATATATTAATAGCAGGATAACACATTGCTTAATATATGAGATTATTATATTTTCTCATTTACTGTCTAAATTTTTGCACATTAAAAAGGAGAAGTCATTGTTTTCAGTAGAGTTGTGCTCATCCATCTTCAAAATCATGGTATAAATAAAAGACTTGTCCTATGGGCCAAATGGGAAGGAAACGTGTAATCTACAAAAAACCCAACAAGACTCTGCTTTTTCTGCGTGATGGATGCTGATGGGAATGTCACACAAGAAAGAGGAAAAATATTTTTGTACAGTTCTGGTGTGCTCAACATAAGAAGGACATGGAGCTGTTGGAGCAAGACCAGAGGAGGCCATGAGGATGATCAGGGGCTGGAGCACCTCCCGTATGGAGACAGGCTGAGAAAGATGGGGCTGTTCAGCCTGGAGAAAAGAAGCTGAGTGGAGACCTCAGAGCAGCCTTCCGCTATCTGAAGGAGGCTACAAGGATGCTGGAGAGGGACTCTTCATCAGGGACTGTAGCAATAGGACAAGGGGTGATGGGTTCAAACAGAAACAGGGGAAATTCAGCTTAGATATAAGGAAGAAGTTCTTTACAGTGAGGGTGGTGAGGCACTGGAATGGGTTGCCCAAGGAAGTTGTGAATGCTCCATCCCTGGCAGTGTTCAAGGCCAGGTTGGACGAAGCCTTGTCTGACATAGTCTAGAGTGAGGCGTCCTTGCCCATGGCAAGGAGTTGGAACTAGATGATCTTAAGGTCCTTCCCAACCCAAACCATTCTATAATTCTGTTTTCACAGGGGTGGTTTTTTTGGGGGGTGGGGGTTTGTTGTTTGGTTGGTTGGGGTTTTTTTAATTATTATTTTTATTTTTTCAAATAAAAATATTTAAATCTGTTCAGGTTCCTCAGAACAGTTTTCCATTTTTTGTTGTTTTGTTTCTTTTTAATGTCCTCAGGCATAAAATAATGAAGGAGTAAAAGGGAAGAAGAAGAAGAGGAAGAGAAAAAGGAGAACACAAACCCAAGAAAGGTGGAGGCAGACCCATTCCATCTCTTTTGGAATTAGAAGGAAAAATCTGTGTTTCCACTTAAGTCAGCCAACTTCCTTTCTAAATGCCATATTATTTCTGTGTAACAATCTTTTTCCATAGAAAAGCCAATATTAACAAATTTGAGATTCTTTTCCATGATAAGTTTCTTGTTCTTTTAGAACAACTTATTAGACATGCCAGAAAAAATGCAATACCTAAAGTTCTTTTTCTTTTTCAACACATCTACTCCTTCAACACAAATCAAAAGCAACTAAATATTCGGCTTATTAGCAAAACGGAAGTAAAAATAGATTTCCAACTCAAACTTTTCTTGATGGAAAAATAGCAACAATTTTTTCCGCTTTCTATTAGCAGGCCTTTTTCATCTTGTTTACCCCCCCTGGGTCTCTTCCAGATGGAAACAAGTGGGATAATCAATAAATGAAACTGCTCAGCATGGCTGCCAGGTTTTAAATATTAAAATCCAGCCCCAGAGAGGGAAATCATGCGCGCACATGTAAGTGTGCATGAATAAGTCCAATGTCTCACACATTGCCCAGGCCATCTAGTGCTACTTTATGCCTGAACATTACCCAACACACCTGGCATTGGACCTAGTGCAGACCCATAGGTTATCCACAAGTTTGCCATAGCCACTTCTGTGGTTATCACCCACTATACAGACATAAATTTACTTCCTGTGATTGCAACCAGTTGCTGAAAAACAAAAATAGGGAAAAATAAGGAAAAAAGTTATATATGGAAAGCAGAGCTAATATGGGGTGTGAATGTATAAAGCAAGATAGCCCAGATCATATTAAGAGCTTTGGCAGCTCTTCCATTCGGCTCTCTGCTAGTAAGCATAATCTGATATGGGGGACATAAGCAACTAATTAAGAGTTTGCATTCTCACACCGATCTTCCACTATAAATATCTATGAGAATCTATTTTATTTTGAAGGAGAAATTCCAAGATATCTTGTGTAAGTTGAAATTCATTGAATGAATTTTAGAGTAGGAAAAAAATTAGTAACTGATGACAAGCCAAATGATGATCTCAGAAGACTCTATGTCAAGCTTAATGGCTTCTCTGGAATAACCTCAAGTTTACATGAGTATCACATAGATGAGAATTTCATATTAGGTTTGACATTTTTCAACACAAAATCATCCAAGAAGAAAAAATATCTATTTCTTTCAATCACCCCACACACAAACACGAACTGTACTATTATTTTATAAGCTCATCTTAGCTCTGCATCCTCTTTTGCAAGGCCATAGTGGAGGATGGGATGGATAATTTGCTTCACCATCGAATGGCTCGAGTGTGCAAAGCAAAATGGGATGCATGCACTTCTTCCTAGACCTCTCCCATGCTGTTTCACGTGACTATGTTTAAAGAATGAAGGCAATAAACAGCACAAAATGCATTTCTGGCTCAGTGAGATTAACCAAATTCAATTATTCTGCCCACAATATTTTGGGGAATGCAATAAGAACAAAAGCATAAACCAGACACACCTCACCAACGCTATAACATATAGTTACTCAGCATCCTGCTGTTAGACATTCTAACTGCAAGTCATCTACTAGCACAGAATGCAATAACTGGGTAATTTTTTACTATCTTTTCCCGAGTAGAGAAGTTCAAAAAGGGCAAGACTGCCTGAAAAGAAGGTCAAGTTTGTCTCTTTTTCAAGCCCGGTACTGCTTTGGCCATTCAGCACAGAATTTCAACTAGGCAAGCAGATTTAAAGACAATCATGGGTCTTTCCTCCTCCACTGCTGCATGCATAATGGTTTTCATTGCACTCAGGATCACAGCATGGTCACTATTTTACCTCATCTATTTCTAGAGCATTTTGAGAGATGCTCTGAGCTCAGAGTGGTGCTACATAAAACTGTCTCCCCACTCTAAGGGTAACTTGACAATTTAAGCAATATAGCATGAGTGCTGGATATTGAAAAGAAAGATAAATCAGTGGTTAGAAGGAGAATCCAGCAGAGGGGATTGTGTGGTCTCTTCTCAGATTTCCTTGTGCCTTGGTGGATGACTGCAAGGAATTTGTATGCAGACCTAATGGAAAAATTAGTTGTGGTTTCAACAATGAAAGACTTAAAAATATATCCCTGCACTTTGGCTTTGTATCACCTACAGAGATCACTGCAAAGGGGAGCAATATAGTTCCTCTCTCCAGTGAAAGCATCAGCTAGTAGACATGGCTTCCATTACCCACTGTGCCATGGTGCCTCCCCAGTGTCCTTCATCCTCCCTCGCTGCTCAGCACCTAATGTTCAGATATTCTGCACTGGAAATCTTCATGTCCCTGAAGATTTATCTTCAGATGACTATGAAGTATCAACAGTTTATTTTCATGCTTATTTCCCCGGCCCCATGTAATCTCTGAGAAGTAAAAGGCAAATCTGAATCCACTTCTGTATTGTTCTTCAACCCCCTATTGCTCCCCCCATGTCCTCTTTGGACTTTTAAGAATGAAGAAGATATGCATCAGATTCCCTTCAGTAAAGCCTTAGATCTTAGAATACAAAGGAGAAATTAGAGGATTATGGTAATGCAACATACTCGGTACCATTAGGGTGGTGAGTCACTGGCACAGGTTGCCCAAAGAAGTGGTAAACGCTCCATCCCTGGCAGTGTTCAAGGCCAGGTTGGACAGAGCCTTGGGCGACATGGTCTAGTGTGAGGTGTCCCTGCCCATGGCAGGGGGTTGGAACTGGATGATCTTAAGGTCCTTTCCAACCCAAACTATTCTATGATTCTGCAATGGAATGATTCTGCAATGGAATGCATCTCTCTCTGAAATAAAGCAAGTCCTTATGAATTGAAAGGAGGAAGGAAGAATAAAAGATGTAAGAACATGACCACAACTTTAACTGAGACACAGAAAACCCACAGAGCAAGATGAAAAACACAAGAAGCAGGAAAGACCAAGCAAAAATCTCCAATGTAAGAGATGTCTTTCCCCCACCCCCCAGCAGCACAGCACATTATGTGTGCTGGAGAGAGATGCAGCTTCAGCATTGCTTCAGCAGCTGTAGCCTCATCTTTGACAAATAACACAGACCAAGATTGTTGACATTGTAAGGGTGAAATTACAGAGCATAAAGCATTTGGAATTAATATTGTTCCTGACTTGCATTGGAGTATTAAAAGTGTAAAAAACGGTTACAGTTTGTCTGGTGCCTGACATTTTTCTCCCTCTGGGACACATCCTCATCATCAGTGACAGCACAACGACCTTGTATGAGAATTTTTAGTAGAACAGTGGAGTCAAAGGGTACAGTGTTCAAATGCAGTTGTAAGTCAATTACATATGCTTGCGTTTGCCTAGATTGCTTCATTAATGTTCACATTAATTGCATTCACAAGCTACTTTCTTTATCACGTTTTTTTACCTACTTGAAAAGAGCAGAAGTCTTCCTGGTGTATGAGTCACTACTATACACTGTCAACTAGCAAAAGACAAGCAAAGAGAAAAAACATTTTGCCACTCTTCAGCTCTGGATTAGTTCCAGAGCTCCCAATTAACACCACTGTCATATAAGTAAATGCTAGCTTCTGTGAAGCTTCTGCTAGAATTATTTATTAGCCTGTTTCTCATTTCAATATTCATTTATAAGGGAACGTATAAGGTGTGACAGTTACATATGAGAGTATGTGGCAAAGCATAGTACGAACAAAAATTAAGCTGCAGGAAACTGGACATTAACCTCCTTCACAAATATTTTGTATAGTAACGTGGGTTTCTCTAGCAACTTGCACTCGATTTACGGCATTCAGTTTCAGCTGTTCTTACAAGTATGAAACTGTTAAGATAATTTTGTTGAGTTTCTAGATATAAAAAACATCCACAAATCACAAGTTATGTCTGTAAGTCTTGGCCATAGCAGCTAAACCTTTTCAACACATATTGGTCCATTTTGCCTTGACTTCATTTAGCTTCTTTCCTTGCAATGCCATATCCTTATTTTCAGCTGTGTATAATCATTATATATCTAACCATGGTTGTTTATTTAGTGATTGCAGTAATACAACCTTAATATATTGAATGTGATCACTGAAACAAAGACAACTCTTTTCTCCTGAGGGAACATCTCTTAATAAGAGGGCTGCTTGCCCTTCTGGATAATCTGAATACTTCGACAACATGTCACCTTTTATTTCCTCTCATTTTGCTAATCTGTAGTGATGATGACATAGAAGTCTGTGCCTTTGGTTTGAAAATGTGTTACAACTTTATGATTGCTACACATAATGTTTTATAAATACAAACCCAGTTAAAAGTAAGAATAAATTACAGTAAATCCATAAAGTCAACCAAGAACTGAGCTAAAAATTTTGTTTAGTTTTGGAGTTTTTTATAGACTAATCTTTAATTTAGTATCGTACTTTGTTTTAATACGTTTAATTGCTATTAAAAGTGTTTGACTACATCAACATGCACTGCACAAATTAACACTAATTAGTTTTCTTCTATTTACAATAAAGTCTTTCCCATCCTTGATACAAGAAACCAGTTGGAAGTCAAGGCACTGCATTTTGTGATGGGTATTTTAATTATTAGTACAGCTTAATGTTCCTTTCTGTCAGACAACACAGCTTCCCAATATGTTTTCAGTCTCAGATCCAAGCTTCTGGCTATAATAGCACCTCTTTGTTGTCAGTGGTCCACAAGGATTGTTATAGTCCTCAGAAATAAATTGTTAAGTCCAATGTGAATGGCTAAAAAGCAAAAGATGATCAATACTGTGTTCCTGAGAACTCATAGTTACTTCGGATCTTGCTTAGGTCCTGCTCCTAAGAAAAATCTCTTGGCCACAAGCCTTTTACCAAAAAAAGCACCAAAATGCCTCTTAAGAATATGCCACTCACTGTGCAAACAGAATATATCTAGGAACTGTTGGCCTCTACAGAAATAGGAAGTAGTAAAGTTTTTAACAAGACAGCTTTTCATTTTCCTTGCATCACTCTTTAAGGATCCACATTCTCTTCCAGATTTGTGTACCATGAGATACTGGTGATCACAGTGACTAACTGTGAGTCCAGTCATAATCATGAGCATACTACTACACAGAGGCAAGGAGCATGGGAGGATACCCATCTATGGCTACCTCTAAGATCTCTCCATATTAGGAACAAGACGATGCTGTAACAAAGCTATTACTACATTGGTAATACTCTTTTTATACATATAGATAAAAATAACATTAATATGTATAACATATCTATATATAACATATAGATAAAAAAAGGGCGTTGGTGTTTGTTCGTCAAGTTCTGTTTAGGACAGAGACATGATGTGCCAAAGGAAAAAGCAACTTATCTGACATACTTTGATTCATAAGTTCACTTCCAGTTGGAGTGATTTGCTATGTTTTCCTCAAGGCAGATTGCAAGGTACAGTCCTAGATAACACTGGAATAAACACTTCTTTCTCATTAAGTTAGAAGTTATGTTCTATAAATGCAGATAAAAGTTTTAAAGTACTGAAAGCAGAAGAGGTACTGCTCAGTGTCTTTATTTGGAATGACTGGCTTCTCTGGCTGTCAAAATGTCAAGTTACTTGCATTAAAGAAACTAATAGATTCCTGTTTGCCATGTCATTAGCAGAGACATAAGCTAATTTGAAGAATAAACATCTCCTTTGCACATTTTACTTGTTAATCTTTCAAGTCCATTTCAGGTACTTATCCTGTTGTCATTTTCCATAGTCAAGTTGGAATGGAGCCAAGTAACTCATTTGTGCCTAGTTTTAGAGTTTATTTTCTTTTGAAAATGAAAAGCCAAGAATATTATTTCTAAAACCATAGAAGAGCATCAGAAATTCTAATTTGGTCTAACTAAATTGGTCTTAGAATACAATGAAATTTACATTTTAAAGTAATTCTGGACAATTTAAATTATATATTTAAGAAAAAAAATCTGCAAAATACAGAATGTTTTATTTTTCATTTCAGAAAAAAAAACCCAAAACAACAGGAAAAACAAACACACAAAACCAGACAAAGCAAAACAATTAACAATTTGATTCTTCCCTCCCGTTGAAGATACTTCTAATTCAAAATTGACCTTATTTTGAGTGGCTTAGGTCACTAAACAGCCATGGTAACATGGTAACAGCCACGTGTACCTTCCAACAAAATCCAGTCTAAGATTCTCTATGCTGTAACTATTAAACAAGTCTACATTTAATTCTTCCTTCACTAGAAAATAAGGATTGATTTTTGTTTTTCAAATTTCAGCAGATGAAATAATAACTGAAATTTTCCACCGAATTCATATAACTTCATAACCAACCTTGATCAACTGGTGGAACACGCAAAATGCTTGAGTCAATGAAAAAATAAACTTGTCACTCACAAAGTTGTATGAGAAGTTGTATATTCATGAACCTGAGATGATACCCTGAAAGTCCAGCTCAGGAGAGCAGTGTTAGGGCACCTCTGGTGGGCACCTGCTGTCCAGCCAAGGTCAACCCACCACGTATACAATAGCAGCATTTAGACTGACAATGGAATGTCCAATATTGCATAAACTATTCGACCAGATGAAGTAATGACATAGCTGGAGCCATGCAGTAATATGATAGATTAGGATCCCAACAGGGCAGTGGAAAGGAGAATGGTATCATTCTGAAGCTACATGTTTTACCTTAGCTTATAGGATGCCTTTCATGCTGTTTTCCTCAGTGGGGTTAACTTGTAAATATAGTTTGTGTTCTCTCTGTGAGAGAGAACATTGTTTAATAAGTTAAAATCTCAGTGCAGCCAAATTGTATGAAGTCTTCCTTTTAACTTCTGATACAGTCTCTGTGAAGGGTCTTGAAATGCAGAACCAAATCGCAGCATGACAGTTACAGACTAAATGTATCTCTTTGGTTTTATATTCATCCTTTTTTTCTCCACCTCTGCAAAACTCAATTAAGAAGTACTTATCTGCCTATTCCAATTACTTCAGTACTTAAGTGGAGGATATAAAGGAATATTTTTCTAGGACGAATAGTGTAGAGGTTTATTAGTGATCTGAACAGCATTACAGAGGTAGAAACATAATACTTCAGAGTTTCAAAGGTGAGCTTTGTTTCTTTGAATACGTGTCACTCCTACTCCTGGTTTTAGAACAAGAAAAGACAAACACTTCATTGGTACCTTTCTGTAAACTCCATGCAATAGCAGAAGAGAGTTCAATATAAAATCCTTGAGATAAGTGGAGGGAGACATGCTGCTACCCATTTCAGTAAGAAATGCAACAGAAAAATCAATCCAAGATGGCTTAGAGAAAACAACCCAACAGCAGCTAAAAATTATTTGATAGAAGTTATCAAACCAGATATTTTTGCTTAATTAAAAAGGTATTTTTTAAAAAGCTAAAGAAGAGAGAGATTTATTTAAGAAATTAGAAAGGCAAATTAATTAAAACAAATGGGTGTCTCAATGAACTTTGTATTCCTTGCCTCAGAAGTTGCAACTGGTTTGTGGTCCTACTCTAGGTACAGCTGTGCATATCAGCAAGAAAGGTTTGAAAAGCAAAGAGGAACTTACCTATGTCACCAGTTCCGTAACTGCATCAATCACGTCTTCGCTTCAGTCATCGACAGATTAATATTGTCTGGAGGAATACAGTGTCCTGTAATGACAAGTTATAAATCATATAAAAACGGAATCTATCATGTTCAGACAATAATAGCACAGAATAGCCCAAACTGGGATCCAGAACATTGTGTTCATCTACCATTTCTACACAGATGCCTACAAGGCATGCATTACTTTTGTATGTTGTATCTATATAACTAAGAAGTGGAAAGAAAATATACACTGTAATATGGGTAAAATACATTCAAAGGTTAAGTTTTAACCTTGACATTAAGTTGCTGGTATAGTTTTGGGGTTTTTTTTACAGGCGCTGAAGGAAGAGGAATAATCCAATGAACATATTATAATACCCCTCATTAACTAAAATACATTTTTACATGTCGTCATGATTTTGAGATCAGGTATCTTGAAGTCTTATTGACATTCTGATATGAAGTCAAAATTCATCTCCTGCCATGGTAGTATATAAAGATCACAGAATCACAGAATGGTTTGGGTTGAAGGGACCTTAAAGCTTATCCAGTTCCAACCCCCTGACACGGGACACCTTCCACTAGACCAGGTTGCTCCAAGCCCTGTCCAACTTGTCCATTTAAAAAGAATAGAATTTAATTGGATCTCTGTTTTCCTACCATTAGTTCCAAATAAAGAGCAATGTTTTAGAGTGTTTGCACAAACTGTGGGTAAAATGGACAATACTAGCTATATTAATGACATGTTACATATTGTGTCAAGTTTAACACAAGAGACCTTGACAAACAGTAATTCCTCACTTCCAATATCAAGAAATACCAACGATACGTAAGAGATGACTAAATAAAAGAAACATAGCATGAGCCTGGAGAGAAAAAAGGAAATAGATCTCTGCAATGGTTTAACTGATACATGGGACTCTTCTTTCCAATCCTCATCTGAGATTTTAACAACGGTCTTTGACATTTATCTTAAGTGCTCCAACAGTGAGTTGATCAAACATTCAGGGCTGATATTCAGCAGTTCATCTGTCTGGCTCTTACACACACATGATGGAAATGAAATTCTGGACTGAAGAAACCTTCCATGATAAAAGTTTTGTTAGAAACAGTGCATTTCAATGGAGGACTTTGTTTTAGTGAAAACAGATTTTCTTCAACGGGAAAAATTGTCAGAAAATTTACAACCAGCTTTAAAAATGAAGCTTCAACTGATCCCAAACCTCAAGGCATTCTAATTAAACTTCAAATCACTGTAATTAAGATTTGGCAAGAACTCTACGTTCATGACAAGCGTAGTACAAAGAAAGTTCTTCCTTTTGGATTTCCAGAACAATCACAGGGTTACAGCCCACCTTCCTTTTCTCCCCGCCCTTTGTTGAATCATCAATTGGCTTTTTGAAACCTCCTCTAATTTAACATCTCACTGTCAATCGAGGAGTTTTTTATGTTCTTGCAGAACTAACCCTGCAAACCCAGAATGAGAGAGTCATAGAACATTTTAGGTTGGAGGGGACCTCTGGAGGTCATCTAGTTCAACCTCAGACCAGGTCTTGCTGTGAAATCTTTCAAATTCAGCTTCTTTTATGGGGCACCACTCTACAGATTTCATGAAGAGTTCATTTATATTGTGCACAATTTGCGTCACAGAGCACACATACTATTTCACTATTTTGCAAGTATATTGCATCACAGGATTAAGAGAAAAGTGAGGTATTAAAGCACGGAACAGAATATTAGAAACCGAGGAGAAGAATTATTTTAGCCTTTGAAAGTTTAATCGAAATTATCTTGGGACTCATGAAACACTCCCCAAATCCAACGAAAATTTCCCAGATCTCTTCCAAAATAAAGTACCTTTTTCCCATGTTTTGATCAAGTGATTTAGGCCACTGGTTGGCTTGTTGGCTTCCTGTCAATACCTGCCTCTTGGTTTTGACTATATAGAGTTCCTAGAGCTGCTATGCCCCTACGTATCTTCAGTACCTTCAGTATATACCTTTAATTAGAAAGGATAACACTGAGTCTTATGTCTTCATGGACACTTGCGTTCCATCTTATTACATAGGCTAATAAATCTAGATATATTTCACATAAGTAATTTTTCTTTTCTTCCAGGTATTTTTACCATTGTACCATTTCGGAATACTCCCAACCACACAGATTAAGTTTTGCAGCGTATTTTCATATGTTATGTAACTGTCAGATACTAAATATGTGTATTTTTACCAAAAATAAGAAAATAACAACAACAAGAAAAGTATCAGTTTCCAGAGGAAATATTGGAACACTGATTAGCAAGATGAAAAGTGAATTTGGGCAACACCAATAAGTAGTGTCTACATGTTTTATTATTTCCACTGAGTAAAGAGGACATGCACAAAATACAAGCTAGAAAAATTACTTTGTACTATTCTAGGAATTACATGACTAGTGTTTCTTCTTCAGTGTTCTGACATCTTGGAAAGAAGCTTATTTTCCTTCTTTCTATAATCATTGAAATAACTCTAAGCAAACTGCTGTGCATCGTAACGCTCACTTTAGTAATTTGCAGGCATTCACAACTACTAAAAACAGTACCACCCATAGAGAAGACTGCTGTTGAATTATGTAACAGCAAGCCACATATTTCAGCCTGAATGAGGAAAGTAAGAGCCATGTTCGATATTAAGAAAACATATCAGGTTCAGAGGTCTGTAATTAATCTTGTCAGTGCATGAAGAAGCCTAACCTGTGTGCAAGAACACAGCATCTTGGCACATTTTGCGTCTAGGAATGAGCCAACCATGGACATCTGGGATTTGAATCTGTCAAAGTGATTGGACACAGTCTTGGTCAAGTTCTTGAATACTATACTGCATTCTTAGATGTATTAAATATTTGCATCATCAGTTCATAAATGTTGTATGGGGAACAGGCAAATGGAATGCATTTTTATTAGTTACAAAGACTAATACAGGTATTTCTAGATGAGAGTTCCACTGTGCTGTGAGTGGAAGCAGAGAAATTTGCTCTGCAGTTGATCACAGTGTGTCTGATCGATGGACAGAAAAGTCAATATAGCAAACATAAATACATTTTTAAAAAAACACTGTCCTTGTTTTAGGCAATATCAGTGCAATCGCGTAATTGAATACATTTTCTTCTAGAACCTGTTAACCCTCAAGATACATGTAGCGAAATTGACTGAAAATAAATTAAAATAGATTATTTTCTTTTCTTGACCTTGACAAATGTACAAATGCCATACATGATGATTATGATGATCCTCATGCAAAGAAAAACTATAACCACACATGCTGCAAAGGCCACTGCCATTAACAGAGCTCTCTCCATTGACTGCATGGAGCCTTCATTGAGAAGTCCAACAGCAGGTATTTTTTAAGGAAATTGATTGCAATGATTAGAGACCTACATTTCCCTTTGATGTTTCAAGAAAGAAGCATTTTGACTGAAAATATAAGTGACTAGTTTAAGTTCCTTAATGGGAACAAATAGGTACCTCAAGAGGACCATTCATACTTAGAATTTTATATTGATTTAAGCAGTCTGCATCAGAGGGAGCCTAAAAGATAGGGTTAGGGAAGGCATCTAACTGTTGGTGGCTGAAGGGAGATGTGAAAAATGCCACCTGTGCTACTTAGGTTTGGTATGCAGAGACATTTTGGTGTTAGAAAGTTCTTTAAGAAAAGAGTATTATAGAACTAAACAAAAAACAAAAAACAAAACTAAAGAAAACAAAACCTGTGCACACAAAACCGATGTGCTGTGATTGTACATAGTGTTGTGCAGTTTCATAGGAAAAAAATGAACTGTGCGATGGTTACATTTACAAACAGAGAATTGTACTAAGTTTTCTATAAAGGTACATTTAAAATGCTACAGCTTGCATGTATCAGTAAGGTTGGTTGTTTCTTGGTGTTTTTTTCCTGAAGATAATTAATCTGGAAGTCAAGTTTGCACCAAAATCTCTGAAAGTTCTAAGTACTTCCATCGAAAGTTCTACTTCTACTAGAAAGCAAAACTAATTAAAAAGAAAAAAAGCAAAACAAGCACAAAAGCATGGAAATAAACATTCGGTTTCTCACATTCTTTACAACTTTATATTCTAGTATAAAATAAACTATAGCAACATATGTAACTTTTATCAGAGTATGATGTTTTGATTGAGTCTTCAATCTTCCTTCTGAAATCAAATACAGTTTACAAATCTTGAAATCATTGCCAAAGCTCTAACTTTCAGAGTACATAAGGATTGCCTACGATGATGTTCTGGACATGGCTGGAAGGTGGACTTCTCAGTGCTGTGTCATTCTTCAGTGTCTCAGCACTTAAAGAGCTGATTATCTCAAGACATTCAGCTTTCCACATGACATTATACATGGGGTATTTGAGATTTTACCCATACATGGATCCAATGAACCAGTATAAGCCTCTGCTCAGACATTCAAGAACTGTGTAAAGTAGCAAAGTAATTTTATAGCTTTTTAAATTAGTCAGCAAGATGGCAGAATCAGACTTTCCCGGTCCTCTAAAATCTCATGCAAAGTTAACATTTGTGACCGATCCTGATAACTGCAGCCTTTGAGCACATAATAAATCATCTGAGACAAAATCAATCTTTTTAGATGAACTCCATCCTTCAGGACATCCAACCTTATAGAACAGAGTTCTATTTAAATTTAAATTTCTTAGGTGCCATTTTCCCCAGTTCTAATAGAGATAATAAAGCGAAAAGTGAAAAAGATAAGGTAATTACCACTACCCTTTCTTAGCTTTTAGAGCTGGTTATGGAAGTACAATTTACTGTCTTTCCAATTATTAGAGTCATTCTTGGTTACAATCTTGCACGTACAAATATTTAGATTAATTTCATAATTTTTGAAAGCAATAATACACTTCATAAGCAATGATACATTTTTACATTAAGATTAGAACTGAACCTTTAGTTGGGTTCTCTTGCTTGCTCTCAATGATTTCAGTGGGAGTACAATTTCAGTTTCCCTGACACATTGGTCTGGACAGCCACACTTGCTCAGTAAGAACAGAAGAACTCTAAGGGCATGAGTAACATCAACCTCATTTTTTACAAATCAGATACTTTCAGTTGTCATTAAGTGGGACCACTGCATTTTGGACTAGATAAGGGGCAAGGAAAAGAGGGAGATGGGACAGTTGAGGAACAACCCAGATCCTGCGTTCGAAGAAGCACAGAGGATGTAGTAAAGCTTTTGTTCAGCAAACACATCAGTTTGCCAATCACTCCTGCCCATAGTTAGTAATGCTCTCAAGTTCAGAAGGGAAAACCTGAATGCAGAAAGTTATCCAAGTATTAAAGTGATGTCAGAGACCCCACATTTGTTTGAGCTCTAAGCTGCCCAAATGTCACATCAAAAACTCTCCAAGCCTTGAAACCATTTTCTGTTTTGTGGGAAAGATTTTAATGGCCCAATTTCTTGCTTCCACAAACATGTTTAATAGCTTCTGAGTTTCTGAACACAGAAAAATACACTTAATGACCTAAGACAGCAATTTAAATAACAGTTTTAAACTTTAGCCTGCTCTGTAGTGTTTCTTAGCAATTTAATTGAAGACTTCTTACCTCATTAATTATTAAATGAATGTATTTTCCTTACAGCTTGGAATCTTACTGACCCAGCCTATGTGGAATCTAAAAGTTGCGGCTACCTTGCACATAGTGATAAAAAGAAGTTACAAATTACACAGTTGAGTTGCTGTTTTTAAGTACAAGCATTTCCAAGTGAGAGTGCTTGGTCACCCCGCTGATCAACAAGCTCCAATAGCATGGAAGCTCCAATAGCATGCGGTAAGTCTTGATTTAAGGAACAGCAGCTCTTTATCCAGTCCATGAAGTTAATCCTTAGCACAATCAAAAGGAAAAGCTAAATATGTGTTCAGCATAATTCAAAGCCAAACACATGAAAATTTAATTTCTGAGACTGACAATGGTCCTTGCATCTCATTCACTACAGTACAGGTGTACTGCAGAGAGATGGACGTCGAAGTCATCATATGTAGAACTAATTTTCAAACAGAATAATACTGTAAACTGGATATAAGCACAGTTTAATAGAGATGCACTGTATTTTTGCAAAGTGAATCTGTTTCTCTGCTCAGTGCCATAGTTTTGAGTACTTTCACTGAAGCTGGGTAAGCTTTAAGCATAGATTTGCCGGAAAAAGAGAACAGAAGAGGAGCTAGAGCTAAGAGGACATGGTTTCTTCATCAGCTTCCAAAGTCCTGGTGCAAGTCTGCTAGTTAAGAGACATGTAAAACTTGTAGCCAGGCACCTCTGTAAGAACTGTGTATTCATCAGAGTGTTATACACCGAACCTATTCTTTTTCCCTTTTTGGAGGAAAGACATATTAAAATAAATCATACTGTATGTTATGCCTCAATGTCCTCTCTTAGTATTTGGTCTTCTTATCCTCAACTCCTCATTTAGCGAAATTGGCTATGTCATGACAAAAAAAATATCCCCTTAGGAATCAAAAAGACAGAAAAAAACCTGAATTTCCTAAACAGTACTTAACTACTATACTTTTATAACAGACTTAGGAATTTCCAGGACACTGCATACAGGTTTACCTGAGGGACGTGGGCAACCTTTTTTACTTTAATATTATCCTAAGCACCTTTTGAGATCTCAGCTCCATTCCACCAGGTACTGAATGAATACATGTTCAGTATATGCAGTTGGAGATACTTCCTGACCCAAAAAACATACACTCCAAATAGAACGAGAAATAGGAGCAATAATACATAATACTATGATTATTGCCATATAGTAACTGAGCTGCGGAATTGGAACAGCAGCTGTATCAGTTGAGCTCAAAAGACATATACCCTACTAGGACATATAGTAAAGGACATGCAGTAGAAAACAGTCTGAACTAATGCAGCTACAGCAATACTTCTCTACAAACAGTCATCCAGCCTCCTGTGTATCAAGGACTTTCTGAGCCACAGGTGGTGTTTTTGTGTTTAATATCCCTGGATTAATTTTTTTCTTCAATAAATTAGTCCAAATGAATTACTTTAAAGCCCACGTAACCTTTAGAAATACGTGTTCCCAATACCTGGATGAGTACTCCATAAGCTAGTGAGAACTGCTGTAGATATGAGTGCTGTATCACTAAGGGATTTCAGTACCTTAAAGACCAAAGAGCAGGACTCTGCCTGCTGGTAACTGATGATTCTTCCTTTACCTCAAGTGTCTGAATTCCTCCTATGTTATGCAAAGCACCTCCTTAGTAGTACTTGATGTGA
Organism: Strigops habroptila; assembly: GCF_004027225.2. NCBI lineage: Eukaryota > Metazoa > Chordata > Aves > Psittaciformes > Psittacidae > Strigops > Strigops habroptila. The sequence continues at coordinate 117,807,571 of NC_044278.2, read as the reverse complement.
TGACACAGTCAAGGATCACACTTGTACTGTAGCTGATGTTGAACCTTTCGATACTTAAAGAGTATCTGGAATACTTGCCACTCTATACATCTGCCCATCTAATTTAGATTCTGGTGAACAAGGTTTCACTGGGATGTTACAAGGATGATTAAGAACCTTAGTACCAATACTACACCACTTCCACTCTCTGTTAAACCACCTTGGGCCATACTTTAAAGAAAATCAGGCAGATGGCTGGATGGTCAACAAATATGCGACAAGACACTTCCTGTAGATATTTGCAGTTTAACATGTGCTAGTGTTTATCCATCTGTAGAACAAGCCACCTGCCAGTTGTTTGAGTGATATGACTGGCTAAGCATTGCTAAGCACTCTAATAACAACAACAATAATACTGCCAGAAGGAAAGAAAAGCTGTATACAAGGTATGCACACTGATGGCTTCTGCAGACAGAAAGAGCAAATTTAGACTGAGAAGAAAGCAATCTTATGTTGGCAAAATATTTATTCATGGCATGCGTTATCTGCACAATTCAGAAGCACATACACCACTACCACATTACACAATTTGCTGACAAGATGTAGAAAAGGCTATAACACTACAGCGTCAATGCGCTTTCTTCATTACTATGCCGAGGTAGAAGTACATGCATACATTTTCAAAACCAGTTATAGAACTGATTGTCAGCAATTCATTCTCTAGCATTTCTGCTGCATATCCTTCATTCAATTAACCGCAGAGCCACCAGCATTTGGAGGCAAATGTGAAAATATCATCTTTGCAAAATGCAGTAGAAGCAGACATCATTTAGTAATACATGTGTCTATGGCAGTAATGATACCTCACTAGAAAGATCAACTGGCTTGAAATCATAAACAGACCCATGACATTAGGTAATTCTCCTTGTTCTATTACAGATTAGGTGTGTGTACAAGGCTTTAAAAATCCTCCCAGTTCCTATTTTGGAGGAAATTTATTGAATTCTCTCCATGGTCTGTTTGAATTAACTTTGAAACTTTTATTACATGAACTATTTCTATTTGTATTAATAAAATTCTGTACCTGTATTCATAAAAGCAGAAGCATTTTTATTTCCAGTCATTTTTTCTCAAGGTTTCAACATTAGTGGTGATATTACCGGATCCTAGTTGTTATTCACAACCTAAGTGATGTTTAATCAAGGATTTTTGGAGTAGGTGGTGTAGACTGGCATTAACAGCTGCCTTTCAAAGGAAAGCAAGGTACAGCTAGCCTGCATACATAAATCACCAAAACCTTCTTCCAAGACTCTAATTTCAATGTCCCTCTTGGACTGCTATGTCCCGTAGCATGGTCTAAGATCCCTTGTGCTAGAGTACACAAAAATTACATATTCTTTGTATAGGCATTTTCTGCACTCACAGCACATGCAAATATTAATGGGCTGATGCTCAGTGACAAACCTGGAACACCTTCCCCTTTTTCTTTTCAGACTGCATTGAAGATAAAATGAACACTGCCCATCTCCATTCTTTCCTCAGAATAAGGAAGATTACAGACAGAAAAATGCCTAAGAGACATGTACTGTTAAAAGCTGAGTTCTATAACAGTCTGCAAAACAGATGCTGGGGTTTCTCCAATGACATCAAATCAAATGCAGCGCATATAGGTTCATTTAGATCTGCATTCCCGTAATCTTTGTTTGATACAGATGCCCTGTGCCAAGAAAGCAAATTGTTCAGCTCCCAAAAGCAGACACCCACAATATGTTCAAATCTTGAGAAAGCATAGGAAAAATAAATAGGAAATTTCATTTATTTTGAAAAAATAAATAGGAATTTTTCAATAAAAAGTTATGTCCAGGTATACAGTAGTAGTAGTAGTAGAAGAAGTAGTAGTAGTAGTAGTAGAAGAAGAAGAGGAAGAAGTAGTAGTAGTATTTTGTTGTTGTTATTATTTCTACCCACTCTTTCAGAAAGCATTGTGAACTACAAATCTCTACCACTAGTTTCCTTTCTAAAGCCTATTATATATTATTCATTACTAGACTCAAAGTCACCAGTCAGGACATTATTATGTTTTAGAACTATGCTGATGATTTTCCTCAACTATCTGAATTCAGAGGTACAGAGGGAACAGACTTGATTGCATTGCTAAGTTTATTGCAGTGCAGAGGGTTGTGAGGCACAGAAAGGATACAGCCGCTTTATTTCTTTTCCTCCCGGTTTTGGACCTTTCCCGCCAAACTATGAGAGCAGGATTATGCAGCTGCTAGAGCTCCCCAGACAGAGGGAAGGTTCCCTGCGTTTTTATTCTGTACATTTCTGTGAGCAGATGCTTGGCTTGGTACATTTTATGTTGTGTGGATCAAATCACAACAAACAGGTCTTAAAAAGAATTACCAGTTTCTCAACTCCACTGGAGAGGTCTTTGGTTACTAGCAATTTCCATATTTGTTAGCTATACTCAGTCGTAACAGACTCCTCCAAATAAAGAGAGGATTACCCAATATTGATCTGTTCCCTGCCAAACTGTAGCCCAGGTCAGACTGAAATAGCAGAGATGTAATTCTCTGAAATGGGGGTGTTAAAATGAAATCGAAATAATACTGGTTTGCTAAAGTAATATTATATCTGCATTAGAAACACAGCAGTATGAAAAATTAGCATAAAAACCTGAAGTCTCTCCTTAAAGGAAGGGCTGAGGGAGCTGGGTCTGTTTAGCCTGCAGAAAAGAAGACTGAGATGGGATCCTTACCAATGCATACACATACCTTATCGGAGGGCGGCAAGAGGATGGGCCAGACTCTTTCCAGTGGTGACAGGATAAGGGGCAACAGGCACAAACTGAAACTCAGGAAGTTCCATTTGAATATGGTGAAAAACTTCTCTATTTTGAGGGCGATAGAGCACGGAACAGGATGCCCAGAGAGGTTGTGGAGTTCCTTGTGGTGACAGTCTGAAGCTGGCCCAGGCCAGGGACATTTGGAGATGCCCAACAGAGGCAGTAGAGCCCCCGTCGCCACCCAGTACAAATTCCCCGGGAGCTGGCCTTGGACACACAGTCCACCCAATAGGTGCTCCTGGATATTTGTTCTTTCTGGGTACCTCACCCCTAGAGACACCTACATACACACACACACTCACACACACGCAAAACCAACTTGATGGGTATCACACCTGGACAATGCTCATACTCTTGTTCTCTAATACAGTGCAATTTGTTAAGTAAATGTTAAAAGGACATATTTTGTGCATATACCACCAAACAGAATGAGATTTCAAGTCATAAACATCACCTGTGGGGATGAAAAAATAATTACATAATATGAGCATGAGCATCTGAATTTGTTTCAGACTCAGAGTGCTGCTATTAAGATTCTTCAAGAAAGAAAAGTATTTAAGATAATGAAAAACATATTGCAAATGTTCTTAGTTTCATTTGTTTACTGCTTTCACAAACTGCTCCGAAGAACTCATTAATGGAAACTAATTGAAACAGGTTTTGTGTCCATGTCCAGTTTCTTTTGTAATTGCTGAAGTCACCGATTTGGCATGAAACAGCTCCTATTTAATCTGCCTGATTAAAAAGGGCACTTTCTCTTGCTGTAGTCACTGGAGTGGAAATGAATTGTTCACTGTGTGCACCGGGCTGTTCCCTCCATCTGATAAACTGAAGGATTAGGCAAATTTAATCAAGGGGTCTTGAGGTCTCTTCCCTCTCTCTATTTCCTTCATACCATAAGGTGAAACGCTGTACTGATTATGAGACCTCTTTTTAGTTTTTTAATTACATGAGTTAATTGGACTATCAGACTGGACTGAATTTATCCAAATAAATTTTTCAGTAAATTATTTTCATGTAACCATGTTCCTTATTTGAAAGGAGAATGTAAATTCCTTTGTCTTAAAGAAAAGCTCAATACAGAATGTAAGAAGGTGTTTCATTCATGGATATCCTTTCTTTTATGATGAAAATGAAAAGTGTGGGGCTTGAAAGCCCTGGTTTGCTACTCTCTGACAAATTATTTAAATACTAACAACTGCATGAAGTGGGAGAAAACTACTGGGTTTACTTGGCAGTGCACTGTACCGGTGGTACTGGCTGCAACACTGGCAGGGAGATGGAGAGGTCAGGCCTGAAAAGTTGTGAGGTTATCATCAGGGCAACTCAGCAAATCTACAACACAGTGAACAAGCCAACTCAGGCTTCAGGTGTGCTATTTATACACAAAGACCATGCATTGCAAGGCACTCAAGGGAAAAAAAGGCTTTCACACAAAGTTCTGCATCAGGATGTGCCAGAGGCGTGGTAATAAACCTGCTTCTAGTACCTGTGCACTTCTGGTATGCTCCTGGGACTCTGAAGTCCTCTGCAGGCAACTTGTCTTTATGTCCTCACAGCTCTGCCCTGTACCATTCTCCTGCCTCCTGCACTACGTTTCCACCTTGGAAACACAAACAGCAAGGCTGAGGCTGCACAGCAGCTTTCAGAAGAAGAACCTCATACAAAAAGGTCAAAATCACTAACATTAACAAGAGTGCGTAAGCGCGTGGCACTGCATCCCTGCAATCATCACTTGTGCACATCACCTCTGAAACACGGAATAGGCGATCAGGCCTATTAGGGTGGATGGAATAGCAAAACTACACCACTTTCAACCAACTTTACCTTGTTTGTTTGCTTTTGCCCATTGACAATTCAAAAAAGATTTCCCTGCTGGCAAATTAATAGGTGGGGGTTTTTCTAGCAAACAGACACAAACTGCATTTTTCAGAATGGAATGGTTCCCCTTCATTTCTTCCCACTTCCCCAAGAATCAAGTCATGACTTCCATACCTAAAAATCACAATTGCATGGACTTGCATCTAGAAGCCCACACAAAGTAAATGTAATGTAATTTTAAGAGGTGAGTTCCCTGTTGCAGAGATGTGGGACCTACCAGTTAACATGCCAAGTATAAATTAGAAAGGAGTTAATGTTACTTTTGGCAGAATCCCTCTGCTTCAACCTGATTTGATAGATCACTTTCTCCCCTTAAAATAAAAGGCCTTATCTTGACTTTAAAGATTCAATTTACTGCAGTGTGTCAAAATGTACTTAGAATATCACCTCTCCTTTTTCAAGCTGCTTATCAGTACCCCAGACACTGACTCCTGGAGACAAGAAGTCTGCAGTATTTAAGCTGACTCATATCTGAACAGGACTAAAATTCAAGCTTTCTAGGAACTGCAGCTGCATTTGTTTCCTTGGAGATAGAGGGACCACTAGACCACTGAGCTGAGCTCCTGTGACCTCAATCTAAATCGCTGTCACACTTTCCAGCAAAAAGGGGCTAGAAACAGAGACAGATGTAGTAAAGCAACCCCATTCTCTTCTGAACACCTACGGTATTTTTCATTCCTTTGCAGGAAACTTAGTCAAAGAATATTATGATGCTTTGTGTTTTGTTCTCCATTATTTGCAGGATAACTTGATTGTATACACAAATCTGGGCAATCGGGAACTGTTTCATTAGGTATGTTTGGCTGCAGTTACACAGAATTCATTCCCTTGGGTAGCCACCTCGAATATGATCATGCTCCTCCTTGCAAAGTTTTTTGCGTAAATGCATCTTCCATGGATTTATCCAATCACAGTTTATTTGTCGGGTTAGATAAAAAAGAGAAGACTTTATCTCTTATACTCTTCCCAAAAAAGTGGCTTTTCACCTAAAGGCGTGAACAGAAGCTAGACTGTGCCCAGTTTTCCTGTTCACTATTTGGAGGTACCAATTCCGCAATGCATCACCTGCTAGTGAGATTCTTTCTGAGAGAGGCATTAACAGCTTTCTGTCCCTATCCTTGTTTTTCCCCATCCTGCCAAATTCTCTCATGAACAATTTTTCTCTTATTTGTGCTCTTTGGATCCCCAAGGAAACAGGGAGCAGAACTCCTGGTCATGCACAGAAGTCGCGCCTAGTATTTCCAGTTGGGTGTTTGTAGGTACCTCTGGGCAGCTACAGCTCTTCCTCACATGAGATGGAATAGCTACATCTTTTAGGTGGTTTGGATACTTCTATTCCAAATCAGGCAGAAGAAAGAAATGCTTAAACCCCCCAAAAGAAACCTTGACTCTATGCAATCACAAGACAAACTCTGCAACATTAGCAACAAGGTGTGATATTGTGTAAGTTAAAGTGCACTGATGCTATCTTATTGCATAGTTGCAGGAAAGATTTCTCCTCATAAAGCCCTCCCCTGCACACCCTTGAGGGCAATAAAGCTGAGTGAGTTTTCGGTAATAAGCCAGTGGGCTACAGTTTGTGTTGCACTGAAGCTCTCCTGCTTTATTTCTATCTGTTCTTAGGGCAAATTTGACTCTTAGACCTTCTGTAATTCCACCAAAATCAATCGAACTGCCTGATGAGCAATTCAGAGTTGAATTTAAGCCTCTCAGACACAAGTGATCCCTAACTAATTAACCTACAAACATTATTGTGCATTGACAATTTGCCAAGGTATAGTCCGTACTGGAGATCCAAATCCATCAACATTTATGAAGTTTTTCATTCTTGGTTAAAACTGTATTCTCAGGTACAAGCCTTCTCCCAATATCAGTGCTGGAGTGAACCAGCATACACCACTGAAAAGCAAAATTTGTTATAAACCTCAACACCATACCTGCCTTGTGTCTGCACATGCACAGTATTTAGCACTAAGGCAGTAAAGAGGCATCTACATCTCCAGACTCGTCTGTTTAACACTGACTACACCATCAGCAAGACCAAAGAAACCTCACGAGAAACCTCAACCTTTGAAGAAGGATCATTGAGAGCATCAGTCGAAGGCAATGGTGTTGCAGGAAGCATTTTAAGAGGCAAAATCTGATTCTGAAAAAGGATGCCCTTGTCACCCGTATGGACTAAAATAAATTTGTGTAGGTGTTTTAAAAGCTAGAGGAGGGGAAAGGGAAACAGCACTTTCGAAGTGATAAAGGTAGACGTTTAGTATGGTGCACAGCATGAGGCAACGGCACTTCCTTAGTAAAACTGTTTTCAGTGACTGCTCTTTTGAAATAGTGTGGAAAAAAAAACCAGCTGTAGAACCCTATGTAGAACATTATAACTTCTTTATATGAAGACCTCACTTCTTTTAAATTGCTACATACTTTTTCTTCACCAAGAAAACCACTATTGAGTACCCCTCGCTTCAACCCTTTGAAAAACCCCCTTCAACACGAGCCCATTTCCAGTTTCCAGCATTCACATTCAGATCTATCGCTCACTTCTTTTTAGTTTTGACTCTGCTGTTGAAAACAGAATTATTATATTCTAATTGACAGAGATGAGGATACCATTTGCAGCTGTTAAATATTCTGTAAGTGCTCAGTATGCAAATTGAATGCAAGTAACCTATGTTCTTGGTCTATTTAATCTCTCGAGTTGTTTTTTGGGTATGAACAATGCAAAATGATCCCTCTCTTCCTATCGAGCAACTCTAAACAACATTCCAACATCTGGAAATTCAAAACTTTCAAATGTTTAAGGAATCTAATAAATTTGTATCCATGTTTCTTTACCTTTTTATTTTCCTCATAAAATAACATTTCCTGAAAGTTCTCCCAGTTCTCAGCTGTGACTTTTTATTTATTCAATTTGCAAAGAAAGCCATTCTGATATAACCTCTGATTTGACATGTACCATGTGTCGTACCTCATGTCAAATCAGTCTAAAAAGCTGTTGGTTTGTGGGGTTTTGTTTGTTGTTGGTTGGGTATTTTTTCCCCTAAGGAAAGCTACAGACAATAAGAATAGACAAAATATGAACAGTTAGTCCAATTCAGTAATGATGCTATGGTCCTGAGGTTGTCCGGATGTTCTTGTCTAGACCTTATAACAGCAAGGCTGGGTCAGAATAGACAACAAAGGAATGCCATTTTTTCTTTATAATATCATTTTTAAAACAGATAACTGCTTGGGCCACATGGTTTAGTGCGAGGTGTCCCTGCCCACGGCAGGGGGGTTGGAACTAGATGATCTTAAGGTCCTTTCCAACCCTTACTATTCAATGATTCTATGATTAGGCAAGACCTGAAGCTTGACAATTTTAGACCTTGGTTTGCACAACTGGAACCAGTCTGAACTTTGGCACTATCTGAAAACAATAGATTAAAATGATTTCACAGAATCACAGAATGGTTTGGGTTGGAAAGGACCTTAAGACCATCTAGTTCCAACCCCCTGCCATGGGCAAGGACACCAAACACTAAACCATGTCACCCAATCATCTCTTATCATTGCACTCGTAAACTATAAAATGCTTCTTTGGTATCGCTGATCTACATGTACATTATATGCCTAACCTTGAAGTGTGTAATAGCTCATTAGTGCATCTTTCTCCCAGGTTTTCTGATGCAACAGTCCCCCTAATGCCAAATGTAGCCATTTTCAATATTGATACAAATTCCCTGTGAATTAATATGTTTTGCCCCCAGGTTTGAAAAGGGGGAGCTGGGAAAAGAAGAAGAAAACAAACAATAATAATCAGGGGAAGACTGTTAATACAGTTTTACAAGAGTATTAAATTCCAATAAAATATTTACAGAGGATAAGGAATGCTTTTGGTACACTACACAATTTACATTACAAGTAGGAGCAACTAATCTTCCACACATTCTGGTTTGTAATAGCAAAGCACGCACACACCAATGGAAGGGAACAGAGTTTTCATTATGAAACTATTTAAAAATAAATGTGTGAATATAAATGATCTATTTGTATCCAAGCTCCAGTAGATCTAAAATGAAAGCCAAAAAGCAGGATGGTGTTGAACAATATTGCTTTCAAGAACTGATTTATGTCGGCTTTTGGTACTAAAGTTATTCTCAGCTTATGAGTCCTGCAAAAGAACAACAATCTCAGCCTAACAACAATGAAGATTTCTGCTTACTTAAATGGCTACTTACTTAATTTTCTTTTTAACAGTGTTGCTGATACCAATTAAACACAAGTGCACATTAACTGCTATATAGATGCTATTACTTTTTCTTTTCCAGTTGGTAGCTCAAGACGAATAGCCAGGCTGCAGTTGTAAAGATTACTGTGCGAGTACATGATTTTTCAGCTTGCTGACAATTTGGAGCAAGTGAGAATAAAATTATTTCAGTTGGCGTAAACATATGCTAAACTGATATACATATTTTACCAGACACCAAATTTAAAACTAAAGCATCTCACATTTTCGAATGAATGCAATTTCTGTTTGACCTTATAAATGTTTTGATTTTAGGCACTTCTTAATTTAGAGGGGTAAAAAAAAAAGATAAGAAAAACTGTGAAAAATTACATATTCTGGAACAAAAGGAAGCATTTCAAGTACCAAAATAGGGTTGCTCACTTCTATCCAGTTTTGCCATATTTCTCTTCAATTTACCCCAATAAAATCACAGAATCATAAAATGGTTGTAAGGGACCTTTATAGATCATCTATTCTAATCCCCCTTACCATGGACAGTCACATCTTTCTCTAGATCATATACTTGGCTAAATGTCCAAGTGGAGATCAGTGACGAGTGCTGTTCCTCAAGGGTCAGTTTTGGGACTGGTGCTGTTCAACATCTTTGTCAGTGACATGGACAGCAGGATTGAGTGCACCCTCAGCAAGTTTGCTGATGACACCAAGCTGTGTGATGCGGTTGACATGCTGGAGGGAAGAGATGGGATCCAGAGGGACCTGGACAGGCTGAAGAGGTGGGACTGTGCGAACCTCATGACGTTCAGCAGGGCCAAGTGTAAGATCCTAGGACCTCGGGCAGGGAGGTCCAAGCACAAATAGAGGCTGGGTTGAGAACGGATTGAGAGCAGCCCTGAAGAGAAGGACTTGGGAGTGCTGATTGTTGAAAAGCTCAACATGACTCAGCAGTGTTCACCTGCTGCCCAGAAACCACCCGTGTGCTGGGCTGCATCAAAACAAGCATGAGCAGCAGGTCAAGGGAGGGGATTCTCCCCCTCTACTCTGCTCTGGTGAGACCTCACTTGCAGTCCTGCATTCACCTCTGGGGCCTCAAACATAATGACATGTACTTGCTTGATAGAGTCCAGAGGTCCATGAAGATGCTCAAAGGCTGGAGCACCTCTCCTATGAAGACGGGCTGAGACAGTTGGGGCTCTTCAGCCAGGAGAAGAGAAGGCTCTGGGGAGACCTTATTGTGGCCCTTCAATAACTTAAGGGGTATTGAAACCTGAATGTTTCTGCAACAGGGCAGGGAAATTGTTTTGCTGACGACACAGTGTAAAGTTTTAATATTGGATTTAGTCGATCCAGATTTGAACCACTGGAAGCTACCCAGGGTCTCAGCAGGTTCACTGCTTTGCTGGTTATTAAGCCTACAGTTGGTTTACTGAAAGACAGCTCTTGTATGGCACTGACCCAGCTGTGCATCTGAAGATCTGCACAATCACAGGTATGAACCCCTAACATTTGAGCTAATACCCACTTTCCAAATACAGCCTTGGCTTTAAAGCAGCCTCAAGTGGACAATGGTGACATTCTTCTTATGTTAGTTTTCCTTTCCCTTGGGCCAACTTACGGAATATCTCCAGCCTTGATATAAGCTTTATAGTCCCTCACTTCAATGCCTTCCCATTCTACTCAATGAAAAAGTTAGAGTTTTTATGGAAAAAAAAAGACAACATGAAAATTTTCTGAGTTTTTTGCCTGAAATATCATTTATCATCAAAAAAGACATTTCCCTTGGCCAGAACTGGCTGTTCTTTCCCAACTATGTATTATTCAAGTTTTGTGCACTAAACTCTACAAAGTCCTGTGAATAACAAAATCCCACTGGGAAAAGCCTGCTCCAGAATTTCCCTAGCATCATCAAACGAGCACATTTTCCAATCCATCTGTAGTCAGGGATACTTTCCCACACTACAAGTTTTCCTTTATGGAGATAAAGCTACAGTGAACACTTTATCGAAAGAGCTTCCCCCCCCCCCCCCCCTTTTATTTTGCTGTTGTATACATAAGCGGCAAACATTTGCTGCCAATAAAAATAATAAACAAACAGCATAAACTGTATGGAATAGAAAAGGGGATAATTGCCCTTTTTAGTCATATAAATGAGTGGTTGTCTTGCTACAGGGAAGAGATAAACTAGACGGGGAGAGACAAACTAGACTGGAATTCATTTTCACCTCCCATGGTGAAATCTTTTATTGTTGTTTTTCTGTGCTACAGTGGCGGAATACAAAGCCTAAGTCACAACAAAGCAATAACGCCGCATTGATGCGTTCCCAGAATTGAAGCCGTAGCGAGCAACACTACTTACTGACAGGCCCCAATTCAAGTCTCCTTACAGCCCTCTGGGCATTTCCAGACTAAATAGCTTTGAAAAGGGGAACAGCACATTAGGAGCCCCTCTGAGACGATCTGAGTAGAGTTACTGCATAAAAAAACAGTTTAAATTATGTTAATAGAGCTGCAAGCTGCAAAGAAATTATTTATCAGAAGTAGTGCAAGACCCTAGAGTTTATGCATTTTTTACATCACTCTTCCATTCCCTCGCTGCAGTCCCGGGTCTCTCCAACAAACCTCTATATGCCAGCAGCAAAGGGAATCTGTCATTTATATATCATCTGTGCTTTTACCAGCTGTGGTCTTTAATGCCATTCACACCACAGCTTCTTTGTCGTCTGTTCCCCAGAGTGCATCAAACCACTTTTTGCGCCCCCGAGTGCATCAAAGCCCTCAGTGCAATCCCAGCATGGCCATGACATTGTGCGAACAATGTGCGGCACATGGGACAGACCATGTCCTCACTGCTGAGACATGCATGGTAAAGTGCTTCAAAGGAACTGATGCAGTTGCCTAAATGGGTAACATGTAACTTGGGAAGATAATTCTTAAATATTTGGGAACAAGGACTACCTTTTCACTGCATGTTAGTAGTTAAGAACTTCACCTTGGAGCACCAACTGTGGTATGAAATGACAGTTGGCCAATCTCAGGCTTCTCCCAGTGAATATATATGCATCAGTCACCTTCATGGATGAGACAAACAAATGAACAATAGCAAGAAAAGAGTGAAGAGGGGGGAAACAGATGTATAAGGTATCTGAACTGACCCAAAAAAAATCTTAATTAGTTTGGTTCTAGGACAACTATATGTCAGTCTCACTGATTACTACTCTGTTTATGAGAATGTTCACCAGAGAATGTTTCTGCTGGCAATAACTTGGGTCTAAAAGAAAGAAAATTAGATTGTCTCCAGCCCCAATTTCATTCTCTCTGATTTCACAGTGCGCTCAGCTGTTTGAAGGAGGGAGAATTGCTCAACAGAATGCCACTGGAGATGACTGAATGGCATTGCTACAATGGGAAGAGGTTTGCATTCAAAATTTCATCAAGAGAGATTGCTGCGAGGCAGGACCTGATTCCTGTCTTGCTAACACCAGCTCAAATCAGCAGGAAGCCAATGAAGTCAATAGACTATCAAAAGCAATGGGGTTAGACCCACATTAAATGTGTGTGAAAATCAGTGGGAAGAGATAATGGCTCAACATACCTGTATGTACATTTAACCTCGTCGTTCATGAAAATACCAAGCGTGAGAAAAATCAAAGATAATCTCAGATTATAAACGGGTCCATTTAGTTTTGACATTAAAAGGTGGGTGTCATCTTCCTGGCTTTTAGGTCTCTAATAATTTCACTCTGCTTTTCAATAATTCATAGCCTTTCAGAGTTTATTGAATTGTTCAAGACTACTCACCCTTTCTTTTCCATCCTTTTATTTTAGTTCTAAAACGTGTGTGTGCGTACACGCTTAGGAAGAAATGTAAAAGAGCTGCTTAGCATTTGAAGGGGTGCTGCAAACAGTTATTTCAAACCTTTTGTTCTAAAATGAAATAAAAAGCCAAGGGAGGAGATTTTTCACATTTGTTTCAGAAGAGTTTTTATCGCTCAGGTTTAAGAGAAGGATTTTTTCCCCTGGCATAAGCCATCATCAATCTATGGTGCCGCTCTAATTTACACCACCTGAGGATTGAAAGTGACATAAAGTGAGCAACTAAAAAGAAAGAGACCACACGTGACTAACATCTGTCACATCGCTTAATATACTGTTCAAGGAATGAGGTGACAAGAATTGGTGTAGTGCCAAAAAACAGAGCAGGAGAAAAGCTTCAACTTCGTAACTTACTGCACATTCATTCCTCCTACAACTACTTCAAAAAAGCAGCAAATACAGAAATTCCTGTTAATACTAGCAGAAAATGATTGGACAGTTTCATCCTATCTTTGAAGATGAGCCACTGCAGGTGAGTTTACTGAATGGCTTCTGCAATTTTACGCAGCCCAAAGATCTCTTGTAGGGTCTTTCTCATGGGTAACTTGTACTTTCTTCTGTTGACTCACAGAGTAATGAGACTGCAAAATCAAGGGTGGGATACAATGAGAACATAGGGATAGTGCACATATGCAATGGTGTGCTGAAGGGGAGTACCCATAAGCAAAACTCACTTTCTTGCTTTGGTGAAGCTATGGGCAGAAGGCAGTCTTGGGATCCATATGCCAATGTAAGACATTGCATGGGACACCTTGTGCATTGCTTTGGAAATTAAACCTTAACCTTATGGATACTACAGGAAAAGGATTATAGAATTTTAATTGGATATTCCAGAAGTCATCTCATAACCCCAACAGTCTGCAGGCAGAAATTAATGTGTTGGTCAGTGAATGCATTACTCTCCTAGTTTCAGCATCTATAGCACAATGCTTAGTGTTCATACTTCATTAACAGAAGTTATAAATGTAATAGATGGTACAATTTCTCATAAAACAATGTGTGAAGTCGTACAGTATGTCTTCTTAGAGTTCTAATAGAAACATGAGCATTGAAGCATAAACATGTAATTAAGATTGCTGGTACTTCTATTAGTAATTGTAACTTTGTATTTTGAAGTAAACATATTCTTTTAGCCTTAAATCTTGTTCAGGATGGAAGATACCTCTCACTGACCTGACACACAATTCCATATCCATTGATGGAGTAGATGACCTTTAAAGGTCCCTTCCAAACCAAACTGTTCTACAATTGTATGATTCAATGTAGGGAATCTTAGAAATAATTATAAGGGTCATCTTAGCAAGTGTCAAGCTGCTTAGCATATATTACAAAAGTGAGTAGTGTGTGCCAGCAGGGAAGGGTTGAATAGACTACTGGTTTGAGGCCTGATGCCACAGAAGTCAGAGAAAAGGGGTCCTCTGGGAATCAGTGAAACTGGGAAAAATTTCTTAAAAGTAATTTTCTTTCTTACAAAAAGAAAAGAAAAAATTATTTTTCTTCTTTTTTTCTTTTCCTTTGTTTTTCTTTTTTTCAGGAGTAAGAAGGGGAAGCAGAGAGAAATAGCGTATACTCAGCACAGGGGGAACAGACAAGCCTTGCAAGCTGATAACCCAAAAGTAGATGATGCCTGTTTTGCTGCATTTAAAAGTCTACATAAGCAGAGAGAGAACAAAGGATCTGTGTGTGTGTGTGTTGTCACTTACTCCTAGAAGAGCACTTAGACTCTTTCTGTACTGCAGCAACACAGACTCATCAATAAACCATAATGAAAATAAGAATGTGTGTAAATGTTCCTGGGGGACAACTGTTTGCTGACCGATATAAAGTATCCATCTTTTATATAACATTGTGCAATATATTCTTCATGTAGCATATAAAAAATCCTGGAAAGAAAACCTATTTAGCATTATTTGGACAAATGTCAGAAGTTTTTTAATATATAATTTTCTCCTAAATAATTTCCTTTAGGAGAAAAACCTAAAACCTATTTGTTCATAGTCAAGTGAATCCGGGGAGCATTATTAATTACAGGGTCAAGTCAGCCACAAAAATCTCATCATTCTTAAAATGCTGCAAAAAAGTTTTAATTATTCAGATGTCTTGACTGAAAACCTAAAGACAACCACGGGTTGAGTGACACCGATGGTTATTTGGCCATAACCCTGTTCTGAAAAAAGAACTATATAAACATGGCTCTTACTACTGCAAAGTCATAGAATCATAGAATCAACTAGTTTGGAAAAGACATTCAAGATCATCAAGTCCAACCTTTACCCCAGGGCTGCCGAGTCCACCACCAAACCTGGCTCTGAAGCCAAATCACAGAACTAACATGATGGGCAGAGCAAAAAGCAGATAGTATGTTGAAAGTAAATCTATAGAGAAAGAGAAATAATCCAATACATAGGAATCAATTACTTCAGTCTGACACACATATTGTTGAGCATCATTTATCAACTTTATAGCAAGTTGCAGTCCTGTTCCAATACCAGTTACTTCAGGACAAAAACTTTCCAGACCTTCAGAGGCACGTTGGGTCCATGACAAAGTGATATGAGGGTGCTGTCCTGTATCGCCTGATCACCCATACTGTACTCATGGCTTCACAGACCCCAGGCTTACCCAAAAATCATGGGAAACACCCTCACCAGCAAAATACAGGCATGTATTACATGTAGCAATTTCCCTTTAAACGCCCCATGATTGTGCAATGCTATTTTGACGTGTTTCTTTTACAACAGAGTATGGGTGCCCTTCTCCAGGCTGTTCTGACCAGACTGTTCAACAGATGGCAAGAAAAAGTCATATATGTCCTCAGCAGCTAACCCATATGCAGCTTGAAAAGAGAATGCAGAAAGCTACAGTAACATGACAGAATCCATTACTGGCTTTTAATCCTGATAGTGATGCAGAGATGAGCCATGAGCACAGCTGTATGTGCCTTCGGGAGAACACGTTGCCCAGCTCTGGTTCAGAAACAGATCATTAAAAGTAAATCAATACAACCTGCCGTTCTTCTTCACTCTGTCCTCTTTCTGAAAACTAATCAGCAGCACAGCAATGGATATTGAGAGCCATATTCTGGCTGAACCAATTCACATCACACTGAAAAGCAGAAGAAACCAGCAGCAGCAAAAAAAAAGGGAGGATTTACTCTTTCTAAAGAGAGTGAGGGTAAAAAGTCACTTGCAAAGAAAATTATCATGCTCTTTCCAGGCTATGAATACCATGATGTGACAACCTGCATCAGTTATTTTTGTGCAGGAAGAAAGAGCCAGGGCTAGATTTTATTTTGCCAGTTCAAGTATTTGAAGTGGGAATATAATATTGTTTCCATGTTTGTGTGTTATTAGTAATATGCTGTATCCTGTGATGCACAGTAAATGAGTGGTGCCATAAATAACTTAAAACATACTGTTCTTTTATCTGCTTTGTTTCATGAGTAAAAAAAAAGAGATGAAGAGACTAGGTGGCTGTGCAAAATACCTATTTGACAGCGCTGTGCTGAATTACAGAGCCCTGAATGACAAGCCCCTGCCTCAACCATAGCACTATCCTTATCTTTCTGAGCTTGTGATCCTACCAAGGTGTCCGTGGCTCCAAGCTAGACATTTTTACCCTCTGGGAGAAAGATGCTTTAGCAGAAGATGCAATAAACTTTCAAAGTTACCCACTGAACAAGCTCTGAAGTTCTCAAGAGCCCCATCAGCCCTAGTGGAAGAGCAAGCCAGGAGTCTTTTCAGTGAAAAATGTCGCAGTTGAGGGAAGAATAATTCTGAAAAACTAATAAAATTGCTCATCAACTCTATGTGGAAATGAAGTTCAACAGTATCTATTGATGGTCTGGAGAATAAGCTTCTTTATCCCGAAATATATTCCTGGCAGCCCTGCCCAAGTGAGTGCATTTCCATTCTGGGTTCCTGGAGGGTCTCACCCTCAGCCCATCTGCATTCTGTTTGGTGATGTTCTGCGGACACACACCACTATCTGCAGGCATTCTGACTAAGATGGAAAGTTTCTTAGAAGGCAGATTGGTGGGTGACCTGGCAGGGAACCAGGCAGGTTTGCTGTCAGCCTGGCTCCTCTTGGAATCGACATGCTCTCAGGGAACGTTTCACTTCGACAAATCGGCATTTTTCCAATGGAAAACATTCTGTCAGAAGATTTCTGCCCACTTCTGCTGTGTCTTCATCCTTGTCACTCTCTGCCCCGATGGGAAAATTCAACTGTGGAGATTAGCACAGATCGGCCACTCTTCCCTCCAGGTGTTGACGTTGAACTTGCTCTTCCCCTACCCCTGTTTTAAGCAGTGTCTGTAGGATGTGACATAGGAAAAACATTGTTGTGCTGTTTCGTCAACTTCTTTTTACACTACCTTGCCGGAATATTGGCTACAGAAGAAGCATACGAGTTGTGTTTTGTCCCTTTACAATGTTTATGAGCTTGTGTGTAAGAGAACAGAGGTTGGGGGTGATACTTGTTTACAGTCTCTGGTGTAACACGCTATCGCTTAGATGTAATAAAATGCGAGTGCATTATTTTTAAATACTGCAGCAGATTTAATTACTGCTCCTTGCAAAAATTAATGCCACTTGTTGCCACAATTATCAGGTACAATAGCAGACATCAAGCACTCTGCTGTTCGCACAGTTTTAATGAGAAGGAGTCACTTCATTCAGGTTCCCTTTTTCCTCTAAAATGCAATTAACAAACAGTGATTAGTTGAGCCGGTTCCAAATTGTATTCAAATGAAAGCAATTTGGCTAGTTTGCAGGTCCAATAGGTGATAGTTTCTGAAGTCCCTAAAAGAATTAATTGCAAGTTTCTACCCAAACATGTTCTCGGGAGGGGAAAGATAAAAGTTCTTTTGGATGCAAAGGCTTTGATTTTGACAGTGCAAATCATTTCTCTATAAAAGCATACCATTTGGACCAGCCTACAAGACTGTATCTTGACGTTTGTATCTGCACCAGAACTTTTCTCTTCTTTGGAGAAAATACTGTCCCTTACAATGCAAAATGTTCCTCTTCAGCATAACCACACACCTGAAACCCTCCAGCTGCTGACATGTTAACAAACTTCACATGGATAAAGATGGATTTTAATAGTGATTTCTAAGTTATGCCGAAATCCCGAAAAGAAACATTCAGATGTGTTCTAATAATTTCCAGCGACTGATAAATCACTAGTGTGTTTATACGGATGTGATTTTCTTATCTTCTTTGCAAAGCACTTGGTTGGAGATCTTGGCTTCACAGTAAATACAGAACATCACTGCAGTTTAATTTTCAAACAAACAAGTTCAGACCCAGAAGCTGTGGCAGCATAACAATTATTCTGATGACAGGATTAATGGTTTCAGCTCCTACCCAGAGCAAGCAGAAAGCTTTCTATTTATAACTGCATTATTTCCGTATCATTTATTATTTCTCAGGTATCCCAAGACATAAAAGTCTAAAGAAGAAACTGCAAAATACAAGTAACCAAGAATACAATCACTTCAAAATGCTAGAAACAGTAACTCTTCCAAATCTCCCATGGACTACTTCCACAACCTAATGGGGTCGATAAAAATCCCATTGTATTTTATGCAAGAATAAGACTGTTTTCTTTGGAGTCCTGGCCAAATTCTAATTACATTCAGCCTACCTAGACATCTCCCTGAAGCATTAATAGGATGTGGTTTTCTTCACTTTCTGTCCTAAATTGCTGTAAAGTGCTCTATTAAACAGCTGCCCAAAGCTGGCTATGTTTTACGGGTGAGCAAAATAATAATGGAACTATACACAGTGCACATACACAAGCAGTAGGCATGCTACCCAGGTGCTAAAACACTCTCATCAGAGGGTGTTATTAGCTGTGGGGATTGACCACCAGCTGTCTCATAGCAGATACAATAAGAATTTATAGTAAATGCAAGGTTTTATATGTGATTAAGGATATTTTACTTGTTTGCATTGAAATTTATTCCAGGATTTGCTTGTGACTCTCCTTGCATGACAACTAAGTCAACAAAGGTTCAGTGAAGTTAAAAGTGGTTCTGTTATTCCATGCTTTTCCCCTCCATAGAGCTGCAAAAGTAGCTGATCTTCATTCAGCTCCCAGTGAGCATGAAAACTCACTGCACACAGTTGAAAAGTGTTGACATAAAAATACTATTTTTTGATTGTATTCTCACCAGATTGTTCCCATGTTATAATTAAGGTTACAGCTAGAATTGCAATAACCAAACTGAGTTTGAGAGTACTGCTTTTCCTCAACGTATCCACTCATCCTTCTTGGACTCCCACTCTCAGTCACGTCTCAAGTTTTGCAATTTACACAGATGTATGGAATAAAGGCCCATCAAATGCTCAGAGATTTGTCTTTTGTCTTTCCAGTCCTCATCACTCATTAATGACACTCGCAGACACGGCTTTGACTGTTTTCCTTTTTTTCTCCTCCACTCCCCCTATTCCATGTTGCACAAAGAGCTGTGAAACAAAGACTCATCAAAGTCATCATTACACTACATTTATCTGCACAGAACTGCCTTTCTCATCTATTAGCCTTTTTAAACATTCCAAGTCCTTGTGTGGCTGAATTCCTTCTCATTATTTTGGCCTCCCTGTCACCCATTGCTGACTATTTCTGCAGTTCTCCTCCTCCTTTCCCCCCTTCTTGATTTTTTCTGAGTGAAATACCACTACGCATAATCTTCCATTTGTCTGAATTCAAACAAAACAGCACTTTCTGTTATTGGTAGCAAAATTAAAATTTTAAATGAGTTATTGTGCGCACTGATTTTCATCTGTACAACTTATTAGTCCCTTTTTTTCCACTTTCAAAGAGTGCATAAACTTTGCTGGTCAACTATTCATCTATATTTTTAACAAAGTGTAAATATGAAACAAATATTCTTTGTTTCAATTTCTTTGCATCAGATTAACTGCAGAAAGCAGAAGTCTTTTGCAATAGATCATAGGCTCTTATACATGAAGAACAGTAAGTTAGCAGTGAAAAAAGAAAAATTAAATATATAATCTATGTATATATGTATAATATATGTGTATGTGTATACATATATATATAAAAAATATATATACACTGGTATTGTTACCCGAAATTCTCTCATAGTCGATCAAAAGGACAATATCCCAAAATGGTTCTTCTGTCCCTGACTAAGCAGCTACTCCACGAGATGGTGACTCACTGGCTTTTGACAAGGTGTCTTTCAAGACCTTTGCCATCTTTAGGTGTCCTGCTGATAGGGAGTTATTCCCTGCTCCACCTTCTTTATTCCCTGCTATTGAATGTTTTCACACATTGATAAAATCTTCCCTTGAGCTTTCTCTTCTCCAGGCTGATCAGTCACAGCCCCAGCCTCTCCTCATATGTCAGGTACTCCAGTGCCTCAAGTCATAGCATCAACTAGGTAGGAAAAGACCTTTAAGATCATCAAGTCCAATCATTACCCATCATCTTCATGGTCCTTCACTGGACATGCTCTGATACGTCCATGTCTCTCTCGTGCTGGGGGGACCATTATCGGATTAAGCATCCCAGATGTGTCTCATGAGACATGACCAGAAAATCACAGACCCACCGAATCCCAGGCTGGAAGGGACCTCAGGGATCATCTGGTCCAACCCTTCTTGTCAAAGCATGACCTAGACTAGATGTCCCAGCACCCCATCCAGCCAAATCAAAGAAGTATCCAAAAACAGAACGATCACCTCCCTCAACCTGCTGGCAATGCTCTACCTACTGCAACCAAGGAGGCTCATGTGCCTTTGCATGAGTGCACATTCCTCACTCATGGTCAGATTGGTATTCTTCTGGATCCCCAGGTCCTTCTCTGCCAAGATGCTTTCCAGCTAGTTGGTACCCAGGTCATCCTGGTGCCTAGGGTTATTCTTTCCCCAGAAACAGGAATTGGCATTTCCCTTTGCTGGACTTCATGAGATGTTAGAAAGCTTTCAGCAACATATTGGCAATGTTAGACTCTTAACTCAGCCTTTTTGGTGAAACGCATTGGAGTTAATTCTAGTTCCATTTAAAAGAAAATGCCCAGCAACAACAACAGAATCTGTAGCTTTAGAGATAACATACAGAATTAAAGCCGTGTGTAATAGGATTGTGACTGGTCACTTCTAGTCTAACATAACATAGGTGCTGTGTTGTATTCTCCACAAGTCAAGGGAGACATATATTTGGAAGATCCACTACAAAGGATTGTGAACATCAAGATTTTTTTCCCAGTATCTGCTGACATAGTGATGTCAGTAACGCACGGCTGAGATGTACCACTCGAAAACACAACAGCCACAACAAAAATACAAACTACCGCAGACTTGAAGCAAGGTTATAGACAAAATGTCCTTGTCCTAAAGTCTGCTATGGCACTCCAAAAGATCCTTTCACAGTGCCGCTTTAATTCAAGGCTTTGAGCCTCATCAGTGATTTTCATCTCAAGCCGAAAGCACAGGTCAGTTACTGTTACATGCTGATGCTTCCCTGTAAAAAAGGAAAAGGTTACAAACCAAGGCTACTGAAATAACAACCAGAGCACAGAAAATAAGGGAATAGAATTATTTCTTGCTACTGATCTGTTCAGCCTTGCTGCACTACTTTGTAATCTACAGGCAGTCAAAATGTGCAGGATTGATACCATCTGCATACTTAGTGGAAGTCTCATGGGTTTTCTCTTCCTCCGTATGGATGACAGGAATCCCAGACTGCTATCACAGAGGGTGCTGAGGCTCCACAGCCCTGGGGAAGCTGCAGCACCCCTTCACCTGCGCCTACTCTAGCATGCCGCAGTTCGAGTGAGATGGTTTCTTTCCAGCATTAGATGAATACAGAGAATGTGGCAGGAGCAGAATTATGCCTAAAAGGAAGATGTTTTATGTGTGTATCCAACTTGCTTCTCAATAATTAAACATGTGTTTATAAGCTCACCAATTTCATTTGCTAACATTCAGACTTTAAAAACATTAATGTTTCTAAAATGTTTGTAAATTTTTCAGGCTACTCTTTTTTTTCCCCGCACTGCTTAATAAAGCTTAATAGCTCTTCTCAAATTAAACTAAATTAATATGCCAGCTGTACCTAGTTTTGAGCACACAAAACCCCCAACGGTTTATAATAAATTAATACATATGGTTATGGTACATCTTAACATGAAACTCTCATTTGCATGTTGGATGCCAGAATCTATTAGTTTTGCTTCATAGTTCTTACATTAAGTTTATCTCAAGACATCACTCTCCCTGCCAATAAGTACAATTAACTACATATTAATTTGCCCTAAGTGGATTTTCATATTTTGGTTTGTAACCGATGGATGCATGTTTACTAGAGAACTGTTCTAAATTCTAATATTTTCTAAAATCTAATATTTTCTTATTGCCCCAATACACTTGTAATCCCTCTCCCCTGTGGGTTTCCATTATGCAGCTGTGACTTGCATTGATTATTTTTTCAGTTTAGGACCTCTAACAGTGAACACAGGCGCTGCTGGCATTTAAATGGGCATTGGTTTGGTTGCCGCATGAACTCCAGGCTCGACTACAATTAAGCGTGTACATACATGCTTTAAGAATCAGCACATCAGCAGCAACCTCTCTTTTTCATTTGTCATCCACTAAAAAGAAACACTGAAAGCAGAAATAGTCTGAGCCATTTACTGAGCTTTAAGTTCTAGCAGAGACCAGACACGAAGGCATCATGACTACTCAGAGTGCAGATGTCTTCCAAGATTAGGATGAAAAAATCGGATCCTCTGCAGTGGTTAGGATTTCGTCTCTGGGTTCCATTTCAGATAGCGATGTCTAGGGCAGTTTCTCATATTGTAAAATACAGTACTTGGCTCTCAGCTTCTGTGCCATAACTGCCTAACTTGCATGGATGTCTCTCAGATTCTATGGCAATTCAGATCACACCAAGCAATCACGTGTGGGCAGCTAAGAGGAGTTTTCAATGGGTGAAAGGGAGATTAAGGGTAAAATTCAGCCTGAGACAGACATCTTAATTTGTGTCCAAGTTCCCACTACAATCAAAAGGAAGTTATTTAGCAGAGAGATTAATTTGCCTAAAAGTAGGTCACTAATGTTGTTCTGGAAACAGCGTGCTATCCTCCCTGACCTCTGCCTGCTGCCCCAGATGATCATTCCATGTAACATATACCAGCCGTCTAAGTTGCATCTAAGCAAGAATGTATCCAGCTTAGATAACTAAGGGAATCCAGAGTGACTATTATGTTCACGCATCTGAATCCCAGCCACTGATCCTGTTCAGCTCCAGGCTCCACTGGCTAGACTAATGTATGGGGGCTGGCTGGGATGGAGTTAACTTTCCCCACAGAAGCCTTTACAGTGCTCTGCTTTGCTTTGTAACTAAAATGGCCTTGACGATACACCACTGTTTTGGCAATTGCTGAGCAGTGCTCCACAGTATCAACCCTACCTCTGCAATCCCCCCATCCCCAATGGCCAGTAGGATGCTGATGGACAACAGGTTGTGAGAGGACATAGGACAGGCGATTGACCCAAAAGGACCAAAGGGGTATTCCATATAATATGACATCATGCTCAGCAATAAAAGCTAACAGAAAGGAGGAAGAGTGGTGGAATTAATTATTTAAGCATTTGTCTTCCAATGCAATTGCTACACATACCGAGGTCCTGCTTCCCCGGAAATGCCCGGCCATCGCCTGCTGACTGGAAGTAGAGAATAAGTCTTCCTTGCTTTGCTCTTTGCTTTCATGTGCAGCCTTTGCTTTTCTTTATTAAACTGCCTTTATCTTGACCCATGAGTTTTTAGACTTATTTTCTCCTCCTGTCCTGCTGAGGAGGAAGAGTGACAGAGCAGCTAGATGGCATCTGGAGGCCCGCCAAGGTCAACCCACCTCAACTGAGTGTGTACTGACATGTAGAAATCTCAATGCAAGCGTCCAGTCCTAGGGGTCCAAATACCTTCAAAGATTTAGCTAAAAGCTGTATATGCTATATATGCTAAGGGTATATGTGTTAAAGCTCTATAAATACACATCTATAATATACGTACACACCTATAAGTGTATATATATGTATATAGGTATCAATAGAGAAATAAAGTTTTAAATTAACCAGAAGCTTATATGCCTAGAAATGTCCATTTTGACAGAACAGTGTTAATAAAAATATTCCCCACACACCATAATTATGCTATACCCATATGCAGTATCTGGGAGGCCATGCAGGATACTAGCAGATTAGTGTCACCTTTCCTAAATAAATGTTCTAAGCAGAATACTATATAACTATACTATATAGTATATATACACTATATATATAGTATATATATATTTATATATATAACTATACTATATATAGTTATATAGTATACTATAGTATTTTTGTGAAGTTTAGCCCCTATTGAATATGTCTCACTTCCTTTACAGACAGAGGTTAGAATATTCCTACATATCCATCAACTATCTTGGAAAGTTTAATGACAGCTATAAAAGATAGGGGCAGTTAAACAAATTAAATACAATTAGTCTATTTTTTTGAGTATTAGCTTTCAGTGACAGTGAATTTCCCATTTTATCATTATTGGGAAAAGTATCTACAATACAGTTACAACGCTATTACTCCTTTATGGGAATGACAAAAAACATTAAGTCAAAACTAAACTGTATGGATTTGCCCAAGATGTAACTGTGATTAGGATATATTAGACACTTCGGGAGAAGTAATGCCTAATTCGTTAACCAATTAGACAGCTTAATACTTGTTCCAAATATTACATCATATCTCTAATGATTTATTAATTTACAGCATCGAGATCAGCAGCTTTCTATTCTATAGAGGGCTCAAGGTAACTCTTCTGGAAGAATAAGCATGTCTGCAGGATTCCCTGGAGATTTCAAGAAAAGCTACGTCTTTTTTTGGGATCCAGCAAGCCACAAGGAATTAAACATGAGATTCCATAGCTGAAATTGCAAAGTTGTTGAACGGAAACATCGTAGTAAATATTCTGCCTATTCAATATTTTATTGCATATTTTTATATGGTGGGCTGTATTGAAGGAACTGGGATTTAGTCTATCCATCTGTAGAGAATGAAACTGCACTTTAAGGAAGGGGACCAACACTGGCCTGATGAACAACCTAACAAATTTGGAGAGGATAGAAGAAAACCTTTGTGTTTCTGTTCCCTGATTCAGTGACTTCTTACATATTTAGAGAGAGTTACTAGGTAAAATAGCACCAGAGTAAGCCACTGGGACCAAGTCTCTTCATTTCCAAGGTGGCCTAGTTTCAAATTACTTCCAAACCAGACTCCAGGTACCCTCACTTCTCCCAATCCCATGAATTTCTTTCCATTCTGTTTGTGACCAGATCCATAAAGGCTATAGAGAATGCTATCACCATTTGCAGCTTTTGGATAGGAACTGTATAGGCAGATGTGAATATTCTCAGATTAAGAAGGATATTAGTTCATGATATTTTAGTTCCTTCCAGTAAGTGTGAAGAGCTGGATACTGATCCAGAGAGGGACTCTTCATCAGGGACTGTAGTGATAGGACAAGGGGTAATGGGCTCAAACTTAAACATGGGAGATTTTCCTTAGATATAAGGAAGAAATTCTTTACTGTAAGAGTGGTGAGGCACTGGAACAGGTTGCCCAAGCAAGTTGTCCTTTCCAACCCTATCCATTCTGTGATTTTATGATCCCTTTTCTGAGCTTTAGAACTCTTGAAGAATTTTTCCTTAAATTGGCATTGTGTTGCCTTTAGAGAGTTTAACTGATCAATGCACTTTAAGCCTCTGACCATCATGACAGTTAATCTGAATAACCTGCCCAAGCATCACCCTAATTCTGTTCAGCTCTGCTGAGCAAGCGGAGCTCTTCTTATCCAATATAGTTGTTGAGAAGTATTGTCCAAATGCTGAGAAAAAAGGACAACCTGGAGGCTACCATGAAAATTGGTGACAGTAGCTTTGCCTGCATCAGTGCGCCAGAGTATTCAGAAACATTATAGTCCTTCTAGAAATGCTCTTATTTTCTCCCACTCCTCTGTTTGGTAACATTAGCAGCAGTGTCTCAGGTGAGGGCAGCTGGGTGTTATCACCTCAGGGACACTGGCCAAGTATGAATTATAGTGGGAAGATGGGAAAACGCAACACTTTTGGGCAGGCTCACCTACACAAGTAAAAGCCAGAACTTTTGGTGCAAGCCCATCAGGCTTTACTAAGACTTACAAAGAAACAAGTAGTTACACTTGGGAAGCTGCCACATTATGAGATTTCCTGCTGTTCTTCTAATAGCAGCAACCATCGAAAAGGACTGTTCACCTTTTGTATCTATTCCCTGTAAACGCTCAAAGGTCTCCAAGGTGGAAGTAATATATCCCTTCTAACACTACATTAGCTGTTGTAACCTGGATACCCTATTGATGTTATTCTTCACTTAATCATTGCTTTCCCACAGTCATCTGGGTTTTGCACCAATCACACTTTTCATGGTCCAGGTGGTTGAGGTGTTAAGCCCTTCAAGCAGCCATTGTCATTCTGAAGTTAGGTGGTCTATATGCTCTTAGTTACCTTGCAAAATAGCTACTGGGTAATCCAGCAGACATTTCTTTGAAGTGGATATCTGGTAAGTCAGAAGGTATAGTTTGAGAGAGTGAGATTTTCAGCAGGACAGCAATATTTTATGAGTTATACAGGTATTATTATGAAATTTAGAGGATGATAGAGGATATACCTTGATAGAGGGACAACCTTTCTGAGCCCTGGAAGCAGATGACTGCAGTTCTTTCTATTCTGGAACATCTGCTCATTCTGTGGTGTTTAATATCTATACAGATGGATCTTTTATAAATCAGAATAGAAAATTAGTCACATACCTTCTAAATTTCACATGTTTTGACATGACAAAGATGAATAAAAAATACTCTTTGTTTGTTATAGCCATACAAATACCAGTGTATATAAATTGTACACAGCAAAAATACAGATTTGAAGTTAGCAGGTATGACAATGAAATCTAGTAACCTTTTAGCCTATGTTCTTTGCCATTATCATGATTCAAGGGATGCACAGGACTGAATATAAAAATAAATTGCTGCTCTATTAGAATGGAATATTTAAAGTGAAAGGTTTTCCAAAAAATACTAATGGCCTACCTGTGATAGAACCAATATAATTGGCCTTGTTCCAGCACTTTGTACAGTTTGAGTTTTCCCCTAAACCACTAAATTTCATCTGAATAATAATGACTCTTTCAACACCAGAAATGTGATTTTTAAGACTTCCACTCATTCTCTAGGGAACAAAAACACTTCACATGCCATGCGCCTAAATACAACATTTTGAATTTTAAGCAACCAACATTTGCAAGGAAATGAAATGCAATCTAAAGAGCAGGACTTTTTCAAAGGAGTTATTTGCAGAATAATAAGGCTTACTGGGAACTGCAATGTGCTCTGGGAAAACCTGCAAATAGTAGAGAAATTCACTGAATGGAATATTCATTATTTGCTTAACTCCAGTCACAACCTCTCAAATTCTGCTACATGAGGGAAGCACTTTTTAGTGTCCAATGACATTAGACAAACCCCAGTAACACAACAAACCTTCAGCTGTAAGCATGCTTCATAGACAAGCACCGGAATTAGGTTCATGTGAGAGACACCCTTCATAGTTGTGGTTTCCAGCTTTGTATCTTCCGTGACAAAGAGGACCACGATTAATGCAGCATCTTCCACAATCTGACTGCTCAAAAGAGACGGGAAAAACTAAGTAATTTCCTGGCCCAATGGAATTTTTATTAGTTCCCATACTATCTCTATTTTTTGATCAAGATGAACATTTTAAAATCAGTTTTCCAAATCATTTCTGTTAAAGAGCTGCTCCAAAATTCAACTCCTTTAATGAACTCCTTTCATCTTTCTTTTTTCTCTTTTCTTTTCATGAGCCATTTGTATCTATTTGTTCTTCTTCCAGTGTTGTCCTTTAGTTTAGCTTATACTTTTTGTGCTGTCCTTAGCTTCTTGATTTACATTCTGTTGTGCAGGGCTGAGCACATTCCAATCCAAAGGCTTCAAATTAGCAAAGCATTAAAATCTGCATTTAATTTTAATGTGTAAGAGACATGTCTAAGTTAGAATTTAAGTACATAAAGCTTCATATAGCTAAACTGAAATCTGGGGGGTTTAGGGCAAAATTTTATCTGACAGTCGTGCCTTTTCAAGTATCTGTTTAATCCAAATCCACATTGGAAACCAGTGTCAATACCCACACCAGTGCAAGGAAAAATAATAATATACAAGGATGAGATTTTATTTTGTGGATATTATTCTAATTTTATGCATTTGGGCTAAATTCTCCCACCAGATCATGAGACTGAAGGATCATCTCCATGAACACAAAGGAGCATAGAGGAATGGTGGCAGGCACACGGTGGTTCCAAATAACCCCATCAGAGACATGAGCCCCTGTCCTGGTCCCAGGAAGCCTTATCCCTGTGGGCTGGGGGTGACATCCAGCACCATGGGGCCATAGGACAGCACCTTACAGACTGATAGGGTCACTTCCTATTGGAGCGGTGGGGTGAAGAGGAACAAGATTTGGGGATTGCACAAGACCTACAAGGGGATGTCTAATGGAGAAATTAAAGGTGGAGACAGGAAAGGATCAGGGCAAACAAATGTGAGAAAACAACAGATAAGGGAAGAAAAAGGGCCAGTAGTATGCAAACAGTGCATGTGCGTGGCCATGCCCCACACATGATGGACACAGTCTGTCCTGTCTTCTCACTTAACTCTATTTCCGGGTATTTTGTTGGGCGAGGGACTCTCTATTCTGCACATGTACATGCGTATGGGGTTCTGAATGCCAGCAAATGAGGTGGGAGAGAAGGGGTTATAGGGGCCTGTGTATCTGTGGTGCAAGCAGCTGGGTGATGTGCACATGATAGAATCACAGATTCATAGAGTGATTTGGGTTGGAAGAGACCTTAAAGCTCATCTAGTTCCAAACCCCTGCCACGGGCAGGGACACCCTCCACTAGACCAGGTTGCTCAAAGCCCCATACCACCTGACTGTGTACATCCATGGGGCATCAGAAGCAAACATCAAGCTGGATTAGCCAGCAAGTAGGAATAGGCACTAAGGAACAAGTATCAGGTTGGCCATAAGTCTGTGCTTGATAGAAGAGGGACCCAAGAGACTGGGATTTGGCTGCTGGAGGGACCAGAGGTCCCAGCCAGTGACTGGGTTCGTAACCATATATCCCGACCAGATACTGGAGAGACCCACTGCCCATGTGTATGTGAATGAAGTGGTCTCTACCAACAGCTACAGGAGATTGGGATCTAAGGGCAGCTATTGGACAAACTGGGTATCTGATCCAGCTGCCAGGGGAATCCACACTGCACATATGTGTGTATATGGGAAATATATATATATTTACATATATATTTCACACTAACTACATATATATTTCACACTAACCTTCATCCTGATGAGCTGGAGGATGATGCTCTGACTGTGTTTGTGTGAGTGCTGTGTTTCCTTCTTGTGCTGATAACTGCAACCAGACTTCTGCATATATATAAATAAATGCATCAAATATATGTGTATTTCTGTGTGTGCCTGTATGGAACAACCGTTCAGCCTCGCTCCTGGCTGGACCTGGGAACAGAGCTGCAGCAGCCTCATCTCTGCCAGGCTACTGAGTTAAGAAACTTCCACAGGTCTTTGATTTACCTTCAAGAAACATGCAAAATAATCAAAACAAAAACATTTCTCAAATATCAGATGGGGAAAAAATACTTGACCTATTCAAGGCCTAAGGAAGGCATTAGAACAAGGGAAATGTGGTTTTGTTTGAGATACTCATTTTGACATTGTTTTCTTTAAATAGTTAGTTAAATTTGCCCAACAAAAAAAGCTGAACAAATCCAGTATTTCAAAAGCAAAACAAACCCAGTATTTTTCTAAGGACAATGAGCACAGTATATGTGTACGCATATGAGCAGAGAGGCTAAACTAAATTTGCCCAGGGTTGGACACACATCTATCTGATGGATGTCGGGAGAAGCAGGAGCGAGCGTTCTTGCAGTGCATGACCCTGAATAATTGCAGCACTGGACACAGGGTTAATTACAGCCTCTGCAGCCCTTGCAGCAAATCTGTACCTACAGGCACCAATTCATTCCTGACCCACCTGAGCTTTTAAAGATTCGGCTTGGCAAGAATAGCAGCATTTGTACCATATGTGTCACTTCACTAAATGAAGAGATACCATAGAGGCCATTAGGCACACACCAGGTTTCTATGCATTAAACATAACGCGCAAGGTGCTCAAGGAAGCTACATCGCTATTGCAGTTTTGCAGCGTCAAAAGTTGTCATGTATCAAATAGGGGACAAAATGGGAAAAGCATTAGTAATGGTGCCATCTTGTGTTGGAAATCTGGAAATGTTGCATAACTTTTTGTTGTGACAATCCATCCGTAACCAACTTTATGAAGCTGGAGATTGCAGCCTGAATTTAAGTTGACAGAGAAGAAATCAGGTTTTGAGCCTTTATTCTGCAAAATAGTTTGTGTTTCAACATATGGGATTGTGTTTAAAATGAATGTTAGGGATCTAAAAGAAACAAGATAGTACTAGTTGTGACTTTCTCAGTCTCCCAATTAAGAAGTCATTACCCACACTGCCTTTTTTGTGTGTATTTTAAGCTGTGTGTAGCATTCCAGATCTAAACTCCATAGAAATTTTGCTGCAATGGATTGATATAAACTTTTCAAAAGGGAAAGCCAAGTAAATGCAAAATCTTAGGAATATTAAGAGGGGCCTAAAAATAGCACGTTTCCCACCTTTTCCTTATTCCTAGTATCACATCAAAAAGGCAAACTTTACCAAACGAAATAAAGCTGACAACTCAGCACCAGGGCTATCTGTCTACACAGACAGGAAGTCACAAAACACTTGCTTTTAGTGAAGGTGATTTCTTTTGACTTTAGCCTTAAAAGCTGCAAACTGTGCAAAGAACTATGAAAACATCTTCACATCCAGTCAAGCTCCATCATATATGCAAAAACCCCAAAGATATTTCAACTTACACATATATCTCCCAGAATACCGAGAGATCTGTCCAAAGTAAAAGTACACTTTTTGGGGTTTTACATTTTCAGTATTTTTAATCTAACAGTCCTGGAATGTAAAATATTTTGCATTTGAACATTTATGTCATAATTCGTACTTATCTTTGGCAGGCAAACACCAGCTTCAGAAACTCAAAGCATACACACAGCTTGACCTTAAATATGAACTTAACCCGATCTCAATTGAAACAGCGTGAGGTCTATTTTATTTAGATGCCTATTATTCAATGCAATATTTCAGTTATATCAAGTAATTAATTGCACCGTGTGACAGATAACATTGCACCAGCTACTGGAAAACAAACACCCAAATCAGCTTGCCTTAAGACCTTAAAATAAATAGTTACTTGCTGAAATTTATGATGACACAAATTTGTTGCATACAGTTTGCTGATGGATTCGGGGAAAGAAAGAACAGCTTATATAGCTTTTTTATAATGTTAGCTGTTGATGTTTGAATTGCAAATCTCTGGATGCAAAATGTTTTACAATAACTGCTGAGCTGCAACATAACCTAAAGGAGGTTTTCAGTGTGGCAATAAGCAAAGTATGTTATCCTTGATCTGACCATAGACTCCGATTGGACGGAGTCCAACAGCACTTGGATGGACAGTATTCTCATTTTGCATGGAGTAAAACCTGACCACTTGGAAACCACAGGCTTTAATTTAGCTCATTTCTAATGTTGTTATATATGCTTGGTGTATCCTTGCCATCAACTTTTTATTTAAATATTCATTATAAAACCCAATCCATATTTCTATTAATATTAATAAGAACGTGATTGCAACAACTATGGAGTAATCCACACAAGTTGGTTTCAGTGACAGCAGCCTTGATCAACTGCTCCTCCATCACTCTCACAAATGCTTCTGGGTATTTTTCCATAATGCTCTCAGCGCATGGGGAAAAACCTGTCTTGCAAGTGATTAACCTGATATTTTCCCTTTTCTTAAAGCTGTCATAACATCTACAGGTTACTTCAGCATGTCAGTGAGTAGTAAACTGATAAGTTTTACTCCAGCACGTACTGCAAATGCTGCTTGTTAGTGCCAAATCCCTTCACTCCATCCCAGTTTGTCCCAGTATTCACCAGGGCCCAGCTCCACAAATTTCTCTAGTGCCTTAATCTGTCCGTGGATGGACTGCCTTTGCACTTTGTTATTCTCTAAAATGTGGCTAAGACTCTCAATTAAAAGTGCAAATTAAGAAAGAACAGTTTGAGACAGGGTTTAGTTCTGTGTTTGGAGTTTTTATTCTTTTTCTTTTCTTCAGGGGTTGATGTTTTAAGGCCCCCTCGATCTCTACCACAGATCTGAACTTTCAGCACCTTTCATGGATACTCCTTCTGGATTCTTGGTTTACTCCCAACTCTACTATTTAGCAGTTATCCTTTCTATTTTTCTGCTTCTTAGATTTATTTCACTAAGTTCACCCACACTGGTATCTAGCAGAATATATTCAGGGGATCTGCTTATATTTATAACCTATTTATTTCCAGACCAGACACACAAAACAAAGGGGTCATATTTTTATGAAACTAAGTTACGTTCTGATTTTGGAGCTGTGATTCACTTTTTGTCAGGCTATAAATGAAAACTACATTTGCAGATAGACTTGATTTTATGAGTTATGGTTAAAAAAAGTGGTTATTTGGAATGTTTTGTACAACACTATTTGCAGGGGGAAACTGAAGCTTGTGTTACTTTAAATAAATTATAAACAAGACATTTAAGGTCTTTCCTTGAGAAGAAACAAACAAACAAAACAAAAAAGAAGACACAGAAAAGATCACCTCAATGCTATTGCATGATGGAATTTGTTAAGGAGTTTGCTAACATTTGACTATGTGACCTGGAGGAATCCGCTTAAATCCAGAGACTCAACTGATCTGCAAGTTCTGTGTTTCTTGGTGCTTCAAGACCTGTATGATTTCAGTAGGTAGGACATATTTAGAAATTACATGTGTTTGGAAGCCTGTAGCCCATCAGTAGCTCCCCAGCCTCTCTAAGACAAAGCAGAGGTTACATATATACATTCAGTACTCAGATGTTGCTGCCGGCTGAAGCACACCTCAACATCGACGTAAATGCTTTTGTAAAGACAATGAAGAATGACCCAGAAAGTTTGGGTTTTCTAAGCTGCCTTGAGAAATTCATTCAAGGAGAAAGAACTTAAAAATCAATATTTGAATGTGGATATGCATGTGAAAAGCTATTTTCACATCATCTTCAACAACTGGACTCAAATCATTCCCCAGGAGGAATGATGCATGTCTACATGCTTGTGATGGAGCCCAAGGAGTAAGAAGATACTTCACTGCAGCCCCTGAAATCCACATTTTCCATACCTGCTTCCTCAAGCTGGAACTCCAAATGAACTTCATTCAGTGGTTTTGCAAGTGATAGGTGCTACAAAACCAGCTCTTTTCAATAACATTACTCATGATTTCCTAATAATGAAAAAAAAATCCAGCTAACAGACTGACAGCAGCTAAAGAAATGCATTGGCAGAAATTCTCCTCTGCACATATTTGAAATGCCTGTATTTATGTTTTGCTTAAGCAAAGGTAGGACATTACTCCTCATGAGTGAAAAACAAAAATCTATAAGTTTTACAGCAGCAGAAGAAATAACGTTGTTGTTCTTTATGTGATCAAAGCCAGTTAAGAGAGAGAAACCAGAAGATACTGGGCATATAGTGAAAAGACTGAAGAAGAGAAAATAGGACCAGTATCTTGGTTCTTAAAGTCTTCTGCATTTAAAGAATAAACTGCGGTAACCATCTTTGCCACTAAACTATTGGAGGATGCAAGCTCTCGACATGATGAAATGTGTTAAAGCACCAGCCTGCTGACTCACGGCTACATTGCATCGAAAGGATCTAAATATTTTATGAAGCATAAAATGAGCAATGAACTATGTAGCACTTCAACACTTGCTTACAATTCCTGCAATTGGAAACTAAAGCACAGCAAATCTTTAAAAGGAGAGGGGAGAAGAAACACCCTAAAACCCAGTACCACTGGCTAATAGCTTGTACAAAGAATTCTGACTCAGTCCATAGAGGAGCAAAACCTAAAGGACGGTAACAAGAGGTTGCAAGGTGGCAGAAGAAACTCACATCAGAACAACAGCACAAAACAAATTTACTGGTTTAGGGCAGTTTTTGTGTCATCACATTGCAATTCCGTCGAGTCTTAGGGCGATGTATAACAGGGAAGCCACAGGCAACTCTGGCAAAGATTTGGTGAAGTGCACACAAGATTCTTTGGACAACGAATCATGCCAGAAGCCATAAAGCTTCATGTTCCTTTCCTTGATCCCCATCACTATAGTGGCTGAGACAGGACTACAAGCAGCGATCAAGGTAATAAATTTGGTCCAGGCAGCACTTCATAAGTGAGTTTTTTTATCTTAGCCTACTTGACAAACATACTGAAGCACAATTTTGGATTTGGTTTTCCCTTCTGATGTTTCTGATGGGTCTTTTCTTTTTCAGTAACTGAATGAATAAAATCACTCTGTGTTTGACATTTCTGATACAGTCCCAAATCCCTATTTTCATTGTGTGCTTCAGCCAAGTATTCCACTAAGCTCTGCAGCTCTGTGGCAAATTAGGGTCCCATCATCCACCTGAGTCTCAATTACCAGCTCTGCTGCAATTAAGCCACAAAATTTGTTAGTCAAAATCACACCGAATGACTCCAGACAGAGCCACCTGCCTTAATCTGGGTCTAGTAAGGACTTTTTCCTAACTATGTTTTTGGCATTTTCTGCAGAACTTGATTATAAATAAGAAAACCCTGGACTTACTTAGAAACATAGACTAATTCAATTCGGAAAACAGCATTGCCTACTGCTCTCAGCCTCTCCTCCCATATCCTTGCCATCTTGGTGGCCCTTTATTGGACTCTCTCCAATATATTAGTATCTGTCTTGCCCTATAGAAACCAAAAGTGAGGAAAATACACAGATGAAGTCTGAGATGGGTTGAGCGGAATGAACTGTAAGCATAAAAAGAGTGGCTATCCAACAAAGAATCAGAAAACCAGCCAAAACCAAATGGTCTTAAAAAAGATAGAAGCTTGAAGCCATAGTTCTACAGTTGTAGGAAACCATAACTTCCTTCCTTAAAAGAAGCACAGAAGGAAATTTCTTAACAGTAACACAAAACCAAAACCAAGTAAGTTACTAAACAAGTAATTATCTTGTTTTAAATCTAGATTTACATCCAACACTCTAATTGTGGGACAGCTAGGAAAGGAGAATGAATGTGTAGAAGATCCACTGTAAATACATCAGGAGCTCAATTCCCAACTCCCATGGCTACAGCTGGCAATAACAGCCCTTTCCTGGTTCAGCAGGGCAGAGTCTGGCTGCAGAAATCCCCATTGTTACCCATATTTCTCCTGACACCAGAAGATTGGTTTGGCTCTGGACAAGTAAGATGTCTCTCAGACTTCCTCCTCACTTGGCATGTTGGTGCTGCAGTAGACAAACTAGCCCACCCCTTAGAATACGTTTAGATTTCTGACTTGTGTTTGCTTTGCAGTTGTGTACAGACATGCACTGTGTACAGGCAGTGACAGGGATATAAATTATTCTCTGAGGAAGAATATATGCTATATTTTATATTTTTCCCCCTCATATTCCAGATTTCAATACAAACAAATAGATGTGAACCTGTTAGGTCTGCAGCAGGTTAAAAGGCTGCACTCTACTGTTCAAAAACGATACTGTGCAACGCTCCTAAAAATTAATCTATTCTTGAACGCTTCCTTTCTTTATGCAACTACATTTGCATATCCTGCAGCTGAAAAAGGCATAATTAGTAATTTGTGATTAATTTAAGCAGGAGCAGCTATAAAAATCTTAGGTATTTACATAGTTCTCATAAATTAGAGTCACAAACTGTAATTTGTTAAATTGAAATTCTGCTAAAAGCTTGAATTTACATAGATGTTCAGATGTTAAAGTGTTGACATGCATTTTAAAATCAACACTGCTGGCACATTCATAATTCATGCCAATGAGCTGGAAGGTTTATTTGGGAAGCTATTTGGACAGTAAAATTATGATGGCCAGTAAGAAACTGCAATTGTAACCACTCTCAACCAAAGAAATCTTGTTTATTAAGAGTTAAAGATGTTTCTATGGAAGATCTGCATGCATGATCCTTGCCAAAACCAGATACTACACTGACTGATGTAGTATAATATCTCAGGCTATTTCCATGTTCCTGCTTCATATTCACTATTTGTAAGAAAAGAGAATGGGAAACGGGTGCAAAAACCTTTCTGGACATGTCAACCCTCTGTACTTGATGAAAGTTCGCAGATGAAGACACCAAATGAGGTGTTCACTTCCAAGAATGGAATATGCAAAATGTAAAAAATCAAACCTGTCTCATTTTAAGATCTGTGTCAGTGCCTCTGAAATCAAACTGAAAGGTCATGTTAAGGTCTGGGAAAGCTCTTTTCTATCATGTTGCAACTGTCAGCGGTACTAATGCAAACAGTGAGATGGTTAATGGACTGAAAGAGAAACACCAAGGCCAGGTCGCCCATTAGTTGACACAAGTCAGCACAGATCTACAGCTAGCTTTATGTCTTCTAAGAGTCTGCCATCTAATGGACTCTAGAAAAACCCTGAATTTTACTTCTTAGCCCTGAATATCAAGAGTCTCCTGGATAGATGAGTGATTTTATTTTTGTCTTCAAATAACACCCTATGTAGCCAGACATGACTCACAAGTGGCTATTCATACTAACATTTGTATGTCTATCGAGAAGTACGATACTATGGAATTTCCTTCTAAAATGTCAACATTATTCTGTCAGAGCAGAAATGGATAAAATAGTTTTGAGCTATGCCTGCTGTATGGATAAGCTAACTGTGGCAAAAGAGGGAAAAGTAAAATACTTCATCAATATTTAGCAATGGCAGCAGGTAGGCTGGTCTGACCATCTTCAGAAATCTCCATGGAAACACTTTTTTTCTGGTACTACTATTTATCCACATGGACCTGGTGAGGCAACATCCTCCCTCTTGAATCAACAGAGGATTTGAACAGAATTGCCTAGACTCATCTCACTTGGCCTGAAGTGCTGACACAGGGAACAGTGTTGCTTTTAACACAGTGAAAGGTGAAGACAGACCACATCAGCCCAGGTAAGATCACAGGTAAGGCTGAAACTCCCTCAGAAGACATTTGGCTCCTTTCTCTCTCTCTCTCATTTACAGAGAATCAGCTCTTTTTGCCATTCAGGTGCCTAAAGGTTGGTGACATGGATTAACACCATTGTACTTCAAAGTAAAACAAGAAGTATGAATTCTTGTCCTACTTTCCAAACCTTTCTTTCAAGTTTCTCACCCCTCTTTGATCTTATTCCTTGTTGAAAAGCTTCATGTGCACATCTCTGGCCGGACAGGGTGCTGGGCCACTTAGCCTAGGTCATGCTTTACCAAGAAAGGTTGGACCAGATGATCATTAAGGTCCCTTCCAATCTGGGATTCGATGATTCTATGATTCTATGATTCCATTATCTCCACATATTCTAACCTTTTACCCACAGTAATGCAATACAAATTTATATCCGTCTTTCATTTTATTGTATTGCCCAGCTTAAGCTTGACGACATTCTGCTAGCATTGCACCCATGTCCATGCCTATATCCAGAGGCAAACTTCCAACAGGATAATCTTCTCTGTCCTTGGTTCCATTTCCACCCAACTGCTGTGCCAGAGCCTTTGCAATCCCCA
The DNA here is from genome assembly GCF_004027225.2 of Strigops habroptila. Lineage (NCBI taxonomy): Eukaryota > Metazoa > Chordata > Aves > Psittaciformes > Psittacidae > Strigops > Strigops habroptila. Next base: position 117,769,861 of record NC_044278.2, on the reverse strand, counting down.
GCAGCTGCACAGTAATCTATCCCTTGTTAAGTCAGATCCTTAGTGAATGCATACGAGTTTGTGTCTGCCTTCATCCCGAAAAGCACCGAAGCAGTTGTATGCACACTAAAGTCCCATCAATGCTTACTTGAATCTGACACCCTTTTTAACATTAAATCTCAAGTATGAGCTAACGCAATGCCCTGGAAACTTGTTGTAACAGTAAACTCCTAATGGGTCCAACACTATGGACGAGTATCATCTGTCCAGCTGGACAGCAGTGCAGTCCAGTGCTGTATTTATCATGGTGTCAATGACATCCAGGAAAACAAACTCTCCAACCAGAAAGACAGGTTAGAAAGCTGACACAATGGAATGTTTGTTTAATCCAGTACCAATGGGTTTAGGCTATCCATAAGGTTTAACAGATGTATGTGATAGCAGCCAAGCTGCTGATTGTAGGTGTTGAGACTACATGTCAATGAAAGCAAAAATTCAATAGAGGGAAAAATACTACATTAGATATAATTTTCAAAGTAATAATTGTCTATTTTTATTTGATTTTATTTACAAAGTATTACATTTCCTTTCTTACTCTATGGCACTTTAGTCGAGATTGAGTCCCACAACCTAGTCTACTGTAAGCTCCTTAGAGAACAGAAAATTACGTTATCAGTGCTTAATTTTCGTGCACAGCTTGCCACAGTGACTAGCTCTCCTCAGAAGAGAAGCTGAGTTATTTGTTACTGCAAAGCATGCCGCTGATAATAAGATTAGAGGTGACGCATGCTCATATTTTCACCACTACCAATAAAGCCCAGCTCCCATGCGTTTAACTGTTCAAATCTTCACAGTGATCTGCTTCGTAAAATGTCAGGCACCCAGGAGTTTCCACAGAAGTCAGCGGAAGCAGCACTCAGCAGTTCTGAAAATAGGTTTTGAAACCAGAATAATCATATAATCTAACATTTTTCATCGTATTGGCCCCATAAAATATGTTTAGATACCTACAAAAACTTTTAGAGACTTTCTTACAGACAGCTGTATCTTTAGAGAAATAAACATTGTCTCTGTTTCTTAGTATTGACACTACTAAATACTGTTACAAGGATCCAGGGATGCATTATAATTTGTATGTATATTTCTTGGAGGTTGCATTGCATTAACTGGCTTTTTCATTGTTTGAGTTGTGAGATTTATGTAGTCAAAACAATATAAATTTACCTCCCTGTTCTAGTTTTTAACTTGTTGCTTAAATACAGTGGTCAAAACCAATTGTTAAATATTGTTTTGATAAGATGTTTGGACTTCTGGAAATGTTTGTTATACAGAAAAGAACATATACAATATAGAGTGACAAACATGTTATTCAGTTTAAGAAATCTACAGTGGACCAATTACCGTGGGTGAAATAGTCAACACTCAATAAGAGCTAAATAATAGCTCTTTATATATCTATTTATTATTTGAATTATGTGTCCATATATCATTGCATCATACCTATTTTTAAGTCACTGCAATAGTTTATCTGGAGGACCATTAAATGTGTCAGTGGTTGCAGTGAGAAGGAGATTAACCAAATTTCTATCTGGAATCATTTAGGCTGAGCTGATACAGGGAGGGAAGGGGATAGTTATAGGGAGAAATGGTCACTGGATGTCTGCTGCTTCTATTAATACATTTTAATACAGAGAAAGAGATCAGCATGTGAATAGCATGCTTACATATACTTTTTATATATGAGATTCTCTGCTCTTCTGTAGCAAGGGAAAAGGCAGACGGTTTCAGTGAGAAATGTACTTTAATGTTTTAATGCTCAGCTGGTAAGAACTGGCACTTGCAGTTGTGGGGGTGGCAAGGTTTAGCATACAGGACCACACAGCATACAGGACCACACAGGGCCACACAGGCAAAAGTGCTTACAAAACATATTAATTGATATATATTCCTACCTGCTCTGAATCCATCACCACTGCCAATACCTAGCTTTGCCTCTTATCCCAGGCACAGATATATTAACAGCCTCAATTCATATTCTTCTGTCTCTAATACCTCTGATGAACAAGCACTGAATAAAACTGTACTGTTGAAATGCAACAGGAATTTGGCTATGGTGAATGTGGTGCCAGAAGCAGATCACACACTGAGACCTGATTGTCTTAAGCAAATGCACTCTGGAAAACACCTTTTTAACTCCCCCAGTTTAGTGGACATACACGTAAAGTGAAAACTAGGGGAGTAGTTTGGCCAGGTTTTGTCCCTATCCCAGAGTTTAACTAGCTCGAGTACCGGCTACAGATGAAGACAGAAACTACCAATTTTCAAGAAATGCTTAAATTCTGAAACGTGGTAGACACTGCCTAGTGTTTTCAAGGATATTTTAACACCTTTTTAGATGCCTGGGGTTTCCAGAAGGCCCAATCCAGCAAGAGATTTCTGAAAGCCACAGATTATTGCCATCAGATCTCCCATGAAACAGATTTATCTGTTTCCTTTCCAGGGCAGAGGTGCCTTCAGGTTGCTCAACCGGAACACAAAAGGTGTAGGTTCAATCCCTCATAGCCTCCAGGAATTTATAAACAGTTTGCAGAACTCATGAATCAGCAAACCAGACATTTGGCTTAGAGCAGGGAAGTTTCTATTCCTTCCTGCTGAACTCCTGCTCCTAAGGAGAAGGGAATGAAGACTTCAAGTGGCCAGAAAAATGGAAGGAGACTCAGCAGCCAAATAGTTATAAAAGTTTCTTGAGATCTTCTTCCTAGCACTTTTCAAATTTTTCTGTTAAATTTACATTATCTGGGAAGCAAGGAAGTTAAGTACTGACTAAAACCAGAAGAATTTTCTCCAACTTAACCAGTTAAAGCAGAATACACACCACAGATAAATATCTGGGCTTTTGTGAGATTATCTGACCCAAAGAAGTCTTTTCGGGCTATACCTGGCGAAATGCACTGAAAGTCTGGTGTCAGCTTCTAAGGAAGGCAAAGAAAAACACTCCAGTTCAAAAACTAACCAAAACTGGGGAAGCTCTGTAGCAATCTTTAGGGTGGTGCAGGTTCATAGCGGTAGATGGAACAGTTCTCTGAGTAAGGTGCAGGCATCAATACCACTGCACTTAATTTACGCATCATACTTGCGTATCTAAATCTATATCCAAATCCAGTCACTCCAGCAGGGGTTTGTTTGATCCCTAATGATTCAGTCTTCCCACTCAGCATGTCATACCTTAAGTACTGTCTGCAGTAATCATCGCCTCCTTCTCTGTGTTTATCTTTTTTTTCTGATGTTACTATTTTTTAACTTCAAATTAAAATCTTTTGGACTCTGTCCCTAGATTAGTTACTGCTGACATCCCCAACCTCCGAATAGCTATTCTTCTAACATTGCCCAGGCCCTATCAAAGATTATAGTTATAATATTTTTATCTGCAGACTCCAACTCTTCGCAGTTGCTCCCGCTCTTGGGAACATTAGACAATCTCATCCTAATTGGTCATATGCTATCTTTTAAAGGTCATACCCATGATTCTTATTCACTTGAGAGCAATTTTTTTAAAGGGCAGGCCTGGGTGCAGATTTATCATCATGTTCCTATATTATTGCTGGATGGAAAACAAGAGAAAACATAACCAATCCTATAGGGAAGTCAGCTGTTGTAAGATTTCCAATGCATAAGACTCTTAATTGAGTTCCAGAAAGTTTTTCAGGGAATGATCCAAACTCTTAAATTGTATTCCATGCTTTGAAACTTTGGACATTTATGCCTAGGTACATGATTTCACTTTTATGAAAGTGATGTTACATCCCAGAGCTGACTTCTTATCTGTCAATCAAGCAGTTCTTTTAATAATATTTGAAAATACGAAAGGGCATTTATTTATCCTTTGAAAGAAGTAATTTAGGTCTCAGCAGGTAATTTGCATATGTCACTAGTTTAACTAAGCAAGGATTAGCAAATTAAAATGTAATTAGATTTTTTGCATAATTTGTCAAAATTATATGCTTTGTGTGAGTGACAGGTGGGCGGTAAAGCTTTTAATACAAAGTGTATTCCAAAAGTTCCTCTGACTTTCTAGGGACTTCGGTGGAAAAGTAACTTCATTTTATCATTTTCTTTTTGTGAGTACAGGTCTGCCAGAAGCTGCAGGTTAATGTAGAGAATTAGACAATAATTTATCATGTTTGTCCAAACTGTAAGACAATTTACTTTTCGCTAGGAGCACTTTAGGATCTTATCCCAAAAAAGCTTAGAGTGTCATCAGGCTAGACAGCCTGTCAGACAAACAACAAAAGAAATGACATTACCATTTTACTAACAGTAAAGCAGAACCCAAAGGGATTATGCAACTTGTTCAAAGTCATGTAACAAAAAACAGGAGGTGGAATTGGATTTTCTGGGTCTCAGAGCAGCCCCTTCACCGCAGTCAGTGCCTTCAAACTCGCCTCAGACTGGCTTTCTCCCAGTCACTGCAACTCATTCAGGTTTGTGCCACATTCAGAACTATGCAAAGAGGTGATTTAGGCTATGTCACCTGAACAAGTTTTTGCAGTATTAAAAACATATAAATTCATGATTTTATATATTAATCTCATGGAATACCAAAATAATGGAATGTCAGAGAAATGTTTTGGTAAATCTCATGTGAGTTGTCTGTATTTGGTTACCCTTCCTAGAAACTGCTTCATCTCATATACGTGTGCTCTCTATTTGATATGTTGACATGAGATACTGTAAAAAGGCGTTTTAACTGTGAGGCAGCCAAAAAGAGAAGGCTCCTGACTCTTATTAGTCACACAGTCTTAGAGCATTTTCTACATTGTGTAACAGCACACTGCAGGGTACTTCTGCAGAGGCTTCTTAAATTTGACTAATGAACTGCCACACTTGCATTATTAACAGCATCTACTCATTAGACAGCTGATCTACCTGAAAATGAAGGTATGCTTAATATCAGGGTTCTTAAATCATCAAACGTTGAAAGCATTGCAAAGTGCTAGGGAGACCTCAACGTATTCAGTCTTTAGTTCACTCTAAAATGTTTACTGTTCACAGTAGTGCATCTACTTAATATTTGTATGGCATCATTTTGAGAGGACAGTGAGAAATGTGTGTTGCCTTTGCAGAAGGAAAGAATACATGGAAAATCAGCTTGGGCTCATGGCCTGATCCAAGACACATCACAGGTCAATGGAGCATGCACTGATTTTAGTGGATTTAGGCTATGTTCTGTGATGAAAGGAACAAGGGACTACTCTACAGAAACAATCCTGAATATTACAGATTCTAGCACAGGACGAAGTGCAAGGATAATGCTGATGGCTCATTTTCTTGATTTGCTGCCACCATGTCTCCACAAGGAAGGGATGCTGCATTAATGCAACCCAGCTTCTACAAAACCCACAACCGATAGAGAAGTAGCAAAAAAAGGTTTCAGTGTTTTTCACTGGCTAGCATCCACAGCGGACATCCTAAGAGCTGTCTGTCTACTTAGATATTGGAATGAGAGAACACCAGCCACAGTTACTGTATTTCCACACTGATCCAGCCAGCAGCTGTAGGTATTCCTACCTGTTTTAAACTGATAAAAGTAAAACAATGGTCTTTTTCTGAAATACATTATATTATTACCTGGGCTAGATTTACTAATCCAGAAAGCCCCTTTTGACCCTAAATGTCAGTGTAGAGTAAATAGCTTAGACTAATACATAGGTTTTGGCTGACTGGATTATGAGGAAGTTTCAAGAAGAGTTTGCAGTGTGGATGTAGGGTATCATGAAAATACCTTGTATGCAGCTAGGAGTAAGATTCAGATTTACACAGACTAGAAGCACAAGACATATCTCCTAAAATAGGTATTCGCTTGCTAAGGGTTCCACTGAGGCTTGAAGGATGACACAGAGTGCCATTATAAATAAGCTGTTGTCTGCTCAGCTTTGGATGACAAATTTAGGTGGTACAATGCTTTGCCTTTTGCAATACATCATTTTCTTACAGCACGCAGTGGTTTAGGCAAAACTCTGCTCAGTTGCTAAAAACTCAAAGGACAATTAGCAGAGGTAAGACAATTGTATCTGACAGTTCTAGAATCATACAAACCCTGTTGAGTTCCCCAAAATAATAGTGGCAAGTGAATCAGAGCTATTGTGTATGTTTGGTATTTGTTTATAATTTAAAGGATAACTTATATCTCCTAATGTGCAATAGCAGAAGTGATTATATTATCCCACAGGTGCCTGTTTTCAGTGCTGGAAAGAAATAAGGAAGTTGTGATTGGAGAAGAAAAAATAAAGGTTTTTTAAAAGAGCACCAGAGACAGCAGAGCTGTGTGGCTAATATGGCTCCTTGTGCAAGAAACGGTAATGTGGCCACTTTCCAGCAGGACACTAGTTCTCACTTAGATTAGAATCATAGAATTAACCAACATCAGCTACTTCTGCATCTGACGGTTTAAATTATCATCTACACAAGGTGCACAGGCTGCCTTCTAAGATATTTTCCACTCTGGAATAAAATACACAAGCAATCCTCTCTTTTCCTCTCCCCTATGCTTAGTAACATTGCATACAAGAGAGCAAGGCTAGAGTTGGAGTTCGGTTAGAGTTGCTGTACTGTAACCAAAACCTGAACACTTTAAAGGAAAGAAATAGGTACGACCCTGAGCTGGTGGCTCGGGGCTGTCCTGGTGGGCAAATACGTATGCCTGAAACCCAGAGGGATGCAGCTCAGCTCAAGGCTTATGCTTTTACTATTTTTCTATGGCTAACACGAGGTGGCTATAGACCAATTACTTTGACTTTGAGCAACAGGTTACTCAATGTCATGCTTAGAGCCTTACTCTGAAACACCCACTTCTCATGTACTACAACAGAAATTATCATTTACACAAGGGTCACAGGGGGCCATGGTCCCGACAGTTATTCAAGTCCTTCATTGCACCTAAATAACTATTACAGAACTCTGAATTTGGGTGAATAATCCTTCAGTAGCTCCCGTCCACCCAAAAGGAATACAATAGTGCTACTTACACACCATCTCCATGTCCACAGTCAAACACATGCTTAAAGTCCTCTTTCTCAAGGAAACATTAAACACAGTAGGATGAAGAAGATAAGGAAAATGAAGGGAAGGGAAGGAAAAGCACTAGAAAATGTTCTCAATTCATATATCAGAAGGTATGTCTGAAACTGGTGAAGGCCACCCAATCCATGGGCATTGTAGAATGAGTTTATAAATGTACAGGAAGGACAGAGTAGCTTATATACTTTGACAAATGAACTCATTTAAATAAAATGATAAATAAATTTACAGTCAAATCAGATATATATCTTGACTGATCAGGAATTAGTAGAGACATGTTTTGGGACTGAAATACCAAGCATATGTAAGAAATCTTCATTACTAGGATGAAAAAGGTTCTGGTAAAACAGTAATAAACTAAGAAATGTTAAGAGTTGTGAGGACAGGAAACACAACAAAAATAGAAGACATCAATTATGCTCAGTAACTATGTAGATGTCACATCACAGAATGATGGTGAAACTCTATCTTAGGTATTTTAAGTGCCTTCCTCAGGGATCATGTAGTTAAGGATACCAAAGGGAAAAAGCAGCACTTGACTTGACCCAGGATAGAAAAAAGGCACTGATTTAAAATATAATTAAAGAACATCTTTGTTACAGTGCACGTAAGATGTTTAGAGTTAAAAATCCTCATAAGTGAATCAAGAACCAAAAGACCTACTACAAGAGCTTTTCATTTCAAAAAGGGTGACTGGTACACAGGCTTGTTACAAAGGAATTAGGAGCTAAAATGATTAAGGACATCATCATCTGCACTCTAAGCAAGTGTAGGTCAGTCAGAAAGTTGTATGGCAATCAAAAAACCCTATAGAAAGACCATAAAAGGACAAACAAATAATTAAAAAGCCAGTAAGATGGGACAGGAGAACAAAAGAGGCTATATAAAGTTATGACATTCCTTAAGAAAGCTATGCTCATGTTCAACCAAGGACACAAATATAAGCAGGAAAAACATAAAGGCCGACCCAGTTCTGAAAATGAATTTGCTAAAGGTATAAAAACTAATGTGGTTTGGTTGTTTGGTTTTCGTTTTGGTTTTTCACACAAACCAAAGCAGAAAGTTCTCCTGCTAGCTGGTAGAGCCAGTAAGCAATTCAGACATCAAAGAAGCACAGATTGGTTGAAAGTATAATACTTAGCAGAGCTACTGGATACCTATAAAATATGATCAATACTGGGTAACAGGAAACAGAGGCTATGCCAAAGCCAGCCATGTAATAATCTTTTTATTACATGTTTGTAGTTCTTTGAAGGTATCAAGAAGCAGGTTGCTAAAAAAGGATCAGTTGCTAGTACCTGTCTCCTTGGATGGCCAAAAGCTTTTAATAAATCTCCTATTAATGATTCCTACAGAAACTAAGCTTCTATTATACAGGAAGAAATAGATCTTCTAAATTAATATAAATAGGTGAAAATATCGAAAACAAGGTTTAGGAATAGATTATCAGTTTTGAAAGTGTAAGGAAGATTACCAGTAAAGTCCCACAGGGACTAAAGACCACCAGAATGTTAGAGACTTGTGCTTGTAACTTATAGTGGTTGACATCTTCATAAATTACCTAGGAAACAAGTTAATAATGAGGTAATAAAGCTTGCTGATGAAACTAAGCCCTTTAGAACAATAAAACTGAAAAACTGATTGAGAAGAACGGCAGATTCTGTGATGATACTGACAGTACCATTTATCTGACTAAATCTGTGCATTTGCAGTGCTTGAAGGCTTCCTTTTCACAATATGTCGAAGGAAACAGGTTCATGGAGTCACTTATCTCACTGTAATGCAGGGTGGCATAAATATTCCCTTAAAAATGCCAGTTTGTTTCCATATTGGTTATAACGAGAGCCAGTGCCAAAGAGCTCAGATGTCACCAGACAAATCTCACCTCGAAAGACCTGGACATAAAATGTCAGATGGGATTTGATATAATTATTTACAAAAAGAGGTATCAGATAAACAATCCTAACTTTGCACACAAAACACAGAGTATTACCTAGCTATTACCACTCCTTAAAGCTGCTCTAGAAATGTTTTGACCTGGCCACATTACTCATATAATGTGTTAAATAACAAGCTTGATATCACAATGAGCTAAGATTAATTTATTCCTACTGAAATCCAATGGTTCTGAAAGAACACAGCACCTGGCTAGATCAGGCTAAAAGGTAAGTTACCACAGACACAGGTTCACATTTTCTTTGGCTGAGAGTGATTTGAAGAGGAATACTGCTCTAATGAAATCTGTAGATCCCATTAGATTTACTAGAGCTGTAGCCATACAGCTTACTATCATATCGCTTGCTAGAAGTGGTTTTGTGTGCACCTTGCACTTCACATCACTAACTCCATGATCAGACATTTGCAGTTCCTAAAACATTTCTTTACTGGCCAGACAAGAGATCACATACTAAGGTGTCTTCCCTTGCTGCCCTGCTCCTGGCAGGAAAAATTGGATAGAGATAAATCCCTGTCTCTCCCGCTGCCAGAAACTGTTTTACCCACAGGTTGACAGATATCTGTATGGAGACTCCAGAAGCGATATGCACTTATGACTGACCCTTGTCACAGTAGGCCAGCAGCCAGACATCATGATGCTCTTGCAATGGAGGGAACAATACTAGTGGGTTATCAGCTCAGTAAGCAAAGAGCATTCAAGAGATGACCAGAAGAAAGGAGCAGGTAAAAGGAACATGTATTATGTTTACTGAAGATTGCGCTTCCTCCAGAGTAACAGCAATGCCTTTTCCTTTTATTTTTTCCATTTGAGTTTGATCACAACCCATGCAGATGTTGTTTCATGCTTCAGGTGTTTAAACAGACTAATTTTAAGGATGTCCATGGGGCATGCATCTTTTAGCACTCTGAGCAGCTTTTCACACTTCTGCTCTCTATAGGCTTTGGAAAATACTGCTTTACACTTAAGATGCTTTTGTTAAGTGGCCTGGAAGCAGGAATTCTGTCCTGTCATTTTAGTGCATTTAGACTTAAGCTGAAAGTAAGGAAGCCTTGAGAAAGACAGTTTTTCCCATTTTAGAAACCTATCAAATATTTCCTTTCTAGTTAGTTAACATGAACAATATGGACAATTCACAACTGAACTACGTATGTAGCTCTTTTATCAAACTGCATTTATGAGAACAATTACTTTAGTGAAAGACAGGGGAAAAAGTATTATTAGGACACCCTAATAGCACCCTGTCCCAGTTGTATGACCTTGCACTTGGCCTTGTTGAACTTCATGAGGTTCGCACTGGCCCATCTTTCAAGCATGTCAAGGTCTCTCTGGATCCCATCCCTTCCCTCCAGCGTGTTGATATGACACCGCACAGCTTGGTGGTGCACTTGCTGAGGGTGCACTTTATCCCACTGTTCCTATCACCAACAAAGACTGCAAACAAGATTGGCCCCACCACCAACCCCTGAGGAAAACCACACATCATAGGTCTCCACTTGGACATCAAGCCATTAACGACAACTGAGTGTGACCATCGAGCCAATTCCTTATCCAACCAGTGGTTCATCTATCAAATCCTTGCTTCTCCAATATCTTTTCAGTCTTAAATGTCTGTGTGCTTCTCCTTGGGAAATTCAAAATAATCAAGTACTTCTGCTTTATGCATCAGCTTTAGACACTCAGGCTTGCAGACTCTGCTGATGTCACTGGTTTCGTGGCCCCACTTTATTATTGATCTAAATCTCAGTATTCCTCAAAACTGCTTACTCCTCCTCAAGGATTGATTAAGAGTCCATTAATTCCCAGCCAAATTATCATTAACTACTTATAAGGATAAATAATCTGCAGGACTGCTAATCCAATCCCTTATATGGAGTAGGAACAAGTATATAAAACCACCTTCAAAATTTCATGTCACACTTATTCTTAAAACTCTAACGAAGAAAGTTCCTCTATGTTATTATACTGGCAATGCATTAGTTTAATACATTCCTTTATTATTACAATTTCTGTAAAAATAAATAACAGTTTTTCCCTCTTTTCTCCTTTGGACCACGGAGAACAATGAAGTCCTCTCTACAACAGAAAACATACTCAACTTTTCCGGGAAAAAAGAAATGTAATTCACTTCAGTGTTTCCATTTAGATTGTGTTTTCTCATGTGCTGATCACTGATGTTTGGTTTACTCTGTCTTATCTATTACTTGTCTACACCTGTGTTAAGGTATGTTTCCCAACATTTCACAGAGTATTTAAGTACCAACTGAAGCAGAATAATTACTTTAGACCTGTATGACAGTCCTATAATTTTATTCTTATATATATTTCAGCTTACTTGCAAAGCTATACCAATAAATAAAAGCAGAATAATTACCTCTGACCTCCTGAAATTCCTATTAATCTATCTGTACCTAAAATTCACCTTTCTTGCAATGGTATCATATTAAATTAATCTGTATCAAAATTTTTGTTTGGATGAGGAACTGAGAAGTGGATTTCCAGCCATTTCTGTTTATCGTGCTTTTTTCATCATCAGACAGTATACACTGAATTCTCTTAGGATGAAACTCACTGGAAGCTTTGCCCAGGAGCACATTTAAGCACAAGTGCTTCAGCTGGCTTTAAGATCACAGGAAAGCATAATCTAGCCCCTCCTGGAAACACTTTTTGTTGACTTTGTGTTTTCAGCATTTTTTTCTCAATCAAAATCATTTATTCTGCGCAGCACTACTTGCTAATGTAAACATAGCTATTTTGGACTTCTGCTTGTTTCAGGCATATGGGCATATTTGTATCAGCATCCTCTCCAGCCTGAAATAATCCTACATCAAAGCTCCTCTGGGGATCCATGTTTAAGTGACTTAGTGTTACAATGGAAGCTGATGGCAGAATGGAGACTTGAAAACAAGTATCCCAAATCATAAGCCACTAGCTCATCTTTCCCTCTGTCACATTAGCAAATGAGACTTTGCGGGGGGTTTGTTTTGTTTTTCTCCCCTAATGCTGTCAGATAAAATTAGATAGGCATATTCCATCTGATGATCTGCTATTGCAGGGAATATGCCTTGACTGACAGAGGTTTTTCCTATTAGCTTTATTGTATTCTTCCTCAGTGTTGAGGAGAACGTTCCCCCCCCTTTTTAATGTATCATTAATTTTAGTTTACTTTCTGTATCAGGACACCAAGATTCAGTTATCTGAAATCAAATTTTAATCGAGAATCTTCCATATACACAGTTGTACTGGACCAATCTTTTATTAGTCCAGTACCGTTAGGCTAATGCAACACTAATCTGATTTTACAACATAATATAAGCTGGAGGAAAAGAAACATTAAGTGTTGTTTGTCAAAAAGAGTGATCTTTATTAGCTCTGACCTTTCTCGAAGCCAACACAATAAAAAGGTGAGTGTCATTTTTACACTTGCAAAGATTAGTTTTGCTTACAGTAAGCAAAATATGAGTCTCTCCAGGGGCTTCAAATTCTCACTGGAAATAATTGAATCTCATTATCAAGCATGCTCTATGAAGCTCTTATGATTTGCCCCAATTGACTATAAAAAGCATGTTCCTACTTAGAGCACTACCTTTCCAACCTCTGCTGCTACATAGTACTAGTGAAGTGACCTTTTGTGAAGACTTAAAGTACCATGTAATTAACTTTTTTCTATGTACAGAGTTAAGACTTAATGAAACTGTGAGGTTAAATGTCAATAAGTCCTTTTCAAGCATTTTTATATTACAGTTCTTGGCTCTCAGATGTTAATGATACACTTTCTGTACCCATTTGTTTTTAAAAGCAACAAAAAAAACATAGCGAATTTGCACTGCAGTGCACAACACAGTCCAATTCCAGTCTCTGAACAACCCCAATCATCAAAGAATAGCTCTGAAATGCAAAGCAATAAGCTGTGTTGGAGGTTATTTTACGATCCTGATCCAAAATCCATTGAAGTCATGGAAATGTATTGTACTTGAGGTTTCCACATATGTAGTCCTGTACAATTTCGCTTTAACATTCAGAGCAGCTGCGTAAGACCTCTAGATGGTCATCAACATCTTTTTGCAAGACCAGTAGTTGATTTGCACACTTCTGAAGCAAAGTGATTACCCCAGAAATAGTCATGCATAGATAGCAATTTCATCAGTGGTTTAAAAGTCTTATTAACGGGTTGAGTGAATATTGTTTTCCGCACATCTGAGTGATACTTGAATCTCCCGTTTCTCCCATCATTTTTTCCATTCAATTTCAAGATCTCTCCCTGACTATAGGATTTTTAGGGTACAAATGCTCATGTTTACCCAAGCACTCTGAATTCAACTAGGAACAAGTTGAATCAGACACTCTAGGAGTTGTTTCCTCCTGTGTAGCACAGAAGCTGAATGTATTTCTTGACTGAATTAGACCCATAAATATTAGCTTCTAAACTGCAGATACTATTGTATCTCAGTGACATATCAACTTAATAAACCTCTTGTACCCAGACTGTAATGCCTAAGTTGACATGCACAGAATTTAATAGACAATTCTAATTAAGACAACGAAGAAAGATCACGTTTCTAGGGCAATTTTGCATATTGTTTTTTGTTTTTAAATTCTATTGACTAATACATTTAAGGCAATTCTAAAATCCACATGTAACTGGAATTAATGAAAGCCACATTCCTATCTTATCAGCTGGTTCACCTCATACATTTTATAATATATACCAGTGATTTTTATTCATATCTCACCCTAAAAAAACCCACAAAAAACATGCTGTAAAGCTTGCCAGACCAGAGCCAAGCCCAGTTTTTCATATGCATCAGGACAGCAACTGAAAGTGTATACAGCAATCAGGAGCAGTGAGTTGTTATAATGAACTATTTTAAGCCAGCTAGGAGGCAACAGGATAGAGGCCAGAAAGTGAAGGGTAGAAAATAATCTGCTGAGTCCCCCTGACTCCATAGAATGAAGTGACCTTCTGAAAAAAGAAGAAATAAAGAAAAGGAAACAGATTTCTGAAACAGCTAGAAAGGAAATCTTAAATTGCATGGAAATTGTGCTTCAAATATCTTCTAGCCCATGGTGCCACAACATATGAAAAGGCCAATTGCTTCAAAATACATCCTTCCATGTTTTCAGGGAAAACGGCTTTTATTATAAACAGCAGTGCAGAAGTGCTTTTGGGAACCTTTACAATACCAGTGCTCACACACCTGTCTCTAGCACATGAATCGGGTCCCAGCAACAATTACAAAGTATTAGGGAAGGAATATTGCAAATTATAACTAATACATTGCTTACTGGCTACCGGAACTGCAGCATCCAGAGCGATCTTGACAGGCCTTGGAGGTGGATCCATGCAAGCCCCATGAAGTTCAACAAGGACAAATGCAAGGTCCTGGACCTCCGTCAGGGTAATCAGCACAAACATAGGCTGTTGGAGACTGAATGGAGCAGCCCTGAGGAGGATTTGGGGTGTTGGGTGAGGAGAAGCTCCCCATGACCCGGCTTCAGTGCGTGCTTGAGCCCAGAACCCCTCCGTGTGCTGGGCTGCACCCCCAGAGCGTGAGCAGCAGGTCAGGGAGGGGATCCTGCCCCTCTGCTGCGCTCTGGGGAGACCCCCCCTGCAGTCCTGATCCAGCTCTGGGCAACAGCACAGGAGGGACGTGGAGCTGCTGGAGCGAGGCCAGAGAAGGCCCCAGAGCTGCTGCGAGGGCTGGAGCAGCTCTGCTCTGGAGCCAGGCTGAGAGAGCTGGGCTGGGGCAGCCTGGAGAAGAGAAGGCTCCTCAAGGCGACACCTTAGAGCAGCTCCAGTGCCTAAAGGGGCTCCAGGAAACCTGGAGAGGGGCTTTGGACAAGGGCCTGTAGGGACAGGACAAGGGGAATGGCTTTAACCTGCCAGAGGGGAGATTGAGATGAGCTCTGAGGCAGAAGCTCTTCCCTGTGAGGGTGCTGAGGCGCTGGCACAGACTTTTCCCAGAGAAGCTGTGGCTGCCCCATCCCTGGCAGTGTTCAAGGCCAGGTTGGACACAGGGGCTTGGAGCAACCTGCTCTAGTGGAAGGTGTCCCTGCCCGTGGCAGGGGGTTGGAACTGGATGAGCTTTAAGGGCCCTTCAAACCAGCCTGGGATTCTGTGATTCTATGAAATTACTCCTGAGTTAGGAGACTCTGGACATCCAACACTAAATACCATGTATCAACACAAGGCAGCACACACCATCTCACGCAAGAGGGATCCTACGCCCTTCTTTCTCTTTCTTTCAGAAACATGTCCATTCAGTTTGAAGCTTAGCACTTTGTTCTAACACTGAGCTTGACATATTTAAAGGTTTGACTCGCAATCTACATATTACCTGTGCATTTCTTTCTGTTCTATACAAATAATCATGCCAACGGTGAGAGTTAGAGAACATTAAGGACACAGGCATTCTGTAATCTATTATTTTAGGCTAGAATCTAGGGAAATCTTCCATGTCACATGAAGGATCTGATGGATACCTCAGTCGCAACACTAAAAAACGAGTCTAATTGGTAATTGGAGAATTTTTCCATTCTTCCCAGACTCCATTCCCCAAGGTAGAGATGTGGCTTTTACATCCGGTCTAATCTCATCCCTTCAGAAGTTAAATACCAAGCCCTCCTAAACAATGTGACCATGGTGAGGTTACAAATTCTGAAACAGGAGGCGTCTGTTAACTTTCACAACCAAATCACAGTGTTTACAAGGGACAGTCACACAAATACAAAAGAAGTGCTCTTGTGTCAAAAATTAATGCTGCATTTTTTAATGCAATGTAAAGGAAGTTTCTCAATAGGAGCAGTAAAATTATCCTGGATTTTTGGAAGTGTTTGGGTTTGGGTTTGTGGTTGCTTGGGGGTTTTTTTCTTGTTCGTTTTAAGCAAGCAAAAAGTCCAAATGAAACAAAAATCTTCTTCAAACATTACTATCTATTTCGATCTATTTCTACTCTCTCAGGAGACATATGAATATTAATATTCATCTTCTAGCAGTTAAAAAAATAAGCAGCAAGTGCCTATAAGCATATGATTTATATACAGAGACACAGCATTTATAGACATCGTAAGCTCAGACTGCAAAGCAGACAAACCAGGTCAGATATAACATAAGCGCAGTTAAGAAAGCTCCCAACAGAGACTGCAGTCTGACCCTTTTATATTCCCACCTACCCACTAAGATTTGAACTTTTACATAAGATATCCCATAAACTTTTCCAATTTTTCACCCATAAATCAAACTTTATTCTCAGACGCATTTTGCTTTAGGATCACGTTGCATCAACACAAACAAAGGAATGTTCTTATTTCTGTGCTCCTGAAGGAAAACTGCTGTTGAATATTGTGCCTTATTCTCTTTATTAATCTAATGGAAATCTTCAAGAACTTCTCTTGAATGTCATTAATTCCTTATCTGAATATGAATTATGAACGACTAATAAATCTGTTGGAAGTGAACTTAAAAACCCAACTTGATATAAGTGTCCTACAAGAGAAACAGAAAGCAAGGCAGGGAAAAAATTATACTAAACATTATCTCTGACAGAGCAATTTTCATCTCTACATGTGAAAATTCATTACAAAGGAAGTTAATTATCATTATTACCACTTTCCTTTCAGATTGGCAAGCTTAGTCAGAAAAAAGATTATATAACTCAACAGAGATCCAAGCGGAAAAGTGAGGGGAAGAACCCGTGTCTCTCTGAATACCTGCCTGTTTGTTTGTAACTCAGCCAACCATGAAATAACAGAAAGACATTTGGGGAATGGAAATGTAGCAACCAGCACATCACTGCACACATGTCAAAGCATGTCCAAAGTGGCCACCTTTACTCAGACCTCTCCATTTTCCCTATGTCTGAAGCGCCAGCTGAAAGAGGAGGCCATGAGGGCCAGTTTGCAGTATTATACTTGGACTAGCTTTTGATAAAACTGTGCAGATAATACTCAGAAACAAAATAGTAAGACCTATTCTTTGAATTGTTAGTGATTTTCTTTGTGTTATTTATAGTTTCCCTTTTTGTCTCACTTGTAATGTGCAAAACATTCTTGATTGTGATTTTAAATCAGTTGCTGCATATCTCTGATTTCCTCTGCACAACTGCATGGTGCTGCATAGCTTGGAAGATCAAAAGCTACATACAAAAGGATAGAATAAACCTACTGGCTTTTTTCCTGCACGTTCAGCAGTAACACCTTTTCTTGATGCTGTTTTTTAGACAAGAGAATTCTTCTGAGATTAATAGCACCCAGTAACACAAAGCCACAAGTACAGGTGATATTAGAAACTGCAGACTCCCAAACCATCCTGGTTCTGTGCATTTATGTTGCCACCTCTACTTTTCACTGCCTTTTGTAGACTAGGAATTGTTCACAGCCAAGTTACAAAGGCAGCTTTCCTTCTGCAAAGCCATGAAATGTTGCAGTCTTCTAAAAACTCTCAGAAACTATTCAGCAAGAACTGTGATAACATTATTCTTTCCCATTAAAGTGTGGTTTCAATGAAAATCTTACCATTAAGCATCAGCTTGTAAGTAGACCTTGATAATACCTGTGCAGGTCTGCCTGCAAGTAGAGACACACTGTAGAAGAAATTTACATTAACCTTAACTTTGTCTGTCACTAGAGCTCTTCAGAAGAAATCTCTTTGCTTCACTCGGTGTCCCTTCCTGAGGGTTTTCTCTCTCTAGCTTTCTTTCCTTCTTTCCCTGCTTTTCTTTGTCTTCCTTTTCACCTATTTTTCACATCTTCTTTTGTCCCACCATTTTCTCCTCCTCTCATTCATCTCACTGACATACTTTTATTAACATCACACCACACACTGTCAGATGGCACGTCACCCCTGCTCATCATATTATCAAAACAGTAGCAATACTTTTAACCTTTCCTTTCTGTAAAAACTTTTCTGAAGAAAAAGTTCTCATGTTCTGAGGGCATCAAATTGCTCTGTAAACTCTGATTGTCATGGCTTGTGTACTCTGACATTTATATCTGCTGATACTAACAATATTTGTAAGTAACAGGATACTATTTCAGATTCAGATTTTGGAACAACCCTGGAATTGTTCACTGTATGAGCATCAATGTTCCATATTCATGTTAGTGCCATGGAGATCACTTGGGCTTTCTCACCACTTTCTTATAATCCAGGTCTTTTTTGGAAGAAGCAATGAAAGATTATCAAAATACTCACACTAGCTGATGGCAAGAAGCAGAACAGCTCGAGCTCTCGTCACATCAACTGAGCATCCAGCTACTTTCATCATCACACTAAAGCTAAGCTTTACTCAATCATCTGTTAACAACATTTATAAGCTCCTTAAACACTCTGAGGTGTACAACAGAGTATGATTTTGAGAAAGGCACTTTTCAAATTGCGTCTAGCTATAAATCAAGCAGCTTATAAAGGGTTCAGTAGTGACTTCTCATAATCAACAAACTGCTTTTGCGAGCAAAGCCTTCGATTAGAAAGTCTTATTGCTTGGGGAAGACATCTGTTCCTGAGAGCAACTCAGGCTTCAGGAACAAATACTACAAAAGGTAACAATCTACAAAAGTTTCGTTATTCAAGAATTAAAACCAAGCATCTATTTCACTGTATTTCTCTACCTTGACCCAGGCACACACAAGCTCTGTGGTTTGTTCGCTGATGGTGTCAGCAGCTGACATTTCAAGAATAACCTGAGAAATTAGTGCACTCCTGCAGGCCCCTACCAGCAATTCCTATACGTCATCCAAAATAAGAGGAACTTTGAGGGGTCTTTTTAGTTCAGTATTATTCTTGAGCTTATCCTCTGGCTTAATGTTCCCATTTAAGTAATATAATACATCACTTCTAAAATAGGGGAGAAATATTTATTCCAGCTACCATTAGCTAACATCCACGGACTGTACATCTGCTGTCAAGAAGGGAGCATGCAATGGCAACAGAAGAACTGTGACATCGTGTTGAAGAATTTGGAATAAAAGTGGAGCTTTGCTTCTTTTAAAAAGCCAGATAATTACTTAAAGGCTATCTGAGTTAATTAAATGTACCATTTGGGGGAAAAATTAACCACAAGGAAAACCATATGGATAATTATAAATGAGATATAAACACTAATTATAGTAATATAAGTTCACTTAAATCTCGCATTCAATTTTATTGAGCCTATATGAAGAACAAACATAGTCCGCACTTTCACAAGATGATAGCATTGCCAGCAAGAAGTTCACAACCCCAGTCCAACCCTCACTGTTCACTGCTTCCAATTTAGTCATCTCAGTGAGGCAGTTAACCACAAACCCACAAATAGCTGTACTAGCACAAGAGAGACCAAGGCAAACAGCACTCTGGAAAGACAAGACTGAAGAAACATCCTAAGCTGTCTTTGTATGCCAAGTGAGCATCTTGTGAAACGATATCCTAAAGCAGATCCATAGAGGAATTTCAGTTACGGTGATAAATTGTCTTTACTAACACTTTGTGGCTGCTCGCGTCCTGATATGAAGCCTGTAATGCTGAGTTAGCTCTACACCTCAGAGTCTGATTGAGAAACGGCAAATGTTAACCAGAAGAGTGTATCGTAAACCCTCCACTTCACTGCCTCCTGAGCACATCCTGGGGCTCTGCTTATATGTACCAGATCTGCTGGGCTGGAGTTAATTTTCTTCACAGCAGCCATATTAAGTTTCTATGAAGAATTTAAGAAAAAGCAGTTTTCCCACTGCTTTGTGCATGCACTGCATGTCTTTATCCAATCACTCAAACTCTCTGTTTGCAGAAGGATTCATGGACAAGTTCATCGGAACAGTGATCTTCCATAGTAAGCACAATGGTATGCAAGTTGATCAGAGCAGGAGCTTTGAAACTTTCAGACTGCACCATTTTATAAAAGAAGAAACCATCTTCTTTTTTGATATTTTTAAGTGACAGTACTCTTGGTACTATGATCTGCAGAGATCCTAGTCCTTACACTAATGAGATTAGACCTGCTTTGGTAGACTTCCCCTGGGGCCCTTTACGCAACGGACTTCCTTGGCTGGTGTTTCTATATGGGATAAGGTTGGTTGTAATCACTCATTTCTTTACCCCATTAAACCACTGGATACCCACAGAAAGGTAAGAGCAAATGCACAGAGAGAGGTGCCTTCTGGCTGTTCATATGTAGACATCTATAACGAAAATCATAATCTTAGGCTCCATACAAAGACGTAACAGACATGTTGTCACAGCCTAAAATATACATTTTTCAAATTCTTCCTAAATTTGAGGCAGAATAATATGAGGCATTAATATATCTTTTTTGGATCTAACCTTCACTTAAATGTATGAAGGCTCTATTTTGTAACATCCAAAACACATCTTTATATGTATATATATGATGTTACCGATCACACTGAAAACAGCCCCAAAGTGAGTCTACTTAAAATCTGGAGGTATTTTCATTCCACATGATAAACTACATTTGATGAATGTTTGCATTTTATTTACTGAGAAGATCACATTATTTGGCTGAACTTTAAAAGCAAAACCATATCTGAAGGCTTGTTTCAAAGCCTTGCTCAGAACAGCATTTAAGCTTTAAAGAAATGAATGCCTTCGCTAATAAATATCCCTGGGACTCCAGTTTATACTGTACTGAATTGTTGGCTTAAACAGTGGTGCTTTTCTGAACTGCAAGCTGAAATCCAAGTGCTCCTTTAGGGTCAACATCTCCCCCATGTATTGTGTCAGCACTCCTGTTCAAAATCAGCAATAGCTTGGTGTATATATGCAGTAGCAAGGGCAAAATTGAACCTTGTATGAGCATTGTGAATCATATCTAGTGTAATATGCACTGATTCAAACAGTAACGTTTCATTATCAGAAGAATCTGAAACACGGTTTTGAATATTTATTTAGATCTTTTTATCTTGTGCACAACCAGCACGGCACTAGCTAGCACACAATGTTCAAACTTCACTGTTTTATTATTCGACCACTGTATGCAGTTATAGTTCTAACCTATTCTCTTTCATCTGTATTACACTCATCAAGAGAAAAATATCTGGGGACTCCTGTGGGAATTGTGTTTTTCTCCACCACCAGCTATTTTAAAAGCAAATATTTCCCCTAGATAATAAAATGAAAACAAAACAAAACAACTTCTAAACACTTTTAATAGGCAAAGTAGCAATGCAGCATTTTCTGAAAGACTGGCACTAAAAATCTCCTCGTAAAGTTTCAAAATAAAGATTTGTATGTGAAGTTCTCTTTTTCTTTTTAATGCAGTAATACCAGTGTCAGGGTATCCTGACACATGTTCTGAACTTCCAGAAATGATTTCACAGATTGGAAGGTAGAGAAGTTAATGGTTTCTGATAAGGCGTTATTACACTGCAACGAGATTTTGTTTCTGATTTTTTTCAAACCATCTCAAGCAAAATAAACCCCACGAGTGGTTTATATCTTAACCAACCCACTGCTTTTGAGATGTTTCTATGAGAATGGCTAGCTCTTTCATGTTTCAGAAAATACTGACATTAATATGACAATTTCTCCACTGTTTTCCTCTTACCATTTCCTTGAGTCATGATGACTTCCCATTTATTCTATTTCATAACTGAACCATAGTGATTAAAGGGGTTATTGCCAACAATTCACCTATCTGTTGACCTCGTGGTCTCAGAATCTCTCAATTTCTGTTCAAACCCTCCAAGTGACAGAAATACTTTCACCTTCTCTCAGAGTATCTGCCAGTGACCTTCAGAAACAAGCATTTTATCTACAATTTGGATTTATACAGCTCTCAACTCCCAAACATGGGATCAGGTAATCCTTCAGTCTCTTGAAGGACATCTTTTGTCTTCTTCTATGAAGATCAGGCAGTAGAGCCAACACACAACAGAGCTATCTACTGTGTCAATAAGGCATTTATCTGGACACTGTTTTTCAATTAACATGACAAAGTTTTCTTCACATTTATGGTGTCACGTAAATGCCTGCCAGTGATAAAGAGAAATGGTTTGATCGTGGCTTCTAAAAGTCTACATGGGAGAAATACTTTTTACAGCAAAGGGTTTTTTAATCTATGAAGGAAAAGACCTAATGAGATTCAGAATGTGAAAACTGAAACTACATCAACTAATTTCAGGCTAGAAATAATGATAAGAATTTATCAGTTAAATTCTTAAAAGCACATCATGCATCTTTCAGCACTTGAGATCGAGACTGAATAGGTACTTCAACACATGGAAGTGTACTTTTCTAAACTCTGAGCTTGAAAAAGGAATGTTTGGATGGACATCTGCTCCTCTGCTGTCATGGAAGCAAGTTCAATAACCAGGCTGGTCCCTGTTGATCTCAAATTGTTCAAAGACCAGAACTACAGTAAAAGATAAACCTGGATGTCAGTGTAACCTATAAATAACCCTGTCACTATTTTAATCTGTCAAATTTGCCTTTTCCCAATAAAACAGGTTTCTTTAGTCACAAAATGAACAAAAAAAGAAAACCAAACAACACTATTTTATGATACAATTCATTTTGAGTTGTATTGTTAAATTACCTAAGTATGAATAGCGACTGGTAATTATTCCATACATCTGCTACTGCATTTGCAATATTGACTCTCTTTTTTTTTTTACAGCAGCAATGATGAAAGCTTAAAGAAAAACAAAAACAAAAACAAAACTAAAAAAACCCATTTAATTCACAGCTCTGTGACAGAATTTGTCCCAGTTTTGGGAAGGCTGCTGGAAAACTCTCCAGAATACAGTCTTAGTATAGTTACAGTCTTATAGTTTGATCATGATCCTTGAGTTTTCCATTCTGCTGGTATCTAGCATCAAATTTTTAAGACGTGTTCTGTCATGATCAGTGCAGACATAAACAGCTCTTAAAATAGCCAAGCAACTGGTAACTTGTTTAAAAGGACCAAAATCTCCAGTCAATTCTCTTGCTTTGGACCTCCTGTGCTAACTTGATGTGATAAACCAGGGTGAGATGTTGCTGCACAGAACAAAAAGCAGAGGTCCCTATGCAGTGATTAATCTCACTAATTTATTATGAAATAGTTTAGAGAAAAGAAAGATCAACAAACTCTGTTGTCTGTCTCAGTTCACATCTCAAGAGGATAATAATTACCAGTTCATATTTATCCTTCTTTAATGTGATATGAAAAAATTTCAGTGTTTTAGGGAAGATCAGAGAGTCAGGAAGGAATCTTTCTCTGAATGAAAAATCTCATTTTATAAACATGGAGGAAATCATATGTAAAAACTCTGATATTACACGGACATTAAAAACTTGCCCAAACATAGAATTTATTGCATAAATATACCTAAATATACCATACCTAAATGGAAAGTATTTTGGAAGGAATTTCTTCCCCAGTACTAGTAAACTCAAGAGTTAACAGATATGAGAACTGTTACTTATGGCAACATAAAAAGAACATTCCTGAAGGATCTGGTTCTCCCCTCCCTCTGATCAATCTGTCTCTCAATGATTTCACAAGCAAAACTAGTTTAAAGTTTTTGAAGTTTTTAAAGTTTTCAGAATAAGAAATTTTCAGAAAGTTGCAAATAACAACTGAAAGTAATCTTATATTATATGAGTTCACTTTAATTTTATATATTCAGAAGTTTTCTAGGCACTTGAAATGACAGTTCCTGAAACTGCAGTAATAAATATTGAGGAGAAAAATATTGGAAAAAACCCTCTGCCATGGGCAGGTCAAGAAATAATTTCACAAACCATCAGTTGAAGATTTGAAAACAAAAATGACCATACCAAATCTGCACTATGAATTTGCTCCTGATTCACCAAAGTGAATCAAGAGGAAATCCAAAGAGGCATACTTAACATACGAAGACACAGAAGAAGGAACTATTTCATCTGAGTTTCTGATACAGAATTTATGATATGATAACCTCTTCATTTTAAATAACTGCTTTCTTCTTTTCCATATTAAAATAGCTGATTTCTATGATTCTATCATTTCATTCTATGATTTCTATTACGCCTTTTATCATACACTCAGCTCAGACATTTGTCTATGTAAACACAGAAAGAGGCATAGATATCTATACATATGTTTCCTGAAAACAGCTAATAGAAGGATTGATGATAGCTTAAAATGTCACTACCTCTCTCCCTAAATTTTTGCCACTATTTAAACATTACAATGTAATCTGGTTATTCAATAGCCTTTTGTAAAGAATTGCATACATTGAAACCTTTACCATACGGATATTCTACATCTTGGAACAGGGAGACTAAGGGATTTTTTTGATGCAAAAACAAGCTCCTCTTGCAGGAAGAGAGAATTGCTGAAACTATTATATATATGAAGCATTTTCAGGAGAGAATCTGATTTGTGATTCAATCTCTGCCAAAAAAAAAAGGATTGTTATTTCTCTTCCCTTTTCATTTCTGACTAAAACCACAATATTTTTGCTTTCCTATTACTACTTCATGGTTCCACATCTTAATTTGCTAACCATATGCTCCTCTGATCAAATCAGCAGATGTTTCTCCTCCTGAGCTCAGCCTGCAAATATCTCAGCAGTGTTAAAAGAGCTGTATGCCAGAAGCACTAACTGAACTAAATGTAATAGTATCAGATAAAACCCTTATCGTTCAAATTCCTATGTAATTTTTATTATCATTTCATAGCATTATTAATCAAAACATATAAAAAACAAAAACTATAACTGTGGCTTCAGAATTTGAAATCATCCTTGTTCCCAGCATCAGCGTGTCAGAATTCATCTTCTGGATGTGATCCTGTTTATTATCTCAGGCACTTTAAAACCAAAATCCTACAGTTTCCAGAGTCAGGCTCACACACTCCTTGGGGGGATTGTTTTTTACACCATTTCTGACCTTGCATACTAGGCCTGTCACATCTGTCTTATCCCCATCAATACGCTAAAGTATGTATTTAACATTTCACCCCTGTTTCCCTTCACCCTCATTTTATTCCCTTTGAGCCAACAATCTGTATGTAGCTGTAGTAGCTGGTTCACTGCATTATTTAGTTTTGTTTGCTTCATCTGAGTGCTGGAGAGCATACTGATGTGCATGGCTGCCTTATAGTTCTAATTCATGAGCTATATCTCTTCATGTACATATTTTAGAGTTAGTGACTATGTCCTCAGGGATTTTTAAGTAATATTGTTTTCCGAAATGCTACTTTTTAGGCAAACCACATATGAGTCTAAGAAGCAGTCGTTTATATACTCATCTACAGAAGATGAAAAGGATGATGGTATAACACCTTCAAACATCTTCACTTTTGTCTTGAGTTACTGACATACAGTAAGAAACATCTTACGCCAAATTCACTGAGGCTTTGCATTTTATTTCTTTGCATTTTGGACGATTTTGTACTGATGGTCCTATTCTACAAATTCTCAGTTCAAGAAAGCCACATTTACTTTTACTTCTAGAAACGCTCTTATCCCAAGACCACAAGGCATGTACTACTGACAATATATTTATGTCTATAATTCTCTAGGAGACTGGGTTCTCTAACTGCTATAAGGGATGTCGCATCCCTTCCCTCACCTATACCATAACCTGCCAGATAGATACACTTGAACATAGAGTATCGTTCTGCCAGGACCCTTTTAATCACTTCTAAGGTTCTGCCAGCAGCCCTGTTTGTTTTAAAATGTGTATGGTAGACGGCATGGGTAACCTCAAAAGTGGCATGTATCATGATGCCTCAAGCTACGCCATAATCGCGAAGTCTGTTCAGCATAAAAAGTAAAGTTATTCTAATATGTCCAGAATCTAGTCTTGAGTTTCTTTAATAGTCCAGGAAGGTTATAATACGGTCTGGTGGAAGGAAAAAAAGGCAGACAGACCTTGATGAATGCAGAGCAGGACAACTAAGCAATGTTTCTATTTTAGAATCACAACACGCTCTTCAAAACCTGATGTATATCTGACATTTTTCACCAGTTGGGAGTTGAAGGCATCCAACTGTGACTGCGGAAGAACAATTGTGTATGCCAACAGGTAAATTCATACACCTTTCCTAAACTTCTAGCAATTCTAAGTGTCAGGAAAAAAACTCTCATGCTGGCTCACTATCTTATTCATTGGATATTGAGGTAGGCTCAGCTGAGAACAGTTGAGCTGAAGTTTTGTACATATTACAAAGAGTTTGAAAATCTTCATGAAAAGGCACTTTTTTTGCTGCACCTCTAAGCACCTAACAAAATAGAGCTCTGATCAATAATTAAGGATGTAAGAATAGATTTGACAGAACTAATAAACAGCATTCATGTGAAAGGTGCTGCATAAAATGCTGTACTTTCTTCTTGGAGTCATTAACAGCCACAGACTTTCCTCCTCATTCATGACATGTACATCAATAATCAACCCACTCATGAAAAGAAAACAACAAAGCCCAATATACAGTTAAATACACAATATTTCATCTATCACAAAAGATTGTACTTTGCTAGGAAGAGAAACCATCAGCAAGCTTAGAAATGACAAATACAATTCAGTTTATTCACAGTGAGATGAGCAGTTCACTTTTGGCAGTTTCAGGTTATTGAACTGAAGAAAATGGACACAATTCCTTTCAAAGCTAAGAAATGCTCTTTGACAGATGATTAATATGACAATCAAAATAAGCACATAAAGAAAAAAGACACCAAAATTGGGATTGGCTGGATCAGAACTTTTATGCTATTTCTAACCCTGTAAGTCAAGGGTCAGAGCTTGCAGTCCACTGGGATTTAGATGGGTGACAAAGACCTAAAGTGAATAACAACGAAAAATAGTGGAAGACTAGTGGGTTTGGTCAGCATGTGATTAATTCCTTTGACAAGTATAATGTTTTCTATATCTTCAGTTTCATGGCTGAGGATTTTTGGTGTAATTAACTTTCTATAATAAATGCTGAGGAATTCTCAGACAATGTGTGGTAGACATTGATAGTGATAACATGCACACTTCGCCTCATAATCAGAGGCAATTAAGAGGGCAACTATTTCAATACTCAAGGACTTACTTACACATTATTTAATACCCCAAATGTAAATAAACACAAATAAGGAGTTTTAATCTATTTTTGGTGTTCTGAGTCTCTTAAGAAATTGCAATACGCACTTCTTCAGAGGCAGAAATGGAAGCTTTTTAAGGATAATTTTATATCTTGTTATGAGTATTTCAGCTCTTTAATGACTTGACCACCACATAATTAATGCTAACTAAAATAGATCCCTCTAATTTATTAGCTGCAGATTGAAAGTAAAATCAAAAGGATGATGCTGGCTGACATACTTGGCAGTCCTGGGGTAAAGGTTGGACTTGATGATCTTAAAGGTCTTTTCCAACCTGGTTGATTCTATGATTCTATGGCCTTGATCCTAATAGGTGTCATTATATATTATCCACCAATTGATAACGTACATCTACAGCTCCTACAACTGATAACCAAACTGACTTTTTTCTTTACTCATTTTCGTTACTACCTGGGTCTTCATCTTTGGACATTCGCTCATCCTGTGGATTGACCATAACCCAACTGCTCAACAGCTGAGTTACCTGGATCCTATTAACTGGCATCTCACTTCACCTCTGATGGGGTCTGAGACTGAAATACTAATGACAAGAAGAGAGACTTACCCATGCATGTATTTCTATACTAAAAGACTAATAAAAAATGAGATGAGAAAGCCGGAGGCAACTAACTACACATAGATAAAATTATTGAACTACTGATGTAACTGGAGGCTTACCTGAGGGAAAAATAGTGATAATGAATGTATTTTGTTCCCATGAAGAACTTTTGAGAGGTTAAATTATGTCACGTTCTTACCCGATACCATGAGTCAATAGGGGCACACCTCACAGACTGGGAGAGCAGTGGGACACATTGTGGGGTGCTGGAAATACAGTCTTTGTCTTATACAAGACTTACCATGGAATATTTAGGAGAGTAGTCAAACGTGGGGAAAGAGAAGGGTCAAGGTAAACGAATGTGGGGAAATGGAAAATAGGAAAAAGGGCTGGCTGCATGTGAGCAAAAGCTACTGGTCAGTGTCATGCCTTGCAATGGTAGGTGCAGTCTTTCTTGTCTTCTCATTGAGCTCAATTTCTAGCTATTTTCTTGGATGAGGAGCTCCTTATTCTGCATGTGTGCCTGCATATGGGGCTCATGAGTGCCAGTAAATGTGGTGGGACGTGGAGTCACAGGGGCCCATGTGTCTGTGGTGCTAGTAACTGGGGTGACTGCAGCATGTGCACATCATACGGGTGTGTATGTATCTGTGAGTGATCAGTAGCATCAAGCCAGATGAGATGGCAAGTAGGGTTTGGCACCTGTAAGCCTGGATTGGATACAGGAGGGACCCAAGGGCCCATGAGTTGGCTGCAGGAGGGAGCAGGGGGTCCCAGCCAGCAGCTGTGGGGTCTGGGGTTCAAATGGGAGACCTGTTTGGATGCACCAAGCACTGTGCAACTAGGGAAAAGGCAATCCATGTGACGTACAGGACAATATTAAAACCTGTATTCCATTATCCATTCACTAGGGTTTTCTTCTTCCTCTTATCATATGGAAGTCTATGGTTTGGACGACTTAGTTGATTCTTAGTTCATTAGGAGTGGAAATGTTTCTACACAGATTAGAATCAAAACCAGATGTTGATAGTTCTTGCAGCCCTGTAACACTGTAGTATGGCTCTTCCATTCTTCACAACAAGACATACATACGCTTTGTGCTGAGTTTGTAAGGCCTCAGGGCTGAGACTTGCCAGGCTTGCTCTGACTGAGTTTTTGCCAACCTGCTTGGGCTTCTCTTTACTTGGTTTAGTTGTGAAAGCAATTTCTCTTAGTAGACCACGTGTCTGCCTATATATAATTTACAATACTTTTGTTTATCTTTGTATGGTACAACTATGGTTCTATAAAAACAAAAAAACCAACCAGTTATTCCATGTACAATGAGATACTTATGACTCTAACATGTTGATTTAGTGCAGAGAAACACATGCCTAGCAGGATAGCAGAGGCCTTGAGAAAGGGAGACACAGAGCATGGCACAGAGGAGCACAAGATAAGAGACGGGCACAGGCTGGCATTAATGGCAACTCACCCACAGCCAGTTAACTAAATATAGATCTGGAACCGGGCAAAACTGGGTTTAGAGGTAACAAAGAGAATGAAGTCATATCTGACACAGTTACCATGCATAGTAAATTTGGATGTAATGTGGAGCTACAGGCAGATGAAGAGGTAGGTGTAAAATCATGTTAGTTAAATCTGAAAAAGGACTCCACGTGGTTCATAGGGCAAGGAAGAGAAAACCATCAACATGATCATTGGTGGACTCCAAATACCATTTGCTGTAACACCCTTCCCACCAATCACCATCAGAATTAAACTGCCAGTCCTGGCTCCCAGAGGAGCAGGTGAAGAGTAAGCACAACACCAGGACAAGGCATAGAGAATGAGAAGTGTGTTTTAACCACATAATTCCTTCTTTTTCTGTACTATTTAGATCTCAGTAAATAACAGTTCCTGGATTTGACTGTTGAGATTTCACTTATACAAACTATCAATTCCTGGGTTTATACCTATACTAAAAATTGTCCTTACTCTTTTCCTTTAAACAAGACTTTCAGCATAACATTCTCACATGAAAGGTACTGAAATTACTGAATTATATTGGCTGGAATGAAATCTGTATTGTGCCCAAAACAATAGGGCATGATTTCCAAAAAACCCAACCAAAGAATGAAAGAGAATTAATCTTTTAAAAGCCCTGCGAGACACATCATAGTAACTACAGGAGAAGCACTCTACGAGTGATATTTCTCATGTGGTGCATCACTGATTTTAAATCTGATCCAGAGGCAAGATTTTCAAGTCATTTTTAACTAGGCATCAATTTTATACATGTAATGTTGCAGACACAAATAACTACAGATATTTTTTATGCTTGCTGTGATACAAAATCAACTGTGAACCAAAATCAGCTAAGTTGCTCATGTAAAACACAGCAAAAGGAACACTATTATAAATGGAGAACACAATAACCACTGGACCATGGATAACCACAGGTTTAGCTCATTCAGTCCTTTTAACACTGTGTCTTTTCACCTGAAGACAAAAGCTGCCAGTGTTTTGCTCCCACCTTTGAAAATAATTGTTGGTGGCAGATTTAAGGTACCATTCCTTATTTGAAATGCAGGCATTAAGCATGTGCACGCTCTCCATCCATTGTACCCGCAAAGTAAAAATGGGTGAAATACGGAAGGCAATGATAATTTCTTTAAACTAATACATTTCTATTCGTATTTCAGTTCATTAAAGGCACAGCAAAAGGAATTATTCAGGCTCAGCTGAAGGCTGGTAACATTTTGTGAAATGAGGAAATTGCTTCCTTGAATGTTCCTGCTTGGTCACTTGTTCCTATCTAATCATGTCCTTAATATTTGTTAAAAGTTAATAGGTCTCCATGTAAGTGGCAGCTACTGATTTATTAATCGTAGAACAGCTCGCCTATTCAGTCCCAGTCAAGGATAGTGATTAGACACTTGGTTGAATTTTCTGAGTAAACACAGACATCTTGTGCCATCTGAAATGCTCTTGCTTCCAGCTATTACTTAGGGGATGTATAAAGGGTCCTCCCTAAACCCAATGTCTTGTTTGCCAATCCATGTGAGTGCCTCAGATGATACACCACGACACCCCTTAGCATACCTAAAAATGTCACTACATACCAGTGTTTAGGCACCTGAATTACTCCCAACGTGGTCTCAAACCACCTAACGGGAATGAATGACAACTGATACTGGCAGAGTAAAGCCTTTGGAAAACTATTATTTCTGGAGCTGAATCCTGATTGTGTTCTCAGCTAAAACTCCATGCTTTAGAAAAGACGCCAATGAAATCACCAAAATTATGTCAATAAGGCCAGCATCATACCTTCGAAGTCTAAAATAATTATTTTCAGGATGCTTTCCTTCATATTACTTCAGGTTTTGATTTTTCTGAATGTCGGCATATTGCTCTGAGTCGTAACTCCCTTATATCCTTTTTTTCTTGCAAAGCTTTCAAACAAACAACGGTTCTTTTTCATGCTCTCTTTCTCTCCAGAAGTACATCTACATATATTTTCCAAGGCTATTATCTGCCTCTTTGCTTTCGGAGGTCTGTTAATCTTTTTTTCGCTACTGAACTTGCTTCTTTCAAAAGCAGCCTCTGCAGGATGTCACACAACAAAACAGAAAACTCACACTACATATAGTAGGACCAGTAGGAAAAATGTGTGTGTCATCAGTTCACTGCATGCTCTTTATCAGGCAGCTTTCACTATACTAGGTGATGTCAGTGTCAACAACTCATAACTTGTATATGGGTGGTCAGGTGAACATAAATATGGTTTTATAGCCCCTCTTCTGCAAGCTCAAAGAAATCACCCTAGATGTGGACTGTAAGACTGAATTTCTGTATGGGTTCCTATTCTTGCCGTAGTGCTGAGACAAGGGTTAAACAGACATGAGATGTAACTATTGGGGGGGGGGGGAGTGTATTATAATTATAATATTATGTTAATATTATGCTTATGCTAATAGTCCTTCAAGTATCCAGGAAAAATCAAGGCTCAGTTTTATACCAGTCTACATAAGCAAAATAAGACCGGAGTTTCCAAACATTATCCTTGAATAAGGTAAGAAAGAAAAATGTATGAAAAAGCATTATGAATTACCATTATATTCTGCAGTCAGCAACAAAGAACCTCAGAGTTAAGGATGTGAAAATAATATGTGAAATATATGTGAAAAAATATATGGCATAGTTGTGAAAGGAGCACCGTTCTGTCAATCCGGCATAGAATAAGATGAGACAAACCTCACATCCATTACAACTGCCAAAACCATATTGTTACATCATTATTATTATCATTGTTATTATTGTTATTAATATTAATATTTCGCTGAATCCTTCAGCAGGAACCTGGATATGAAGAGTGCTTGCCCATCTGGTTTAACAACCAAGTATTTCCTCCTTGAGGTATAAACACTTAAGCTCACTTCTCTTTTCTACATTTTTGCCTGAGGCTATGAACTGTGATAAAGTTCATAGAAAGGGAATTTTGCCTTTTCTTTTTCAAATGTGGCAGGTTGACATGCACAACATGTGCATCCTCGTCCACATTGATGGATTCATGTAAATGTTCATACATTAATCTCATTAGTATCTAACTTGATAGCAAAAGTCATAACAATTTTCAGCAGTGCAAAGTGCCTGGAAAAACTGAATGTTGAGCAAAAATAGACCAAGCAAAAGACAACTTCATACATCAGTCAAGTTAACAGAAATATGGTATCTGTCCTAGTCTCCACTGAAAGCTGTAGTTGATCTTCTGCCAAAGTCAACACAGTGACAATTTTGCTTGAGGCTGACATTGCATTGCTATCTAATCCTTATTTTTCCATCCCTATCCCTTTTCATTCATGAGCTGTCACATTGGAATTATTCCTCCCTAAATCTTTTTATTGAGTAATAGGTGGTCATTACTGTGAAATTGTGAATTGTGGTTGTCTGGAAGTGAAATATCATTTTTACTTGCTCTATTTTTCATTCGAGTGATACATGTCTTTCCATATACTTAAGAAACAGTTGTTCAGGAAATACTGGCATAATCTCTATTTCGTTCCAAAACAGGGAAGTGGTTTTTATTTTTAATATCTGTACAAGAGATCCCAATAAAACCTTTAACTGCTCTTTCAAGACACCCCAAAGAGCCTTGTGAGTGTGTATGCTTTTTGTAAACATCACAGCACATCTGAATGGGCTGGATTTTCAGCATGGCACTGGCAACCTTAATTCTCCTGCAATCAATGAACCTGTATTCATATATGCCAACTAGGAGTTAGAAAAAAGCACTCCTAACACTACAGATTTCAGAACAGCAACATCAACTGAAGCAGATATTTTGAGTATCTTAAATAAGACTTCTGCATTAAAAACATGTAATTGCTGATCATACTAAAAGTAGGAATGTATTTTAGCCTTATCTCACAACTCCTTGTACCAACAACAAGTAAGAGTCCATGCTGGATATTAAACTACCTCAGAAAAGATGTTTTAAAAAAGCAGAAGTGATTTATTGTTGTCAGCCAATATATTTCCAGAAGTCTGTATGTGCCTTCTAAAGTAATGACCTCAATCTATATGAAAAGCTTGAACTACCTTTTTTTTCACCAAGGACCTTAGGTAAATTCTGTTTTGAGGGGAAGAGAAATTCTTATCTTGAGAAGAAGTGCACAAAGTTAGATAGAAAAAAGGTGACAAATGCTTTTAATGGCAGGAAAGCTGTCTTAGGGACATCTTATCCCCTGCATCAAGCACGTGCTAAGTGGTTTCAAGTTAGTCACTGTGACCGGGAGAGAGTCTGGAGTCAAGAAGGAAAAGAAGGAAATTATATGGTGAGAAAAGTGTCCCAAAAGCACTTGAAAAATGATGCAAGTTAATGCTGAAAGCTTCAGTAATAACCCAGGCCAACATGTCCTTCCACTCAGCTACTAGGAAGACAGCAGAACTTTTTGCATCGCCAGGCTTTTTTAAATGTCACATTTGATAATAATGAAGAGGTGCACGATTTACTGAAAATGCATAAATTACATCTCAGCTGTGTAGAGGAATATGGACTTCTTCCGAACTGCGTCCTACACAGACCATACCAGCGCAAATTGTGCAAAACGCTTAAAGCTTAAGCACAATTGTGAGGCTTGATCTTTGAAGTGCCTGAATGCTTCAGAAGAGTTTTAATCATCACAAACTCTGAAGTATGTGCACAAAGAGGAGGGGAAAATCAGTATCTGCCCCGTCACCTGTCTAGATAATACAACGCAGTGCCAGGCAAAGGTATCTCAGTGGCTTCTGAATTAGCTCATCCAGAACGAGCTACTGGTGTGATACTTCACTCAGTAAAATTAGAGCCTGCAAAAGCGTTCTGGGACATGGGATTATTTAATTCAGATAAACTGCCTCTGCCATCCCAGCTAGCAAAATAGAACAATTTGTGTTTGGACTAACAATAGTTCTCAGAGCTTCAATTATCTCATAGTATGTTCAGAGCCCCAAATAAACACTGACTATCAAAACATACATTAAGCTGTCTCAACCCTTTTTCTGGTTCAAGTACATTGCCTACGTATAATAGCTACACCATATTATAAACACACATCTCCAAATCGAGAGATTTTTTTTTTTCAAAATATGTATCTAATAAAATAAAACTTCAGTAAAATTACACAATTTACAGGAAAAAAATTGCTAACATATTCAAGTTAGTTTTTCTCAGCAGAGCCTCAGTTATAAAAAGAAGGTGGTTTTGATCTGTCAACAATTTTTACAGCCTGACATGACACACAAGGCAATGTGAAAGCCCATCTCTACAATCTCAATGGAAAATCTGTAATATCGAAGTCTCATCTGTTATCACCAATAAGCACAGTTCATAAGAATTAGAATAAACATGTTCTAAAATGAAAGTGGGAATTCATTTCTCTTTCCCTGATTCAACATCAGAAACCAGTATTGTTAAGCTCTTCGTGTTCTTTATAAATAGAAGTAAAAATGATCTAATGGAAAACCAGGTTTTTAATGTCTTTATTTTCCTTGTTCTCCTGGAACAGCTTGAGGTGAGCTTGGCCTTGAGGAGCTTCTCTGGGGGAAGCACTGTTGGCGAAGGCGGCCACTGCTGATCCATAGCTGGTGAACTCATCAAGCAACAAGGAGTGTTGATGACTGTGGTGTGGGAGCAGTTATAATACAAAACACAGAGAGGCAATGGTTATTGGTGCTGGTGAGATCATGAAGATTAGCAACCAATGAGGAAATAATATGCTCCGTTTACGGAGAAAAGATTAATATGCTCAGGAGTTAGACTTTTCTGAGCCTGGACAAGAAACTAAGAACGGACTGAAATTGAAGCAGAGAGAACTTATAGAACTAGACACTGTTTAAAAACATTTATTGGCAACCCCAGGCAATGGAACAAAATTTGTGTTGTTGTGAATTGAGCCTTGGAGGAAGGGTCAGGTCCCTTACGTATTCTGCACTAGGAAGGAGTAGAACAGGTTTATATTAAAACCAGGATGTTGGGATTCTATGGTTATATTCTTATTCTAAGTATATTGGTACCCAGTTACTTCAATACAGTAAGAAAATCCTGCCCCAAATATTAATGTATTAATAATCTAGCAAATGATCATTTCCATTTTGCAGCGAGAGCAGAAACAGTCAAGTTAAGCACCCAAATTCACACCAATAACCATATCCAGACTGCTAGTTTCTTAATGACAAGACCTATGCTTTAATCACTTTTCTCCCCTGATTTCCATTTCTCCATATGCTGCATTTTATGACCATCATCAAGTCACTTGACTTATGTGAATCATCATTTAACCATCCATCATTTAAAATATTTGCCTCACAAAGGCTGCTGGAGACAAACATTCCATGAATCATTAAATACTTTCATTGAAAATCACTCCAAACATGACTATTATTATTAGCTGTATTAATAATAACTAGTAATGGCCATTAGAACAGACATTTGTAGTTCTCATGATTCTTTGCACTAAAAAGCATCTGTCTTTCAGAGAACCAATGTTGAAAGTTGTCAGGTGGCCTTAATGACATACATTTATACTGAGGTGATAATGGGCCATAAAGTGAAGTTCCCCAAGACGCTAAATCTTCAGTTTAAAATGTTACACTTACATGAGCTTTGTATTTCCAAGACAAGCTTAAGACAGTAAAAATAAGTGTTTAATAAGTGTTAAGCATATAAATGTGTTTCTTGCTTTCTGGAAACCTATAATAATATATCACTCATTAAAACCAAATCAGTAACGTGTAATAAATGAAGCCCAGGTTTTAGAGAAATTATAAGAGATGTCATAAAGTATTTTTCTCTTGAGATATGGGCACAGAGCACTGAACAGCAATATAAATATACAGAGGGGTTAGAATGCAATTGTCCTATGGAACAGGACTTGGGTTTTTAATACAATTTCCTCTGTCCAAATAAGCTCAAATTTTGCATTGCAGCAAACAAACTTCTCCTTTAAGCACCATCAATAAAACTTCCAGCTGACCTTTTCACGCCTTTTATAAGGAAGCTAAATGTTACCCGCTTTTCACATTCAATAAAAACTATTACTGTGTTCTAGCTCAATGCATATCTGTGTCATCATGGGGGAAAGTCACTTTGCACTATGCGTTAATCTTGCCTTTAAAGTTCATTTCCAAGCTTTTGGGTTGCTAAATCTGTCACTTTGGTTTATTCATGAGCCCCACGTGGTGTGTAACAAAGTAACTTCAAGTTCATCTGAAGGTCTTCAGATGTTTGGGCCTTCACATCTATTTGTCATGAGATTTTTCATTTTTAAGAAATAGCCAAAAGCAACCAGAGGATATTCTGCATTTAGCCTAATGCCAGACAGAATTGTATTGAGTGTCAATGAAAACTGATGGTTATTCTGTCCACGACTTCAACTGGTGCAAAGTGATACAGCAGCACGGTCTTCAGTAGAGCTATATTTCCCAGCTAAGAATAACTGGATGCTTCTGCTGTGTCTCTGAATAATGATCCTGGTCAACATTTTCAGTGCCTGAAGTCAAGGTAGAAAGTTTGAAACTTTCTCAAATAATCCCACCAGCTCTATCTTCCTCATCAGATTTTCTTTAGATGAGACCGTCTATTAGCCTCCTGCAATCTTAATAATAACACATCGCATGTGAGCATCTTTCCAAGCAGAATACTCATGGATATAAAAACACTGATGATATATAGGTATTTTTTTTGTCAATGCAAAGTATGGCTGAAGGCACAAAGAGTTAAAAGATAAATCAGAGAATCATAGAATGATTTGGGTCAGAAAGGACCTTAAAGCTCATCCAGTTCCAACCCCCTGCCATGGGCAGGGACACCTTCCACTAGACCAGGTTGCTCCAAGCTCCAAGTCCAACCTGGCCTTGAACACTGCCAGGAACGGGGCAGCCACAGCTTCTCTGGCCAAATTGTTCTAATGCCTCACAATCCTTATACTAAAATAATTTCATCCTTATATCTACCTTCTTCTATTTTAAAACTTGCCCCTTGTCCTGTCACTACAGGGCTTGGTAAAAAGTCTCCTTCTCTCTTATAAGCCCCCTTTATATATTCAAAGGACTCCCTGGAGCGCAAGAGGAAGAAGGTAAACAAAGCTCTTAGATTCAGTGGAGGCAGGATTCTTCTCATATGGACCATTAGACTGTAGATATCTACTTTTCAGCTAGTTGCCCTATATTCCCTTTATACCAATAAAAAGAAATAGGTGTCTTGAAACATATCTAGCTTTGATGTGTATTTTTGGCTGAGATAAATCACTCTCTAGAAGTGTCTCTATCTCTCAGGGACTGTAAGAGAAACCATTATAACTACCTCCCAACCTGAAAGCTTTCCTTTTCATCCCTTAGTAGTTAAAGGTAGGTTTCAGAAAAGTTAGAAACTATGGAAAAGTCCCTTTTTTACTGGAGCTGTAAGATTCCTCCTCCTGCCCTATAGCAGGAAGCCTTTTGGAGCTGTTTGTTATAAGTTAACTATAAGGAGGCTTTTGACAATTCTTGTGTAATTACAATATTGCTCAAAAGATGTTGTGTGTTAAAATCACATAAGCACTGAGAATTCATATCTCAGGTTCTTAAGACTCTACAGTGTAGAGACATCCTAGCTTACATTCTCCTAAAATACCTTCCCAATGTCATTCTTCGAAGCATTTAGCAATTGTTTCTAAGATGCATGACATGCAGTAAAATATATGAAGAAGCTCAAAAGATATCTTAGAAGTACAAACCAGGAGTAGTTTATGTCTCAGGTGTCTGTATTTCAGTTGGTCAGTCTCAGTCATCTTAAATACTCAAGAGATATCCCGAAAGCTGTAAAGGAGAACGTGTCCCAAGAGAAAGTATGAAACAACACAAATCTTCTAAAATATCTAAATCTATGTGAATGCCTACGAAAGAAGAATTATATCCAGATATTTTTTGGAAGTCTGTTAATGGTGAACGGAGAACAGATTTTCCAATACTTGCTTTTACCTGTGATGATTAATTTAAATTTAATTGTGCTGATTACCGGACTTCAACCTGAGTTGCAAAGGATACTCTTCTTCGATGGGCTCTCTCCAACTTTATCTCCATGTATCAAGATCCTTCCTGGCATCCAGCCATCACCTTCACCCAGGAAGTCCAAGGATGGCAGCATGAGCCACTTGCTTATGAGACACTAGATTCAGCCCATGTGTGAAAGAAGCAAGTGAAACAGGCAATGTGCATCTGCAGAGAATCTTGGTGAAACTTGAAATCAATAGGGAGAGGCATAAAAACGTCTGTATATATGTGTGTGGATGGAAGATTTAGATTTCAAATAGAAAAGCTGCTGCTTATATTTTTCCTCATTTAAATTCTTAATTCTCATTGGAAGTAGAAATAAACAAACATCCTTGTTCTCTGTCACTGGGTAGAAATGTCAATGCTTCCTTCTGCAAAGGCTACCTCTGCTTTGACATTTACTCCATGTACCCAAACATAGATGACATGCCCCTTAGGAAAAGTCAGGTAAAGAAAGAAAGGCAGAATCAGAAAATTTGGTATCTACAATTCTTCAGTGTGTGTGTAACTGCCTTCTGGTAGGAAACAGAAGTTTGAGCATATCAGGTTTGTGAGAAACACTCTCCCTTTGGTCCATACAGATCTATAGAAGAGCAGAACCTGCCTCCTTTTGTATTCAGCTTTCCCCTCTTTGCAAGAACCTTCATAAATTGTTGATATACACTGACAATATCAAAAAGCAAATACCAAAGTTGTGCCAAATGCCCTAAACATAGGACTTTTTTTTTCTAGTTTACTCCAAAGAGCGCTGAACAAACCAACTGCTCAAAATTAGTGTTCAGATAAATTATGAGAAATATGAACACTTCTTATGTGTACAATAAAAGGGTTTTTTTCTTGGGCTTTTTTTCTTCTTATCATAGAAATCCAATGTCTGATAACTTGAGAAATATTAACCATAGTTACACTGTAATCATGTTTGCATCAACATACAGTGCCTTGAGCAACCTGCTCTAGTGGAAGGTGTCCCTGCCCGTGGCAGGGGGTTGTAACTGAATGAGCTTTAAGCTCCCTTCCGTGAGCAGTAGTTGACTAATAAAATGTCAGACAAAGCTAAAAGGAGTCTCTTAATTATTTCAAGGAGTGTTCATTCAGATTATGATGAACATCAGTAAAATCACCATTAAAATTTATTTCCCTTATTTTAGCAGCATGCACAGTACAGAAAGAAAATTCTCTCACCTTGTGTTACACAGTGTTATAGAAATAAATAATAGCAGTTTCTCTCCAGCAGCTTATGCAACTGAAACTGACAACTTAATATCAGATGTCTCAACACAACATTTCATCCAGGTGCCCTGAAAATGGCAATTTCAAGTTAAAATACAAATGGCAGATCTGGATGGGATTTCCAACAAACCCATCCAGTCTTAATGGTGATGTTTTGGAAAATCCTTGGCTATTTACTCCTCAAATCTTCGTTTTTTTCCTTTCCTCCCTTCCTCAGCTCATTTTTCAGGGGCTGATTTAAAATGCTGAGTCACAAGTATCTTGCGTTTTCCATCCTCTTTACCTCCCCTAGTATAAATCAAAATAAACCTTGAGCAGTGCTCTGTAAAAAATACATCAGCCTCTATTTTTCTACGGCATTAGTCAGAGTGGTTGCAGTGAAATTGCGCCAAATTTTCAAGCTCAACTCCCTTTGCTCCTACCACAAAGAGGAAGGCACTGTGGTAATACCAC
This sequence comes from Strigops habroptila, assembly GCF_004027225.2. Classification (NCBI taxonomy): domain Eukaryota; kingdom Metazoa; phylum Chordata; class Aves; order Psittaciformes; family Psittacidae; genus Strigops; species Strigops habroptila. Next base: position 117,730,010 of record NC_044278.2, on the reverse strand, counting down.
GTTTCAGCCTCTCTGCTTTTTCTGAGTACCAGTGTAACCGTTTCAATCACAGAGGGGAAAAAAGCTGTTTTAACTTCAGTATTAACCTCTGAGCACTATACAGATTTAAATAATGGATCTATGCTTTGTGAGTCCTCAAAAATTATTATAAGCAACAGAAAACACCCTAATAGTATTAAAAATACTTAAAGGTCATTAAAGCAACCAGTGATGTATTAAGCGTATCGCTCATGGAGCGGTTCATCCTGCTTAAGCATAGACATCTGAAAGGTATGTGTCTCTGCCTAAGATGGTCACTAGATGTTCTTTCTATTATCAGTGGGGAAAAGTAGGTTCTTACAGTGTGTAACCAGGTCAGCTTTTTCAGACATACTCTAGAATGACATGAAGCATGTCATAGGACTGCTGTGTTTCTCAACTGGACTTTCAAAAAGGCATATGGAGACATCAACATCGACTTACACCTTCAGACTTTGAGAAGAAGGGAAACTCCTCCATTCTCCTCCAAAACCACCACAGTCCCAAAAGAACACCTGTAGGACCTTAACATGGCCTCACTCTAACTTATGGATGCAAAGTAGTCAATTCAACAAGAGCCACTGAAACAAAATCTGTATGTCGTATCCTAAATGATGCATACACAGGACTCTTCACACACAATATGAATGTATATGGTTCATATACGAACCATCAGCTGAATCTATATGTCTGTCTTTAACTTCCGTATTTGCAGCTTTCTTTCGCTGGCATTGATAAGATCATCTCACAGATGCAGAACACAAAGTTTTCATTGTCTTCCATTGAGCCTCAAATATAAACAAAGACGTATGAAGCCCATGGGTTACATGTGTAACACTTGCAAGTATATTTTTGGTTACTACTCTCATAACAGTTACAAATGCACATCTGGACATGAACAAAAGATGGTAAATGTTGCAATGTTCGGCATACTTCCCCATACATTTCTAGCATAATAAAACAGTGTTAAGATTTTCTGGATCACCAGCAAACTTTGGGGCATTTTCTGGGAGTAAGCAAAAAAAAATTGAAAGCAATTCCAGGTGAAAAAATATGAAAGCAAAACCAGATGGACATCAGGTTGTGAGCATCACTTATAGTTTACTGCATATCTTCACACATCTGGAGTTGTCACGGCTTAACTCCAGCCAGCAAGTAAGCACCATCTTGGTCACTTCCCTCTCAGTGGGATGGGAGAGATAACCAAAAGAAGTGAGAAAGCTCATGGGTTGAGAAAAAGACAGCTTAATAAGTATAGCAACAGCTATAAGCAAAGCAAAACATGGGATTCATTCACCACGTCCCATGGTCAGGCATGTATTCAGCCATCTGCAGGACAGCTCCATCACACTGAATGGTGACTCGAGAAGACAAACACCATCACTCCCAATGTTCCCACGCTCCTCCTTCTTCCCCCAGCTTTACATGCTGAGCTGACATCCTATGGTCTGGGATATCCCTTTGGTCAGTTGGGGTCTGCTGTCCCAGCTGTGTCGCCTCCCAGATCCTTGTGCACCCCCAGCCCACTCACTGGGGGGGTGCTGTGAAGAGCCGGAAAGGCCTTGACTCTGTAAACACTGCTCAGCAAGTTTAAAACATCCCTGAGTGATCAACAGTGTTTCCAGCACAAATCCAAACCATAGCCCCATACCAGCTACTATGAAGAAAATAACCATCCCAACAAAAATGGCACAGGAATATATTCAGTTGGTTGCAACATCCCAGTTAGGAGTGTTAATATTTCAATAAGAATTTGATTTCCTATGTAATATTAGCACTTTGCCAAAAGATACCAGACTTATCAAAGAAATATTTATCATGTTTTCAGGTTTCTCTTTAACGTCCTGGAGCTCCAGTGACAGTGTAGTAAAGTGTAGCATAACGAATCAGTAAAATTAGCTCCTCGGCAACTAAAAAATTACATCCTTTTGTCCACAGCCCTATTCCTAATCATTCAGGACAGAACAGCTATACTTCAGAAACAGCAGATAGAGAGAAAGCTCAAAGTGTCATTCCACTTGCTTACTTCACATTATTCAAAGTGGCTAAGAGGACAAAAGCAGCAATTTCTTTCCCAGTGGTGCTCACTTCTGCAGCTCCAGAATGCAATGCAAACAGTAATGAAATTATTTCCACAGCTCATCTTGAGTGTGGCATATATATACATATATGTAAAAAACAAAGATTAAAAACATTATGGTGATGGTGGGTCTGTAATTGTATCAACATGGATTTTTGTTCCCAAGACCTGGGGCTCAGCAGTGCTAATAAAGACAGAGGTGAAGAAAGCATTGGGAACCTCTGCCTTTCCAGTGTTATTGGTAACTAATTTCCCTCTCCTGCTTAACAGCAGGTTAATATTTTCCTTCTATTTCTGCTTGTTGTTTACCTACCCAAAGAACCCTTTTTTGTAGTTTTAATGTCTCTGGCCAATTTAAATTTAGCTGAGCTTTTACCTTTCTAACTGCATCTCTGCATATCCTAGCAATGCTCTTGTAGTTCTCAATGTATATTCATCTGCTTTTCCACCTCTGGTATGCTTCTCTTTTGGTTTTGAGCAGACTCAGAAGCTTGCAGTTAAGCCAACAGGGTCTCTTCCTCCACCTACTTATAATCACAGGATCATAGAACAGTTTGAGTTGGAAGGGACCTTCAAATGCCATCTAGTCCAACTCCCCTGCAAAGAGCAGCGAGATCTTCATCCAGACCAAGTTACCCAGAACCCCATCCAGCCTGGCCTTGCGTGTCTCCAGGGATGGGGCATCCACTACCTCTCTCGGCAACCTTACCATCCTCATTGTAAAGAATGTTTTCCTCACATCCAGCCTGAATCTCCCCTCTTTTAGTTTAAAACCATCACCCCTCATCCTCTTCCAACAGGCCCTGCTAAAAAGTCTTTCCCCATCTTTCTTATAGGCCCCTTTTAAGAACTGAGAGAACTAAGTACTTCCCTTACATTTAAAGGGAATGAAATGTTTTTGTGCTTCCAGCAGTGTTCCTGAAAATCTCCCAGCACTCTCTAGCTCCTTTATCCTCTATAGAAGCTTCCCATGGAATACCTCCCTTAGCTATTCTAAAATCTAAAACCTTTGTCTTAGAAGTTAGTTCAGCATTCTCAGCTGGATCCCAAACTCCACAATATTGTGATCACTGCAGCCAAGGCCATCACCAACTGAGATGGATATAATAATAAGAAAGTAATACATCATGAACTGCATCAGATTTCTACTAAGCCTGATAACCTGAGATTTCTGCAGATAAAAAGTTCATAGCAGATGTCCACGATGGAGAAATTCAAGCTCAAGCAACCAGACAGCATTTGAGAAAATAAATAATAACTGAAAATAGAAAGTTAAAGTGAGAAATTTCATATGACCGTCTATTATGACTATGTTACGAGCTGCATCAATAAACAGAAAATCCCTCTGCTGAAGTTAACAGCATAATACATTCTGATCTGCAATTATCTCTCATGAAAACTGTCAGCAGGTCCCCAGAAGATATTCTCTGAAGTACCACATTTATTAATGCTGAAGACTTACAGAAAAGGCTTTCCTCTCTTTTTATTAAGGTTTTTAAAAATTTATTTTCCTACAGTATTAGAAATCTTGCATTTAAAGACACTTTTTAGGACCACAGGTCAAGATGTCTCTGGTGGATCTCCTAATTTTACACACAACCACCTACATCTATGAGGGTAAACAGATAAGCTACTAATGTCTGTTTCTCAAGTAGTAAAAATAAGCCATTTAAAAATATACCTGAAGAGGTTTTCTATTTTACTGCTATTTCACAGAGTTACAACAATGGTCTTCAAGCTTTTAGAAATCATTCTTATAAGTTACTAAAACCCTACAGCAGAGGTATTGTGAAGCCTCAAGTATTTATTTTGGTCATATCAAGAAGTTACAGTTAAATACAAATTTACACGTAAGTAAGTTAGGCTTCAAATAAAACCTGGCTAGTACATTGACATTTTAACTTGATGATGTTTCCCATTAAAAACACATAACCTTTAAAAAAAAGATCAATATCCAACAGTTGTCAAAGTTTTAGTGATCAGTGCCAAACCTTTAGTAATAGGAATGCTCATTTTTAGAGTATGAGATCACTATGCACATTTTCAAGCCTAAGTACTGCCAACTTTGAACAGCGCAATGCAGGACAGGCCATGGAAATAGGAATGTTTGCCATCTTTGACATCCCAGGACAAATAGCAGCTTTATAGTCGTTATTGCAACTGTTATTTCTGTTCAGTTAGTCCAAGCCTGCAGGAAAGTTCTCAAGGCTGTATGAGATGATCAACAGAGAGGTGGTACTAAAGAGCTTTATCCATTTCTCTCAATTCTTGTGACTGACTGGATAAGGGAAAGGGACTCAATATTCTGGGGCCCACAGGAGGTGTCATGTACCATAGCACATATCCTGAGACCCCATTTTGTAAACAACAGCATGTGTCAACATGCAATACTTCATCAAAGTCATTCATCAAACAACATCTCCTCCAAAACATGGAAAATGGGTTTTCTGAGCAATGACGTTGCCAGTATTTTTGCCTTGCCTCTGATTACCCACTGAGTACACAAATGCTCTTTGGTTGCAATCTGCCTGAAGCATCCAGATGACCTCTGGTACTTCAGCAAGTGACAAGGCTGAAAACGAATGAAACACAGCTGAAGGTCAGCCCATGTACACTTGTCCCTGCTAATGGCTGCTGGAGAAGACAGTTCAGAAGTTTCCAGTAGCTGTCAAACATAGGAAAAGCAGATGGCTTAGTCCTTCTCAGGGCAGAGACCTTACCTTATACTGTAAGATATAATTGCACAAACCCACATAAAATGGTTATGACAAGTAACCATTTCTCAAGAGCTCTGCCATTTCTGATGAGTATCTCTTTCCTTAGAGAGCACTGAGTTTTCACTGCTAAAAATGTTCACAGCCTCCTTGAATGGACCTGACCCTCCCCTACATTAGATGGCTTTTACATCAGTATTATTCAGTTCAGCATTGTGCTTCTACAGATTTCAATTATTTTTTTCCAAGATCCTTCTGTGCTCGAGAGATTACAAGAAAGGAGCCTAAACATGCAATTATAATGCTAGATGAATGCTAGTTTCGGTATTTTGGCCCAAATGACCCTTCATTGCAATTGTTCCAGGGAATGAACTGCCTCTTAATGTTTGTTAAATGCCACTGATAGAAGCCTTTAGCTGTAGCTGTATATAACAGAGTGTGAAAATGATTTAATGTTTCAAAACTATCTGGAACTCATACTGTGGCTGACTTTCTCAAATGGATTTTTGACAAAGTAATTCAAAGTTATGTGCTAAGACTGTATTTTGCCACTTGCTCTGGTGTCTGCCATTGTTCACTGGTTCTGCTGTATGCTCGCAGATGACGACACATACCGGATCTCATCAGCTACACAATCTTCTGTGCAGCAGGAAGATTTAAAATGCAAACAAATTGAAGATGAACAAGTATCAGAAGAGACAGAGCTGGTGTAAGGCATTATTTAGCCTTGAAGATAACAACAACAACAGCAAAGATTTAGATGTCAGATAAGCTGCTATCAGAGATGATGTGGATTCATATAAGTTATCTACGACAGGCTGAAAAACATTATGAAAGGCCAGCCTAGTATTCACTTGTCCATTTGGGCAGAACAAGAGTGAGTCTGCTGAAGTTTATTAATGTTAACATTACTGAAATGCGAACTTGCATTCGCATCTCTGCTTCCAATGATGTAGATAGTTCATCTTATTTATCCTTCCCTCAGTTATCAGAACCCTTTGGTTTGCATCTAATTCTTCCTAGATACTTCTATAATTATGTTTGCAAACAGTGAATCAATAAAAGATCACTGTTCTTTTTAAAAAGCACTTAATGAGGCCAAGATGTGAGACATCCACTGTGAGTTTTGCCCTACTACAATAAACTTTAACCTGCTGCATAGGCTATATGTCTTGCTCACTATTTCACATTCATAGTGACAATGTGAACTGGGATTGTAAAGACTCCAGCATAAAATGGGCCCTTGAGCTCTATAAAAACTTGGACCGCTTAAAGAGATACAGACAGGAGGACAAATGTAAGGCTATGAAGGTGAAGTCACTTGTCCAACAGATGAGAGCATCGGATTAACTTCACAAGAGACCCAGAAGTGAACTGGAGGGCTGTCTCCAAGTATGTTTTTCCTGCCTTTTAGTCTCAGACCTCTTTTTTTCCCATCCTGTTTGCGAATAGGGGAATATTCTTCAGAGCAGCTCAAAAGTACCTTTGGATATATGAATTTAGGAAAAAACCTTCTAAAAACTAAATTGTTGACTTGATCTAAGGCTGAATTCCTCACATAATTAATAGCTACAATAGTAAAACAACATCACGCCGGTTTACAGATATATAGTGCCTACAATCCTTCATCAAGAATACCTTGCATCTTAAACTGCTTTCACATATCTGGCTCTCTATACAGAAGACAATGTTATGTGATGGCATAAAAGTTTTATTACAACAAATTTGAAATTATGCTGGCCAGACCGAACTTCTCCCAATAAAAATCTTTATAACTCCATCCTGTATTTTGCTTAAACCTCACATTTTATAGAAAAGCTATTTTAGGGGTTTTTTTATAGAGTCTTAAAAAAAGGTATTGGCACCATAATTTGTATTTCTATGCCTGTAAAATCCAGGCTACGTTGATATGATGCATCTAACTATACTGTCAATAAGAAAGAAAAAAGGCATTGATTTTTTTAAAACCTGTAGAAAACATTTAAAACCATTTTAGTCCAGATTCTATGCTTTCTGGTGTAAATAGAGAAGTATTGCTTCTCATGTCAACAAAAAGATACTGGTGAAGAATGGGAAACAGAGAAGGATCAGTCCTTTTTAATATAAATCAAAATGTCACTCCTGTTTTAAGGTTCAATATTTCATCATCTGCCAGGTTTCTAAATAAATGCTGCATAACACTTGATATAGCTGAAAAGCTGAAATTCCCATCTCTCCAATGAAACAGAAAGCCTATTTCTAACCCTGACAATTCTCAGGAGATTGAACCTTAAAATTATCGCAGAAAACGGCTGAATACTGCATTAATAGAACTTTTAGCAATATAATTGCCAAGATCTACTTTTAGTAGACCCACCACTGAGGAAATTAAAAAGCAAGGGAAAAAGATAGGTAAAAAAGACTAAGAAATAAACCCACCACCCCCATATTAAAAGGTGAGGAGATATGTTTTGAAAATCTGGATTATATCTGTGCACATACATATATGATAGTTTTTAATAGGGGATGTACACTGGCAGAGAAAGGGCCAGAAATTGTGTAAGGTTTTAGAGGTAACATTATCTTTTTTAGTGTTCAGTTACTAAAACATGCAAAGTGCCACTTCATAGAGAGATGGTTGTACATTACAGTACAAGAATGAGTGAACAGAAGGAAAAGAAGCTGGAAAATAATTACAATTTATTTAATGTTCCTTTGATATGGTTTCTGCTAACTGTTCTTTTACATTTAGTTATACATTTCTATTCAGGGTAGGATCCCCTCCCCACACATTTATTTCAATGCTGAGTTGGGGTTTTTATTTTCAGTTTCTCTCACAGGAAAAACATGGTTTGGGGAGGTCCAGAACTTCTCTTGCCATGGACGCAGAACCACTACATTGTGCTATGGAGCCATGGTGTTACTCTACTGTACATTACACGTCATTAGTTCATTGTACTTTATAATATTTCACTGTATTTTTTTCTTCAGGAGGCCCCATAGAATTCACTATGCAATGCTGTTTGTAGCCTACCATTCTATCAATGAGAAACACACAAGACTGTGCATAATACTAAGACGCTACCAAGGAATGAAGTTGAGGAGAAGACACCAGCAGCAAGTGCAGTGACCCAACAGATTTAATTCCTGAAATTAAAGTCACGTCAGGTTCTCCAAAACACAGGATTCAAGGTTTGAGGCATATGACCTCAAACATAGGACTTTAATCAAAATGATACCCTCATTCCAGTGTGTGCTAGAGTCTTGCTTTCAGTGTAACTCCAATATCTGTGGGCATGGCTGTATGATCTGATACGGGACACTGCCTATACTCAACAGGGACTGTAGCGTTAGGACAAGTGGTAATGAGTTAAAAATTAAACAGGGGAGATTTAGATTAGATATAAGGCAGAAGTTCTTCTCTGTGAGGGTGCTGAGGCACTGGCACAGGGTGCCCAGAGAAGCTGTGGCTGCCCCATCCCTGGCAGTGTTCAAGGCCAGGTTGGACACAGGGGCTTGGAGCAACCTGCTCTAGTGGAAGGTGTCCCTGCCCGTGGCAGGGGGTTGGAACTGGATGAGCTTTAAGGTCCCTTCCACCCAAACCAGTCTGTGATTCTAGGACTCTACGATATACTCCACAAATGGCAGAAATAAAGTCCTATTATTCTTCTGCCGAACACACAACAAAATCCCCTATAGAAGCACTGTGGACCAAGATATATATCATCATGCCAACTTTGCACATCATGCCAAAAAACAAAAAAAAAAAAAAAGAGGGAACATATTTACAATAACTATATTTAAATATCTGAGATCCTATCTGTCCAAAAAGTATGAATTTCGATAAAGATTATCTAAATGTTGCATTAATTCCAGATAAAATGTGCCTATCTATCTCTGTGAATATAGAAGAAAAGAGAGACATCAGTCAAAGGTTGCAATGACTTTGGAAAAGACCAAAAAGATGACTAGTTAATGAAATGAAAAATCTTCTAATTTGCCCTTAGACACAACATTAGATGTGTATATATACATGTATATATGTGTGTGTATATGCAGACCACACCAGAATAGTAAAAGACACTATGACCAAATTGCAGAAAGGTCTGGAAAAAACGAAGGAGGGAACGAGAGGCACAGCAAAGTTGGTTTACGTCATGGTTCAACCATTCACCATGGCTGACCACCCTGATATCTACCTAATGGGACCAATCACAATGATTGTAATAGCAGTGATTTTGGGACCCTGTCAAGCTCGTTTCATTTGTTAAGAGTCAATTAGAGAGTGTTAGCATTAGATTAATGGCATTTTAGCGATTGCTCTAAGACTGTTTTCGTTTAAAACTCCCTTTAGCTATCCCTAGTTATACACCATTACTCTCAGTTGTTCTCCAGTTATCCTGTTTGGCGTGCCTTATATTTTCTATCTAAACTTATAATGTATATTTTTAGAATTTTTATAAGAAATAATGTAGAAACAGCACACGTTTGCTAGGTTTGCACACAAGTTTTATGACACGTATTTTTAGGATTGTTTTATCTTAATCACCTTATTGGTGCATAGGGAGGGGGGATATGTAGGTAGTTAAGGTATGGCGGCCGGAAGATATCGCGATGTACGGAAAGAGAGAGCCCCTCCCTAGGTACTCTCACAAGCCCCATAGCATGGAGAAGGGAATTGTGGGGCTAGGCTGGACAATACCATAAAAGGTAAAAATTGTTAACCTGCCCTTCTGATTGGGTCAGCACAGGTACTTCCGTGTGGCCGAAAGGTATAAAACACCTGCTGTTGTTTAATAAAAGGCTATTTGGTCATCCTCCATATTGGTGTCTGTGATCTTCTAGCCCTAAGCCGGGGTTGGCTTAGTTCTGCAAGTCTTGGCTGAAGCAACGCAGCAACATATGTGGAAAAGATCTATCAGAGTAATCTCTGCCACCTACAGTGAAGTTTCTATGTCTACACTGAACAAGCAGATGACAGTAGTCACAATCAGTTTTGGGGGACAAAACCAGAAAAGAAACAGAGCAGCTCCACACTGCTGAATTAAGGTCAGTATATGCTTTTGTTTAGAGTGCAACACATACCATTAACAGTACCAGCAGACAGGGTATGTCCAACTTCAGCTGACTGTTGCAAATGCTGTACCGTGGAAGCACTTCAAGTCCCTGTTGGGTTATGTGTTTATGAATTCAGCAGTACAAGCTACTTAGCAAAATAAAAGCAAAATTAAAGCCAGGGAAAATGCAATCACAAAAACAAGCTAATACTGTTTACTGCTGATCAGAAGTGCATTAATTCAAATGAAAATGTGTTATATTACAGGCACTAAACAAAGACTATGAACATCCTGGAGATTTTCTGCATTAACAAAACCAAGCAGCAAAAATCCCTTGCCAGTGGAGAATGCATCTGGTTTGCAGCCAAGTCTTAAATTAATAAATCAACTGTCACATAATTGTGACTTCTACCTGAACAACAGCTCCAATTAATTTTGTATCGGTTCCCAGTGCAGAGGTGAGGTCAAGGTATCTTTTGGCTGCATTCTTAAATTTAAACACCAAGCAATCTCATCCTTCTAGTTAAAAGTAATCAATATTAGCAATTTATCACAATTTGCCTTGCAGTGCACACTTGTACTGTTTAATCAAGTGTCCTGCCTGATTTGTTTGTTCATAGTTGTGTGGAAGACACCCACTGAACATGCCCAACACATTTTTCTTTCCCTCAGAGCATCACTACAGTGCCTGCTGCCCCTTGATTCATGCTCTGAGTTCCTGGATGACATAGGCAGATTGGCAGGGACTAGAAATGAGGCACCGCTCTAAAGATCTCATGATAAATGAATTATTCTTGGCAACAGGTTCCCTGATGAAAAATAAATAAATAGATAAATAAATTTAAATAAGTAAATAAACGCCAAAAACCACCAAAAAAAGCCAACCACAAACAACCAACTGCCTAAACAAGCCAGGACTTTGATTAGAAACTTTCTTATCTTAAATGTAAATCAATCTTCAATGAGATTTAATGGTGGAATAGCAAAGGCTGTCAAAGTTATCAGCTGTGACCTTTTACAGTTGAAGTACGAATACAACATTACTCCTTAGGAGATTATCTGTTCCCTGTAATGGTGTATATAGACTCTTTAAGGATCAGGAAAGAAGCTGGCTCAGCCCTTTGATGAAATGGCCAAAGCGCATGATTTCCAACTCAGAAATTTAACTATCTGTGTCCCAGCCCAGGGTGAGGGAGTTAGATGAAGCACAGCATTATTTATTTCATCTCATTTCTCCTGAAGAAGTGCCCCAGAAGTAGGTCTATAACAGAGATACCTAGGGGACATACTAGGGCATGGCCTTGGATGCTGTCCAGTTTGAAGCCCTGCTGGAGAGTAATTCTCTTGGATGTCTTTTGGTATGGGCTTCTTTGGTTTGGAAACTGAACCATGGGGAAAGGGAGGGTGGATGCTCTGGTACTGTCTTTATATGAAGTCTGGAGATAGGCAGGATGTATCCCTAGATCTAGGAACTGGTAAAAACTACCAGATTCAGTTAAAGACATAGCTAGGAAGACTTCTTAGGTGAAGCAGTTCTGTCCTAACTAACTGAAGAGCTATCAGCTTCCAGGACAGATGTATGAAATGCAGGCTTGTCTGACTTTCTATGGTTAGTCTGTTAAACATAATTTAAGTACTTTTTCATTAGAGTGGCAGTAAGCATCCTTGCCTGTGTCCTAAAAGAAGACTAGCCTAGATTCACTCAGTTGACACCTGAATAACTGAGACTGTGTAGAGAACTAGAAGCTATTCATGCGGGGAGCTCCTTCCTAAGAGCAGTGTGTAGTGTCTTGCAGTTTGTCCATGGGAGTTGTGCTACATGTCCAGGAATTGAGGCAGCTGCAGTGGTGGTGGATGGGATATACACAAGCATCTGGAAGTGTAAATTGATTTCTCCATTATAGGAGCACCAACATAGGTGGTCATGTAGGTGTGTGACCACAAATATGAATTTTGGTGGTCACAATTCAATTCCCTTCAAAAATGAGACTGTATCCCCATGACTAGGGATCTCTGCCATTGCCTTAATCCAAAGTGCAGGTGCAGTCCTCAAACACACTAAGAAAGTGGGCCAAGAGAAAGAGCAAGCAAGAAACGTTAGCAGGAACCCACCAAAATCCAGCTTTTACTGTATTTTTATATGAAATTGTACATTTTCCCTATTTGCCACTCTAAGCTGTTTTTTGGGAAGGGGGCTGGAGGGGTGGTTAACTCTCTCTCTTGTGGATTTCAAAGTCTTCATATTTTTGAGAAAGCTGGGGTTAGCAAGAGGTAAAACATCCACAGATACACTCCTGTTTATGCATCCCTGTGTGAAGGCATCTTTCCCAGTTTCCCAGTGTTCCCTTGCTTTAGATGAGGATGATTGCCTGTGGCACTGCGCCATCAATGTGTTGGGTCTGAAAGACATCCAAGGTCAATACTGTTCTATTCTGGAAAAATACATGCTATATTTTACCCTCTGAAGTTAATTTGCACAAACTACTAATACTATAAATTAGAGCAGATAGTCCAGAAAGCATCCGTGAGCATCTGAGGAGATGCAGCTTTACTAAAAACAAGTGTAATATAGTAGATGAGCATGGTGAATGTTGGTTTTCATTAAACTATGTGTCTGTTTATTACCCGCTTTACATGCTACACTAAAGCCAAAACAAAGCATCAGCTATAGCCCTAGCTGGGAACTAAAAAAAAACAGTAATTTGCAGGACACTACACTTAAATCTTATTTGACTCAGATTCTGAGTCACTGTAAATCATTCAACTTCTTTTGGCTGCATCTAAAGATGGATTTTAACCAAAAAGCTTCCAAAAGTACTATTCTAGGTTTATCATACCTGTGGAAAGCTTTATAAAATAGCTCTCTAATGCTAATAGTTTGGGTAAATTCATAGTTTACGTGCCTAAACAGACCTCATAGCAACCCATCATTTTCCAGATGTCTCTAAGATCAGGGGTAATTGCGAGGTTATTAAGACATAATGATTCCTCAGGAGCACCTTGTGACACTAAATTGGATGAAGTGCATGTAAAAATATCAAAGCTAAGTCCATCTAAAAGGGGTGGAGAGTGGAAAAGGCCCCTCAAAAAAGCACAAGAAAACTATATACATATTGGATCTTAAATTTGAGTTTGATTAGTGAAAAGAAAGCTCAGAATTATTCACAAATGAAAAAATACCTAGGACACAGAATATAAGGATGCTTTTACAGATTAGGCTTTCATTGTTAAGATTAGCAGAGAATTACTATGAGAAGGATAGCTCCTTCACAGCCACGATTTGGCGAGGCAGCCACTTGCATAAGGCAGAATAAAGAGACTGCTTCTTGGATTGTGATTATAGCCAGTGAAGACTTCCCAGCAATGAGGAAATTAAGGCAGGGAAATGCGGGCAAGTCATCTTTACTGTTGTCCAGATTTGTACATCTTTTCTGGTATCTTTAAATTATAAAAGAGCTTTGTTCAGAAAACTTCAAAATCTTTCTGTCCTTTCCATTTTTTAGCTTTTTGCAGCTAAAGTGGAAAACCAAAGCATCCAGAGAACTGGGGCTTTGGTTGCTGTGGTCAGTTCTGGGCATGAGATATTTGTGGGCTGCAGGGCAGCATCCCACTTCTATGCAGAAGTAGCAGCCCTAATTTTTCACTCAAAACAGGCTGCAGATCAGTCAGAGACGGTCACTGGAACCTGCTGAGATCCAGAGACTGTAATAGCTACGATTACAATGGACTGAGGCCCAAACAGTCAACAGCCAATGGACTGAGGTTTGGCCAGCCTTCATCCTAGAGGACCTAATCTCTGATCCACCTTGCAGGGAATAATTCTTCACCTTTTAGTGCATTTTCCACCCTGTCAGTAAAAATCTGCACTGGTGTACATCGTGAATGACAGCCGACCATGTCATTTCTGCTTGTGAAGCTAACTCCCAGGAATGCGCAGGTATTTCAAAGTCTGTGCCAAGCAGCTTGTACCAATAAACCTGCACTGATGGGCAAAGGTTCTCAGACTGTACTACGAAAAGAGCAGTTTCTGTAAACAGCTTTTTTGCAGTCTTTTCCATTCCACATACCTTTCCTCAAACCAGCACCAGCAAATACGTTCACCAGGTAAAGAAAACAGGGCAGCATATACAATTTTAATTTGAAACCCACACCTACATTTGAAATGCAGATATAATCTGGAATGGTGGACTTTTAAATCTGCACAAAAAATGAGCATATAAAGCCATTTTCCTTTATAGTTGCTTTTCTTTTTATAGATATAGGACCTGTCTGAAGCCAAGCGCGAGTTTTTCCATTTCAGTGGGCTTTAGATTACAACCATAATACACAGAGCAAGCATATGCCCTTTATAATAGAGGGATAAAAACTGCATCCACAGAGCAGGATGACGATGCTGGAACCTTTGTGCAAGAAAATTCCTATTACACTCTTTTCACCAAAACTTCATGATTCTTCTAATCAGAACTGCAGATGATAAGGAAAAGACATTCTTTTCACTGAGGTCAAAACAATTCTAAACATTAACATGCGTTACACTACATCCAAAAGGAAAGACAGGTTCAGAAACTTCTCCTCTTAGCTGTGTTTCATCCTCTAGGTTTGTACACTAAATCACGAGATTCACAAACCGAGGCTGCATTTGATTATTAACAATCAGGAGAACATGAAATACAGTGGATTTCTGTACCAAAGCACTCAGCTGTGTTCTGTCTGAGCCATTAACCTGCTGAACATGATTGTATTATTAATACTAGACGTTTCTCTCAGTGTTGCTTGCAGCCCTGAGACATAAATTAAACCATACAGATTTCTAAGGACTTCAGTACTCTGGAGGTGAAAAATGTACTGAAGCAATGTGTCATACAAAACACAGGAAGAAATTCAGAAGCAAATGCAAAAGATTAGTTACTGGTTAAACAGAGGAAAGATATTTCAGAAGCCATGTTATCAGGAGACTGAAAAGCTCTACCTACTGCAAAAGACTCAAGCAGTAAAAAGAAGTTCTTACTTTTGTTCTAATTATTCCTCAAGTTCATCAGCTGAATATTTGCCATGTGAGTAGTGGAATGTAAACATTATTTAATATGTCAAGCTACAAAACGTTTCTATGCATCTTCTGTTAAAAATACTGGTTTGCTAGATCATCTGTTCAAATCATGATCTGATCACCATATCCACAGCCTCTGATTTATTTAGGAGTTTATCCTCATGCTCCCATCATTTGACTGGGGGTGGGGGTGGTGTGGTTTTTTTACATTCAACCTTACCTTTTCACATTTCCAAGGCATTAACATAAAATCACTGTTCTTGACTGAATGCTTTTAGAAGTGGATTATGTCACATCCATTGGGTCAGTATCAGATGAGGGCAAGATTTGCGATGTGCTGTTCTACTGCTTTTCGAGTATCTTTGCACGGAGCACTTTTTAATCCGAGCTGTTCCGGTATTCACTTCTGCAGAATGGACAAGTGTCCCTTGATACGTTAAAGCATGTTATTAAGGGCATTATCCAAATGCCTCTAAAACACTGACAGGCTTGGAGCATCAGCCACCTCCCAGGAAGCCTGTTCTAGTGTTTGACCACCCCTGCAGTAAACAAATGCTTCCTAACATCCAGTGTAAACCTCCCCTGGCATAGCCTGGAACCATTCCCACACATATCACTGTACACCTGGGATCAACAACCCCTCTCCACTTCTTCCCGGAGGTCACCCTTCAGCCTCCTTTTCTCCAAACTAGACAAACCTGAAGTCCTTAGCTGCTCCTCACGAACGCCTTCCAGCCCTTTCACCAGCTTTGTTGCGCACCTCTGCAAGGATTCAAGGACCTTAACCTCCTTTTTAAGCTGTGTGGCCCAGAACTGCACTCAGTGCTCCAGGTGAGGCTGCACCAACACTAAATGCAGTGGAATAATCACCTCTCCTGGTCATACTTTGTTTGAAGCACCCCAGGATGTGGTTTGGCCTCTTGGCTACCAGGGCACACTGTTGACTCCTATTGAGCCTGCTGCTGACCAACACCCCCAGAACCCTTCCTGCCATTCCTCTCCCAGTTTATACTTGTGCCCCATGTTACTCCATCCTAGGTGCATAATCTGGCCTTTTGACTTGTTAAATTTCATCCCATTAAGCATCACCCAATTCTAGTGTTGACCTCAAGCACTCTGGTTGGATTTCAATTTGAGCTCCAGGTGTTTTTCCTTTGTATTGTTGGGCAAGTACATAATTTAATGGGTACTTCTAGCCCCTCACATACAAAATTACTCATGACATAATTACACCTGACATAATGTTTTATTAGTTCTGCTACTTGAGTATATCCTGAACAGATTCTAGCTAGTGTTGGCATGATATACTCACATCAGTTCTTACATAAAGAAGTGGGGGGAAAAAATCTTGTGATTGTAATGAAACAAGGGAAATCAAGAGACTTGAATTCTTATTCAGATGCTGTCTCTTTGGGACATTTTCCCCTGGAGTATTTTAGAAACTCCTGGGAATACAGGGGAAGTGCTGGAATACAGCACTTTCACAGCGCAGGTTGCATGTCGCTGCAGTTACTATGGGCTTTTTCAGAGCAAAGCTGCAAGTTATTCATCTGCCGATGTTTTTAAAGAAGTTCCATGTTGCGGAGACTGCTCTGCAGGGAATATAATTTATCCTGTGGCTGTATGAATTCTTCTCTGCTGGATACACAACGGGGTGAGTGAGAACCTGCAGTGCTTGCTGCAGCACAGACAAATATATGCTTCACAACGATGTTGCTACATTAATAATTTGTATATGAAATAAAGAGATTTGTACAAACATGAAGAAAGCTGCTATAAGAAAATGCTAATTCTGACAGACTTCTGAGGTTGCCCTTAGGGAAACAGAGAATATATTCGTAAGACATAGTATCTCGGATGTTTAAGGCCACTACCCTGAATACTGTCGAAATCAACTAATTGTCTGAGACAGTGAAACAAATTTGCCATGACAGGCTAAAACGTAATAACTTGTTTACTAAAGTTTGGAAGTTTACATTGAATGAGTTGCCAGATGAATAAGAAATAAATCAGGCAGGAAGAGCTTATTATGATGGATGCCTCCTGTAGGGCATAAGCACCATCATCTGGAAAAGTGCCGTCTTCAGGCTTTATGTGAACTTGGGAAAAAACATCTACAGATAGGTCTTATGCCACAGTCAGCATGCCTGGCAGTCAGGCACGTACAAAGCTTTATAACTGGAAGACTTCTCAGTTTGTCCCCAGACACTGAAATAGTAGCAAATCCCTGGATAAATGTATTTGCCAGTGGCAGCAACTTTTTATTCATTTTCATAACTCTTCCTGAGGTGTTAAGTTCCTGTAACTGTTGCAGATAACTTCTGGTCAGCTTTTCTGTCAGCCCGTTCAATATTGCTGAAATTTTATGCTATGTGTGGTGACTCTTCAGTTGCCAGAAAGATTAAGCTCTGATTACTGACCACTGTGCCTGTTGCAAAAAAGAACCCCCAAAAAAAATAAGGTGATGTCAGATAAGCCATTATCTAAATTTTTTTTAGCTGACCAAACCAGCAGGACTCTATCATAGCAACCTGATGTTTTGTGGATGTTTTTAAAGATCATGCAGGGCTTCCTGACATAATTCCTTATAACTCATTTTTCTTATGCCACTCTGATTACCAGCCCCATGACAGTTGTACAGTGTGATAAACTTAGCACTTTTGCAGTAGGTTTCTGGTTCCTATTATACAGAATCACAGAATCATTGATCATCAAGTCAAACCACTAACCTAGCACTGCCAAATCCACCACTAAACCATGTCTCTATATGCCACACCTGCAAATAGCTCCAGGTATGGTGACTCCACCACTTCACTGGGTAGCCTGTTCCAACGCTTGACAACCCTTTCAGTGAAGACAATAATAACCAATCCAAAAAGCCCCTGGGGCAATATGAGGCTGTTTCCTCTCATCCTCAGAATATAAAGGCCAGGGATATTGAATAATTACATGGATGTACTTGAAGATATAGAAAATATTCACAATAGTGAAGTTAAAGGATCTAATTTAGCTATGTTGCCTGCCTAATATTCCTTCAGTTTATAGTCAACGGGGCAGCCAAATACTTTCAGATTCAGCATCCAAATTTAGCTGAATTAACTGCTCTTTAAAATCCCACATCTTTTCATCACTAAGATGGAGCTCAGGGAGATGAGCCAGCAGAATTACCTGGCTAAGTTGGTCACTTAGAGGTGGCTGAATATGCCTCTAGGAGACTTTGTCTAACCAACAGTGATAAAAGCCTAAAGCCAAACAGACAACAGCCATTGAAGTGTTGGTTAAAAGAGCAGCTAGTCCAGCCTCCTGATAAAAGCAGGGCTATTCCCAACAGCAGACTGGGTAAGCATGTTTCTATCTACCCAAGTCTTGAAAATATTCAGTAATGGTGATTCCACACCAGAAATCTTGTACTTGCTGAGAAGATACATATAATGGGACCGATGAACAACCTGTCTGCACCTTATTCTGAAAAACAGCAATTGTTGGTCTGAAGCAATTGTACTGCCTTCTATATACAGAAGCATATATTTGCAGAAGCAAACCTAAGGCCAAAGAACCAAAAGCAGTAACTAAAAAAATGATTAAAGGTATTTTTGTGTAAAGATTTGTAATGAAGATAAGACTATTCAAACAATGAACAAGTGAGCATCCAAGGAAGGTTTCTGGGAGGGAGACAGACAAATCTGAGTATTTCTTTTCAGGCTGCCAACACTTATGAAGTTAACTAGACTTTTAAACCCAGAATATTCTAAGAGCCATATATTTTAAGGTCAGTATCATGGCCTGGCAGAGTCACACATTCTTACAATAACTCTCAAGTCCATGAGAAATTATTGCCTCTAGTCAATGTATATATACAGAAAATGTCATAAAAAAATATAGAGCGGAAAAATTTAATACAATATTTTGGGGATATTACATTTCCATATACTCTAGCGAGAATATGCTTTCTTCATCATTTTGATTATAAGGCTCCCTAAGCATGTGATGAATGCCTTTAAGCAGAAACCTGGTTTTCAGAAAGACATATGAATCACCATTGTACTTGAACAATTCCTGTTTTAATTTGAGCTCAAATGTAACAGCTGAGTACATTCCTGTCTTATCTCTACTTCGAATGTCCTCTCACTTTCTTATAGGCTCATTAGGAGAAAGTGAGAGGCATTGGCTAAACTGCTTATTCTGAAATACTTAGGGAAGGCTTTCAATACAATCCCCCTGAAATTTAGCCACATTCTTCACAAAGTGAAAAGTAGAAGTAACAATATGTCTTGCTTTATAAAGTGACTTTACTTACGAGTGTGATTTTTTAAGGAAGTCGTCTGGATATTTCTACATGTGGTTAGTTTTACAAGGCCCAGAGTTACTGGCCGACTAAACTCATAACTAAAACTAAACCATATACAATAGCAAAGGGAAGAAAACTGTTCTGATTTACTGTGATTTAAATGTATGTAGTTTGAGGTTGTCACGCACTCTATACTTGGACATTTTCAGAAATGCATCTTTACCGTTTACTCTTAAAAAGAGTGGATATTGTAATCGTGTTTTGGATGGCTGAGGCATCTTTAGACAAATCCTAACAGCAGAGAGCTGGAAGGGCAATAAAGATGAGGGTTAGATGAGGTTAAAAATAAAAATTAATATTTTATTTTTATTTCTGGATAATGTAGGTTTTTTGAAATGAAAGGCTTAAATCTATTATGCCAGTTTTTATGTCACTGCATTAAAAAAATTAAATCAAATGAAATATTTCACTATATGCAGATTCTTTTATGCTGCTACAATAGAAGCATCAACACTCAGTTCCCCTTGCTGTTCAATGAGCTACAAGAAACTTGCCCTGTTTTGTCACATGTTCCTGTCTTCAGCCACATCTCCTTGAATAAATATGTCCACATTAGCTTTTGTGAAAACAAAAAAGGAAAAAGGAAAAAAAGGGGGCTATAATTAATGCAGAGAACCCTTCTGAGCCCCTTGGGTTTCTTCTGCAAGATCCTGTTATAAAGCTGTTTCAAAATGCAAAGTTTCCTACAATCACTGAACATGGAAACCTCAGAGCAGCTTCCAGTACCTGAAGGGGCCTACAAGGATGCTAGTGGGGGACTCTTCATTAGGGATTGTAGCGATAGGACAAGGGGTGATGGGTTCAAACTGAAACAGGGGAAGTTCAGGTTAGATATAAGGAAGAAGTTCTTTACTGTGGGGGTGGTGAGGCACTGGAACGGGCTGCCCAACGAAGTTGTGAATGCTCCATCCCTGGAAGTGTTCAAGGCCATGCTGGATAGAGCCTTGGGTGACATGGTTTAGTGTGAGGTGTCCGTTAGCTTAGATTATGACAGTGAACAACAGTCATTACAGTTCACAGAGGAGTTTCAAATAGAGGAGTTCTGACGGATTTATTCTGCGCTCATTCAAACTTCAAATAAACCATATCAAGTGCATACAAAGCAATATATTGTCTCCTCATGGCTAAAGGTCACTGGTGCACCAGCGTTAAGACATCTGAAGCAATCCTAACAAAGTTGTCGTATCTTCAAGTCATATTTACTGGACCTAATCTTCTTTGAACCATGTCACTGCTGCTGGAATAAACAGGGACATGGTTGTCAAGGACTTTTAATTTTCAGTGACAGCTGTCAAAGGGCCTTTCTTAGACACCAGTCATATCTGAGATAAGCAAATAGAGTTTCAGGCTGCATGCTGGCCGCAGAACATGAGCAGTTGTGATTGCATACAGTCTCATTTCCCCAGTTTAATTTGAAATCGCAAATGGTAAATTGGATTTTATGGTTGAAATAAGATAGAAACAGAGACCAATTATCTCAGTTTATTTATTACTTTTATCAATCAGTGTTTATTTTATAAGTTAACTGACATGTTGCCCTAGCTCAAATCAGTGAGATTGGACTGTTTTTTATAACCTGAATCTCATATGCACTTTGAAAAAGGAACGATGGACTACACAAAATCAAAGCCAAGGCTGTGGGTTATCAGTTGGGTTTGTAGGGACTCCCCAAGGCAATGATTCATGGTGCACTGAAATAAAGTGACAGATGACCACTGACCTCAAAGGGTTTTGCTTTATGGTCCTAGAATTGTTTCCACGAACCACAGGGAAGACACACAATGCAGGATTTTGCTGCAGGCTCAAAGACTGGTGCATGAAGCTAGGGAAAGCACAATGTTTCTCTTGAGCTCATTCATCTTGCATCCTTAATAAGGGAAATAGGGGAAGTAGAGCCATGTGCTAACAAAAATTGGGAAAACAAAGGAAAATTCAAATGAGTTAATACAAAGCAGACTTCTGATGATTATGAAATAAGACAGTTTTATTCTCATCCCTCACCTTCTGCCTCTTGTCCATTTTTCTTCCTTTCAGCCTACTGCATCACTCCCGGGTTTTCAAAGCAATTACTAATTTCTGAAGGACTCCAGATATACATCGCAGAGGCAGAGATATAAGAAATACTGAAAGAGACCAATAGAGCCGTCCTGAAGGAAGGTTGGACACAGCTACTTTCTACAGATCAGAGTTAATTGTTCTGGGAGAAGAGGAGGCAGCATTATCCTCAGGCTCAGTGTTCCTCAGAGCACATATCTAAAACAATTCTCCTTTCTACAGAAGACCTTCTTGGCTATGGCTCCAGTGACCTTATACTGGAGCGGGGAAATATTCACATCTACATTTTTTCCACAGCTTAGTTCTTCTCTTTACATTCCAAAGAAAAAGTACCTCTGAGCCTCAAAGGGAGCTGTGGAAACTGAGGTCTCAGAAGAATCACTCACAAGTTACAGTACCCAGCCTAGAATAAAAAGAGATAGACCTTCTGGCAGACATGACTGACTATAATTTCTAAGTCATGCTACAGATTGATCAAGATGAGAATTTGCAGATATGCAACTAAACAAAGTCATATATTAGAAATGCAAGTTAAAAACCTGTCTTTAAAGGCAAAATTATTCTTTAACTAACAGACTAGAAACAGAGTAAAATAGAAAGCTTCTAAGGACAATTACAGATGATATACATTCTAGGTGAGACACTGACTAAAACTGTAATAAGAAAATCAAAGTTCAAGTTTGGTCTGTTTTTCCAGCAGCTCTGTTTACGAAGATCAGAAGGAGACTTCAGTCCAATAAAGTTCTAAGAACATTGCTACACTTACTGTAAAAAAGAATGAAAAAGCAAATACTTTTGGGTTTTTTTTTTATATCAGGGATGTAGTTTTAGGTTTCAGATCTTTGACTGCTTTCTCAGTGTTAGAAGCAACCCTCTTCGCCCATAACAGATAAATCTCTTTTAGGACTCTTGCACCATCATCCAAAGCCTCAACTATTAGCCACTCTCTGAGACTGAAAGGAGGGTGCAAATTGATGTCTGACTGTATGATCATTCATTAGGAAGAACACAGATACTTAATCATCTTATCTGATGTCAGCTGACTGAAGTTCAGTGCCCTGTCCAAGCTAGTCACTGAGGCTCCCATTAAAGTGAAGAGAAAGTTAAAAACAACTCCAGAGAGTTATTCATTTCAGTCTTGGACCAGTATTTGAGCTGAATGGGATGAACGCTTTACTGGATGTGGCTGTTTCTTTCACCGATATACAGGAAGTTCAACAACCAGGCTAGACCAGATACCAATCTTTTATATCCAAGGTGAGACCAGACCTGCTGAACAGCACAGAGACACCCAGCGCTGAGGAGTCAAGAGATTAAAGCTATTCTCTTTCTCTATTTGTCCCTGCTTCACTATATAGATACTGACTAGAAACACTCCCAGGCTGTTTATTGCCTGCATCAGATTTAAGACCATTTTTTGCATGTTTTCAAATGTCCTAAGCATTTACCACTGCAAAAACATCACCCCACTGCTCTGGTAATATGATTAGAGGTTTTATATATAAGATATGATCATAGTATTTGTTGCATTATGAAATTCATGGAAACACACATCACTGGGAGTTCCTAGCACAGATGCACAAAGCCAGTAGAACTGTATTTAATTCCCATTAATTCCTAACATATTTAGTTATATATTAGATGTATGTATATATATGGTATAATATACATATACATTACACCATGTTCATTAAGGAGTTTGTGGTTTTTGTCTGTGAACGTAGCACATACATAATACTGTGGTTACCAGACACTAAGTCTTTTGGCAGATCCTTCTTAGTCTTCTATCAGTTTATTGCTTTGATTTTGTCCAAATGCAACTACTAAGCCAATTTTTGTAACAAAGAGCAAAACGGCTGCTGATACCATGGTAGCAGAAAGCAAGCTATCAAAAGTCACTTCAGTAAACTCACCTATTTTTCACATTCTGTATATTTTGCTCTTCACTATGTATTGGGGAGGAATGCTTTTTGACTCTACAGAACTGATCTGCTCCCTTAGGACGAAGCTGAACTCCCATTTAGTTTCACAGGACTGACTGAGGTGTCTTCATTCTGCGTGTTTCAATGAAATCTAGCTGTTAAGTGCACATATGCATTCAGAGACCCAAATCTCATAGTACATTTAGTGCTGTTAGAACAATTAGTGATGGAAACCAGAATCTCTTTGCAACTTAGATTAGCTCTTGCCCTGAGGGAGATGTTACTAACTCAAAGCTCTCATTTGCTTATCTATTCATGGCTTTGTGTTTTATTTTGGGTGTTTTGGTTTAGTTGCTTGCTTCAGTAAGATAACCTGCTCTCTCATAAAGCTCTGATCACTTCCCATTCACATACAACCACAAGCTGGAAGAAGATGAAGACGACATTTGCCTCCTGAAATGCTGGTATATTTTTAATAGCTTTATTACTATTAGAAGGTAATGCTAGTGTTTGGTATCCAGAATGTCTCATGTTTTCAGCCCTTTCTCCAATTTTACTGGAAGAATTTTGAGTAGATTTTCTCAGGAGGGAAGATAAAAATGATGTCAATGATAGTCTTTTAAGCAAAGTCTTAATAATTCTGAAGTAGAATCTTTAATGAGATCATTACATGTTATGTTCAGTGACAGACTGCCTAGCTATGTCCGTATTTATACATGAAGTTTCTGTATTCCAAAACATTGGATTATTTTGCAAATTAATAAGGTCAAAAGTATATTCTGCATAGAGTCACATTCTTTTGGCATTGTTTAGAGGATTTTCCGGATGCAAATAATGTATTAAGCTTCTTATTTGCCTTTACCTGTGTGTACTTCAGAACAACCGGCAAGCAAGAATATACTTCGTTCTTCTGGGACAGTCATGGTGAATTACTGTCACACTGTGCAGCACCCCGATATAACGCTCCAGGGTTATTAACAGGTAAGGAGTGCTTTTTAGCTATTCACAGAAGTTTAGGAGCTGGGAATTAGCAGGTCGCTAAAAGAACAGTATATTGCTATGAACTACCATAACCAAGAGCTGTTTGGTATGCAGTATGCTATAAAGGTGTCTGAAACTCAACAGACTCCCGGCAGATCTCCTACACTTTATAATACAGGCAACTGCTGCAATTACACTACTGAGAAGTGTAAGATACACTATTATACCTTTTTGATAATAACCCTACAGAGTCTGTTTGTGAAGACAGAAAGAAAACTGAGAAAGCACAGTGTAAATTAAGGGGTGTAAACTCAATCCTCATGATTATACGAATTACTACTAATCACTTTTGATAAAGAATCATTGTACTTTTATAATGCTTTTAAAGTAACACAACTGCAAAACAATCACAATTGTGCTAAGAGTATGTTCAATTCACAATGCCAAGATGCTAAGAGTATGTTAAAGGAATACCATTAAATCCACCAAGCCAAGCACTCGGGTATTACCATTTGTGGCACTACTGTTTGTACACAACAGGCTTAGTTTTATGTGAGCCCAACTACTTTTCCCCAGAAGGCATGCACAGGTTAGACAGTTCTCAATTAACACAAGGACCTAAGCAACCTAAGATAACTTTAAATTGGCCTTGCTTTGAACAGGGAATTAAACTACATGATGCCCCAAGATTCCTTCCAATTTATTCTATGATTCTTTGCAGTACTTTTTCTCCAATCTTATTGCTGATTATAAAACTCTAGATTTTATCATAAAATAATAAACCCCCATTTAGAATAACCAAGCTTCCTATGATGACACCACCATTATACCACTTTTATACATAGGAGATCAAAACCAGAAACACAGCCAAGACCAAAAGAGATACACGCAAGAGAATGAAGGGAATTAATTCATCTCCAGGTAATATCATCCCTACTGTTTAAACCACACTCAGCTTCAATACACTTTATAGCAGTTCTTAAACCAGCTCCACTTTTAAAAGCTGAATGGCCCCAGGGTCCTCTTTTGGAAGGCAACAGCATGCTTTTAGAGATCTGTTAAGCTTCTGAAAATTGTCTTCCATAGAGTTATGCAGTGGTCAGAGCTTCCAATTCACAATGCTCCAGTTTCTTTCTTTCACTTCTTTCCTGGCAGCTGCATCCCTACATCACTGTATTCTCCAAGCCAAGCCAAAACTAACCTTAAGCTCTGATTTAAGATATATTTCAGCTAGATAAATAATCATTAGAGTGAGCAATCAGATTCATACTGATAGGAGTCCAATGAAAAACACTAAAAAGCTTTCAGTAAAGGAAGCTTTGCCAAGAAAGTAAACTTCCAAGTCTTTCCAACATCCTCTTGACAGAATTATTTGCCTATTTTGCTATTCACTACTCTTATAAAAACTTGAAAATTTAGTTCAGAATTATTATCTTCATATATTTGCATGAGTGCATTATCTACATATATATTTTTTCTAGAAGTATCTTAGTTCTACTTATTATCAGAGCCACACTGAGAAAAGCCAACTAAGACTGCAGTATCATTTTTCAGGGCTCTGTGAAGGAATTAAAATAGACATGTAGATTCTGTCTTAATTGTCTCATGGATCCCACCAATGGGAGAGCACTGGCCTCTTGAAATGGCCCGCTCTTCATCAATGCCACCTTAGACCAGGTTTATGTGGAGCAAAGTTGCCCCACACACTTCAGCACTTAGATCTAATCTCCTTTTAACTTCATACTAGAGGTTTGTAGCCTAACCTGAACGAATTCTTTTATGTATCTGTTCAAAGTCCTCAGAGCAATGAGATGGCACTCTGGCATTTGCTTCACTGATCTTATGTAGCACAATATTGAAGCTGTGGCTCATTACCTTCTCATGATAGAAAAGCACGTTGAATATTTAAGCGTCCATGCCCTGCTAGGATAGACCTGGAGGACTTCTACATGAAGGGAGCCAAATACAGTGCAGTGCTCATCCAGATTGTTTAGCTAGAGAGGCTCTTAGAATGAATGGCTGAGTCTGTGCATCCTTATGGAATGAATGAGCTGGCTTGCTCCAGAAGTAACTGTGGCAGCCAACCAGGAAGAAATTTGCTATGTGGATAATCAGAGGACAAGGGACCTGCAACAAGGCAGGGAAAGAAACAGATCACCTATTCAGATCTTGAAGTTGAATATATTTGTTCCAAAAATGAAAATGGCAGTTAACTCTGAGATCCTTTATGTACTGCTGAGATTTATTAATTACAGAAGATGAGTTTAAACCAAGTAATATGGAAGTATTTTAGAGGTTTCTATGGACTTAGCAAGGTCTGACTCAGGTCTAACTTTACACTGAAAACTTAATTTTACCACCATAGAATTTACTTAATTTTTTACAAGTCTGATTTGGTTATAGTCAGTAAAAAAGATTCACCAGGGTATACAAGTACATGCAGAATATTATGTTCTGTATCCCAAGTAAAACATGACCTCCCCACAGGAAGGTTTATAAATGTTTTATAAGAAAGAGACAAACGTTTTCATAACTCATTTTGCATATGGGCAACATGAGAAATACTGATGTCATGCTGCAAAAGGTATAGAGAAATTAATAAGCAATTATCTGTTGTACCATGGTTTATACTGTGTTAAACAACTCGTGTCACTTAAAAGCCTATTTTAGCTTCCCTTTCATCATGACACCAAAATATACTCTTTCATTTGTACAAATCTGAGTTTGTTAACCTACTGACCAGCTGAAATGTGCATTTAACTACATTTTTTATTAAGAATTTATCAGTATACTCACCCTGCCTTCACAAGAAAAGTATTAACTCTTTATGGGTGGGAGGGTTCACTGGCTATATAGGGCCCTCCATCAGTGCGTACACACCTTCTACTCTAAAACTTTCTCATTCCCTCAAAATGTGCCTAATGTTCTTCACCATTATCCCAAAGAATTCAGCATCTTGTACTACAGACATCAACTACATATTTGTATCCGAGACACTTCTGATTAATAATTCAATATAAGATCAGGTTTTGCAGTTTGCGAATGAACAGAGGTCACTGTTCAAAAGGCTAGTAGCAATGAACAAGTGACACTGGAACAATTCATATACAATAGCCTTAGAAGTCCTATGTAGGTATTGTTATGCTTTTATTTATTTGATTTATTGTATTAGTAGTAATAAAAAATATTTATTCCCCCCTGCAAAAAAAGAAAAAAGAACAACAATAAACCACCAAAGAAAGAACTCCAATTATTTACTGTCTGTAGAAGAAATTTAGCATGAGTTTCTTGTCCCTCTGAAGGTATTTTAGAGAGCAGCATACCAAGTGTACACAGGTCTAAGTTGAATGGCTTAATTATTTATGCTCAACTCTCTTCCAGAAAAACAGAATGAACTAGGAGGAAAAAAATATGAAAGGAGAAAATAAATAGTACAGGGAAAATAAACCCACTTACTTTGAGTCTATATGGCTGACAGTCTTTAACTAACAAAGGCTGTCCTTAGACTCGCTGGCCCCATAACAAAGCGAATTTGTTGTGATTTCAGAAATACACTTTATTATAAAATCTACCAAAGCCTTTCTGCCTCCTCCTCTCCCACTCCCCAAAGGGAGCTAGTAACTGTAGCTCTTTGTGTTATGCTTCAGCAATTCACACAGCATTTTAATTCCTTCTTTAGTCTCATGAAGAAAATCCGTACATGTATTTTACTGAAGGATGGGAGGAGGAGAAGGAGACTAAGAAGAATATAAAGAACAGCTGAAGGGAAAACAGAGACTTCTAGAAAAAGCAACTATCATCATTTAAAAGAGACAACACAACTGGGAGGCCAGTTTACTATTATTAGCAACCAATAACATTTTGGTGATTACAAAAAATATCTTTATTATAAGCTGGAAATTACTAGATCCTTGGTAGAAAGCTCATTTAGGCCTTCCGGTATTAGTGTACTACTAGTCTTCCTTCCCATTAGGCAAAACAGCCACCAAACCTGGAGGAGAGCACATTCGTCACCACACCCATTTGCTTTTGGCAGTGCCTGCATACAGTCCACATTCAATTTTTAGGACCTCTCCTGGTTGGCAACACATAATACCGACACTTGCTAACAATGTAATTGAATTCTACACATGCACAAATGTCGTAGCTCATTCTAAACACATGAAACAGAACTAGAGCAAGATTAGTACTGCAAACACAAGGCAGGAACATAAGGCAATTCTGATTTATGATTATCTTAATGAACAGTGATCAGAGTCCATTACTGTCAGAAATTTTCCAGGACTTGTGAGATCCAAAGGAAATATTCCAAGAAAGATTATAGACTGATATTGCAGATTTTCATTATGTATCTACTTCTAAGACAAAAGTATATTTGGAGAAAACAGTAAAATATTTAATTTAACCTGGTCTTTCTGTTAATGGAACACTGGAAGGCTATAACATTAGTAAATCTAGGAAAGTCAATTTTCATGCAACAGAATTACACTTAATAGACATGAAAATGACCTGTATAATCTACTAAGTGTGCCTGGTCTAGTTATTAAGTTTCCAAGTCAATATGTGTAAAAAAAATGCTTATCTTTTTATAAGGAGGAATCAATTCTTTTCATGTGCTCTGAGCCCTCAGAGGTTAATTAGAAAGCGGAAAGAACGAAAACTAATCTTCTGGTTTTTTATGTTTTTTATGCTATTGTTTTTCATGGGAAATATTTAGCAACGCATTTCAAACTAGCTTGTTTAAAGACTACATCTGTGAATAACAGAGCTATAGGCACCAAAAACAATCTCAGGAAAATAGTGCAGCTCACAACTTGGGCAGAGCCAGAACTGGTGCCGTCAAAAATTCAGAGTAGGTGTGAACTTACTTACAGAAAAGGTAAAGGTTGTTAACAAGTTAAATACTTTCTGATCTCAGTTCTGCCCCTTACAACTTAAGAAAGCATGTTCTTTTTTAGTATGAAAACTGAGTGTTTTCTAGAGCCGAAAGTATCGCAGGAAGGTTACTTAATACTTCCATAGTTGGTGTCTTTAAAAATCAATGGAAATCATGTAAATAAAACAATCATTAATAAATAAAAAGGGATGCAATTTTTGAAAGAGAAAACACATCCAAAAGATAAAACTGGAAAGACAGCCAAATCCTCAGTGTTAATACTGATGGCCTGCAGCCACACTACCTTGGGTTATGATCTTAAGAGTCTCACAGGACAAGCAAGGTCAGAACTTGGTCAGTACTCAAACAGGACAGCTACAAAGTAAATTCAGGTTCTGCAAGTCAGTGACACCAATTCAGCAGCAAGAACTTTTCTTATGTCTTGAGCATTTAATGACTGCCAGAGGCATGGTCATAGGGGTCATTCCTCTCCTGAGAAGCGCTGCCTTCTGAACAGTTATAAAACTGCAGTCCTGACTACTTGAGGGCATTAAGAAAATCATGTCACTTCTTAAAGAGCAGAGGCATTAACCTTATCAGCCTGTACAGGTTTCAATCAGCTATCAAATATTTCAGGCTGTTTTCCCTGATTAAATACATATTCTATTCAACTCTTATCTAAAGAAGATCTTTATTGTTGCTCTGTTCTTTTAGACGCACACACACTTGGTAACAAACATATCTTTGGGCATTATCTGGTTTAAAGATTCTTTGTAAGTACAAACCAACACATTTTGGTCAGAGGACTACAAAAATAACACTAATAATCACTAATGATATTCCAGTTTTACCACAATTTTCATGAAGAATTTTATTTGCTATTTTACTCTATTAGTATTTTTCAGTGGTGCTTTGAAAATACAAATGATTACTGTAGTGGTCTCTTAGCGTGCTTTCTGACTCAACCTTTAATCTTCTTTCTATGGTATTTCCTACATTTAGAGTCCTTTTGCTTTCCTGATGTAGTGGGAACTTTTTCCAGATCTGTCTTCAGAAATCACTTCCTTTTTAAGAATCGCCAGTGGCAATATTTTGACTAGCTCTACTTAAGTCTTATGGGACCGGTTCCCAAAAGCCCCAAACTGCCTTTGTCCCATTTCCTTACAGTAAGGCTCAGGTTTCCAAATGCTAAGCAGCCTGAATTCTGATTGTCTACTACACTACTTAGTTTCAGCATCAGAATTGCTAGAGTTTCCAAGTCAGAACTAGTAATGAGCAATTCGTGCAGCTCCAGAAACAGGCAAAGTGCCCTGGTCCTAGCTCAAGGGTCATGTTCAATTATATGAACATGATGCCAAGCAAAGTCAGAAAACCTATCTAGTCAGAACCCGCTGTTAGATGGTTATGGTTAAATAAGAAGAATCTTATCTAGTTTTCACCCCTTTGTGTGTTATGAGAACTTAAATTTCTTCTGAATTAAACTTAATATCACTTAAATGCACACTTTGACTCTACACGGTTTCCTCGCAGTTTCTAGGCTAATACTGAGCATAGAAGATGAAGAGAAGGGGACCACACTTCAGAGCTGTTATGGATAAGGCAAGTCCTTTTCTCTCATTTTATATGAAAGTCCTTTACATAAATAACAGTCATTCCCCCTGTGCAGTTGAATTTTTCTACAGAAGTCTAATTTTCCAGACCTTTTATTTTGATTTATTTTCCCAAATGATCCTCAGCTAATTTTCTTGTAGAATCATTGGTTTGTCTGTAATTACTTCAGGAGAACATGACACGAAACAGCATCAAATGACTCAACTATCATATCTTGTGGCCGAGATACGACATCTTCTGTTTCTGCCCTATGTATAAAACCTGCTGCCCTATCACAGAAAGGGATCAGGCAGTTTTTACAGTATTTGTCCTTGGCAAATCCTTACTGACTGTTTGTCCTCTCCTTGTCTTTATTTGTCATTGTGTTTTCTTTCTTTTTCTTTTTTTCTTATTCCCTTAGGCTCTTCCAAATCATTTGTTTTGTTCCACGTCGCAGTTATTTTCCAGGAATCAACAACTGAGCAGCTGTGAACTCTCAGCCCGAGCACGCTTCATTCTTGTTGAAGTCAACAGAACCGAAACCAGTACCTAAGTGCTTTTCTGAGTAGGAATGGGCAATGACAACAGAGCAAGTGCCTGTAGTAAGTACTTTGGGGAAAATGTCAATATGTTAGGCTTTTTCTCATGGGACTCCCTGTCTGGTGGCTAATACAAAACCATTTCATGTATTTACCAGCAGCTAAGGAAAAGTAAAGTACTGTCTTTATGGGCCAGTGTTTAAATATTGCTGAGACAGTAAAATAGTAAAGAAGTTACAGTCATAGTGTGATCTGCAGTCCAAAAAAATATATTATAAATCAAGAAGATATATCAGGGAATGAAAGCTATGTCTATACCATAAAACTCTCTTTTCAAAAGCAGTATCTCAGAGGTACATTTTGAGTCATCATGTTTCAGTAGGGACACTCGGGAAGCAGCATGATATTTGGATATAGAACAACCAGCCAAATATCCCCCCTCTGATAGCTAGAAACCTAGTTCTTAATTTCCTGACAAAATTTATCCATAGCCAGGATTTGTGTTAGTAGAGTTTTCAGCTCTGCTGACAATTGTCCTGGGCTCATACAGAATCACAGAACCATAGAACGTTTAGGGTTGGAAAGGATCTTAAGATCATCAAGTTCCAACCCCCAATATAATATTCCAGTGTATATCTCCTTGTTTGTTTGTTTGTTTTTTCTAAATAAGACAAACTGAAGTTTGAAAAAACATACCATACTAGGCAGCAGCCTTAAATAAGCACTAGAAAGGTTTATGGCAAAACTAGTGGACTCTTTTCTCACCACTTAGCATTTTAAAAGTAAAATTACAGTATCTGCCTTAAAACTGCATTTTAACCTAGCCTGTGTGCATGAAGAAAGGGAGGGTTAAACAGATGGATGTGATGATGTCTTTGGCTAAGGAACTTTTTAATCCATCTATTTTCCTATTAGTCACTGCTTTCCAGAGTCTCAGGGAAAACAGAATCATCTGCACTGCCTCCATCATATATATATATATAGGATTTGAAGATCTGCACAACTCCCTACCAGGATTATGACACTTCTTTCTATCCTTCTTTCACCCTTCGAATTTAATATATACATATTTTGAGGCTGATGTCTGCCAGCATTGGAAATTGGCTTGTGTTAGAGCACATCTGCAAGTGAAGGCACACTCTTTTGTGGCACTGAAAACTGACTGTTTCTGGTGTTTGGCTACTGTCATTCTGTCTGGGCCAAGCTGACACACTGGATCCAGAAAACATCTACTGTCGATTCTGGGGCAGTTTGTTGGCAGAAAGGGGAAGGGGAGTTGCTTTCCTTTGTAACTTGAAGAAGATACCAGCTGCTATGGGCAGACCATACCTGACGCATCCTCATCTGTTCCAAATATTTCAGATACTGTAGCACTTAAGGTTTACCTAAGTCCTGTCTGTAACATGCATTTTTTGGCTGTAAGGACTCAAATTATTAGGTCTAAATTAAAACTCTTGCTTGGTATACAGTATCTTGAAGAAGTTGTCAAAAATAAAACATCTGCGAAGGAAGCCTTCTAGCCTTTAACTCAGCAAAAATGAGTTGAAAATAAGGTGTAGAGATACACAGCGGATACTCATCTTTGCTTTTGATGAGAAACCTGATTAAATCCATCTTTTGTATAAAATAACAGGAAATATCATTCTACATGACTAACATACTTTGCAGAATGGGTGCAGTCCAGTCCAACTAGTAGAGGAAATTTGTGGGAGCTTCCCTTGAATGTTACAGTCCCATCCTGAGTACATGCAATCCATCACACAAATGTATCTTAGTGAAAAACTGGAAGCCTCACATTACTTTTCTTTAGATATGAAAATTTAATAGATGATAAAGTGCCATGAGCCCTCTTTAATAATCTGAAAGACACCAAACATGTCTTTTAGCGTATTTTTTTAATATAACTCAGTCTGCTCCTTTCTTTGGCTAATAAAAGCCATGATAATTTACATCATGTAACAATATGACTTCCTTTGCCCTAAATGGTCAGTTCTGCAGTCAGATCTGATAGTCAGGTCTCATGGTCATCTTATTCCACACCAAAGAAAAGGACTGCCAACTGTGAGAACTAAAGAGAGGAAAACAGGGAGAAAGAGAGAGGAAGATGGAGTGAGAGAGAGGGAGTAAAGGAGAAGTGAGGAAGGGACTTTATTGCTGTCTCACAGAAGATGACTGAAATGCAGACTGAAGTGTTAAAAGTATTGAAATAGGTTATGCTGTACTAGAAATTCAGTGGCCTAACGGAGGAAATGTTAACACTTCATGTTTACCCATCTTTCTAGCTTAGGGAAGGTTTCAGTTTCCTCCTTCATTTGCCCCAAATTGATGTGAGGTCTCACACTTTATAGGCTAAAGACTCATACTGTTTGGTTTTAGCCTGAATTTATAAAAAGCTAGCAGTGCAAATACCTTTTTATACAATGCACCGTGGACCAGGAGGGTAGGTTCAAATTACAGTGCTTTACAATTAATATTTCATTTTCATTAACACAGGGAAGCCTCATATTTTTTACATGCCACAAAGATAACCAAATGAGAAAAACACCTGACTTGAACATGATCCTGGTAATGTTCCATCTCTTACTGTGCACTTGATTTTTTTCTTCTCTGTCTTCCCAACCACTGTACAATCCTTTATCTGAAAACATGTACTTTTAATTAGGACATATTGCTGGCAAATCTGTTGATAGTCAGAATCATGAAGACAAAAGCATATAGAAGCTAGGAATTTTAGATTTGGGTTTGCAACTGTTGTTTTTGCAGCCAGCACTCCACCTGGGACAGATGCTACTATGTTATCTCTTGAAGTGGGGATACCCTGATATGCTTTTAGAGGCTGGAGGAGGAGGAAGCTGGCAGTATTTATTTCACTCAGGTCATCATATGTATTAAGCAGGTTTCCATAGACAAGAACAAGACAAACACAGCCAGTGTAAGTTATGCCCTGCAGGACAGGTTTCTAAGAAATCAGATATGAATTTCTCTCCGAATATCTTTAGACCTTTATCTTTGACTGGACACCCACATTTTAGACAGTAAAAGTTGGCTGAGATAAATCTCACTCAAAATATTTAGCTTCACTAAGCCAAATCTTCAGATACGTGTTATCCTGACATCGCACTGCTGAACTTAACTTAGCTTCCTTTGACAAAAACATCTGAGAATCTTGCAGAATTTTAGTAGCAAACATTGGCTTTTGCTAAACATAGTCTCATGCCCTAAATATTAGATATTTCAGAATTATTATTGGCAAACTGAGAGATCAGAAAGTTCCAAAACTAGAATGCACAAACCCAAACACAGTCTGCTCTTTGCAAAGGAAGAAAAGCCAGATCCTGGTACTCCTAAACATCATGGGCAATGGTCATTGTCTCAAGAATCATAGAATCATAGAACAGTTTGGGCCGGAAAGGACCCTAAGATCATCCAGTTCCAACCCCCCTGCCATGGGCAGGGACACCTCACACTAAACCATGTCACCCAAGGCTCTGTCCAACCTGGCCTTGAACACTGCCAGGGATGGAGCATTCACCACTTGTTCCAGCATCTCACCACCCTCACAATAAAGGATTTCTTCCTTATATCTAACCTGAACTTCCCCTGTTTAAGCTTGAACCCATTGCCCCTTGTCCTATCACTACAGTCCCTACTGAAGTCCCCCTTCAGCACAGCATCCTTGTAGGCCCCCTTTGAATACTGGAAGTTAAAAGAAGTCAGCAGAAATACTTACGGAGTAAAACAGAGCTAAGTAGCAGAACAGGAAAGTGGAATCTGGACTTTTGGATTTAAAACAGAAGCCTCAAAACTGAGAGCCTATGACATTTAAGCAATGAGAAGTTCACAGCAAATCATGGAGCAGTCAGAGCCAGCACTCCCAGTAGGATTGCTCCAGTACAAAATCAATTTGTCCTATTTGCAGGAGTTCACCATCTCACAGTGCTTAGGAGGCTTGCTATTTTTCTCATCTGCCAAGAACGTACCATGAGTTACAGGTAAACTGCTTTGGGTCACCTCTTTTGAAGTGCCAAGTACCCTCAGTGCTGCTTTTTAACGAGCAGAACCTGACTAGAATGCAAACCTGCTATTTTCTTACGCTCACTGTGCAGTTTGGAAAACAACAACATGGTCCCCAAGCATACTGGCAGATGAATGGCACCAGAGCACTCTCTTGGCAATGTGTATCTCTGTTATAGCCCGAAACTCTTTGAACAATTCAGCTGTCAGGTTGGAGCAGATGAGCCAGCCGTTATCCTGCTCAAACCCACATGCCTGACTAGCACCTGCACTGTCGCTTTTCTATCTGCAAAGAAGTAACAAACCTGTTCCAACATCTGCGTAGCTCACAGTATACCCTGTGGTATATCTCAGCATCCTGCTATTACAGAGAGCAATACTCAGCGAGCACAGCACAAGTGTAATGAGCTGCTTAATGCTTCTGTCTTTGGAGATGACCTTCTGGTGTCTGCAAGAACTTCCAAAGTATTTCTTCCCCATGGGATGCAGTGACAGGTCTTTCACTTAGCTCTGAATGAGTTTGAACTGGAGTCACAGGACATATACCTGACTTATGAACAGCACCAGGTTAAATCAAAAACACACATGCAATGCTATGATGAAATGGCATATACCTTCTGAAAAACACATTAATGTCTACGTGTGGTAATACAATGAACTCTGTAGACACAGACCCCCAATTTCTTATAGAAAAACATTACTGTACTGTAGGCAGTTAAGCAGTTTCATGGTTACAGCTACACAAAACAATTTGAAAACCTCACTGGAGAGACTTCAGTGTGGCATCTTCTTCAGGTACTGCTCATACCATTTCACTGACTGAAGACAGAATTCAATTCCCCCTCCCTAAATTAGCTGCTTCAGAAAAAGACTTAAAGATTTAGTAAAATCCAATCTGTGCATAGATTTACTGTAGTTCAAATAAATAATTTTGAAGTCCAAATAAATAAGTTGAAGAACAAGTTGAAGAATGAGATGCTGTGAATAACCGCTATGATTAACTTTACTACAGCAATTGGATTGTGTAAGTTGACTGGTTTGTGGCTTTCCTTAAGAACATAGTTCACGTCTTTCCTACCAATCTCTACTCTTGATATACTCATATATTAGCAAAAGAGTTTACAAAACATGTTAAAGGTTTTTTCTTTATAAAATATTGGTAAATGCCCAAATAATCCACAAAAAAAAAAATGTCCTTTCCATGAGATAATACAAATTGTTGGTTTGTTTCCTGGGAAGAAAAAAAAACTTCAGAAGGTGAAAAAAATGGTCACATATAACATAAATTGGTCATTCAGAGTTTTCAGCTCAGATTTTCTCTAAATTGCCCTGCAGCAAAAGCCGTTCGAAGCCATGGAAATGCCATTTCCGTTAGATTTGCAGGGAAGTCTCAGATTTAACTCCTACAATGAGAACAGAAAATTACTGTACAGTGTGTTTTTTGTGAGCCAAGTTCCTAACAGTGTCCATTATTTGATTTCTTTTGTAGCAATTTTAACACTGCTATTACACTGATTTCTGGAATAGGTAACTCATAGTCCCTACACGTCAGAGAGAGTTGTTCTTCATGTTGCTCTGAAATAGCCTAAGAAGTTTAACCATTCCATTTGCCTATATGTTGCAATCCTCTGTAATTCAATACAGGATTTACTATCTTTGGGCTCGCAGTAAGGAACACATAAATCCCTGATCAGAAAAATCTAGATCCTAGAAATGGTGAATTTCAGAAGCAATGGTTATATGACTTTCAGATGCACAAGGCTGTTTTCAGAGAGAACTATACTTCCACAGTGACGTTTTTAAGAGTAGCAAATGTATTTTACACTCCTCTACAATTCTCTGCGTTGAAAAAGTACGTCTCATCACCTCTTTAAAAGTTGTAAGCTGATGTAACTTTGTAATTCTCAAGTCTTCCCTAATTTACCCAATGCTACATCAAAAATCAGTCTATGTTTATTTTTATAGCATATTGGAAATCTGTGCATAGGTATTTGTGTTGTAATTCTGACACAGGATAGAATAGTTTCAGAAATAATGTGCAAGACTGTAGTACTCTAAGAAAACCTCACTAATGGTCTTTCCCGTAGTTGTAAACTTAAATTGGCAAAGTATACTAATAGAAATTTGCATATAGCAAACGACATTTTTCCTATTACTTAGTAAATTGCACTGTGTGTCTGAAGCCAGCCATAAGAAAAACACACTTTAATTGTCAATTTAAGTGGGATTACTGTGATATTGTTTCTAAAACCCAGTGTAGACCCTTCTAATAGAATTCATAACAGCACAGACATACTTTCTTATTTGAGATGAAATTGCCTGTAAACTATTCTGCTCCAAAAAAAAAAGCTTTCTATTTAAGTTACTTGCTTACTTGAACAATGGTGGAATAATTTGGACGTCTAGGAAACTTATCTCCTAATGTGTTATTAGGCTTTTCCATCTCTACAAACATTAATCTAGACCAGGTACATGCACTGTTTCAAACTGTGATTCTGTTTCTCACCATTTCACAGTGATATATGTAAACTACAGCCTTTGCCATCTCCAGCAGATTTTTCTTAAAGCTTTATTGATGTTATGGAGATCCATCTATGACATTCTCCACATGGTCCTTAACTCCAATCCTTTTGAAAGGATGCAGTAAACCACATACTTGAGTCCCTTAAAATCAGAATTATTTAGGTTGGAAAAGACCTTTAAGTTATCGAGTCCAACCACTAACCTAGCACTGCCAAGTCTACCGCTGAACTATGTCACTAACTGCCAAATCTACATGTCTTTTAAATATCTCTAGGGATGGTGACTCCACTACTGCCCTGGGCAGCGTGTTCCAATGCTTGACAATCCCTTCAGGGAAGAAATGTTAACTTTCCATTCTTTCCATTTGCTCAATAATTCCACGTTCGTCACAGTGTTGCAACAAGAATTTCATTACTATTCTCCACATGGAGTAATTCTGAAGTTCCTGAACACCAGGAACCTCAAGGCAAAGCCTATTACCACTAACTGGTCTCAAGAAGAGATTCTGCATCTGAGAACCACTTAATGATATGCATCAGCAAGAAATTATGATTCACAAACTTTCCAAAAAGAACAGTCCCAATAACATGGCAGTACTCTGCAAAAAATTTGCTCAGATATGAACAATACTTGAAACCCAGTCAATAACTACAAACAGTCAAAGCAGTGAACTATAGCAAAACACACATATCATGTGGTGCTTAGAAAAAACATGTCACCTTTTCTTAGACTGCACAACGGATCTACAGTGCTAAATGAATACAATCTGTCTCTCAGAAAGGCTTAAGCTCTTCTCCCACCACACAGCTCTGCTCAGACTCAATAGAGAGTTCTCCAAACTAGTATCACGTGAGAACACAGAGAGTTAGAATCACAGAATCATAGAATAGTTAGGGTTGGAAAGGTCCTTAAGATCATCTAGTTCCAACCCCCCTGCCATGGGCAGGGACACCTCGCACTAAACCATGTTGCCCAAGGCTCTGTCCAACCTGGCCTTGAACACCGCCAGGGATGGAGCATCCACAGCCTCCCTGGGCAACCCATTCCAGTGCTTCACCACCCTCACTGTAAAGACCTTCTTCCTTATATCTAATCTAAACTTCCCCTGTTTAAGTTTGAACCCATTACCCCTTGTCCTACCACTACAGTCCCTAAGGAAGAGTCCCTCTCCAGCATCCTTATAGGTCCCCTTCAGATACTGGAAGGCTGCTATGAGGTCTCCACGCAGCCTTCTCTTCTCCAGGCTGAACAGCCCCAACTTTTCCAGCCTGTCTTCACACAGGAGGTGCTCTAGCCCTCTTATCATCCTCGTGGCCCTCCTCTGGACTTGCTCCAACAGCTCCATGTCCTTTTTATGTTGAGGACACCAGAACTGTACACAATACTCCAAGTGAGGTCTCACCAGGGCAGAGTAGAGGGGCAGGATCACCTCCTTCGACCTGCTGGTCACAATTCTTTTCACGTAGCCCAGGATACAGTTGGGTTTCTGGGCTGCAAGCGCACACTGCCGGCTCATGTTAAGCTTCTCGTCAACCAACA
The DNA here is from genome assembly GCF_004027225.2 of Strigops habroptila. Classification (NCBI taxonomy): domain Eukaryota; kingdom Metazoa; phylum Chordata; class Aves; order Psittaciformes; family Psittacidae; genus Strigops; species Strigops habroptila. The sequence goes on along the minus strand of NC_044278.2, from coordinate 117,690,728 downwards.
CCCCCAAGTCCTTCTCTGCAGGGCTGCTCTGAATCTCTTCTCTGCCCAATCTGTAGCTGTGCCCCTTGCTGGCAGAACAGTATTTCACATTGTTCTTTATTAGACTCTTTGATCTTCCAAGTTCTAGATTATATGACTCAGTACATGAAACACTAAGAAAAGATCTTACGTGGAAGAGGTAAAGAGATAGAAAAAGAAGCTATTTGGAATGGCTTTAAGGAATAGTAATGTAACTGCAAATCAAGTCCTTCAGAATCAGGCAATGGGTCATTTGCACTAATATGGCATGAACAGCCCAACAAACACAAAGCATGAGCCCTTCTGGCATGGGCCATTAGAAATCACCATACACAGTTCATTTACAATGTGATTCTCCAAGGGCTTCCCATAAACTGTATAAATGCTTCAGACCAGGTCTTTTTTTCCTTTTTAATCCAGAACCTCCTGGAACTATTTTCTTTCCAGGAGATTCTGCTTTCTTTAAATTACCTTTTTCATATTGGTAGTGTGCAGTAAAGAACAGCAAGCAGTGGGAAGAATCAGAATGCAACTACAGTTATACCTGAACAAAGTGTATGCTACTGGTAAACGTCTTCCTAGTTAAATCTGCTAACATGATTTATTCTCGGGGAAATAGGCAAGTGCAGGTTAAAGAAGTAACTAATTTCCTGTTGGCAAACCTTTATTAGATACAGTATTTGTAGAACCAAGCTACAATCAAGTTTGAGCAACACTCTCCTGACCACTAGGCAATTGTTATCACAGCTAACCAACCCAAATCCCCTCAATCCAACACAAGTACAGACAGCTCCCTAGATTGACCATTAGGTCAACACGAACCCTTTGGCTTTTCACTAGTAATGGGTGGTGGGAAGTATTTCCTGAGATACACAACAAGCACCTGTGTTTTCAGTACTGAAGCTACCACTACTTCAATTTCTACTGCAGATTTTATCCATAGCTGCTGCTACCTTGCCAGCACTTAGCAGCCCAACACCAGCCTGATGTCTCTGTAGATACCCTTACATCTGGTGTCTGAGGATGCCTCACCATGTAGGCGCATAGAATCATAGAATCACAGAATAGTTAGGGTTGGAAAGGTCCTTAAGATTACCTAGTTCCAATCCCCCTGCCATGGGCAGGGACACCTCACACTAAACCATGTTGCCCAAGGCTCTGTCCAACCTGGCCTTGAACACTGCCAGGGATGGAGGATTCACAACCTCCCTGGGCAACCCATTCCAGTGCCTCACCACCCTCACAGTAAAGAACTTCTTCCTTATATCTAACCTGAACTTCCCCTATTTAAGTTTGAACCCATCACCCCTTGTCCTATCGCTACAGTCCCCAACGAAGAGTTCCTCTCCAGCATCCTTGTAGGCCCCAGGCATGGTCCAGGCAAGCACAGCACAGCAATGTTTGCATTTGAAAGCACAAGAAAACTGCTTCCAGACAGTGTCCTGTTTTTCCTAGGTTTGTTTGCACTGCTGGCTGTCTTCATCTCCATCGCATGTCTGCCTGAAAGACACATCTGCAAAAGTCTGCAGTTGCTTCTAATCAATTTGCCAACAATGTCAACTGCCATTTTCTGGGCACAGTTGCTTTCATGTTGCCAGAGGATGTTGGGTTCATGCTCAAGACAATCCTGTCTTATACCTGAGTTTCCTGAGTGGTTTAGCTCACTCTAGACTCCAGCTAAACTGTAGATTATATGGATTCAGGGGAGTCTGAGCTCAAGCTATAGAAAGAAATTAAAGGGATGCCCTTAAGTACCAGTTATCCACAGTAGTAGAGAAGTACTTAAATATCTTCCAGGGGTCATATGAAGAAAAATACTTTAAAGATTGTAACATGTCCTGGTATTTAATAAAAAAGACTCTATGAATAACAGGAAAATATTTAAACAAATCAACTTCTCTTACAGGATACTAAGATTTTCAGTTTGGGGGGAGGAGGAACCTATAGCATTCTTCATATTAGCAGGAAAAAATATCTCCCTTCTATTTTGAATAACTAAATATGAAGTCTGAGATCCCAAAAGACCTGAGAAAGAGGAAAATAATAGGAACTCTATTAATATCTCCAGATATTTGCTGGTGAGCTTTCAGGAATCAAGCCAGATTGCCAGTCTTGCAGAAACTGGGTATCAAAGACAACTCGGTAAAAGATGACATACACATTTAGCAGTGATTTGAGTGGCCCTTTGCAGTAGATTTAGCTCTTACAGAATGACAGTGTTCTCCACCTTACCCAAGAGTAACAGATCTCACACATCTGCCACAGATTTGGGGTCTATCACAAGGAATTGTCTAGTTTTGGGCAAGGTGTCAAGGCAGACAGAAACCACATCATGCTCTGTTGCTTCAGGCAGATTCCATGAACAGGTGGTTATTATACTTGAAAATCAGAGAGATATCTTACCACGAAGCATGTGGGAAATACTGGATTTCCCACAGTTACAGCTGTCAGCCATACTTATTTCAAGATGTTCAGTATTTAGTGTGTCACTGACTTATTATTATTTAAAGGATTGAGCTTATAGCATTAAAAAGTACATAGAGCAATAAAACTGCTTTTGAGGTTGATTAAATACCTCAGCAGAATAGATGTTCATTCCCTTGAGAACTTGTACAAAGAGACCAAGACTAGATGAAAAGAAAGGATTTAATCAACATTATTTCAGGATAGGAGCTAATTTCCTACAGGGCCTGATCCCTTTCTTACTATCAGTACGTTCCCTTTGTGTAGAAACTTTTCATATCATTCATGTAATCTTTTTCATCTATGAACTTTCACTGTCACAAAGACAACCTGGAGAGAAATCTCTGAGTTTTGTATTTTTCCCCTCTTTCTTTCTTTTAATTCATGTCCAAACACTTTTGACTCTAGCAGTTCTGAAGAAATTTATTAAAAAATTGTTGCATCTTGAAGGCTAAAAGCAGTTAGGTGAAGGATGTTTGTTCTTAGGAGATAAAAGAACCCCAAGAGAATCTTTCAAAATTAAACATCTTTGGGAGAAAAAAATACTTTTAAACTCAGAAGACTCTTATGTTTTAGGATGGCGGGAATGCAGGTTAGATATAAGGAAGAAGTTCTTTACTGTGAGGGTGGTGAGGCACTGGAACAGGTTGCCCAAAGAAGAGGTAAATGCTCCATCCCTGGAAGTGTTCAAGGCCAGGTTGGACAGAGCCTTGGGCAACATGGTCTAGTGTGAGGCGCCCCTGCCCATGGCAGGGGGGTTGGAACTAGATGATCTTAAGCTCCTTTCCAACCCTAACTGTTCTATGACTCCATGATTCTATGATTCTATGATTGAGTAGAGAGATTAAATGGGAAGGCATTTGTTTTATTTGCCTATCCTTAATACTGACGTTTCTTCAGGCACATGTTTTCAACAGACAAGGGGGAAAAAGCAGATGAGAAATTAACTTGTTCAGCCAAAGAACTGTAGAAATTAGGAACTATGACTTGAACTCTGAGTTTTCTTAACATCTCTCAGATGTTATCACTGGATGATCCAACTATAAATCACACTGGTAGAGTAATTTCATCTCCTGCTTGCCCACCTCTCAATGATGGCTGCAAGGACCAGTCTCTCTGCCATTTTGTAACTACATTTCAGGTTGCAAAACTGAACTTCGGTACTGGATATTGACTTTGAACACTGCATACAAACTGCAGAGTGTGCAACGCATAACACAGAAGCGAAGCACAGAGTATTTCGCACATGCTCCACTGGTTCTCAATTAAAAAAGATTCAAACCCAATTCAGTGTGGCTGTTTTAATCTCCAGGGCTGAGGTACCAAGAATTCACTCCTTCCTTTGTGAGCCATCTAGAGAGATGGAAGACAGGGCACAACTTTGAATCAAAAATGGCTTAGTGGAGAGTGTAACTCCTTATCACAAGAAAACAGAGTCAGCCTCAGCCTGGCAATCTTTGGAGCAGAACACTCCTCCTCCTTCTCCCCTTGAACAAATTATGCCACAGTAATGAAGGCTAGCTGCTTGACAAGGGAAAGGACACAACGGAGAGGGAGGGGAAAAGCAACCAAAAAAGAATAAGTGAATCAAATAAAAGGACAAGATGGTCCTTTTCTGGCAGAGTCTGTGCCAGAAAGTTCTTAATTTTGTGTTGGTGGTTTAGTAACGTTGTGATGCAGGAAGTCAAAGAAACCAAACCAGATGCACACAGGTTATCTGAACACCATAGGTCATAGCTAAGAACAGGAGAGATAGGTATATCTCTATCTCAGACGAGAAAGGATTTTTCTTTCCTTCACTGCAAATGTAAGAGACTTTCAGAGCCTCACTGATTATACACAATATTTGGCAATGTACATTACAAGATCTCATATTCCTATTATCTAGTGAAATAGGATCTATGTTCAAATTATACAAAGGGATTCTAGTGACTATTTAACTCACAAAGAATTGTCGTTTTCTCAAGATAAATTTATGGTCTTCCAAATAAATAAATAAAAATATCTTGCTGTACGTCTTTGTAAGATATTTTTTGAACCCAAGCAGCAAACAATAGTAATGTATTGAATATAATTATACTTCTAAATTATATCTCAAATTATTGATGGAAAATTGACCCACATAGTGTGCATCTAATAACAAATTCCTATCATCTATACTTACTAGTTAATAACCCCAACAATATATTACAGAAGAGTAGATGAAACTATGAGTTCAATCTTTTTATCACCCTCTATTTGATTAAAATCCATTAGATTATTTTGCCATGTACAAGGTCAAACCTGTAAGTTATTCAGCATTAGTTTAGCCAAGTTACAGTGCACAGAAGAGTTTACAGACTATTTCCAACTTTAGAAGTATTAGTCTCAGCAAATCTATCAGAAACAAGAATAATAATTTCTTGTGGTCTTGACTGAGTTCCAGAAACCACAAAAGCGGTAAGATTAGTGAAACAAACACAGCACTAACCAGCTCTGATGATTATGTTTCTTTAGCATGAAAACTACTAAGAAATGTATCTCTTCTGCTATGCTAGCAAGGAACTAAATTTCCTTTCATTTTATTGGCATACAAACATAACAGAATCACAACAACTGCTTCATTAGCATCTCCTGATCAGATCCTGATCTGAGCTGGCAGGGTTGCCAACTGGGAAAAACAAAACAACAGAAAAATCAACCATGCACTAAGAAACACCAAAGCCCTGTAACATTCCAGTTCTAAAACCTGCTTTTTGAGTTATAAATTAACAAGGTCACTCTGGAGCCAATAAAGAATAATAAATACAATCACAGTATAAAGTATTGTGCAAATGGGAAAATAACTTGCAGACACCAAAGCACTCTAATTAATATACAACTGTGAAGATGTTACTGAAGATTGTGCTTTCATATCTCTGCTTTTGCAAATATGCATATAGTTTTGCATATATATTATGTATATAAATTACTTTATGTGTATGCCTTATTTGGAAAACTTTTATTGTATAACTTACATATCTGCCTGAATTTACATTACTTGCATATGCTAATGCATGAGGAGCATTTAATATTCTGTACTCTAATTATAGCTCAGGTTTTTTAGGCACGATAGAATTGTATAGTGCCCAGTTAATACTCCAGGGACCTTATAGGTCAAAGAAGACAAACATACAAATTCAAGGAGGTGAATTTGTCACAGAGAGAAGCAGCTTATGGGACTTCACACCATCAATGAATGTGACATGGACCCAGGCGACACCACCTGTGCCTTATGCAGGTGAGTTGCTTGCCAGTCCTTCTTCTTTTTACTAATCACAACACTCCTCAGGTTATGTTTTATAAAGAGTTGATGATGGGGAAAAATTCTGACAAGACACATTTATTCTGGAATTTCTCAGCATGCTAACACTGGAATACATAACAAACCTCACTCGATTCTGATGAGCATGCAATTGTCTCTGGACACATTTATCTGCAACGCATTGGCTGTGTGTACGTCCTTTCCAGCTCACCACTGCTTTCTGACTGCAAGACCAGCAGTGCAATAGGGTTGTGAAAGTATAGGGAGCCACAGACTTTTTTTTCTCCACTTAGTAACTTTCCTTCTTTGGAGAGCAATAGTGAAACTGTGTGAGAGGCCTTTTGGTCACTCCACAAATGCCTGATCAGTTTGATTTCTTGTATTATCTCATGGACTAAAGCGAAACTGGTGAGATTCAGGACAATTCAGCCAGCAGTTACTGGGCTTTTGAAGTCCACCGGCCTGATGCAGTGTATTAGAGCATGAGCAAAGATGACAGGGATTACCTGCCCTTTCAGAAAAGCCACAATTCCTTGTGGCTAATGCTGAAAACAATGTGAAATATCACCTGTATGACTTTTTGGTCTACTTGATGAAAAGGTATTTCCAAAGGCAAAATGGCTTACAGAGAGAAATTCGGCTTCCTAGCCATTGTGAACTGCGAGCAGTTTACCATCTGTATCTCCAGCAATAAACTATACCCTGGGATTCTATTCACTGGGGGAGGCAGACAACGTACACAGATGAAATATTTCTGCACAAATAGCAAACTCCATCATTGCACCAAAGTTTGTCTGATGTATATGCCACAATATTTTATCAGTTCTCAGGCATAAGCCTAAATGCCAGTTTCTCCACCAGTTGTAAGATTTCCCATTGGAACTATTCTACACAATTCCAGAAAAAAGCATTCATCATCTCACAAAACATAAGACAAAAAAGCTGGTGAGTAGCACATAAATCTCTGTATAATACTTCACTCACATAAGTACATGTATTTATGTACTTCTGTACATAACAGAAGGTTTGGCTAAACTGTGTGTAATACATTGCTGCAGGATCAAACAGATGTCTGTATAACAACTCTATGCTATTCTGATCCTCGGAGCATTGTATTGCTCCTTCTGAAGTTAAAGTAATTTCTGACAGTAGTAGTTCTATTTTCCTGTAAGAATCCATATGAACAGACAGAGATTGTGGTGATAGTATAGGAAAAATAATCAGTGGCTTCTAAGCTTCAAGTCCTGTGCAGCATAATACAGTTTAGCCTAGTGTTATTATAAGAGCTGATTTAACCTGGGACAGATTCTGGCTTGTTAAGTAGCAGAGAAATAGGAACTACTCATTTTTATGAGTGGTAATTCCCAAAATCTCGCATTTGTTTTAATCTTTCAGGTAATTGTCAAAAGTTGTCAATTCTTATTTTGAGAGCGATGCAAATAATTTATAGTAGCATTTGAAACTGATAAATTACAACAGCAGTTGGTTTAAAGAAAATAAACCATTAAAGCAATAAACTATTGAGAGCTGTCCAAGGCATTTGCAAAGAAGGGTATCTTGCAGTTAAATTTCTCCAGTGACCTTCTACAGTGAAGCTCCATGCTACGGAAATCAGGAAAAATCACTTGGATATAAAGAGGAATGGTGTAATATATGGTAACAAGAAAAATTATTCGTAAAGAGAGCCATCTGGGAAAATGCCTTCTGCATGTTTTCCTGTAAATAACATAGAAATTTTGCATCATGAAGACAAATAAAGACTTACACTCTCAGTCAGAATTCTCAGACCCGTGATCTCTGTCAACCTCTTCATTTTATAATAATGAATTGATTTTCAATTGGAAATGAACAGTGTTCCTTCACCTTGATTTAGGGAATGTGACAAAATCAGGAAACTCAGAAGGTTCTCCTGGGTTTTAAAGTAAATAGTCTGATTTATAGCCTTTGAGGCTATCCACTGAAACTTATTCCCATAACTGCCATAATTTTACACAAATTTATACAATGCTGGGGTGGGAGAGTCTTCCAAGTTACTCACTACTCTGCTAATTTGGCAGGCTCTCACTGCATTTTCCTGATGGATTTTGGAAATTAAAGTCTTGACACAGAATTAAACCAAAAGGGAGGGCTTTGGAAATCCTGGACTGCAGAAATGGAATTGAAATAACTGGATATTTACTTGAAATAACTGGATATTGCTGGCTGCTGAAATCAAGATAACTTGAACCTCATATCCAAATATAAGCAGATTAGATCCTTCTTAAGGTATTGTGCTCATAAAGAGTATGGAAGGAAAATATCAGGTATTATATACAATACTTATACATGATATATATCATTGGGAATATGGAGGGAAAATAATTCTTTTATAAGTATCACTGGGGTCAGGGGAGAGTTGTTGGTTTCTCTACTAAGACGAGCCTGATTTTCTGTTATGATTGCAATTATCATGGCACAGGCCTTTAAAAGTAGGTCCATCCCTATGCATCTGGGTACAACTAATTACTGCTCCAGGCAGGGAAAAACAAGTATTTCAAATTGCTTCATGCGATTACAAACCAGAGACAAGAATTTAATCTTGTCTATAGAATAAATAACAGGAGTCTTCAGAGTCAGAAGTTAATAAAACAGAGAAGTTCAAAACACTACACATTCTTTTTTTGTTTGCATGGAATTAGTTGACTACCTACCTCTAGCTATCTCAGTTTAAAATTTGATAAGGTACAAAGAAAAGGCAGTTTCTTCTACTTTGATGTTGCTGGTAGTCCAGATCAGTTTTGTACCTTCCATATAGATTTCAGTAAGCAAAAATTGCCTGTCTCAAAAAGCATCCTGCAGCATGGTATGTGTTTTAAGCCCAAAATAACCTTCCAAAAAACCCCACCTACCTACTTTGCAGATGGAGAAAGGCACAGGTTACAACACAAAACATTATTACTGCTGAGACTGTGGCTATTTCTCTACATGGACAGCTATGAACCTATGAAAGCAACCGCTGGATGCCCCGTTTTCATGTAATGTCCCCAGCGATAATGGATTGTGCAGCAGAGCCTTTGGCCAAGGCACAAAGACGTACCGCAAATCCCCCGCTCTTCTATCATGCTGACATCTGAAGCACCCAGCAGAGCAAAAGAGAAAGTGGCTTGTAAACAAATTACTTCTTCATTTATTATCTGGGCAAAAAACGTAATGGAAGAGAGAAGGGAAGAAATATTCGGTAGTATCTTGGGGCCAGCTGTCGCTGTTGTGCGAGGCTTGGCTGATGTCAAGTGAGATACAGAGCAAGAGCTCAGATCTTGCCCTACAGTTATTTCCCTCACGCTCTTTCTTGTTTTGTACAGAAGCAATACTGTGGGTGTGAGGGATGAAGCAGGGTGTTGAGTACAGCCCAAATCCTGGCTTTCCAAGGGCATAGTCACACCCTTTCCTTGGGATGGGTCCCAGTTTTGGGAATGACGGGAAGTGGTATTTGATGCTCACTGCTCTGGTTGGAAGGTGTTTCACGATGCTCCCAGCCCCTGGGGAACAGCAGTGGTAGCTCAGAGGGTACTGGACAGGGCTTGGAGCAACCTGGTATAGTGGAAGGTGTCCCTGCCCATGGCAGGGGTTGGAACTAGATGATCTTAAGGTCCTTTCCAACCCAAACCATTCTATGATTCTATGATTTCGGAGTTCAGACTTCAGCAAGCTGGGCATGGGTAGAGAGTTAGCACTGCAGCTGCCTGAACACAGAAAAGCACCCCTTATAAACCCAAGCAGGCTGTACTGGCGATGGGCAGTCAAAAGCACCTTCAATCAATCCTTTTTCTTGGGGTCTCCATTTAGCTTCCAACATGCGCATCCAAATGGTGTTATTTCACACACACCATATCTCTACTCTTAGTGATTTTTGGGGCAGAAATTTGTATTCATGTTCAAAGCTGTGGCAGGCCATAAGGTGGCTCTGAAAACCTACAGTGTGTTCTCAATCTGAAAGAGGAAAAGACTATTTACAGAGTTCCCAAACTCTCGAAGAGAGAGATGCAAGCATTTTAATCACTGCTAAAGCTCACATGAACATGGACTAAGCCACATGAACCACTGATTTGCTTTGGGCATTATGCAAAAGAGCTAATTTACATCAGCAAAACATATAGCCCAAAAGATCAGATCAGGCAAATGTCGCCTGTGGGACGGGAGATTGCTCCTGCCTCAGTTTTCTGAGTGATGGTTCCAGTGTTGTGAAAGCACACAGTATTCAAAAGGGTATGAAACAACACCCAGTATGAGATATTTACTGACACTTATGCAGGAATAACAACTGTCCTTGTAAGCAAGGAAGCTTACTAAGCTCAAACACCCATTTATCATACCATTAACTCTGTGACCAGTTTCATAAAGAGGAAAGCAGCCTTATGAGGAGAACTCACTGCTGAATTAAAGCTCAAACTGTTGTCCATTGTTCATTTGCTACGGTTACATAGGTTCCTGGTGACATTCAGCTAATGAATTTTCTTGATGATTAACTACCCGTTATATGTGGCCATTGTAACGGAAAAGTATTAGCTCCCGTTACAAGTGAGGTGGTTGTGTCATTACCACAAGTGAGCTGGTTTTGTCTTTTTTTGACTCCTCCACCTCCCCTTTCTTTTACTAAGCCAAAGCAAAGCAAAGCTTGGGAAAATATCAACAAAATTCAACCATCTGCTGAAAAGAAAACCCTGCTCTGCTGAGCAATAAAATGTATTGAGATGCAGCTTTTTCATTAGCTGTTGAATTAGAAGGAAAGTTAAATGCAGACATGGATGTAAAATAGCTCCTTTTTGGAGTCTTTACATTTATTTTCATTATAATTGTAATTATAGAGAGCGTGATCCAGAAGCAAGTCAAAAAGGAAAAAAGAAAAACAACGTGTACACTTTGTAGACATATTTCTCTGAGAACAGGTCTTATAATTAACTGTGGATGTTCTCTTTCTTTTCCTTTGCCCATTTTCAATGCAGTTCACACTCTGAGAGTGCTCTGCTGTTGCTTAAACTGCACTGACATCTTGTGGCACTGAATTAGTAGGCTCCTAAAAGCAGAATCGTAAACCTTCAAAAAATATGAGTTCCCTTGTTTGCCTTCACGCAAGTGCTGCTTTCTTTAACTCTGGAGCTGGTCAGTGTTCTGCTTGTTATCAGAAGAGGCGTGTATTATGCATGTAGGGCATGAAGGCCGTGGAATGTGTTTTAAAAATGCATGTACCATTGTGAACACAGGTATTAATGTGAGAAGCTACCCACAGTTCTGTGGATACACAGGAGCATTCACCAGGGCAGTGAAGCTGCTTTAAGGCTGGGGTTATTCTGATAGAACTACCTAAAACTTTGAGACATCATGACAGAGTAAGAGTGTATCCTGTACAACTAGGTGTACGTGAAGCCTGTTGACTACAAAGCCCATGTAGATGAGCACCCACACTCATACCCTCTCTCTCACACACATGCACCGAGAATATCATTAATTTCTGAGCTGGTGTTTTATCACCTTGACAACAGCAAAGCATTTAGAATAACTTCAGGCCTTTTCATCACTGAAAATGGAGACAAGATACTGGCAGCAATCATCAGCTGAATAAAGATCTTGTGGAAGTCCATGTACAGAATAGAGAAGTCAGCATCAAATTAGGCTCCACTAAACTCCAAAGCAATGTATTTTTCATCTTTTCAAAAGGTAAAGAAATAGTTTATGATGTACAGTTTATTGGAGGCAAAGTGAAAAGCAAACTACTGCTACGTAAAAAAACATTTCAAGTAGCTGCAGCAGGTTTTTTGTCTGTCACTGTATTCTTCCCCCACTGAATGCTCCTAAATCCTGTGAGGATTATCAGAGGTTATATACTCATATCAAAAGAAACCACATCTCCCTTGGAAACCACAAGAACACAGGCGCAGACTTAAAGCACTTAAGATGAAGCAGTTCTGTCACACCCATGTTTGTGTTACCCATTGCTGCAGCATCTGAAGATTTCTTGTAATTAGGTTTTTTTTTAGCTGCACAAGACCCTTTTGAGATAGAGAAATAATATTATCATACTTATTTTACAGACAGAGAATTGAAAGAGAGGAAAATTCAGCTGGTTGTCTAACAGGAGAGAAAAAGGATGCGAGGAAAATGGATGAGAGAAAAGGCATGTGAAGTGAGGACTTTAAATAAAGTCAACTGAAGGTGAGCTAGCCAGTCCCTTAATCAGCTGGCACATTGTTTTCCCGCTCAGTTTTTCCTCCCATTGATTCTTCATATAAACTGTCTAATATACCTGATCAAGTGACATGATCTGTGGGGTTTGCACAGATGCTGAAAAATAGAATCAAAACCAATTCCCATTGGGAGACTAAGGAAAAATAAAAGGAATACAGACTGACTGTAGTAAAACACAATAGTTTGATTCCTGAAAGTTTTGATTTCCCAAAGCACTTGGCTTTGGGAAAAGATCTTTTTTTAAGCACATTTTCTGACTTCTACTTTCAGTTCTGTGCGCATCAACAGTATTTGAACTTCCGTGTGAGGTTTCTCTAAGTGTTACAGAAAATGCTTTATTTCTATGTGTTCCTGCAGAAAGCAAATAATGACGACTAATGGGCTTTATCAAACCATGGACTGAATTTTAGCAAATAATCCACCACATCCATGATGCCAAACATTGATTACTTGTGCATGGGTCTTTTCCTCCCCTGAACATACTATATAGCTATACTGCTAAGAAAAGGAAATTTAAAGTATGCCAAATACTTTCTTGATTGTTGCCATGCTTAGTTTTCAGGCCCGATTAGCTTTTTTGCTTCCATATTCCAGACAGAGCAGTCAGTGAAGGCATGCCTGAGCATCTCTGAGACTCAGCTTAATGGGACCTGTGGTACTTACTTAATGCAGAATGAACAATTTTCTAACACAAATCATATGAACAGTTGATAAAGTGCATCTATTTCTGCATGAGAATATGGCATCACTGGAATATGTTTTATAAAACAAGACCTTTTATTAAGTAAAATCCTCCGGCTACCAAAGTTTTCCTTTCCTAAGGATAAAATCAGAAAAATTCTATAAAGATCTTGGGCTATATTTCAACAATGAGATACTGCAATGGTGATAATCTTCATATATTGGTGTGTTGATTTACAGAAGTCTGACACTCCAATAATCGTCTCCCAAGACACTATTATATTACTTCTTCATTTCTCCTCTAATGTTTTCATTCCTCGCTGCCACTAAATGTTCTTTATCTCACTCCATTATTTTAACTTCACCTGTTTCCACTTAAACAACTCACCAATTATAATTAGAAACAATAACATTCACTAACCACATTTACAACTGCTTGTTGGTATTGTTAGATGGAAATACATTGAATTGTTCTAGAAAAGCCAACATATTGAAAAGAATAACTGATGTTTTGGGTCATATTCAGCAAAGTAACTATACATTTCAGCACTGATTTTGTAGCAAATGACATTTCAGGTAGCAGGGCCTCTCCAAAAGGTAATGCTTTCTTATGGTGACTCAAATCACTGGTAAATTTGGGAGTGTAAGGAGACAGAGGCAACTATCTACTTTGGGTTTGGTTGGGGTTTATTTATTTAGTTTTTTCATTTATGACATGATCGTTTTCCAGCAACTATCTTAAAGAATTATAAAAACCAGAGGAAAGTCATTCATTCCGGACCTCACTTATCTCTTCTTGCAGAAATACAGAAGCAAACCAGGCTATAAAAGCAGGGGTATTAAAATAACTACAAAGCTATTCATGCAGAAGAGATTTCAAGAGACTGTGATTTATTTCTAGTTAGAATTTTCTAGCTAGAAAGATCCCTTTTGCAAGAAAAGAGATGCCAGAAGCCCAGAAGGAAGGTTGATTTTGCATTGCAAAGCAACTCTAACCAACCTACTTAAGTTCATCTTGGGTCTTCGAAGCCTGTGTTCTTCTATGCGTTTGATGTAGATTTTTGGGAAAAAATTAAAATCTGTGTCGAGGGGAAGCCTCATCTACTTTCGACTTCTACTGAGGCCTGAAATCAGTGGGATATACTTTATCCTTCTTTACTTCATGCTGAGTAAAATTCTTACATATTTCTGACTTTCACTACACATACTTTTGGAGTGTACTCATTTCACATTACATTGGGTAATTGTTAAAGGTACCGCTGCTCTGCACAGACTGCCTTTGCTTCTGTGCTGATTTAACATAATCCTGTATTTACGCCACAGTCACTCACAAGAAGACAGCTCCTATGAGTTAAAGTGCCTTTAATTCACCATTCCTTCCAATCCACCATAATATATTACACTCTGTTTTCGAAGTGATTAAATTAGGTTATTAAGTATGTTATTTGCAAGGTACCTTTAGACTATTTTAACAACATGAATGTTTCTGTTTGCTGCTACTAAAGAGCTTTTAGTGCTATTATAAAGATGTTTCTAAGAAATGTAAAGAAAGACAACATAAGGTCATAATAAACTGGAAAGACATTCATTATGCCCTTAATTTAATCCAATTAATACAATTTTTCAGATTTACAATTAAAATAACAGGGGAAAATAATTTGTTCTTGTGTTGTGAATACAAACATTAGTGGGTTTAGCGAGGTAGTTTTAATATTTTTGCATTTTTCCCCAAGCACTGATACAATTTTCATTCCATTCAATTAGAGAATGATTTATTTTGGAACGAAGGCCACAGGCATTGGCAGTGGTGTTTTATTCATTACTGCCTCAAAGACAAAGATTCGAACATCCAGAGATCTGATATCCTGAGGAAATGGTTCAAACATCTACTGTAACATGTGCCTGAAGAGACCCTTTAGAACACACTTTATATGGAGTTTTTGCCTTCCCGATTTGCTACAGTCCAGCTTGCTGCACCATTGCTGACTGATTCTATGAAAGTCTCCTTCAGCACATTTGAATACAATATAGAAAGTCTTTATGAATGACAGAAAGTATTCGAACAAAAATCGTATTTGTGAAGAAATGACTCAAAAGTTAAAAGGGGGTGCAAGAATAAAGAAACAACAGAAAAACACAGATGCTCACTGTATTGATTCTCAGGGTTTGTCTTATCGCAGTGGACTCATCACTTTCAGACTCAGACACCTTATTAGAAGTTGGGAGGAATTCAATGAACTTGTGTCTGGTTTTGCAGGCAGCCACATTTCTTGTCTATTGTGATGTCTTAAGAGACAGAAGTGTAATTTCATCTGCTTGTTTTCCCATAAAGAATAGTATTTTCTTTTGGCAGTCATGTTTCCCAAATTAGTGCCCTGTGTTAGAAAACATTTTTAAGCAGCAGTCCTAAACCAACAATCTTTTGCAGTGACTAAATTACATCATTTTCTTTAATTTTTTGGTTACATCATCTTATCCTTTTATAAAATTCAGTGGATAGGGAGGTTGTTTTGAAACTAGCTGATAGTATAGAAACTTCTGTTTGATGAAGGGTTTGGAGTGGGTTTTATGATTTATATTTTTGGTGGGTTTTGGTCGTTCATGTTTTTTTGAGATATTAGAGCAGTTTCTCAAAATATTAGTCTGCAGGAGCCAGCCATGCAGTTTCACACAGGTAATGACAGGAGGCATCAGCCAAGCAAGAATCCAATTTGTAAAAGCCTTCACACCGCCCTAGAAGGATGCTCTATGAAGTAACTACATGAGCCATTCATAATAAATGACCCCAAGGGGAAAGTGATTAATCACATTTGCAGTTGTTAGTTTAGCAAGGTGAAACACATTCCAGTGGAAGAAGATTGCCTTACTGATACATATTTAGAGGCACGAATTCAGTGGCTAAAGTGGTTTAGTATAACATGTAGAGATATGCAAGTTATTTCAAGAAACTTATTTGTAAAACGAAGGCTGTGGAGACTTCTTTTTAAAGCACAATCAAATGAGCATTATAAAAGAGTGATCTCTTCTGGCACATACATGAACTGGTCATATGGTTGATATACACAACAAGCCTGGGATCACACTGAACAGATGGCACGCAGAACACTTCCTTTTTTGCTCTACTTCCCAGAGGAGAAAACAATTGACACACAAGATATGCCATGACATATTGTCACAGTCTGCTCTGCATTTAGCTGGAACATTTCATAATACCGTTTTCTTGAAATGGGATGCTATAGAACAGTCTCAAGCACAAAGGTCTCCCCAAGAAATTTTCTTTGGTTTCCGTTTGCTTTCTATCTTCTTATAGCAGGTTAGTCATTTTGGCCAAAGTTTTTACTGCTGTCAACTCAGATATCAGCTTATACTGCATGAGCATCATTGTTACTCTCTCCCAGCAGCTTTTTGCAGTGGTTCATGACCACTCATCTCGCACAATGGAAGCATAACATAAGACACAAATCCGCTTGTGTATTTAATTCTAAGTAACAAGTGAGACATATATGACACATTTGCAACCAGGCCTTCTATTACATATAGTCACTAGAATTGTTCGGAACAAGATCTGAACGCAATGACAGTCAACCTGTGCCATCAGCTTCAGCAGGAACTGGATTTCCAACTGGTATTTCTGGAAATGTCATGAGGAAGTGGTTGAGGGAAAAGAGCACTGATTTTGTTTCTAATCCAGCACAAGCACAATGAATGAGTCAGTAATATTTATGGACATTAATATTCCATGATAATTTAAGTATTACAGCAAATGGGTTTAATCTTCTGGCGAGATGAGTTTCTACCAAAGTTCTCATGAGCTTCTAAGAGAAACCACATGCTGATTTTCCCTTCCACGGCTATCGAGTATCATTTAAGATGCTTAACTGTATTAGATAATATATTGAATATTAGCCAGATATCATATAGGTTTTTAAGAGTATCCCACAAGCATTTCTTTAACAATGCAACTGTTCCACTATTCTCTTTAACAAATGAAGTTTATGCAGTTTCCGTTTCCTTACGATCAAGCATTTCTAGTTGTGCAGATTCTCCCCTGAAATCCTGGATAGTGAAATATTGTATTTCACTACTGCCTATTGAATACCTTCATCCATATTCCCACCTAATTGGAACTTTACATGTTTGTTATTTCTAGCTTATGCTTGCCTCATTGCATTCTGATATTATTATTGTTATTATTAATCCCTTCATCATGTAACAGTAATATGTGACACATCAAAGTCCCCTGTTATCAGCCTGTAATTGTTACTCCCTAAAGTGCTGCCTTTTACCTCTGATAAAAATCCTGCATTAAATTTTCTTTTGGTGAGATCCTTTAAGTCATTAGTTTGACTAAAGAGTGCTACAAATGACCAGCAACGAGATCTTTCTGTTTTAATCCCAGTCATCAATCCCTTATCTGTAAGTAAGCAGTTTTTTTTCTTTTCATTGTAAGTCTGTTTAAAGTGTTACAAATACATACGGTGAGAACTGACTGGGTATTTTTTTTCCTATGCATTAAAGCACTTCTGAATGCACAATAAGATTATCCGTTAAATTCCTACATTTGTAATTTCAGTGAAAAGAACAGACTGGTTTTGGACAAAGACACTAGTGACAGAACATACCTACATTATCTTAGTCATACTACTTATTGTCTCTATGAGATGTTTTGGGTTTATTTCCCCAATTAAAAATGAAGACAGAAATGGATTTTTTCCCCAGCTTTTGTCTGATTTTTCTATTTAGACTAGGAGGTCTTTGTGCGTAGGATCTTATTATTACATCTAAGTATCTTAGACCTCTTATCTCTACGGGGATCTTGCAGATATTTTTAATATAAATATATGGTATTAATGATACAAAACCAGAGAGAAATGCATCATCACTTAAAATGCAGCATGTGACAGTGACATTGATGCAGTTTTATCATTATCTGGCTGGTGTCTGTAGGAATTCTTGATTAAAGCCAATTAATAGAAATGGCAATCTGCGATGCTTTTCATGCCATTAAAGCAAAGTCAGCATAACTAAAGAATAAATTTTAATAATTTTACAAATAATACATATTGAAAGTCATTGGAAATAAGATTAAGACATGGCTACAGAATGTCAAAACAGCCATTTATATACCAATTTCAAACTTCTTGCCTTTGTTTTCAAGGTCCTGCGTAGCTTATTCAGCTTATTAAAAAGAAGGTTGAAAGGTGACCTGATGACTTTGCTGAAGTACATTAATAATGATACCTATTTTGGGGACATTCTGCTTGACAAATGCTTAACAAATACATTTATAAAAGTGGAAGCTGGAAAATTAACTTTTGAGGTATTTTACCACAGTGAAATTAATTTTGGGGGAGCAAGAGAATTAAAATACTAATCTTTAACCAAGATAACTTGAGACAGAAGCCTCACCATCTTATTTTTTTCTACAAAACAATCTGAGGCAAATGCTGCACACAACTTCAAAGAAAGGATAAGAGACAATGCAGAAACCACAAACTGGTCACCTTCACTCCCGTCCCTGAGAAAACCATGGAGGTGATTCCTCCTGGAACACATTTCAGTGTATACGAAGGAAGAGGTGATCGGGTCAGCACAGATTTGCCCATCGTAACTCACAGCTGACCCAATTGATTGCTTTCTATAACAAAAATGGTTGGATCTCTGGATGAGGAGAGATAGCACTAGCTGTCACTTACCATGTCTTCAGCAAGGCTTTTGGCCCTGTCTCCCTTCTTGGAGGCTTTCAAGTCTCTATGAGCAAACTGGTTTGAATTCAGGGTTGACCAGTCTTTGAGGAGGGCTAGAGACCTCCTGAGCTCCCTCCCGGCCTGAGCTATGATATCCTCAGGAGGATCTTGTTCCACAAGAGGACTGAGATCTAACATGGGCTGAATCACCCTTCTCCAGTGCCTGTAAAGACAGTCACTACAGGCTTAATTTAAGGGAGTTCAACGTAGTGCCTAAATTAGGTGCGATGTACATAGGAAAACTGAGGCAATCTGGTTACCATTATCTGCAGTCCCTAAGAATGAATTAGATTGTGTTATGCTTTTATTCAGCTACTAGTAAACTTTCTATAGTTATGAGAGGTGAGAGTCAAGCTAGCCTGTAGTAAGGGCTCATTATGGACTTGGTAATTATAACTCCTATTTCGCATGTCTACCTACAGATCGGGATTTCTGGGTTACTTTTAAAACACTGATGCTACTCACAGACCTGTTCTAGTTCATATCTCACAGGGTGGAGAATGAGCACAAGGGAAGACCTAAAAATAGGCCAGTGAAAAAACCCTCTGTTTCCCAGATTTATTTCCATGTTAGAGATGTAATACTACATACTAAACGATTTTAAGCACAGACAAAATATAACTGATTATTACTGGGATTATGTTTTCCAGTATCTTGTTGCTCTCTTGTTGAAAGAAGTAATGGAGAGAACACCAGGAAAAAAACACAGAAATCTTATAATCAACATGTCTTGCGGGTTCATCATTTCAATTCAGCTTTGTACTTTCGTAACACAGGACAATCATAGCAAATTAGGATTTATCATCACAAACTCTGTATGAGCAGCACAACAATTACCTGGTTACACAAGCATCACAAGGCTTGTTGGTGCCTTCGGCGAGAATCCCTCGCGCTGTGCCACTGTGCGTTATCATAAATTATACTCATTAACAGTGTATGAATAATGGTGGTTTGCAGTGATGACAAAAGACACAGATGATATTACGTGTTATTTAAAACTTTACTGTTTACCTACCTCTTGCTCGACATCCGAAGGCCTAATAAATCATATTAGATGGTTTATTTTTCAGTTTGTAGCTGTTCCTAACTCTGATGTTTGTTTCACAAATCCTTCCCCAACATACTAGAAGCGTGTCATGAAAAGTCCTGGTCATGCAACTAAAAGTGAAGCAACATGATAGGCAGGAGTAACTAGGACTGGGACTCAGGAATTTTGAACACTTTCATCTCATTTCCAGCCTATTAATTTTGGCAAGTCTTTTGTCTTTGTGTTCCCACTGGTCCTCCCCTCTGGAGAATGAATTAGTTAATGAGATATTGGGACCTTAAAATTAGTAGTCCTAATTAGAACTTCCCCACCCCAAAAAAAACACCCTAAGAAACAATCAGGATTTCCAAGTATTAAGAAGTTATTTCTTGCAAAGGTTTATGTCTTCACAATTCAGATATAGTGATCAACTGCAGAACAGATTAAACATAAACTGCATAGTTTTTCTGGACCTCAGTGTATATACTGAGTTCTGAATACAGAACTGCAGCTTGATTTGAAATGTTCTTTGTATCATCTTCGCAAGTGTAATGCTAAATTCCCACAATTTCCATCTTAAATTAAATATATACATAGCAAAAAGTAGAGTTCACTTTGCTGTTTCATAGAGTGTTACTGGACTAAATTCTTGCTTATAAATCATAGAATCATTGAACATTTAGGGTTGGGAGGGACCTTAAAGCTCATCTAGTTCCAGCCCCCTGCCAAGAGGCAGGGACACCTTCCACTAGAGCAGGTTGCTCCAAGCCCCTGTGTCCAACCTGGCCTTTCCAGAAATAATACTTACAATTACATTGTAAGTTATTTACAGAAGGGCATTCATAAAACACACAGAGCACCCAACTTTTTTCAAACTAGAGTGGATTCTGGACAAATCTCAGCCATCTAAACTGATACTCAGCCAGGTAAATTTTCTGATTTCACAAAGCTTGCTGTCTCTGAAAAATCCATCAGACATGATCTTTTTAGGTTAGCTAGAAAAGCAGAAAATATGGAGGTTTTGACAACTTCTGCAAAGTCTGAGAAAGTACAATTTAGAGTTCAGCAGCATTTACCTCAAATGGCATAATAATTATCCACCTTGTCAAGATGAGGTGCAAATGACTGATCTTGGGCCATTTATTATGACTACAGTCCCAGCAAGCTGGGACAGAGCCACCACTTCAAGAGCTCTGTCCCAAAAATTACTGTGAAGTTTTATCCAAATGGTGTTTACACCTACAACTATCCTTGCTCTTTAAAATTAGTGGAAATAAGTACACAAGATTAAGTTGGCATTTTCTCTTTTCCAAAGTATATTATTTCAAAGTATATTATATTGTAAATATTATTTCATATACATTGATCAATAGACTTGTTTTTCTGTTGCTTTTCATTGGTAAGATTCAACACTCATTAGCTGCACCTTGCACTTCTTATGTCAAATACTGCTAACAACAATTCTTCTTTTCACTACAGTTTTTGGATGTGACAAAGAAGCAGGAAGATATAAAATCTATTTCCACTTCTAACACAGATTTACAAATTCACACACAGCACTGAACTTGTCTCTTCTGAGTTACCACTGATTTATTACATTATTTTCCTTCTTGAATGTACTATGTAGGGTAGGTAACTACTTTATAAAGTCATCCTGTGTATCGGAAAGATGTGTAACATTGATTTGATCCTTCTTTGATGTTGCTTTTTTAGCAGGTTAAACTAATATGCTTCATCATCATCCCTAATCTAGTTTGGATCATCCATGAATCCTGTTCACAGATGCTTGCAGATCTACCGGAAAATCACCTAATTCCACTTATAACTAAAATCTCTCCATACATATCTTGAGAAATAGGGATTTTTCCTGGAAAAAGCATTCCAAAGCCAGTTGTGTGTGATAACCATTGTGACACCTAGGTTACAGAAAATGGGAGCAGAATTCACTGTATCTATCTATAAAGAAGTTGAACTCAGATTCCACAGAGATGGACAGTGGAAAGGCAAGGGGCAATGCTGACAGGTTGAAACAGGAGAAATTTCAACTAGCTGTAAGGAAAAAATGGTTCACCATGAGAGAGATGAAATACTGGACAAGGCTGCCCAGGTCAGATGTGGTATCTCCATTCCTGAAGTTATGCAAAACTCACCTAGACAAAACACTCAACAACCAGATCTCTCTTTGAAGTTAGTCCTGAGCTGAGTACAGCTTTGGAACAGATGATTCCTGTAAGGCCCTGCCCACCTAAACTCTTATAATCGAATGCCTGAGTTTACATTTACTCAATTACCCTAAAATTGTATTATTTTGAACTATTAGGAATAAAAGCGTTCAAAACTTTTACTGAAGAGCCAAAAACCTAACAAATGACTAGCAAATGTTAGCAATAGATGGGAGATATAACACATACTTCACAAGATGAAAATAAGTTAGGAACAAACAGAGAACCAGACTTGATGGTCCAAGGTTAACACTAGAATAATAGAACTCCTCATGATCACAAAAGTTATTCCCTCTATTTCTGGAAAAACATCACGTAAGTCTATACAAGCCCTAATTCTTCCACTAAAAATAGTTTTAAATCTTAGTATTCTTGTTAGAAAGAATATATTATAGAAATATATTCTAAATTAGAACAAAGATATGCACAGAAAATTTCCATGCATAAGCTGAAATGCTGTGAGTGATGCATCAAAAACTTCACTATTTTCAGCTTACAAAGGGTGAATTTCTACCGTATATTCAAAAATGCTTTGCAGAAGTTAAGCCATCTGAAGAAAACACAATCACTAACCCTTTACCCAAAACGAACAAATAAATGTAATTCTTGAAAGTCAACCCATTTGGAGACAAAGTTGAAGTTTCTGCTCCAACATGAACTTTAAAAAGCCTTAAAAATACATACAAAAGCTGGTAATGTTCAAGCATAAACTGAGAGAAACTGAATGTGTTATGAATATACTGACATGATTAAAAACAGCAAACCACTGTATCATGTGTACGAGCCGAACTAACAGAACAAAGTATTCAGAATTGTCCTATTTATCTGAGGAGTTAGTAGGGAGGGAGAAAAAACTCCAGAGAGCAACTGTCCCGTCTCACTAGGCGGGTATGGAGGGAGGTGATCTTTTACAATAGTCTGCATGGTTCACGGGAGAAACCACAGGCTCTCCAGAGGTTAAAAACTGGAACAACAACTATTGTAAACTTCCCTAAAAGTATGTCAGGAGGAACAAAAGCCTTGGCAAGCTCTTATTCTTCTAAAACACACGAAGTAGAAGAAGAAAAGGAGAAAGGGAAGGAAAAAAAATGAAAGAAACAAGAGAAACAGGATCCCACCTCGTGGATCCAGCGACGTCTCTCTTTCAGTTGTAGTCCATGGATTCCTCGTGGTCCGTGACCCCTCCGCGATCCAAGATGGAGGGGTGCACGCCACATGGTCGGAGAACCGCTGCCTTTTTATAGGGTCAGGCTCTTCTGAACCCCTCCCACCGGTGCAGACTCATCCGCAGGGGACCTGCTGAGCCTCAGACCCAGCTGACGTCCTGCCCCGACAGGCGCCATAGTGTCTGCGCCGCTGTCTCCGGGCAGTTTGTTGCCGGGGCCGTTGATGTTCACGGCCTCAGGGCAGGCAGCACAGGGAAGCGTCCCCTAATTTGATTCAGCAGGATCCCAGCCCTGCCTCCCCGCCGTTTGCCCAAGCCATAACGAGCGCTCAGTGCCGCCTTTTGAGTTGTTTCGAGACAAACACAGAAGGGGTCTCTTGACCGTCACAGCAATTCACGCCAGAGGAGATGGTTCGCTAGACCCACAAGCTAAGAATCATTGCTCCTCATTTAGGATTTCCCTGTTAGTTGAATCCAGGCTTAACTTACCACAAGGAATAGCTTTTTTCTACTTCAAGAGCTGAAATGAGCAGAACAAGCATAAAGCAACTCTACAAATACTAATGGGATAAAAGCCGAAATGGTTACCTAGTTACACAAAAATTATTGGCAAGAGCCCTATGACATTATTCAGCAAAATTATACTACTAAAATACTTAAGTATAGCTGTAACAGAAATGTGTGACACAGCAAAGGCTAGAATCTGGAGCTGACCCTTTGTCTAAGTGCATACCTACGTGTGCATCTCCATCAGTAAATGGAATGGATCAAGGGCCATTCTCCACTGTAGAGGGCAAGACCCACAGCACGCTTCACCATGCATTTCTTTAGTGAAATAGGATGATTTCTACCATGCTGCCAGCTGAGAGCAGCCTGTGGTTTGTGGTATTCTTCAGGCCATGGTGGACATTTGTTGGGAGCACACAACTCACAACTAAGTATATGACACAGCCCAGGCCCTTTCTAGCTTAATAATACACATGGCTCATAAAACCTAGTTTGACAGAAACTAGTTGTGTAGAGGTTGTAGAATTGGGATGATGCACTGCCACAGATTTCTCTAAATTACACCAGGTGAAGTCAAGGTTAGGGGAGATGATCTGTGGTATCTAGCTTTGGACAGCTTTCTAATCAGGTCCTAGATGCTGTTCAAACAGATAGCAAGATGAAGGCTCAGTGTCCTCCCATAAACAGCACTTTTGCAGAGGAACCTTTTTATTCTGGGTTTGGCAACATTTTCTGTTCCTTCCTAAAGTCTTTTGTAAGTTGTGCTCCAGAGGAATAACTTCCTCATATAAAGGTACTGCAGCTGCACTGGGGCCCAGTACCTGTCTATAAACTGGAAGTGAACACAGTGTAGGCTGGAGAGAGCCAGAGACCAAGCCAATAACACTGTATTATTCACTGCTTGATTTGATTTCTGGTCAGTGGTATGATTTCCCCAGAATGAACTGTGACATTTCCTACAGCTGCCTCCTCAGCATATAAAACAGGGTTCTGCTAACCTGGGACTGCTGCAAGGGAGAATGTTTGCCAGCTCTAGCTCTGTACACAATACAAGAAAGGAAAAAATCCAATTCAGCTACATGATACAGTTCAATCATAATGATTCCCTTTCAAGATAACAGAAAGAACAATGCATTTAAAAACGCTTGGTGAAACCCCATTCTTGTTATCACTCAATCTTTTGATATAAACATAATCCGTTCTCAATATGAGTTTAAAATTGCAATCTTATTTTGTACAGATGCTGAACTTAATAGAGAAAAAAGGTTAAAATGAACATCATCCTGATGGTGTTTGTGTGTGTGCTTTAATAGACCCACCTGTGTTACCTTCTTTTTCACTTTATTTTTTCACGTGCATATAATTTTATCCCTTTGATTTGGTTGACTGCCTTCATCAATCATTTCACTAAGAAAAGAGCTCTAAAAAGATGAATAAAACAATAGGGATTTCAAATAAAAATGCTCCCTAATTGAGGCAATTTCATAGAAGTAGTTCTATGGGGTTTTTGTATAGCATGTTGCACCTGGTTTGTTTCCCTGGCATTCATTTAAAATAGGGTACATTTCTCACAGCAAAGTCACATAATGCTATCTTATGCAAATATTTTGTCAAGAATCCATAGGCAAGCTAATTTGATGGTCCTTATATGGCATATAAACAATTTTGATTGAACATCTTGTGATGACAGATATTTCGAGTTACAGGTGCAAGAGCAGCTTAAAAGAACTATTTTTGTACCCTGGCATGGTAACATGCAGTATTGTATATTAAACTGCAAAAACAACTTGCTGAATATCTGTTCAGCTTCTCATTTATTGTTAATTATTTCATTTGCTGGGCTTTTTAAAAGTTGTTTCTGTTGAATAATAAGATAATTATTTAATGGTCTGCATTTTACTTTCCATTTCATCAGCATACAACAAAACACAGAAAAAACAATATAGTGATAAATGGCTAAATCCCTCAGTGCTAACTCTGGTAGAAAAATTTCTGTTGGAGATAATAGGAATAGTTTCAGTATAATAAATAAATACATTAACATTCCCAAATTTTGTGTCATCTTCAAAACAGAATGACCCAGCTACAACTGAAGTGGACAGAAAGTTTTTCTTTGGCTTGGATGGAAGCCAACCTGGTCCTGAAAAATACCCTGACACCTTGACAGCATCTCTAAAAAACACCAGATTTGGAATTCTGCATGTGTACCATAGCGCTGACACCACATAAATTCCTGCCAGTACAGAGTATGAGTTTTAGGAATGACGGATGAACTGCACCGCTGAGAGAAGTTATGCAGCCTCATTTCCAACATGTTCAGAGACATGTTCAATTGACTTGAAATCGAGGTATGTTGCAAAGGAGGAAGGTAAAAGCTAAACTGTTTTCCTCTAGTGTAGACACGCATTTGCAAGGGCAAAGATTCTCTTTGGAAACCGTGATTGAATGTTAAGCCGGTATTACAACAAATTGAATCAATGCTTGGATTAAATTGAATGTTATTATGGTATTAAAAGAGCAATCCAAGAAAAACATTGAAACGTAACAAATTGAAAATATTAAACAATAATAACTTAAAACAAAAGGACTTACCAATCTGTCAGTAGTATTTTAGTGCCAGTTTTCTTAACAGCAATGGGAGCCTGGGGGAAGAGGAAGCAAAGAGATTTCTCTCAGTGGCTTTATACAGCAAGGTAGGAGTCAGGGGAGGGTGACAGTGAATCAGATGCCTCAGGTCAGTGGAGTCACCTTCAGCACATCAGTGCAGCTTCCCGAGTCCTTTGGGATGATACAGGTTTACACCAGAAGGGCATCTGAGAGCAAGTATTAGTGCAGATATTCATGGTTTTACAGTCTTTTGTATAGATGTCTTTATGATATAGAAGCTATACATTTTAGTAACTATTATAAAACTTCACAGAACTACACAAAATTAGATTTCTTTAATTTCTGTGAGATAGACATAATCCTTTCTGTTAGAAATTAGTCAACTGATAGGCAGCTGACTAATTTCCTATAACCACGGGAGATGTGAGCCAAGCCATAGAATCATAGAATCATAGAATGGTTTGGATTGAAAAGAGCATTAAAGATCACCTAGTTCCACGCCCCTGTCATGGGGGCAATTCACAATTCTTGATTCAAGTTCTACTTGTTGGCTTTTATTTATCAAGTAAATTCAAGAAAAAGATATTAAACACAGTAAAACCTTTATGGACTTGTTGACATGGTTGAACCCAGCAGGCAGCTAAAAACCACTCAGCTGCTCACTCACTTCCCCACCTCAGTGGGATACAGGAGAGAATCAGGGGAAAAAAGTAAAATCTGTGCGTTGAGCTAAATAGGACATAAATGGAAGGGATAATAACAACAACATAATCAACAACATCATAATCAACAACAACAATAATAATAGAATAGTGATGATTATTATGATGATAGAATTAGAACATACAGCACAAGTGATGTAGAATGCAATTGCTCACCACCCCACTGGCTGATGCCCAGCCAGTTCCCAAGCAGGAGCCCTGACCAGGTTTCCCCCAAGTTAATATGCTGAGCTTGACATCGTATGGTTCGTTTGGCTAGTTATAGTCACAGAGTGAGACATTCCTGGACCATAGGATATACACAATCCTACTGGGTCTAATCTTTCATTCCCATCTCTTTAGGCATCATTCAACTCTCCACAAAGCTGTTGATAGTCTGGTAATTATCTTTATTGGAAAATTAATTATAATAATAATAAAAATAAGATTCCAAAAAGCTGGTTAGCATTAGTGCATTAGTAGTGCATAGATATCCCAGAAAGAATCAAGCTGTTCCTTTGTTTTCTAAGAAGATCTTCTATTCAAAAACTGATCAGCTTAACCAAAACTGATGTGACAGATAAGAAATCACAGCTAAATTCAACATGGCTTTAGGCTGCAATGAAATATTTAAATGAACTGAAACAAAATTAATGAGGCCAGTGAAGATTCTAAATGTTATCAGACTAAAACGACAATTATTTGTAAATGCAATGGTACAAAGGCTGTTACATGAGAAGATGAAATATTCTATGTATGGGGAGGGGGATTAAGTAACATGAAATGATTATGACACTTTAAATAGTGACATCAGTAAAAAATGGCACCTCACACAATGTAATCTCAGCTCTGTTTTCCTTTAATGCCACTCACTGCATAGGGCCTGTACTCTGTGTAGAGAGGCTTAATATTTTATCTGAAGAAATCCCCCTCAGTCTCCTTCACAAGCAGATAATGACAGGAAATGTTCCTAACAGCATTAGTCATTCACAAACACTGGTAAGTACGATGGGATTTTATTCCAACATCATTTTATGCTGCTGTGATTCGGAACTTTAATGAATGAGATTGCATTTCTAGTAGGAGGCTCTATGGGATAAGAACATCAAATAAATATCTACTTAAACTGTATGTTTTTGAGCTTTTTACACATTCTTCCCTTCAAACAAGATGATCACATCATAAAAACAGACTGATAAACATAACCAATTTGTGTAAATAATACATTTTTTTCTGGCTACTTACTAACCTAAGAGCTAAACTTCTATTCATTATTACTAGTGATGGCTTATTCTAATCAGGATCAGAGACACCAAATTTAAGGACAACATCAGTCTGAGGAGGTTTTTATGCTGCTATTTGGTTTATATCTACTATCCATTACATTTTAATTTCAAAGCCTACTCTGAAGTTGCACTTCCTTACAGATGGTTGTGGATCTGTGGTGTTATCAGTCTGAATTTCTCTGCAACTCACACCAAGCAATTCTTTCCATTTTTACCCCCATTACATAGTTATTTACAGAGAAAACTACTGCTTTTTTTCAGCATGGCTAACCACACACTGATGGAGTAGGAGTAGAATCAGGGGGAAGAACTATCAAATAAAAGAGAACAGCTATGAATGGAGGCATGAAGGGCAGAAGGAGAGAACTTGCACAAAAATTAAGGAAAGTAAATAGCTTTGATGGACAGCTGGTTTATTGATGGACAGTGGAATATTTCCCAGAAGGAAGCTGACCAGACACATGGAGTTCTCAAAAGCAGAGCAGGACAAAGCCACATAAAGTTCTAGTGAACAGTCTTGTTCCCCAAGAATTGGCCTAAATGTCCGAAGAGTGTTTTCTGTCTCTGACTGTTTTGATCTATTATGAACATAATTAAGTCTAAAAAGCCAGAAATTCTTCTGACTGGCAGAATTAGCTCCTGCTGTCAAATCATGAAGTCTGCGTTTAGCTGAGTATCCAGTAAACCCATGGAAAGGCTGGTTCTGAAGTACCTCTTGATTATTAGTATAATTAAATGTAACTCAGAGGAAACAAGTGTGAATTCCCACTATTTTGCCGTTTCTTTCAGCTTCCGGATTGTGTCTCACATTAGCTGTTAGCAGTAATTGTTATCCTGTCTATTCATGCAGACATATTTTCCCAATATACCATAAGCATTACTGGGATATTCAAGTCAAACTTTGCCACCTCTTTTACCTTCTTCTGCAAATGTTGATGTTTCACCAAAAGTGGTGAAAAACGTGTTCTTCCTGTAAATTTACAATTATTAAAATAGTCTCTGTTCAAGCCAAATAAGATCTAGGACTGAGTTATATATTGAAGACACACAAGTTTCTTAGGTAAAACAGCCACATCAAAAATGTATTATAAAGTCTAAATAGAGGAAGTTGTATTTGACCCATTTCAATGATGAGGAAACAGCCAGCTGGGTGGAGTGAGCACACTTAAGGTTAATAAATTGCAAAGGAGGACATTTGTGAGGAGTCTGTGCAGGAGAGTCCATTGAAAAGGCAGGAGTACGACTCCAGCCCCAAATAGTGTGTCACTGTTAAGCAATACTAGTTCTACTTCAAACAGTCTACAGTTGTATCAGCAGCGCCACATCTGAAGTTTATTAGCCACACATAAGAAGTATTTAAATTGAGAAATTGGGGATTTTACAGTTAGAATATGCTGTATTTCAGTTCGCTGGTACAACCTTGAATCAGTCTTCATGTGCATATGTATTATGAAGGTCCTGAATCACGCTACCTGAGCCTCGTTCAGTTCACAGAACAACAAGGGTAAGAAAGTATAATTACTTTTGTACAGGCAAAATTATTTTACCAGTATTTTCAGATCACTCATCCAGCCTGCTGTGCAGATGGAAGAATACATATTCTGTTTGTCTGGTTATTCTGAATTTCTGAAGAAATTTTGGTGATGGTAGGAAAGCTCCAAGTAGGCATTTGCTTCTTAAACTATGTAATCCAGAGATTATCCACTTGCAATTGGAAGACCAAAAGACTGGGATTCATTTCACCTATCCTTAGCCACATAAAACTTAGGCTCTTTGTCTAAACCAGCTTCTAATGTCTTTCTGTAAGCAATGGAGAGAAAAAAACACTTCCAGATTCAATCCTAAAATAGACAAGTAAGATAAATGAAGGACTATCTGAACAACCCTGTTTCTCCATGACAAGACCCTTAAACTTTCTGTTGTTAATAAGACATGATTGATTCTACTTCAAAATACACAGATCTCACTTTCCTTCCATGTTCTACCATGTACTCGTAAGGGAGCATTAAGTGTCCCAATGAAAATAAATCGCAGGCTTTTTCATAAGGATAGTGCAACAGATAGATATGCTCATAAAACCATGCTGGAAAAGTGAGGAAGTCCTGGTCCATTTATCACCAAGGGGCATAGCTATTCCACTATAACAGTTATTTGGTGTTAGAATTAAGACTGAATAATCATCTCTGCTGAAAAGAGCATGCAATTATTACTAATCAGACAGTCAATGATCCTGCTGTAAGCCTATTGTAGGCTCTCAGTGTTATAGAAGCACACAGATGTAAAACTAAAATGCAAATGTATCAGCACATAATAACTGAAAGGAGGGTTTCTGCATATCACTTCTAATATACATAAGTAATTGGCAGCCCATTACTAGCTAATTAGGAATAATGATAAACTGTTTAACAAAATCCTCAGATTTCAAAGGGGGAGAAAAGGTGTCTAGCCATGAGTTTTGCTGAAAGCTCAGTCAGTTTCCTGATATGGGTCAAAAAGCCTGCAGATTAAATCAGGTTACTCATGCACGACCTCAGTTCCATGCCACTAAGCTGCTGTGCCACCACACAGCCGCCCTCAGGAGAGGCGGGTATAGCTATAGGGATAGGCTTCCAACATTTTGTCACATCCAAGAAGGTAACACATGTACTTTCAGAATGACTGTGTTGACAAAACTGCACTTGAGTAAAGGAAAAACCATTTCTTATATGCCTGAGATCCACATACTAACCCAATAAACCCAATGCCACTTGCAATAACCCAAGTGGCATTCGAGAAACATAAAGTCTCCATTTATAAGTAAAAGCTAGATAGTGTGGGGATGCCTCTGACTGAACCCAGATATTGCATCAAATGAATGATGTGGCAGAGACAGTGGTTTTTCCAGTCTTTTTTATCATGTCACAAGTTTTGATGTGATTAATTTAATCAACAGCAGGCCTTGTTCTTCAAATCAAAATTTTGGCCTAGAAACATCCCAGCCAGAAAGGTGTAAAAAAGAAATTATAAAGGATGCTGTTTGCAGTTGCTAAAACAAGAGTAACTTATTTCAAATTGATGATTTTCAAAGACCACACCAAGAATGAGGAAATGCAAAATGAAAATCAGCTGCCCGCAGCAGGTATGATAAAATGTTGATTTGATTCAAGAAATTACTTCTGCTTAGCACCTACAAGCTCATAAGGAATGGCTTATGTAAAGAACAGAGTGAAGGAAAAAGGCAAAACACATTGAGAACTCCTATTAAGGAACAGCACCTTATCAAGGCACAACACAAGTCTAAGAACACAGAAATTCAGATTTTCTTAAGTCGTGTAATATCTGATTAAATCTCACAGCTTTACTTATGTATTATCTGATCGAATCTCACTTACAGCTTTGCTATAGGTATGCAAGTATTTCTAGGCTCATACCTCCAAGCAGAGATTCCTTTCCTCTTATCCATTGAAGTGGTGAACAGGAAGACACTGATAATGGAGTGGCAGCAGGCCCCAGTTGACATGAAGCAGATGTAAAAGCCCCTTCTGCAATGTACTGTGACACATAAAGCAAGATTTATCTCACTTTGCTTTCAATGTCCTTGGAAAAGGCACCTCCATTGATGTGAATCCTCTGGTTCTCCACCACTCACACTGGAGAGAAACAGGTACTTTCAGAGCTTGGCTACCTGATCCTTAAATAGGCATTTCTCACCTTGGGTTTATACAAATCTGTTCCCACTTTTATTTTTAATCTTTATACATTTCCCAGTCTAGAAGAGCAGCTGCATCTCCTGCAGCTCTCTGCAAAGCAGCAGACAGAAATAGATGTGGACTGCCAAAAGTTTATGACTGTTTTACATTTATTTCCTCTCCCTACCAAAAAAACCCCGTAGTTTTATTCTCAGAAATACTGTCAGCTTTTTTTCAGCCCTTAATTCAATAATCAATGATGCTCCAACAGCAGGCACTTTTATAGTTTTTGTGACAGCCTCTTCAGCAAAAGTAACTCTCATTCTCAGAAACATTTTTAAAGGACTTGAAATGGAGCTTCACATTGAATTTTCATCCTTTTACTGATTGTTTCATTAGACTTTTAGTTCTTCCATGCACTAAATCTGGTTTTGTGCCTTGAAGCAGCGATGTTATCTTGCCAGTGGAAGTGTTGTTTACATCTTCTTCCTTCCTCTTTTGCAAGCATTTAAGGAAAAGATACAAATAGCTTATAGAGAAAATGTTTCCTTGGGAGTAAGGCCTGTACCCATACAGTGGGTTTTATTCCAAGCGAGATTAATTCTCCAACCTAGGGATTTCTCGAGGTTGCTTCTTATGGCTGTATAAACTTTTAAACAGATGTGTTTGCTGCTTTGATTGCTTTAAAGTTTTATTTGTTTGGTTGGGGTTTTTTGGCTGATGTTTTGGGATATACATCAAATTGATATTTCATGTTTTTTTCACACAGGATTGCCTGTGCTGGTTGTAATATGTCCTTGTTTCCAGGGCTGGGTAACTCACTGCAGTGCCCTGAGGATCCCAAGTTTGCCTCAATGTGTAAGCCCTGATGCATCTCTGGAGCATTTTACTGTAAGAAATAGAAAATAATTGGTCCCTTTTGGTATTTTCCCCACACCATGAAATATATATACCCATCTTTTTTGTCTAGAAGAGGATTTTTTATTATTACTGGTCTAATCATCCTCCTCTTCATTATCATCGAGGTAGCTGGAGGTGTTTGCTGAAATGCCTGTGCATAACCAGTTTACAGCCAGAAGATGTGAGAAAAATTCTCACCCTGAATACTTTTCAGTCTACTAAGAAAGAGCAAGGGAGGAATTGGAGGAATCAGGCGGACAGAGGCGTGTTTTGACTGCAGATCCAGCATAGCATCAAGCTAATTTTCTCTATTGAGAAGTAAAGCAAATTAGCCCACATGTTGCTTTCTGCTTCCTTGGCTCAACTGTTTGCAGTACGATGAGCAGCACCACAGCACTGACCAAGCTTAGTGCCAATAGAAAATAACATATATACCAGCACAGCTAGGAACAAAACCTACTGCTGAATCCCGTTTCCTTGGTGGGAAATGTTCAAAAGGAACTGTCAGGCTGCAGGGATCTGAAGAACAAATGAAATTAGTGTGTTAAAGAAATGCCTTTGCCCTTAGTGTTCTCTAGGGCCTGATCCTACAGTGATCTCCATGTGGTGGTTCTTCCCATTACAGGGTCTGAGTCAAGACTGCAAGTGCTTTCAACAGGGAAAGCACAGGTGTACTGTGAACTTATACATCTGCCAAACAGCTGTTTGAAGCTGAAAAACCTGGGAGAAAGCCAGGCAGCTTTTGCCAATCTTTGGTGTTGCAGTTTTAAGTCTTTGGGCAGCTCCATAACTACAGTCAACTGTTGTTTTCTCTCTAGCTGGTGTAGTTGATAAGCCCCCCCATTATATCTGGATCTTTAGTTATTACTTCTTGATTAGCAAAAAATAAGGACAAAAAAAAGTATTTTCTATTTCAAGGTTAAAGCCGCTTCTGTATATTTAAGCTATGACATACGTTCAACATTACTGAATAGCTGCACTCTCTTTGAAAATAGCCCCTGCCTTATCAATGCACAGGCATAATAATGTAGCTCTTTCACACTTTGCCTTTCAAGGGAATATTTAAACAATAAATGACTGACCTAAATGATTCAAAAATTTCAAGGCTGAAAGGGACCATTAAACCATGACATCTAAATGCCAGTTTCACCCAGTAAACTTGTATGTAGCCCCATTACTTATATTTAATTAAATCATTATACCAGAAAGGCACCCATTTTTGATTCAAAAACAGTGAGATGCAGAGAATACACTACTTAATGCTATTTTTCAGTGCCCTATGGCAATGACTTCTAAATGTGTACAACTAAATTCCGGTTCCACCTTGTGCAACTTCATCTTCTATCCATTGTTTCTTTTATAGCTCTTGAGTATGTTGCATTACCAATCAAACAAAAGTTTAGTGTGAAGACTGTAAGTAACTTCCCTGTCCCAAGTTTCACAAACACAGTAAACATGGGATTGTGCATGTTGATTATTTTTGTTTTGAATTCTTAAGTTATTACTAGTTGTTGTGTTAGGGTTTCTTTCCCCAGAGTTGTTCCAAATTTCTACTTTATAATTCCACTCCTGAGAAAATGAAGTCTGCTGATAGCAGAAGTTCCTATAAAAAAGCCATACAGGGGAGAATTCTTGAGATTCTTGAGTTGGCTTGAGAGATGGGCTAATGCCAACCTCATGAAGTTCAGCAATGCTAAGTGAAAGGTCCTACACCTGGGTCAGGGCAATCCCGGGTACAGCTACAGGTTGGGAGGGGAAGAGATTCAGAGCAGCCCTGCAGAGAAGGACTTGGGGGTGTTGGTTGATGAGAAACTTAACACAAGCTGGCTTCAGTGTGCACTCGCAGCCCAGAAACCAACCGTATCCTGGGCTGCATCAAAAGAAGTGTGAGCATCAGGTTGAAGGAGGTGATCCTGCCCCTCTACTCTGCCCTGGTGAGACCTCACTTGGAGTATTGCGTACAGTTCTGGCGTCCTCAACGTAAGAAGGACATGAAACTGTTGGAGCAAGTCCAGAGGAGGCCACGAAGATGATCAGGGGCTGGAGTACCTCCCGTATGAAGACAGGCTGAGAAAGTTGGGGCTGTTCAGCCTGGAGAAGAGCAGGCTGCGTGGAGACGTCATAGCAGCATTCCAGTATCTGAAGGGGGCCTACAAGGATGCTGGAGAGGGACTCTTCCTTAGGGACTGTAGTGGTAGGACAAGGGGTGATGGGTTTAAACTTAAAACAAGGGAAGTTCAGGTTAGATATAAGGAAGAAGTTCTTCCCTGTGAGGGTGGTGAGGCCCTGGAACGGGTTGCCCAAAGAACTGGTAAATGCCCCATCCCTGGCGGTGTTCAAGGCCAGGTTGGACAGAGCCTTGGGCAACATGGTTTAATGTGAGGTGTCCCTGCCCATGGCAGGGGGGTTGGAACTAGATGATCTTAAGGTCTTTTCCAACCCAAACCATTCCATGATTCTATAAAAATATCCTCCTTTACTCTGTAAAATCAGTAGCCTTTATTCTGGTAATATTAACATGTTTACTCAGTGATTATTCACAGTATTCATTAATAGAGCCCAGGGGCCACTTTTGAGAATAGCAATGCACTATGTTTCATTTTCTATCAATCACAAATGAGACAGAGCTTCTGCTGCTAAAGAGCCTTTATCTAGATACACAAGACAATACTGATATGTGTTATCTAGATTTTGGAAGAATCGACAATGAAGGAATTAAGTGACTCACCCACTTCACACTGAAGCAGAGCAACTTACATTTTTTCATATTCTGCCTCATTGCTGTAGCACTTGAATACTTTAAAGTCTTTACATAGGGTTGTGTATCTACTCAGTTCATGTGCTTGGTGGAGATGTACAACTGTCCTCATTTTTACAGAGAAAGAGAAGTGGGAGAGAGCAAAAGCAAGCAAACAAAAGACAGGACCAATTGTCTGAACAAGAAGCTACTTTAAGAGATGTGAATTTTTGGCAAGTTTCTATAGTGACCTTAAAAAAAATATGTTGCTGAGCTGCTCCAGGGCATTAGCTATTACTGTATGTAATATACTTCACAAGACTGGAACAAATATCTTTTTCATCTGCTTTGCATTACACCCGCTGCTAAAAACTGGCAGTAGCATTACAAATATTTCTTAGTTTCTTCATTTGTAGCTAAATTCAAAAATCTCAGTAACTGTAAATGTATCTCAAGGTCAGAGTTACTACAATAACCCATTCATTTTGTTTTCCTTTCACTAAATCCATTATCTGAACAAATCATTAGGTGACCTTTTTAGTTACAGCAATTCAATAAAACTTACATTAGATGGAGTTTCAGGAACATTAGTCTAATGTGCTTTAAAAGATCACCTTCTCTGAGCAATATAATAAGTTTGTGTGAAAAGCATAAAGCATGTAATACGTAATAAAATCTGGCCTTTAATGAACCATCTAGAAAAACTGACTTGTGTTATAATTCAACAGAAAACCTCCTTTAATTAATGGGTAAGAATCCAGCAGTAGCTGCTGAATGTTACTTTCGATTATAGATTCAACTTGTTTTTCTTTTGTGAATGTATACTCCTGATTTATGCTGCTCAAGAAATTATAGTTTAAATGACCTTGGTTACAGGAGTAATACGCTATGAAAAGCAATACTTAGAGCTAATTAAAAGGGCTCTCTGATTAGTAGTTAGTACCAATTATGCTAAGATACTGCATAATTTTCCAAAGTGGTAGTCAGTCAAGATTGTAAATCTAATAAATGGGCTTGGATGTTTGATGGAAGCTGATTTTCTTCAACGACACAAGACAAGAAAATACCTTGTGGCCAGACAGATAAACAATAAATAAAACATAGCTCCAACTGTCAAGCAGGAAATTTGTATCAGGGAAGATTTTACAGACTCACTGAAATCCCCGAGTTCCATTAAGACTGTAAGACAGTAATCTGATTCTCTTTGCATTTACAACAGGAATAATCAGTTAAAAAACAGCTTGATTCTCCTTGCATTTACAACAGGAATAATCAGTTAAAAAACAGCTGGAATTATCTGCATTTTGTGTTTCCAGACAAGTGCCAAGAAGAAAGCTAGGTTAACTTTAATTTTGAATCAGTCTAGATAGGTGTGTATGCAGAAAGATAAGCAATAATAACTTTCCACCAGTCTGGTATCAGCAATTAGTCATTCCTCCTGCAGATGTATGCACACAGGAACATAAGCCAATTTGAGTAAAGGTCAGGATACATGAAAATATTGAACTAAGTAAGTTCCTGTTGCTATTAGGGTTTATTGAGCAGACCTGCATCCATTCAGCCTGTGGACATTTCATTCAGCTCCACAAGTACTTGTGTGTTTATCATCCACTGAACCAACTGAGTGCCTATAAACTTTTCAGGATCTTCTCTTCATTCCTCATCCACAGAAGAATGTTAGTAATTATCTCCTTTTCCTAGTTACTACCTCTACCATTCATTTTAGATAGATGCTATGAAAATATGCACAAAATTATAGGATATACTAAGGAACTGTTTTAAAAATTAAAATTAAAACCAATTTTTAATTGCAGTATTATAAATAATTTAATATTAAAGCTCAACAATGGATAGTTGGCATGTAATGAAATAGTCGCAATATGAAAACTAAATACTCAAGTTATTTTCAGGTTGCACTTTTAGTTAGTAATTTGTTAGACCGCATTATAAATTTAGGTACACCATAGGGTCATATTGCTTCCTACAACAGATACACATTTCTTTGGTTCTGTGGTGAAGCCAAATACATAACTTACAAGTCATCATTTGACCTTACACATAGGCCACTTCCAAATCACCAAGCAGTGCGTTTAGACAGGAATGTTATATCCCTTTGAATGCCTTATCAATAACTTCACAGCACTTATCTGCTACATTTTTACATACCATACTCATTTGAAAATCCTTAAAAAGAAGAAATTGGGTTCTTCTTATGTATGGGCTTGATAGGACAAATCAAAGAATCACCTGGTTTATTTTCCTATCATTAGTCAATAACTATTAATTAAAAAAAGAATGCTCTGTTTTCAGTTAGAGATCTAGTTCATCATCTTTTATTGCCCTAAGAAAACTTTGATGTATGGCTTCTCAGATGGCCGCCTGTGTCATTTTCTCGTTTAGATATTGTGCTATTCTTGTAGGTTTATTTGTTATTAACATGTAAAATATTAAAATATGTTAAATGATCTGTTAATTTTACCTTGCTGTATTGATTAAAGAGATTTTAAAAATTGATTACTAAATAACTGCCAGTGATGTATGGTTATTTTTCTTGAATGAAGAATTACCAATCCACATATGTAATACAAACAGCATTTGCTTTATCACGTGCTTCCTATGTATTTTCCCAGACCATAAACAACTCAGTATAAGATTAATTGGCAATGTCTCATTATCTAAGCTATCTCTATTTTCCATTGATATCTAAAATATTCATATAATTTCACATCATTCCCTTTTAACTCATTAGAGAATTAATACATCATAGCCAAAAGTTCTGGATTTTTTCTTTTTCTTCCTTGTTCCTAATAATAGCAATTTCAATTAGAAAAATAATGGTCTCCTTTAACTATTTTCTAAGTAAGTCAACCATTTTTCCCTTGCTAGATAAATTCTTTAAGATTATTAATTTGTGTAGACAACAATAATGAAAAGCTGCATCGTTTTAATTATATTTATTCTCCCTAGGCAACTAGGCAGTTAATTGTTTGAATTGCTGTTAAAAAGAAATGTTAAGTAACAGGAATGCCAGCATTGCCAACGACTTCGATGGGAGCAGTACTGAGCTCATAATTGGCTCTTTAATTGCAAAATTCACTCACAAGGCCTGTGAGCTTTTTAAATTTCACTTAAGTCTTTAAGACTCTTTAATGAGTTTTATGCATTACAGAGGCTTTGAGGTGGCCAACAAATTTACCCTACATAAAGTGCATTTGATAGGATTCAAAACATGTTTTTATGCTGGTTTTGGTGGAATAGATGTTCTCCTGCGTTTCTGAAAGCTGGGAAACACACCGAGCATTCATAAGCACAGCAACATATTGCAGATTGGTGATGGTTATTGGTTAACAGTACAAACAGCTTTCCAGTCTTCACATCATTGTGACAGACAGCAACATGACATATGCTCTTGTACTCTGATATCTGGGAATTTTTGAGGTGGTTGCCACACAGCAATAATTCAGTGCTGGTTTGCAATTCTTCATATTCATTCATAATAGAAAAACAGAAAAATTCTATACTTTTATAATTGAGTAATTATTGAGATAACTGCACTGGTACTTGTGAATTTATGCTTTGCATTAGCTTGTCCACAGGACTGAGTTGTCACTTGAGTTAGAAATCACGAGTGCTTTTGGGCACAAGTCGACCATTTGGTATTCCTTTGTTGAGTTCCTTGTAGAAAATACTTTACTACCAGCTCTTCCTTCAGAAAACTCTGATCATCAAAACTAACATTCTGCAATTGCATCTTTATCCGCTTTGGATTAGTCTTTTTATTTCATGAGAGATTTTTCTCTTGGTACACTGGAATTTCTATTAAAAAGGAAAGCCAGAGAACAATATTCTAGATTCTCAATAATTTAGTAATTTTGCACCAATAAGAAATAGATTCACAAAACTGTTACATTCCCTGATCTAAATTTGACAAACTGGATTTCTGATATCCTAGGCAAGTCCTGCGGACAAAAGATTACTAGGAAGGTGTTCTTCTTTTTAGTTATTACAGAAGAAAATAATAATGGAGAAAGTCTTAAATATTTCACACTGGAAAATAAGAAAAATCTCAGAAATTCAAAAACAAGTGAGGTAAAAAAGTCTGTCCTGGTTTCCACGGATAGTTCAATTGCAATAACACCATAGCTTGACTGAAATAAATCAGGATTAACACAGTATATATCATCTGTAACAACTGTCAGTAACTAACTATTAGCATGTAACTTTAAAGGCTGTATCTTCAGAAAATATTCTTGCAGGAACAATTCAGATATTACCTTTCAGGTGTAACCAAACTACTCAGGAAGAACCATAATGTTTGTCCAATATGAACACAACCTCCTAAAAAACATTCTGGGATATTTTTCCACTAACCTTATTTTTGTCATTGGAATAAACTGGACACACACAATTTTGAGAATGCATTGATAATTTAAGTTCTACAAATAGTCGCATATATAACAGAGGTGCCAAGGAAACAAATGTTACCATCCTCAAAGACTTTGCAATTGTCAATCCAAAGCACAAAGTGCTTGGCAACTTAAGGGATGAAGCTGTGTTTACTAATTTTCTAGCTGGGAGGTTAAATAGGAAGGAATCAACTCTGAAACATATGCAAGCAGTCTGGCTTACCCACTTTTATAAGTCCCCAAACAGCTGGTGTGGAGAAAACCTACTGTTGTGTGTTGCTGAGCCACTGCTGAGGATGAGGAGAAACAAAGTCAATAATAGTTTTCAAAGACCTCTCTTGTAAGTTTATGAAATAAATCTCTTTGGGAAAAATCTCCATGTGGCCTGGCCTTTTACTGGAATCAAGAATGATTAGGGTTTTTAACAAATGCCATAGTGACTGACTATCCATATAGGCTGATGGAAATTAACTTCTGAAGTTCCTATTAATAAGTGAATAGGCTTTTGATGGGTTGAGAACACCCACTTAGATGGACATCAAAGAAAGAGAAAAGCCTGGTGTAATTGGCAGAGAAAAAAAGAAGCATGAAGAGATGATGGTGATGGATATGTAGGGAGAATATATACAATTTGCAACTTCGAAGGCAAACTCGGGGAGCTGGGATTTGGTATATGTGTCGATTGTGCATTTAGAGACAAGCACACGGACAAAACAGGAGGCACTACAGTAAAGCAACAGTGATTTGACTAAGCTGGACAGGGTCAAGTCAGTATGGAAGGACATAGTATTAACACAGATGAGGCAGGAGACAGGAAGGTGCAGCAGAGACCAAGTCCTTCTCTAACTAGCAGCATGGGGGTTTACTTTAGAAACCAGTCTAACTCATAAGAAGACCTCCTCCAAAGATCACTGCGGGGAAGGCCAGACCCTGAATGTTTTGAGCCATCTCTGCTTTGTTACACAATCCTAAAGAAGACAAATACAGACATATTTTATTCTCTGAGACCAATTGCACATCTGAATCACTGGAGAAGTGCTGCTGGTTTGGGTGTTTGGGGGGGGGTTGTTGGTAAAAAAACCCCAAAAACCAACAACAAAACAAAGAACATCCGCAAAGTAGCAATTTCAATTTGACTTCTGTGACCTCCATATCAGACCCTTTGGCTAAAGTTACGCTACACAGATCAAAAGTGAAACTCCTGCAATTTATTTCCCATCTAAACTCTCAGTACATTCTGTAACTTGCAGCAAAAAAAGCAATTTTTTATGTAACAGTCCACTAGATTCAATAATCTACTTCATGCTTGCCAAATGGTATGGTCTGCCTTCTTGCTTTCCTTCTATCTTTCTCTACTTCTTCCTTCTGCTGCTTTCTCCTTTTACGTCCCATCGTTTGCTGTCTATGCTTTGATTATGATAATTCTTATGATTCTGTACATCTTTTGGACCATGCTAAAATACTAGCTATTGACAACTAGCCCAAAATCACTGTCATTACCTCATAGTAAGTATATACATCCAGAGTTTGCTGAGTTACACCTTCACTATCTCCTGAGGCTTCCAGAAAGCAAAATTAAACAAGAAATATCAGAAGCAAGAAGTTTAGAGAATATTTCTCCCACTCAGTACATACTTCATAGTTTTGCTCTTCAGTTATCACTATCTAGAGAATCATTTCTTCCTGTATTCACTTGCTCAAATACAAATACCAAGGTTTCTAAAATGTCAGGACAGAACTGGATATTTTATTACAGACAGCACATAAGTGCCTATTTCTTAGCTTATAGCAGTACTTCCACACCTGAATTTAGTACTGATGCCAAAATACTTTGCAGCAATAAAGCCTTTAATTCACAACTTTGAGAATGCCGTTTGAACAAGGCGTATCTGAATTAGGTAGAATAACAGACTAATCTAGATTGTTAGGAAACTATGATGTCAGCTATGCCAACCTTTGCTCCTAGTAGAGCTAATTTCAACTTTAGGTGGAGTTGCTCAGGGCCTTTTCCACTTCAGTTCTGAATTATTTCCACAGCTGGAGCTGCACATACTCTGCGGGCAATTCTTCCTTCCGTTTTCCCTGCTGCGATTTGTGCCTATTGCTTCTCATCCTTTCACTGTCTCCCTCAGAGCCTGGCCCTGCTTTCCCTCTGACCCACTATTAGGTGTTTGAGGACGGTGATAATACTTGCCCTTTACCATCTGTTTTTCGGACTGAACAAACCTGGCTCCCTCAGCCACTCCTTGTACATTGTGTACTCCAGCCCTCCAGCTAACTGGACTTGCACCAGTTTGTCAATCTGTCTCTTACGCTCGGAAGCCCCAACATGAACAGCACTTCAGATGCAGCCTCACAAGTTTCAAAGAGAGAAAAATAATGATTTCCTGCAACCAGCTGGCTAAACTTTTGTTAATACAGACCACTACAGAGTTAGGTTTCATCACCAAGAGCCAAATGTGACTTGTACTGAATTTGTTGTCCACCACAATTCCCAGGATCTTTTAATGGAGATGATTTCTAGGCAGTTGTCCTCCATTCTGTATTATTGTATGGGATTAACTCCATCCCAGATACAGAACTTCATGCGGTTTCTGTCAGCCCATTCCTAAAGCTTGTCAAGATCCCTTTGAAGAGCAGCCTTGCCCTCAAGTGTCTTAAGTATTCTCCCCAGTTCAATGTTGTCCATGAGCTTGCTGAGACTGGTTTCAGCCCCTGAGGCTGATACTGGTGCCACTTTTAACTGGCCACCAGCAAGACTTTGAGTGCCTGATTACTACCCTCTATCCAACT
Source organism: Strigops habroptila (assembly GCF_004027225.2). Lineage (NCBI taxonomy): Eukaryota > Metazoa > Chordata > Aves > Psittaciformes > Psittacidae > Strigops > Strigops habroptila. Next base: position 117,648,295 of record NC_044278.2, on the reverse strand, counting down.
TGCTCTTCATCACTTGCTCATTTGCTTATCAGGAAATGCCAAATGGCTCTGAATTGCTCTTGGTTTTTAGATTGTCACTGTGTTGATGTTTCTTGCTTTATGTCTGGATTGCTATTTGCCAGGGTCATAATTCTGTCTTTGAACTTGAGTTTTAAATTCCTGACACATATTTAAACAATTATGTCTATATGAAAGGTAGGAAGAACAGAAAGTTCCATTTCACTAATTGGCTTCTGAAGATAAATTAGGGAACAAACACCACTTTCTTCTTTCCCACTCCCTAATGTTAATGTATTATCCCTAAGAACTTCCGCTATTCTCTTTTGCAGCTCTAGCAGTGCCTTGTTTACCTGTTTCATAATGATTACCTGCTGCTTTTTTTCATCAGGTTGTCTCACCTGAACTAGAGCACACATACTGCTTATTTTAATTAAGGCTAACTGAAGTACCATGCATTTTCTATTAGATCTAATCTGGTAACAATCAGGGCAATTGACCCCGCAGTTGTGTACTTGGTGCAGCACTGCTTCAGGGCAGCACATCTGCCTCCAAAGATGAGGCAAAAGACAGCTCCAAGAGAGAGGGAGGAATGGTATAATTTGGAATGAAAAATTATGGGGCTGGATAAACAAGGTCATGCAAGACCATCTCACATTTTTAGGAAGCTTTACCTGAAGAGTCAGGTATTAATGTTTTAAGTCATAAGATGCTGCATCACATCTCCCAAGCTTAGTAGTAAATAACATTTTCCTCTAAAGGAGACAAAGCTTTTCTTTTTCCTTTTGCCCTCCATCCAAGAGAGATTCAAGGTCTATTTCTTGAATTGCAGTGTGAAGGACATTAAGTTATCAGTCCAAGCAATCAGTCTGTACACTGAAAGTTACATTGTGCAGGAGGGGATATTACATGAGGAAACAAATTTCTTTGAATGCTCTTTTATGTGTACCCATGCAAATTTCCTGTGTCACAAAGAGCTTTACAAAGCTGCTGATGAAAAAACCCACAGAAAATTAGATCTACCGAAGGCTGCCTTCCATAGGTCTATAGCATATTTACACCCCTCCACCCTCCCTCCACAAAGATCAGGCACACCAACCCACCCTGCTCAGTATCTCATATATGTAAATCAAGAGATGGAGAGTCTCTTTACACATTAAAGCAGAAGAAAGAATTTTCATCCTAAAATGGGGCTATTGTCTGCTGCATAAACTTGGTTTAGACACAATTTTTCACTGCAGTCAGTGACAAAACTCCTGTCTTCAAAAACAGGTTCACATGCTAATGACAGCTTTCCATCACAGAAGGGAGGCACTGTACCAGTCCTTCATAAACATTAACTTTCCACCTTTGAGTAGGAATCGTAAAATAAGCCAGTGCAAGGAAAAAGGCTAATATTTTCCTCAGAAAACAAAACAAAAACCCAACAAAAAACCCCAACCACAAAGCCAAACCAATACCAAACCACCAGCCAAACCAGAAAGCTTCAGAACCGGTTGGTTATCCAACTTTCAGCTCACAAACTGTTGGTAGAGGTGGAACAATGAACTGCTGGATACTCCATGAAGTGGAGATACACACATGCTACTCCTGGAACGGTTTTATGGAGAAGTGTGGCAACACAATATCCCCACAGCATTTTGTGAGCTGATCCTGTCAGGCAATCTGAGTCCTTAACAGCACACTTCTGGCTGGAGTTCTTATTTTTCTACCTGATCACCCTTTGATTTGATGTATTAATATTGGACTAGCCTCTAGATAAGTCTACAAGGATTACCTCTTAAAATGCCACCTGCTCCAATGTTGGGGTTGAAGTTTCTATTCACAAGTTGCTCATCGCTGTCTGTAGAAACTTTCTTTGCACTCTAGAGCTTTACAGTGAAGAAAACAAACGTGGTTCTAGGGTGATTGGAGGAGAAAGTCCCGATATCTTTCACTGAGCAAGGGGAAGAAACAGGAGACTTCAGTTTGAAAGCCTGTTCTGAACATCCTTACTATAGAACTCCACACAAATTATCATTTCAGGATTAGATTTTGCAGGGAAAAAAATTTTGGTCCTTAAATATATGAAGACTGTGATGGAAAACTTAGGAATTAAAATTTTGTTTCTGAAAAGCAATTATAGGACCTCTATAAGGATACTGAATCCAGGACCAGCATCATCCTTGGAAGATGTGTGCATCAAGATTATGAGGAAGTCATAAGAAGAGACTCAAGAATTGGAAAACAGCCATTTAGAAAGTGAAATTTAAGGATTATGTCTTATTAAGGTAGGAAGTCTCTTCCTCAGGGACTGTAGCGATAGGACAGGGGGTAGCGGGTTCAAACTTAAACAAGGGAGATTTAGATTAGATATAAGGAAGATTCTCTTCCCCGTGAGGGTGGTCAGGCACTGTCACAGGTTGCCCAGAGAAGCTGTGGCTGCCCTGTCCCTGACAGTGTTCAAGGCCAGGTTGGACACAGGGGCTTGGAGCAACCTGCTCTAGTGGAAGGTGTCCCTGCCCGTGGCAGGGGATTGGAACTGGATGAGCTTTAAGGTCCCTTCCAACCCAAACCAGTCTGTGATTCTATGATTCTAAGCGAATCAGGCATTCCATAGTGTTAAAAAAGCTATCTGATAATGGTGACAGGTCTTTCAATCTTGCTGACAGTAGCTAAAAGATGTAATTTTTCTAGCAGTAAAAATAGTTAGATCAGGTTATGAGCAAAATGGTGGCCTTGGCTTTTCCTGGAATTATTAAAGTCAGGTGAATCATAACAGGAATTAAAACATACAGGATTAAAACTGGATTAAAACATACAGACTATGTAAATCACAGATGGATGATATCTTGGCCAAAGGTCATACTTAATCTTAAATATATAAATCAAAAGAGTTTTGTGCATTTGTTGCACATCATTGTTTTTTGTTTCAGTTTTCTACAGGACATATGCAACACTTCAGCCCATTGTGGACAGACAGGGTTTTGTCTGCCCTTAGCTATTGTAGTCCATGTAGTTTAAATCTGATTAAATTGAATGTGGATTACATCTGAACCTTGAAATTCATAAATATCTGATCTTTAGAAGAGTATTTAATCAAGGGACTATCTTCAAGCACATATTTAAGAGTTCAGAATTAGTCTGGAGGTAATATTCGAAAATTAGTCAGAGATAGGCTCTTGGCTCAAATAGTGACATTAACAGTGACAGGATGACATTTCAGTTTGAGCCATTAACCAGTCTTGGACAAGGGAAAATTATTAGGAGATGAAAAGCAAAAGGAACATCAATGAGAAATACATCGGTCTCTCGCTTTTTCATCAGAACCTATTTCAAAACAAAGGAAAAAAAAAACCAGTCATGTCTACACTAAACTGGTAACACTTTTTCCCTAATCTAAGATCTGGAACAAAAAAGAAGTCTGATAATTAATGAAATATACTAGAAAATTATGCTCTTTTTTTAATATTATTATTATTTTCCCCCTCCTGGTTTTTTTCAGTCAGATATTACCCCTGAAGGTTTCCCTAAGGAATATTCACATGACTATTTGGGATACAACGCACATACTCAACACATGTGCGTACAATACACATAACTATTTTGCATACTAATTTGTATACAATGTCATCAAGCCATACTGTGCATCAGCATGTGTCAGACATAGATGCCTGCTCCGGCAGCCAAACTGCATGCATGGGTCCATGCAAGTGCTATTGTAATCTGTCCTGATCCAAATCCAGTTACTGCCAACTTCCTTCAGCAATGGTGGAAACTATAGCATAGAAGCAGACGAAGAGTATTTGTGTTGTTAGCATAGAAGCAGACGAAGAGTGTTTGTGTTGTCCAGCATTGCAGTTTGGCTGGAAAGACTGTAAGGTGTTAAACTCCTTCAGCCAAATGCACAAAGAAGCATCAAGCTGCCTATTCAGCTAGCTGAAAGCTTAAAGGCAGCTTTCATATGACTTGATAGCCATTAACTTGTGTTAATTTAAGAAGTGAAAGCTAGCAATTTACACTACCAAACAGTGGGACACGGGTGATGAATAATCTGACTGCAGTTCTAAGGGGAATTTCTCCATTTGGAAAAAAATAATTATTCACACCAGAATTTGGCAGGACATTAGAGTTAATCACCACTATTCTTCATATAATCTTTAATGATCACAAACAGTCACGACCTCCAATTTACATCTCATTTACAAGATGGCATCTTTTAGCAGCATGGGACTTCCTACCATGCTCTCGACTACTAAATGATTAAAGACTTATTCTTGTGGTACCTGGATTTTCTCAATCTAACCTTACTTACATCTGCTGCAATTACAACATGAAGACATGTAGCCTGTACTTACAGAAAAACAAGGATGTGTTTACACTTCAGGAGTTTTTTTTCCTTCAAGAAGCTAAAATTGAGCGTTATGAGGGAGAACAGCCTCCTCTGCTTTCCTTCTGGTAAAATTTGACAAAAACCACTAGTGCTAGTCTCTGTCTACGAAGCACTCTCTGAGGAAGCAGATGAACAGACCAGATGTACACAGCTTGTCTGATACCTTGCTGCTTCAATAATTTTCATTACGGTAATGGTTGCTTAACGCTGGTGTAATTTGTTGCTCAAAGGAAACAATTTTTGTTTCCTTTAATGCCATTACAATGATGCCTGCTCTCTTCGTGGATGACCAAGGACCTCTCCTACCCACAGAGCAGCTTGGAGGTGAAGCTGGCTTTACAACCCTGAAAGAAAGCAGAAGGCCAGGGACGTCTGAGCATGGGGTCACTGTGAAAAGCCATGAAAGCATGGATAGCCATAAGCCTGCACAGCTCGTGCTGTGCGTCAGCAGACATCAACAACTTGCAACTGTTGGAGTAGCAGTCGTATATTTATATGGCATGTGACTCCTTTACACTGACAGCTCAATTTGATTAATGGTAGCAAGCGGTTGAAATGCTATTTGCATAAAATACACTTTGCACTAGAAGTAATTTTATGTACAAGAGACATGCATGCTTTGGAAATAATGCTTGTAAGGCTATTTTTCTTAGGAAAGAGTATCCAAATAGAAGTAACAATAAATACATATAGTGTATATATATATCTCCTCCCCCTCAATTTAAGCTCTTTTCAGATGTTCAAAGGCCATCTTGTCACTACAGAAATCTTCCATTTCAGCTCATGGCATGAGAATTTTAAGGAAAATTCTATTCTGAGTGCTTGTGTGATTTGAGGACCAAGTAGGATTTCTTTTCTGGTTTGGATGAGGCTCAGGGCTTTGTCACTCTACCACATCCCCTAGAGTTTATCTGTGACAGCACAGAACCAGTGTTTGTTCCAGACAAAGGCTAGAGAAACTAACCCCAAAATGGAGGAATCCCTCAATACACTCATGGTACTTTTATTCTAATAGCCTTTGCAGGCAGATGCATCTCTTCTATATCTGTTTTGGATGGAAGATCCTCTTTTGAGCAATAGATTCTTACCTCAAAACTAAATCCATATCTTATACATATGTACTAAATACAATAAACCTCTATCTTGTACCTACTTATAGCCCAGTACAATGGCCTTTCCCTGTTTTACTGCTGTGCTCCTATAATGCAGCACTGCAGAAGAGGTAAAGGTGAATATGAGAGAGGAAACATATTTAGTTAGCAAGGGCATCATTTGTTGGAAAGCTGCTTCACTACATGCTAGTGCACAGCTGTCCCTTAATACAGTATTTGCACCAACTAGACACTGGCCTATAAGGCAAAAGGGAAATCCGAGTTTATCAGATGAGAAAATTGGACACAGAAGAAGATAAAAGCAAAAAATGCAGATGCTAAGAAGAAAGCATCTGAGACAACAACTTCTGAGGATAGAACTGAGAAGCATGACATGATTCCTGCTAATGGGCAGTTTTCCTCTTATTTTTTTTAGTCTCAGAAAGTTATTAAATGCTTTAGTGACAGAAAGGCCCACCAGTTACTATTAAACATGATTCTAAAGTCGTCTTGTTCACTGACAAAGATACAGTATGGGGATGAGATAGACCTTTAATCATTTTAGTGCATGACTGTGGGGAGATTTGTGTGTTCTCATTAGGAAGGAAAAATCACCCCAAAATCAGAGATAAACACATTAATACTTTATTTGATCTTCATTTCAACCCACAAAGCACCGATTTTACTAAGGTGCTGTCTTGTCAAGCAGTATGCTTGAACAATGTAAAAACCCCACAACTCCTCAAATGCAGTCAGGAACTTTATGCACTACTGAATGCAGAACAAATGAAATCTAATAAAACAGATAGTACTGAATTAAACTATTGCTGCCGCATGAATGAACACAGTCATATATACAAGCTCAAATAGTGGGGCTTGGGTCATTTGAGATCTCACATATGAAATATTTCCTCTGCTGTTAACCATATGTATGTTTACTTTAGTGCTTTCCTGTGCACTAGATTAACTACAAGAGAATGATAAATATGAATGTTATTTTAAAAGATTAATCTCTTCAACCTATAAAAGCCATGCACTTCAAAGCTAATACGGGCTCGACAATCTGCCACTTACAGGCTTGCCCTTACCCCCATTCCCAAAAAAAGAGCACTATCTCATATTTAGATATGGGATTTATCTGGCTTCTTAAATTGTTGGGAGAATATTTCCATTATATAAATGACATTTTCGTATACAAATATTGGTCATTCCTTGGTTCAGTGCCCAGAAAAGATATCCCCTGTAGCTCTCTGATCTGCTTAACAGGTGCTCTTTTAAGCACACTGCCCTCTTTCATCACACCATAACCTTCAGTAAATCAGGATAATTTACAAGCTCTCAGAAACCTGCTGCTGGAAGAGAAAATTCCAATGCGATGTGGTGGAATTCTGTTAACTGCAGCGCAACAATGTGAATCGCCAAATTTGAAATGAATGAGCCTTGTAATGCCTCAGGCGTAACGTTTTAGTGGCTGAAGAATTTGACATTACATGCATTTTGAGTATCTATAATCCTATAGTTAGCCTGACAGCAGAGAACTTCTGCCCAATAACAGTATCTACACAGAGGAAATTGTTAAAATACACTGCTCATATGCAGCAAGGAAAGTAAGCTTCGCAACTGGGACTCTCTGTTACATAGATGTAACATGTCATTGGTGGAATCTGTTTTTAGATGACCCATTTATTCTGTATTTGCCTGCTGAGACCCTCAACAAATTTCATATTCAAATATCTGAGCTCTTCAAGAAAGAAGAAGGATTCCAGGAAGTTGGGTTTTCTTTCAGACATGCAGATTCCTGGGAGGAACAGGTACGCTGAAGACATTGGAGGTGGAGCCAAGATAAATGAAAGCGCCATAAGGAAATTAAATTCCATGAAGAATGGGAATAATTTTGTCTAAAGTACAACTGGGAAATTTCCATCAGTTCTGTAACCTATACAATACCCAGCTCTTCCCTGTTGTCCTGTGAAATAACTTTAGCCTACAGTTTCTCTGGGCAATACCATTCCATTGATGTGAAGTTTGTATTTAAGGACAAAATAGAATTGTACAAAGTTAGAAGTTACACAGATAGAATTATTCACATTTTAACCTTTGGAAAAAGCATGGAGTAACAGACACACTTTCATCCCCATAGATGATGATTGGGTTTGCAGACTAATACCCAAATCCCAGCTAAATTCAAGTACTTAAGACAACCCTGTAGCTGTACCAAGTTACAGTCAGAGTAAAGAATCAGTCACAGCCAAAGGACGATTCAGCACATCTATGCATCTATTCTGACTGCTAATTGCAGAGGGAGCCTAGAGTGACTGTATGTCATATGAGATATCTCAGGTTTTGTAGCTAGTGGTGTTTTCATCTTCAGAAAAATCTCTTGGCTCCTAGAATTGAAGGTAGGCAGATGTGGACTTCAAAGGTCCGCAACTGAGATGAGAAATGCACTATGCAGTGGTCATCGAATGATGCCACCACCTAGAACTGGTGAGAAGCTCCCCCTAGAGTAAGTTTAGGTGAAGAGGTAAGAGGAAAGAAAGAGCAACTTGCCCTCCAAGTTGCACAATCTGCCTCTTTTCCATTCTTAACAAAAATTTTCTTTACCGTGTGGGCTTGAAAGAGCTAAAGCAAAGCATATGGCAAGCAAAAGTCTGTTTAGATTCATTTTATCTCTCAGCAGTATGCTAAAAACATACCTCTTTTGCCTAACTGTACATTAATAGGTATACCTCAATGTAACTTAAAATTTCTTTTCCTAAACCACAGCTGGGCTGAGTGGACTATGCCAACACTAAAAAAGAGGGCACTCTGGACGCAGGGTATTACTCTGCTGGTGTAATAGCCTTTTACTCCCTATTTCACTGTGCTTTGGCACTGATAGTTAGAAGACGCCATGTGTATGAAAAATCGTGAAAATAAAGTGGCAGATGACAAATATTAGATACAGTGCAGTTAATGCACAAGAATTGCTGCATCATTTCCACCCAGGATAAAATATCAAAACTAAAATAAAAACATAAAAAATACTTGTTGCAGTAGGTAAAAAGCAATAGCTACATAATAAGAATTGTCCCTGCTCGCCTTCTCCGTGAATGGGGACTCAGCATAGCCACAGATGTCAGGTGGATTACATGTGGAACGAGAAGAAAGGGCTACTAATATAACATCCAAGTAAACAAATAATTAAAAGTATCCTACCACAAAAACAGCAAAGGGAATGTTTCTTTTGAAAGAAAATAGAGGAACATAAAGAAATACCAGTAGAAAGAAAGACCAATGGACTCTGATCCAAGGTAATTTTATTGTTATGGTTAAGTCTCCTGTTTAACTCATGAAGGAAGTTGATGGTTACTCTTTTACTTACATATTGTTAGTGGGTTTTGAGTGCTTATTTACCTACACAGATGGATCTCAGAGCTGTATAAAATGCTTCTCTGCTGAGCCAGCTTCCATTGAAGTCCTCCTTCAGCACTAAAGGCTCCATTGCATCTATTTATTGTTGTTTTGTGCCCACATAGTGTTGACGGTGTAATAAATAAGGACTAGTTTATTACTGCTGTTTCATAGGACCCTTATTTGGAAAATGTCCTGGGTTCAGCTATAGCAGTCATTTTTCTCCTGCTTAGTAGCTGGTGCAGTGCTGTGTTTTTTAACTTTCAGCCTGGGAACAACGCTGATAACACCGATGTTTTTAGTTGTTGCTAAGTAATGTTTATTCCAACCAAGGACTTTCTCAGTCTCATGCTTTGCCAGGGAGGAGGGGAAGCCGGGAGGAAGCAGAGACAGGACACCTGACCCAAACTAGCCAAAGGGGTATTCCATACCACAGCACGTCATGCCCAGTATATAAACCGGGGGGAGTTACCCGGAAGGCCCAGATCACTGCTCGGGTCGGGCTGGGTATCGGTCGGCGGGTGGTGAGCAATTGTATCCTCTCCCCTTGTTATTTCACTAATCGTTATTATCATTGGTGGTAGCAGTAGTGGTTTTGTGTTATACCTTAGTTGCGGGACTGCTCTTATCTCAACCCGTGGGAGTTGCATTCTTCTCATTCTCCTCCCCATCCCTCCGGGAGCGGGGGGAGGAAGAAGGGGGGGGGGGAGGAGTGAGCGAGCGGCTGTGTGGTTCTGAGTTACCAGCTGGGCTCAAACCACGACAGTTCTTTTTAGCGCCCAACGTGGGGCTCGAAAGGTTGAGATAACGACAGATCTGACCAGAGTGTGTTTAATCATATTTGTGATAAGCATTCATTGTTACTACTCGTCACAATGGTGATTATTTGGCTCTCAGACGTGTTGCGCTTGATCTCAGAGTTTCAGCATGTTGTACCTTACTTACAGCCACTATTTGCTGTTTTAGCGTTTATCGGCTGGGGGGCCTGGGCTAAGGTTCTTGTTTCACTGTACTTCATGGTAATGACTTGTAATACAATAGACTCATTGATCATGAAACTGGTCTGGTTTGTGCTTCCAGCGTGGCCATCACCACTATACATTGGGAGGTATATAATGAAATATTTTAGCAATTGCATATCTTTTTTTTTCTCCTCGGGGGGTAAACTTACGAAGGAAGCATTCTCTTTCACCCCCCGTTCCCCCACCAGCCTATTTGCAACAGCAGTTGAGAGTTCTGAAGGTTTTAGATGGCCTTTGAGTACCCTTGAAACCTGCCTGCTGATTGTGCTGGGGATCAGCATGTTGGCAAACATACGGAGTGTGTTTTACCCACGGCCACCCCGTCGTAGGAACATCCTATTTCGTTTAATGTCAAAAATTCAGCAGTATCAGGTTCGAATCTGGTCTAGGGTTAGACGACGATATAGGAGGACCACCAGGAGATTTTCCCTGAGGCTGGACAGTTATGAGTGGCAGGGTGTGTGGGATAGTATGGGCAAGTACCTAGGCCAGTGGGCCCCTCCAGTGCTTTGGAACTTCACCACTGAACAAGTGCAACATCCGGAAAAACTAGTAAAACACTTAAACGAGGTGTGCTGTCGTCCTGGTTATACCAGAGAGGGACAAATTTTGGCAACGTGCTGGGGCTTGGCCTATGCCTACAGAGCCCTGCTCAACACTATCCAGCACCTTCAAAGGGAAAAAAATGTCTCTGGATTGATGGCAAAGCAACAGACAACGCAGCTATGCCAACTACAAGCACAGCAGCTACTCAGACCCTGACCACAACAGTCAACACAGCTACTCCAAGTACAGCAGCTACATCAACCCCAGTGACAAGCACAACAGCTACTCAAACCCTGACCAGAACAGACAACGCAACTACTCCAACTTCAAACACAGCAGTTACACCAACCCCAGTGACAAGCACAACAGCTACTCAAACCCCGACAGCAACAGACAATGTGGCTACTCCAAGCACCGCAGCCACACCAACCCCAGTGACAAGCACAGTAGCTACTCAAACCCCGACAGCAACAGACAATATAGCTACTCCAAGCACCACAGCTACACCAACCCCAGTGACATGCACAGTAGCTATTCAAACCCCGACAGCAACAGACAATATGGCTACTCCAAGCACTGCAGCTACACCAACCCCAGTGACAAGCACAGTAGCTACTCAAACCCCGACAGCAACAGATAATGCAGCTGTTGGTGTTACTCAGCTCCCAAGCACAACAGCTGCACCAACCCCAGCAATAGACATTGCAACCACTCCAATCCTAGTGGCAGACACTGCAGCCACTCCAACCACAGTGACAAACACTGCAGCTAAACCAAATGTCCAGTTTGTGACAATGTCTGTTGCCCCTGTAAGCAAAAGCAAACGAAAGGCACAAAGAGCAACCCGTGAAGCGAAGAAAGATGAAGACCCAGTGCCATTACTATATGCAACAGCACCTGAACAAGAGTTACTACTACGTGGGTCAGAGGAAGAGGAAGAAGAAGAAGAGGTCACTTCTCGACCCCGGACCTCAACCGAACTACGGAATATGCGAAAAGATTTCAGCCGTCTTCCAGGGGAGCACATTGTCACCTGGTTGCTCCGGTGCTGGGACAATGGGGCCGACGGTCATGAACTAGAAGGTAGGGAAGCCAAGCAGCTGGGATCACTTGCTAAGGAAGGAGGAATTGACAAAGCGATTGCAAGAGAGAAGCGAGCCCTCAGTCTTTGGAGGCGGCTCCTGGCAGCTGTGAAGGAAAGGTTTCCCTACAAAGACGATATTACGAATCGCTCAGCCAACTGGACCACGATAGAGAAAGGCATCCAGTCCCTGAGGGAATCAGCCATTATAGAGATGATCTATCGTAGGCCGGATTCCAGGAACACATCCGTAGACCCAGATGAAGTCGAATGTACACGACCCATGTGGCGGAAACTTACACGGAGTGCGCCATCATCGTATGCCCACACATTGGCATCAATGACCTGGAATGACGGAGTATCACCAACAGTGGATTTCCTGATTCGTCAACTCCGAGAGTTCGAAGACAGTCTCACCCCTTCCATCATTTCAGCTGTGGAAAAACTGTCCCAGGAGTTCAAACAATTGAGAGACGATTTATCCGATCTATCCAGCTCTCCACGCGTACCAACCCATGTCTCAGCTATCAACAGAAGGCGCCCTACTGCTCGAGAAAGAAAATATACGAGGTACACGCCACGGGCCACCCTATGGTTTTACCTGCGGGATCACGGAGAAGACATGAGAAAGTGGGATGGAAAACCTACCTCAGCTCTGGAGCAACGGGTGCGTGAACTGAAGAGGAGAACAATGGTCAAGGATGATCCTCCCAGGAAAGCTGCTGCTCCAGTCTCTGGCGAGCAGTTTCCCAGATGGAGTGAAAGAGCTGATTTTACTCCAGCTCCTGTGATAAGGAATACTAATCCCTTTCTACAAGACAGAAGTGGAGAATTTTGTGATCACTATTAGAGGGGCCCTGCCTCCAGCCAGGTGGAGGAGAGGGATAATCGGGTTTACTGGACTGTGTGGATCAGATGGCCTGGCACATCAGTCCCACAGAAGTATAAGGCTCTAGTAGATACCGGTGCACAGTGTACTCTGATGCCATCAAGGTATCAAGGGGTGAAACCCATTTCTATTTCTGGAGTGACAGGAGGATCCCAAGCGTTAACTATGCTGGAAGCTGAAATCAGCCTGACTGGGAGGAAGTGGCAAAAGCACCCCATTGTAACTGGTCCAGGGGCTCCATGCATCCTTGGCATAGACTATCTCAGGAGAGGGTATTTCAAAGACCCAAAAGGGTATAGATGGGCTTTTGGTATCGCTGCCTTGGAGACAGAGGAAATTAAGCAGCTGTCCACCTTACCCGGTCTCTCAGAGGATCCTTCTGTTGTGGGGTTGCTGAAGGTCGAAGAACAACAAGTGCCAATTGCGACCACAACAGTGCACCGGCGGCAATACCGCACCAACCGAGACTCCTTGATTCCCATCCAGAAGCTGATCCGCAGACTGGAGACCCAAGGAGTGATCAGCAGGACCCGCTCACCCTTTAATAGCCCCATATGGCCAGTGCAAAAGTCTAATGGAGAGTGGAGATTAACAGTAGACTATCGTGGCCTGAACGAAGTCACACCACCATTGAGTGCTGCCGTACCGGACATGTTAGAACTTCAGTATGAACTGGAGTCAAAGGCAGCCAAGTGGTATGCCACGATTGACATTGCCAATGCATTTTTCTCAATCCCTTTGGCAGCAGAATGCAGGCCACAGTTTGCTTTCACTTGGAGGGGCGTCCAGTACACTTGGAACCGACTGCCCCAGGGGTGGAAACACAGCCCTACCATCTGCCATGGATTGATCCAGACTGCACTGGAACAGGGGCAAGCTCCAGAACACCTGCAATACATTGATGACATCATCGTGTGGGGTGATACAGCGGAAGAAGTTTTTGAGAAAGGGAGGAAAATAATCCAAATCCTGCTGAAGGCCGGTTTTGCCATAAAACGGAATAAGGTCAAGGGACCTGCACAGGAGATTCAATTTTTGGGAATAAAATGGCAAGATGGACGCCGCCAGATCCCCACAGACGTGATCAACAAGATAACAGCAATGTCTCCACCAACTAACAAGAAGGAAACACAAGCTTTCTTAGGTGTTGTGGGGTTCTGGAGAATGCACATCCCAAATTACAGTCTGATTGTAAGCCCTCTCTACCACGTGACCCGGAAGAAGAATGATTTCAAATGGGGCCCTGAGCAACAACAAGCCTTTGAACAAATTAAACGAGAAACAGTTCATGCAGTAGTCCTTGGACCAGTCCGGGCCGGGCCAGATGTGAAAAATGTGCTCTATACCGCAGCTGGGGAGAATGGTCCTACCTGGAGCCTCTGGCAGAAAGCTCCAGGGGAGACTCGAGGTCGACCCCTTGGCTTTTGGAGTCGGGGATATAAAGGATCCGAGGCCAGCTACACTCCCACTGAAAAAGAGATACTGGCAGCCTATGAAGGGGTTCGAGCTGCCTCAGAAGTGATTGGAACTGAAGCGCAGCTCCTCCTGGCACCCCGGTTGCCTGTGCTGGGCTGGATGTTCAAAGGCAGGGTCTCCTCTACACATCATGCAACTGATGCTACATGGAGTAAGTGGGCCGCACTAATTACACAACGAGCTCGAATAGGAAATCCCAGTCGTCCAGGAATTCTAGAAGTCATCATGGACTGGCCAGAGGGCAAAGATTTTGGGATGTCACCAGAAGAGGAGGTGACGCGTGCTGAAGAGGCCCCACCATATAATGAACTGTCAGAGAGTGAAAAGCAATATGCCTTGTTTACTGATGGGTCCTGCCGTATTGTGGGAAAGCATCGGAGATGGAAGGCAGCTGTGTGGAGTCCCCTGCGACAAGTTGCAGAAACTGCTGAGGGAGAGGGTGAATCGAGTCAATTTGCAGAGGTGAAAGCCATCCAGCTGGCCTTGGACATTGCTGAACGAGAAAAATGGCCAGTACTTTATCTCTATACTGACTCATGGATGGTGGCAAATGCCCTGTGGGGGTGGTTGCAGCAATGGAAGCAGAGCAACTGGCAACGCAGAAGTAAACCCATCTGGGCTGCTGCATTGTGGCAAGATATCGCTGCTCGGGTGCAGAACCTGGTGGTGAAGGTACGCCACGTAGATGCTCATGTACCCAAGAGTCGGGCCACTGAGGAACACCAGAATAACCAGCAAGTGGATAAAGCTGCTAAGATTAAAGTGGCTCAGATGGACTTGGATTGGCAACATAAGGGTGAATTATTTTTAGCCCGGTGGGCCCATGACACCTCAGGCCATCAAGGCAGAGATGCAACATATAGATGGGCTCGTGATCGAGGGGTGGACTTAACGATGGACACTATTGCCCAGGTTATTCACGAATGTGAAACATGTGCTGCAATTAAGCAAGCCAAGCGGTTAAAGCCTCTCTGGTATGGAGGACGATGGCGGAAGTACAAATATGGGGAGGCCTGGCAGATTGACTATATCACACTCCCACCAACCCGCCAGGGCAAGCGCTATGTGCTTACCATGGTGGAAGCAACCACCGGCTGGCTGGAAACATACGCTGTGTCCCATGCCACTGCCCGGAACACTATCCTGGGCCTTGAGAAACAAGTCTTGTGGCGACACGGCACCCCAGAGAGAATTGAGTCAGACAATGGGACTCATTTCCGGAACAACCTCATAGACACTTGGGCCAAAGAGCATGGCATTGAGTGGGTATACCACATCCCCTACCATGCACCAGCCTCTGGGAAAATCGAACGGTACAATGGGCTGTTAAAAACTACACTGAGAGCAATGGGTGGTGGGACTTTCAAACACTGGGATACACATTTACCAAAAGCCACCTGGTTGGTCAACAGTAGGGGATCTGCCAACAGGGCTGGCCCAGCCCAATCAGAACTTTTACGTACTGTAGAGGGGGATAAAGTTCCTGTGGTGCACATAAAGAATTTGTTGGGGAAGACAGTCTGGGTTATTCCTGCTTCAGGTAAAGGCAAACCCACTCGTGGGGTTGCTTTTGCTCAGGGACCTGGATATACTTGGTGGGTAATGCGGGAAGATGGGGAAGTCCGATGTGTACCTCAAGGGGATTTGATTTTGGGGGAAAACAGCCAATGAACTCAATTGTACGCTGTTGCCTGCTCTATAACACTTTTATAGCCCACCAGCTAGATATCTTCAGGTCACCAGCCGTTGACCCTGACTTCCCTCCGATCATCACCTCAACAAAGAATGAATTTTGAGGAAACCAGACGAGCTCAGCAGTGACCAGATGAGTTTGGCGGTATCATCAGCAGGCAACAACCCAACACTATGTACCGTCCCTCCTGCCCTGAAAGACTATTACAAGAGATGGAACCTGACATCATGGACTGGATGAGTTCAGCAATTTTACAGGGATTGGTCCATGGACTAGGGAACGATATCTTTCTCTGTGTGTGGGTGTGGGTGTATATATATGTGTATATATGGGACAGGGGTGATGGTGTGCTGAGAGATGTGGGATCTGAGCATGACGTGAATGGTATGGAATAAGGGGTGGATACTGTCCTGGGTTCAGCTATAGCAGTCATTTTTCTCCTGCTTAGTAGCTGGTGCAGTGCTGTGTTTTTTAACTTTCAGCCTGGGAACAACGCTGATAACACCGATGTTTTTAGTTGTTGCTAAGTAATGTTTATTCCAACCAAGGACTTTCTCAGTCTCATGCTTTGCCAGGGAGGAGGGGAAGCCGGGAGGAAGCAGAGACAGGACACCTGACCCAAACTAGCCAAAGGGGTATTCCATACCACAGCACGTCATGCCCAGTATATAAACCGGGGGGAGTTACCCGGAAGGCCCAGATCACTGCTCGGGTCGGGCTGGGTATCGGTCGGCGGGTGGTGAGCAATTGTATCCTCTCCCCTTGTTATTTCACTAATCGTTATTATCATTGGTGGTAGCAGTAGTGGTTTTGTGTTATACCTTAGTTGCGGGACTGCTCTTATCTCAACCCGTGGGAGTTGCATTCTTCTCATTCTCCTCCCCATCCCTCCGGGAGCGGGGGGAGGAAGAAGGGGGGGGGGGGAGGAGTGAGCGAGCGGCTGTGTGGTTCTGAGTTACCGGCTGGGCTCAAACCACGACAGAAAAAAAAAAATCAATAAAAAAAATTAATCATATATTTAACCATATTAACGAATGGTCAAATGTCATATGTTGGAACTGGGTGGGTATTGGTTGACTTGGAGGTGTTGGTCAATGAAAAACTGAACATAACCCAGCTTCAGTGTGCGCTTGAGCCCAGAAACCAACCGTGTGCTGGGCTGCATCAAAAGGATCATGATCAGCAGGTCAAAGGAGGTGATCCTGCCCCTCTGCTCTGCTCTCATGAGACCCCACTTGGGGCACTGTCTGCAGTTCTGGTGTCCTGGTAATGAGGCACTGGAACAAGTTCCCCAGTGAAGTGGTAAATGCTCCATCCCTGGCAGTGTACAAGGCCGGGTTGGACAAAGCCTTGGGTGACGTGGTCTAGTGTGAGGTGTCCCTGCCCATGGCAGGGGGTTGGAACTGGATGATCTTAAGGTCCTTTCCAACCCAAACCATTCTATGATTCTATGATTCTGTGACCTGGTTTTCAGCTATTCACAAATTCAGTTGTTTCAGATGCCTGAAGAGATTCCTCAAAGCTGTTTTATAGTCAGGTCCCAGTACTAACCATGCAATTTCAATTATTAAATTAGAATAAATGCTTAGGAAACAAGTGACTAAATGATAGGAGAAGGCCCAGACCATCTGAGTCTCTGGAAACTCTTGTTGTATGCAGCGGGTGTTTGATCAGGACCCAGAACAATTAACAGCACAACTCCCAGATCAGCACAGAAACTTGACAGAATAAGGTGCACAGCAGGTAATATTTGTGTCAGCTGTCTTTATTCACCTGCTGACTCTTCTTAGCTCTACTATTTTTTTTTATGTGATTTTCATTAAGTTACATCATTGGAAACTAATCAGCTGAGTGTGTTTTTACCTTAATTCTCTCTTGCCTCAAAACCCTTGCACTGCACACAAAGAACACCGTAAGTAGCCTACCAGCCATCCCAGAGCTAGCAATAAGGAGAGAAGGATGACTTTTATACTCCTGAACAAGGCAAGTATCTGACCCACGTGCCTGGTGCCACTGTCTTCAGTGTGGATAATTGCTATTCATCTGATGATTTTTCTCTTTGATCTCGACAGACTAAACTCACAGGCACTGATCTTAGATGCTGCATCTGCCTATTGCCAGCTCTCTCAAACTCTGTAGTTTGTAAAAGTTCCATTTACAGACAGGGACTTACTAGGAAAACCGTTCCCCGTGCACCTTAGCGTAATCCGGTGGTAACACTTCCCTCTTCTCCCCACTGCACCCTCTTGGGGGAGTTCTATCAAAATAAAGTCATACTAAAAGATAGTAGTAAGCAAATTCAAAGAGATTGTACAGATCAGAGATCGTACAGATCAGAGATCGGGCTCTAAAAGCCCACACTGACTTTGCTTCCTGAAACAATGTCATAGCTTGAGCTGCGGCAGTGCTTTATGGTGAAACTATTTTATTTCACTCATATCTACTAAATCTTTACAACTATGAGAGGCAAGCTGTTAACAGTGTCCCATTCTTCATCTTAAGCCAAGACACAGATACCCATTTGAGGACTGATACATCTTAACACGAGTCTTTTGAAAATGTCTAAATACATAGAGATGTTTCAATATCAACTTCTGCAATTAATTTGGAAAAGAATATACAGAATTGGATTGTGGGGACTTTTTGTTCTAGGATAGGGTCAATTTTTATGTTATACAGCTAGTGACTTACCTAACAAGATAGCTAGGTGGTGCTAGAACATGCTTGTTGCAATACAGTTTTACTGCTGGCTACATGTTTTGAAATAGGGTGTTTTATTTCTCTGGTTGCCTATAACTACAATATTTATATACACTTTTGTCCCACAACTTCCTGAAAAAATTCTTGTGAGGTTTGGAAAACTTTTTTATTCGTATTCTAAAAATGAGGTATTTGAGATGGAGAAATAAAGGGACTATTCAGATTTCTTGAGTCATAGATGAGTATGTCAGCCACAAGACTATCTATTCTTTCTGAAATTTGCCTACTACTGAAATACAGCTGCCTCTGGAGCAAAATCCATCAGTTTACCCATGAACCATGAACCATGTTAAACAGGAATTTAGATCTGAAGAAAATGGGAATTCAGGAGTTAAACTGCTTGCATGCTATAAAAATCTAGGCATCTGAACTATAGAGCAACCAAGTTATGAGTATTTTGTGAGTAAGAAATAAGTATTTTTAAATACAATTTAATTTAAAAAATGCATAACCTGTCACCTTATTTCAATCTTGTACTTATTAAAGGAAGAAGTGGAGAATAAGTTCATAAAGAAACCCAGATTTATTATAAGCAATATTGTCTTTTCAATACTAAACTTTCCTTGTTGAAATTTTACCAACTAAGTAAACAGATTTCATTTTGTCCCCATTAGAGTCTCTCTTGGGGAAGGCTGCTTACAATGTAAATTAAATAGTTAACCTGAAAGTGAGGAATGTTTGAAACAATCAAATAAATGTATTTGCATACACTGTATTCATATGTGTCAGGAATATTCTTTTCTAAACACATATTAATCTGCTTCTCTCGGCCACTAAATTAAGTCAGTTTTGTTATTTACATCACCTCCTGCTGCAAAGCTGCTCTACATTAATGAATTAACTGTTTTCTTTCTTTAGAATTTTCAGATATGTTTTGTTATAAACAGGAACATAAAAATCTGGTATTTTTATCAAACTGAGTTCACTTTGAGAGAGACTTAAATAAGTGACCAAATCTTCAAAGGCTCATCCAGGGTGTGCAGCATGAAAACCAGCAAGGGTGACCTGCTCTGAGCAGCGATCTTCTCCACGTGCAATTCCTATCTGCAGCTTGTGTCAGAAAATTCATGGATGTGCATGTCCCACACGGCTATTCTCTGCCACCCTACCCAGTTTTAGGGAGGGTTGGAGGTGTGAGGCATAAAAGCAGCTTGTTCCTAAGTAATCCACTGAGCTTGAGAGTGCAGAGTCCCACACTGGTCTCTGGTTGTAAATCATTCTCTGAGAACTGCAGGCAGCCTGTGATTTCGAGTAAGGACTTTTTTACCTGGTTGCACTATTAATGGCTTTAATAACAAGCAAGCTTTTATTTGTCAGATTAATAAGGAAATGCTCCCAAACCTGGAATACCACCTTACTTGACCCCTAATTCTTGAAAGAAATATCTGTTTTCAGAAGGAACATGTCTATACTGAGATTATTTCTTTATCAACCTACAAAGGCAGGGCTAGAGCAGATGGCTCCCAGAAGACTATCTAGGGAACCTACATATTGCTCTTATTCACGCAGGCAGTTTGATCTGTATCTGCTCAACTTTGGCAGAAGAACACCTTTCACAGATTGTCCTTTTTCTCTGTATTTTGTGTTTTCAAACCTCTACTTGCCTAAAGTACAGGGACTGTGCACTTCATCACAACATTCTTGTATCCATTCTTTTGCTTTGTTTTGTGGTTGTGAGGATCTGCAAGGCTTCTTATACACCTCATTCAGTACAAGCACAATGGATGACCAGTGACCTGGTCCACTTGCTCAGTGTCAACACAGAGGCGGAGAGGAAGACAAGCACACAGCACAACAAACTGCTGAGGAAGGATTTGCTATTGCTCTGTCACCCTGATCTAGTGGAAGGTGTCCCTGCCCATGGCAGGGGGTTGGAACTGGATGAGCTTTAAGGTTCCTTCAAACCCAAACCATTCTATAATTCTATGAAATTTCCTTTCTATATATCTTGCTCTTCACAAACACTGGTACCTGTAAAGGTGAAAGATTACCACCAATGGAGAAGGGAATACAACAATTTCTAAACCACCTAATGAAGTATTTTTGCTTTGGCAGTGGATAACAGCAGATACTTGAAGGGAAGGTGCTAGTGTGGTGTGATATTATGAAATTTGTCCCATTAGGAAGAACTGTGTGATGTTTCTTTTTTGTTTGTTTGTTTGTTTTATGATTGGCTTTTATTTTCCTTATTTTTAAGTCCTTGTTTCACTTTTCTATTAAAAATGTCTAAATCCTTACAATAACTTATTAAACTCCTCAAGTCTCTGGACATTTTCCTACAGCCAGGTTCACCCACGCTCCTTGCCAGAGATGCATGAACCAGATCCAACTTTGAGACCTTTCAAACATGCTTAATGACCTTTCTCTCTCAGCAGAGCTCATTAGCATCGGTACAGGCTGGCTGTTGGACCAGAATGGCCTCATGCCTGGCCAGGGCTGAACGATAGACAGAGCAGGGCATCTCAGTTTGACCAAAACAACAGGTAAAGTTTCCTATGCTTTCTGAGACAGAGCAGATGTTTTCTTCCATGGGTGCTAAGAAATGCCACCTTCAGGGCAGAAAGCAAGGTTTAGCTAATAAAACACAGGGAATTTTTCAATGAGGGTATCCATTCAATCACCTATTTGAACAGAAGGGACTGGAAATACAGATGGCGATTTCTCCTTTCAATTCCTGCAGAGATTTGGGCTCCAGGCTGTGGATTTCAGAAGGCAATTTCCACAGGTGATGAAATGCTCTCCTTGTCAAAACAAGGCTTTTTTTCTTCACAGATGATTAGCTGGCAATTTGGCTAGCAGATGCTGAGTGATAGGATCTCACAAATCAGCAAATCCTGCCTTCCCCCATCCACACCTGTTTTACTATCACCATGATGAGTGCTGAACCTGAATATGATTAAATTTAAATACCTCCCTCAGGTGCTTATGAAAAAGAAAAAGCAAAACAACACAGTTTTTGAGAAGTAATGCTCAGGCTCAGAAAGGGGCAAATTGAGCTGCAGGAAAACAGCAGATTGGCTTTTTAAAAGTTCATTTGATCCTGCTGTTTATACCTCACCTGAAGCCACATCACCCTGGGTTTCTGACATCTCAGTTGGTGTTTTTTTGAGAGATTATGATATCAGATGGATTATAAACTGCAATTTTGGTGGTTTCATGTAAGTTTGCCCCTAGCAAAAAAAGGACACAAGCCCTATTGCTTCTTAGAAAATAAACAGCAACTAGGACTCCTGATTTCCAAACATTTACATAGTTATCAAGTTGTTTTCCTATTAAAGGCTTACTTTGGAAAGAATCAAATTCAGATTTTTTTCCAAAGATGCTAACATTTTATTCCGAATTCTTACTTTCACTAAAAAATCATGTTATTTAAATTTGTAAATGCAAATTTAAACTTATTGGTGTGGCTTTCCTTACACGTATTTCAGAAAAGCATGAGAATATGGAAGCCGTATCTTAGCTCCCAAATCCTAGCAGCATACTTAGCAAAAGTATCTCAGTTCCTTTACATGTTGCTAACAGGGTATCCTTTATTAATAAAGTAGCTTCAAGCTACTCTGTATTTACTATAAACCACAAATATGTGGTTACTGTGTTCCAATCTGGCTGTTTATTTGGAAAGTTTATGTCTTTGAAATGAAAGGATTTAGAAAACTTGCAGAAGTTTGAGTGAAAGAGCTCAAAAATACACCATATTTTTATCCTCCTAAGCAAACATAACAAGTCTGTTATCCTCTGCTCACCTGATTCCATTACGGAGATATCAGTGGAGTTACAATGGTATTAGATTGGAGTAACCAAGTGGTGAATTAGGTCCCGTACATTTCATTACAGCAGCATAAAGCAGATGCAACGTTCATATGGTTCTCTGATAACATGACCACTGAAAGAGAAAATATATTCATCCTAGCAGTCTATTTTCCACTGGTGGCATATATATATATATTCCATATTTGGGAAATAAAAAATGAAGTTTGTAAAGCTGCCATCACAGTGAGCTCGCTCTGTTCATGATGTATATCAAAGTATTTTCCGATGACTCTGTAGTGCATTAGGTTAAGGCACACCATGAAAACACGCTTCAATTGGAATAATTTGCTCAGCTTTTTAAGTCAGCTCAGAGCTGGACTCATGTAAATTCATTTATATCTTCAAATTTCTCCACGTGTGCAGAGGAATTCTTCTCTTGCTTTATCAGGAATCACATATAAACTTGTATGACAACCACTGGTGAAACCCCCTGATTGTCAGACCTCAGGCCATGTACTCAGTGCTTACCCTTCCTTTCTGCTAGCAGCTTTTTTGGTTCTGTGGATTATGGTGAATTTCCTGTCACTGCATGGTGACCACAGAGCAGCCTTCTAGTATCTGAAGGGGGCCTACAAGGATGCTGGAGACGGACTCTTCATCAGGGGCTGTAGCGAAAGGACAAGGGGTGATGGGTTCGAACTGAAACAGGGGAAGTTCAGGTTAGATGTAAGGAAGAAGTTATTTACTGTGAGAGTGGTGAGGCGCTGGCACAGGTTGCCCAAAGAAGTGGTAAATGCTCCATCCTTGGCAGTGTTCAAGGCCAGATTGGACAGAGCCTTGGGTGACGTGGTTTAATGTGAGGTGTCCCTGTCCATGGCAGGGGGGTTGGAACTCGATGATCTTAAGGTCCTTTCTGATTCTGCTTCGTAACCGTGCCAGAGCTTATGTGGTTCTCGTCATCTCCTAACTTTACATTCTTCATCACTAGTTTTTCCTTTAGAGTTCAAGGGCTTTTTCTCCTGTCTTCTCCTGTATTTTATAATTCTCATTGCATTTTGTACTTTCATCATTTTCATTGGAATTTTATGTCAAGGTTTCACTACTTACCTATTCCTGGCCAGAGGAAGACATGTGAACTCCATGAGGCAATTGGCTGCATTTTCTCAATCTGAGAAAGTGTGTGATGCTTCTTTGTGACTCCAGGCACAAGGAAAGGTCAAGACAAACAACAATAGCTAAGAAAAAGAGCATAACTAGCGTGAGGCATCCCTGTCCATGGCAGGAGTGTTGGAACTAGATGATCTTAAGGTCCTTTTCAACCCAAACCATTCTGTGATTCTATGATTATATGTAAGTTATTCAACAGGAGAGTCGCAGATAAGTAAAAAACTTTCCACGGTGAAAGGAAGATTAAAGGTATTATAATGTTATGTTTAGAAATCTCTATCTAAATATTTGTAAAATGCCTAGTAAACAAATTGTCTGATAGAAATAAATGAACAAATAGCAGAACTGCTTGGAAATTTTCCATCAATGAAAAATACATCTTCTATACAATAATGATTTTCTGTGGAAAAATGCCTGTGGAACTGGTATTTTCCATTTGGAAAGAACCTAACGTTTTATCTATCAAACTGAGTGAAATAGTTTTGAATCACTAAATAAATCAATTAAATAGATAGCTATCTATCAGTATCATAGTCTCCTGATCTGAAGTTTAAGATGAGGTAATAGTATAATAAAGATAATGCTTTTTATGGTTTTGGTTTAATCTAATGCCTAAAATAGGTGAAGAATGGAGAGGGGAAAAGACATAATATGTTTGAATGAATTGCTGGGCTGAGCTTTCTGATCAAGGCACAACAACTGGGTCTGTATTTGGATTCTTCTTCTCTTTCTACAGAAAGGGCAGACTCAGGCTCTTCCTGCCATTGTCCCAAGCCAGCTGGGTGGCAGCCAGATCTGGAAACTACATCTGCAACAGTGTGCTGCTGTGCTTGAGCTAATTAACTTTCTCAGCAAGATAAATTAGCTCAAACACATCTGTACCACATCTACGTGGCTGAAATGGATTCACCTGCAGGAAAAAACCGGCCCTTGGGTAAGTGTGGGTTAAAACATAACTGATTATGGATTCCCATGTCTTAAACCACTGATCCCTGGTGAGAGAAGCCTGAAAACAAAGGCAGTTTTTATCAGGGAGACAGTGGTATCCATATACACCAGATATTTAACACTTACACCCTTGGGAAAACCTGTCTGAATGTTATTTGCCTCTAGCACAAAGCATCGACAGTGCCCATAACACTACCGAGCCTGGCTACGCAGCACACTTAACACACGAGAACATGATATATACCATGCCTGTCCTTGGAGGTCCCACCAGGTAAAAAGTATCACAGCTGTCAGTGCCTGACAGGTATACAAAGCCTTCTTCATCCCTGCTCTAATCTTTCTTAAAGATTCTTTGTATTTATAAGCTCCTGGTTCAAGGTTATTGTTAATTGCTGTGCAATTAGTGCAATAGCTTCTGGTTGTCTTGAAGCACAGGCTGAAAGAGATCACATCTGCCTGCTGTTAACTCTGTAGGCAAACCACAAAGTGGCTGTGCACGAACATGCCTAAGAAGCTCGAAAGAGTAAGGGAAGGAAAAGCTATCCTACAGTCAATGCCACCCATGCTTTCTATCATCAGAACACAGCTTGCAGAGCATACATAATTGCTTTTACACTTTCTTTCTCAGCCTACTCCTCTTCCTGTACTCCTTTATCAAACAGGCTTCCCCCTACTACAGACATAATGAGCAGTGTTTAATGAGGTAATCATGAGGATAGGAGGTGATAGAGTCTTGTCATGTCCAAGACACCACAGCTGAAAAACATTCTTTTTTCAAGAAAACACAATGATGTGGGAGGGGAAAGTGTCTTCCTTTACCCCATAACACATTTGGTCATCTTTGAGCAATTGGAGACTAAAGCATTGTTGACAGCTCAGCAACCTGCTCTTTTTCTCAGCATTTTGTTTTGGTAAACCAGTTATTTACAGTTTGTACAACAGAATAGGTTTTTTTTCCTGGGTAATAAATACACAAAATAACACTCTCATCAATCTGGCTAAGTCTGCTCATCCTGCTTTCAGCCGCACAGTGACCTTTTCATGCTGAGTAATGTGTCCCTTACATGGTTTGTAACAGATATAGATTGCTTATCTTCTCCTTCTGCTTGATGACATACTGATTAATAGCACCATGAGAACTATCTCCTTGTGATCAATTAATCATCTGTCATAATTGTTCAGTAGCTAAATAATTATTAATTTTGGGTGCTTGTGATAGTGAAGGTTGACAGTGTTAGAGAGGAGAACATGTTCCCTTTGTTTCACTGGGGACTTGGGTCTGAAAACCCCATAGAAACAGATACATGTCAAGGCATTTTATCCTTCTGTAATTTGGATTCTAATAACTCCTTTCAGGGAATATATCAAAGTATTCATTAGATGTCAGTTGCTGAGGGAAACTAATAATGGGAAAGCAATGCCATTCTTGAGAACGCTGATAGTTTGAAGGCTGTCCCAAACAACCCCTGCTGTGCTGCCCTACTTCAATAGTAGGATTCGTGAGTAAAATTATTTATCTTCTCTCAGTACTCAGTGACCTATGTGCAAAGAATTAATCAGATTTATTATCTCCTGCTAGTTATCAGTGAACACAGATCAGTGTTTGAAAACACCTAACTCATCAGAGATAACAAAGCTGAATTAGGTCTTGACATAGCCCCCTACTCCAACAGAAATCTCTTCTTGGCCTATCGGAAGTCTCACCTGGGAATGTGGGAGGACTCAATCACTGCTTTTGTCCCTCTACATCTATAATTTGACCTGTCACTGAATACCATATTAAGGAGTTCATGACGAAGAATAATTCTGGTTCAACGTCATTATATACCTAAGCACTCAGAAGACAGTAGCCAAACACAGTATGAGTTAATGGAGAAGCATGTCATAAGAAAACTGACCTTATCACATTTTGCTAACTTCTAGAATCTAGACCTGTCTAAAAGTGTGATACTGTTATGTAAATACAATGATATCTGTGGCATTACACCTTAAAATTTAACACACACCCCCAATTATTTCCATACAGAGAGGTTTTACATTTAAAGATTTCCTTTATAACTTGAAAAAGCCAAGACTACTTTTCTGTTCTTTTAATTCATTAAAATCCACCCCCCAACCCAAACCTAAAATTTGGAAAATCCTTTAGACCACTAGTTCTTCACTTCTTTGAATATATATCCCAAGTGCAGGGTTTGCAAGCAGAGGCAAGTAGGATTTCTAAATAAGTAAGCATTGTAGTGATGCAGATTCTGAAGATGGTCTTCTTAGTCCTGATTACTAATGCCATTCCAAAGGACTACTAATCCTTTTAATGCTATGTATAGGAATATTAGATTTTGGAGGTGGGATACTGTTTCCTTACTTTGCTCTGCATTCCCAACAAGAAAGGTAAGATTCATGGCACACAGGCTAGAGCTTCAGAACAGAGTTACGGGATGACTCATCTAGTAGGCAAACAATTTTCTGCTTTTTGATCTGAAAGAAATGTTTCATAGAATGAAGGGATGAGTGATCTGTGACCAAGAGATCAGTTCGTCTAATTCACAAGACCTCTACTTTTTTCGGCATTCTATAGTTGCTGGAGAAAAGAAACTGTGATGAAACTTTGACATTTTGGTTTTGGTTTGGGCATTGACATTGGACTAAACAGACTTGAAAGTTTATCAAGTAAACAATTGTTTGGTTTTGGCTTGTATTTTTTCAGTTATAAGAAGTGGAGCAACTATTCATGAATGCTGTCCCTAAAATTTGGAAAGAGAGTGAAACATTCTTGGGCATATATAGCAACATTCCATTGATTCCCAAATTCTCAAGATTAACCTTCAGCTGTTGTAATTTCAAATAAGGATTTAGTTATCCTAAGGATAACCAATTCTTTATATCTTCCTGCATCTGCAGATTTTAGCATGAAAACTCAGCAGTCTGTGGTGGCATTTTAAATGAAGCTATGATTCCAGAGTTGCATTAGTAATATTACTGAAAAAGAATGAAATTATGGGGCTTTTTGAATGACGAGTCTATTTGGGTAGGCATTGAATTACACAAAATAAGGTCCCAGAAGGTGCAGTGGTTTCCATTCTCTTGAGCAACAAGCTTTGGCTCTTAGGATCTTGGAAATGCAGCATTAATGAATGCTATCACAGAACAAATATGTTCTATTCTGAAAACCTAACAGATTATTACTATTTCGGTAGAAACATATAGCATGACTTCTACATTGCTTACTTAGTAAATGATGTGAGTTAGAAAATACTTTGTGAGAAATGAGTAACACTGTTGTTAAACTACCCTCTCAAATGATAGTAGTTAATTTTATATATAATGGTAACACTTGCATTTAAAAGCCACATGAAAGCCAAATGTTTATGTTCTACTGTGTTGCCTCTTGAATAAATTACTATTCTTAAAGACCAGCTTGAGGATCACATGTATGCAGTTGCCAAGCTTTACCAAAAATAATTCAGCTTGATTAATGGTCTTTGGCTGAAGAAATTAATGATATGCTATCAAAAAAGGTTAACTCTCAGGAACTGTGGGTCTAGGTCTCTGAGATCCTTTCATTTCTGTATACTTATCTCTGATAGGTGACATTTCTAATACTGCACATTGCTACAGAACAGATTCCCCTACAAAATATGAAACTTGAGTCAAAATCATATCTTCAATTCCTCTGCATTTTGGGCAGTCTCCACATTCATTCAGATTTAGACTAGTCTGGATTTTATTATATATCAGCTTCCTCCTTTTTCCTCTGAATTTCTTCCTTTTCTCCCAGTTGTTTTCATCTATAAATTTACAGGCAGATGTTGGTACGTTATGATGAAACTGTGTAAATGAATTGGTAAATTAGGCTGCATTTGTTGAAACTAGATAAGCTGTCATAACAAAATTCTCATACTGGTCTGCAAAATTTACAAAAGGAAGAAAAAATAAAAATTACACCAAAGCCTTCTACAGAGAGTTTCTATAAAGCCTTAAAATAAATGGACCGTAAGTCATGCTACCCCTCTTCAAGATTTACTTCATCATCATTATTAAAGAGTAAATCAGAGTCAGCTTCAAATTCTGAGGATTTTAGGCTTTTTGGACCTTGCAGAACATTGTATCTCGGGCTTTCAGCAAGATTTTCAGCTTTCCATTTTGGATCTTACCTTTGACCTGTGTAACTGGGAAGAATTCTTTGGAAGGAAAGGAAGATACTTAGACCAGTTACAAGATTCATCTCATCCACTCTTATAGATGCAGAGGTATCTTAAATCACTTAGTAAGAAAGAGTGAAAAGCTGAATTGTACCCTGGGAATGCTCCCTTTTGATCACTTTATTTCAGACTTAAATACATGTACTGGGTGATTTGACTCCACTTCATTAAATGTCATTCTTTCCTGATGTTTGGGATAATAGTTTACTCAGAAGCATGAGGAGGTTGGCTTAAATACATGGAGCATCTTTATATGTTTCACCTAAGTGCATGCCCTTTTATCTCTGTTAGATATTATTCAATAGATAAAATCATAATACTAGATAAATTTCATATATTTAAACTGTTTTTAAATACATATTAATAACTGATTATTAGAGTTGATACTGACTGTAATAATATTGATTTCATTTTTCTTTTAGGGAAAATTTTCCTGTGAATTATCTTATTTTTTTCCAGGAAAGCAAGGGTATTGTTTGCTATAACTTTCACTCTTTCTTATCAAACTGGCATTCAGTGATATAGTACTGTGTGGTATTCTGAGTTACTGAAGTATGGGAATAATGAGGCCTACCTAACCTAAAACTCAGTAGTTTGGGATGAAATTCTTTTACTGTATTTGCCATAATGGACCATCAATCGCATGAAAGTGATTTTGTAACTAACTCCTACATTGTTTCTGGCAGCTAATTTTTTGGTAAGTAAGTTTATAGATCACTTAAACATTCCCATAGCCTTGTCTTCATAGACTGCTGGGATTCCACTTCAAGGTAGAATTATGCTACATTGCTTGTGCCATAGAGATAAAAATCGTTTTAAACTTTCTCAGATGCTTGATGCAATGGATAATGTATTTATTTATATATTTATTGTCAGTTAGGATCTTTTCAGTCTAACTTGTTTGAACAATTTACCCATCTGTATGAATACTGATACTTCAACATTATTTTAGTATCTGATGGTCACTATTATTATTGTTGTTATGTATTGTTGATAGCTAATCCTAAGACCTTCCTTTCATGCAAATTGCGGCAACAGAGAAATAGCAAATAATTCTTGTTTTTCAAGGTCAGAACACAAATCACATTATGTGTGTAGGGTTTGCACTGGAGGCAATGTCTTTTAGTAGGCTAATAGGTATATATGGAAGAGAAAGATTAGAACTTGGACACACACATTATTCTTCAGAGAACTGTGGCTATCACAACACCATGTTCCGCTTGCAAAAAATTCACAATCGTTCAGCAAAATATATTGTGCCAATATGTACATTCAGTTTTCAGTATGGTCAGGGCAGAATTCTCGGAGTTAATTCTCCCAGGAAAACTTGTTCCCATTGTTATTTACAGAGCTTGAGCTTTCTGCAGATCTTGCCAATAAAAACATTTTCGCCAGAAAGCTAGCATAATGACAATAAACAAGGTTGGAAAGTACATTAAAAAACCCTCCAGCTTAAACTTCTATTTATACAGCATTAATAAATGCCCAGGTGGTTTGTATCCCCTTTGCATTGCTAAATCAGTGCAGCAAATGACAGAGGACAAGAGGGAAAAATGAAAGACATTTCTACAGAAGTAAAAGAGTACTTAAGACTTAATTATCTCCCAACAAGTAGACATGACTAGGTAGCTAGTCGGTATTGTTACAGCTTTGCAACACTCTCAGGACTAATTCCACGTTTTACTCTTTCTTGAGTCATATTTTAAGCCTTTGTGGAAGTGGATTGTTGCAAGTAAGTCGTCCTACTTAAGATCTTCATAAATAACTCTGGACACAAAACCAGTCTTGGACATCTCTTTGGAACTTACGTGCATTGTAGCCACTTATGTTTAAATCTACAGTCCCAAGCCTTTTGCATAGGTGTTGCCCAACCCTGAAGATCTCCATGTCTCACGGACCCATAGTCACCTGCTCTTTAAGCATATGCAAAAATACCATGCTTTTTCCAGGACTGAATTCAACACTCCTTTTGCATAAGTTTTGTGATTGATTATGAAAAATATGATGGATTATAAGGAAAAAATGTTGTGTTATCAAAGCTTTGTGTTTGTGTTATCAAAATGTTGTGTTATCAAAGCTCAGAGAAGGCACACAAGTTTGAAACACCATTTCATAGCTTTAGCTAACAGGTTTTTTTGTTTGTGGGTGTGTTTGGGGTTTTTTTTTTCAAACTTACAATCATGTAATTTCATTCATCAAGAAAAATAAGTGTTCTGATTTTACTCAAATAATTTAAAAAAGAAGTGTGACCAGCAGGTCAAAGGAGGTGATCCTGCCCCTCTACTCTGCTCTCGTGAGACCTCACTTGGAGTACTGCATACAGTTCTGGTGTCCTCAACATAAAAAGGACATGGAGCTGTCGGAGCGAGTCCAGAGGAGGGTCACGAGGATGATGAGAGGGCTGGAGCACCTCCCGTATGAAGACAGGCTGAGAGAGTTGGGGCTGTTCAGCCTGGAGAAGAGAAGGCTGCGTGGAGACCTCATAGCAGCCTTCCAGTATCTGAAGGGGGTCTACAAGGATGCTGGGGAGGGACTCTTCCTTAGGGACTGTAGTGGTAGGACAAGGGGTAATGGGTTCAAACTTAAACAGGGGAAGTTTAGATTAGATATAAGGAAGAAGTTCTTTACAGTGAGGGTGGTGAATCACTGGAATGGGTTGCCCAGGGAGGTTGTGAATGCTCCATCCCTGGCGGTGTTCAAGGCCAGGTTGGACAGAGCCTTGGACCACATGGTTTAGGGCAAGGTGTCCCTGCCCATGGCAGGGGGGTTGGAACTAGATGATCTTAAGGTCCTTTCCAACCCTTACTATTCTATGATTCTATGATTCTATGATTCTAAAAGTAAAACAAGTATTCCTGGATGATGACATAATGACGACGTGTTAAAAACCTCCATTATAATGATCTCATTTGTGCTGGTATTATTGTCTAATAACAATATTCAATATTTTGCACTACTGATATAATGAGATACTTCTGCCAATCTGGACTATCTGAAGGAAAAAACTGCAGAATAAAAACCTTTCATATGTTGCTATGAAAAATGTTGTATAATAACAAGTGGGCTGTACAACCACCTTCAATTAGTTTAGCTTGATTATTGCCTTCTCATGTCAGTCAGCTAGAAGTCAATGTTAACATTTTAGAAATAATGAATGAACTGATGACAAAATATGGACATAAAGCAGGCTCCAGCTGAATTGTACACAAGAGGCTGACAGGCTGGTGGTATCTGTCAGTTTTAGACTTTTAACAAATAAGAATATTTCTGGACAGCTTTATAAGGGGTTAGTTCATCCCAAAAGGAACGAATGGTATCACAACTGCTCTGAGAACTTTCCATGAATCCATGCATCAAACAAGTGCATATAAAGGTCTTTTTGAATCTAGCTGATTCTGTGATTCTATGATTCTGTGATTCTACGATTCTATGATATAAAGCTTTATTATATCTGACCTTGCTGGTGTTGATTGAATAACTCAGTCTAGGTACACTTGGGGTTTGAATGAGGACTAGTTGGCTGCAGTCCAGTTTAGAGAAGTATAGATATAGGATGTATTGGAGGCTGCGGAGGAGGCAGTAGGAGAGCGACTGAAGATCACCATATTCTCACAACTGAAAGCCTGTGACTACCACTTAGAAAAGAAAGGGCTAACCCCAAGGCCATGGACATCAATAAAAATTTGTCTTTTTTATGGATTTAAGCAGACTCCAAACTTGCAGCCTTACCTATTAGTATTTAATTTTATCTAAATATAGTTTTGACCAGTGTAAAAAAGTTCTAAAAAAGCCAGTGATTTTTGCTTCACAAAAAGAAAGATGTAACCTTACAGATAATGTGATCACTCCTTGGATTAGAATGATATTGAGTGGGATTATTTTGAAATTTCTAGGGTACTGAAAGTAGAATGTGCTTTCCATCATCCTTATTAACTGTATATTTATTGAGTTAAGATGATTCATTAAGTCAGTTGTTGCCTCAAAAATAATTGAACTCAAGGGATGGCTCTTTGATGAGTTAAGGGTGATCACTGGCACTGACGTTATTAAATACATTCTTGTGTTCATGACACAATCAGTTTTCTTGTCTTTACTAATGGAAAAAAAAAAGAAAAAAAGAAAATTCACTGTCAATTCAGTAGAATATGTCAACTAGGAGGAACTGGATAATCACAGAGCACAAGGTGGTTGAGGATGAAAGGACCCCTGGAGATCCAGTCCAGTCTCCTTGCTCAAAGCAGACTGAGCCAAAGCAGGTTGCTCAGGGCTGTGTGTAGCTGGCTTTTGAATATCTCCAAGTATGGAGATTCCACAACCTCTCTGGCCAGCCCTGATGGAAATGAGTTTTTATCTTACCCTTTAGTTGAATTTCTAGTACTTTGTGTCTATTGACTCTATTCCTGACACTGGGCACCACTGAGAGGGGTTTGGTGCCATCTTTTTGGCTCCTCCCCACCACGTTTTTATACACATTCATAAATTTCCCCTTGAGCCTGCTTCAGGCTGAACAGTCCCAGCTCTCTCAGCCTAACTTTGTATGGAAGATGCTCCAGTGTCTGAATCATCTGTCCTCCCTTTGGTGGACTCATTCCTGTATGTTCATATCTATTTTCTACAGAGGAGCCCAGAAAGGGACTAGGAGTGTCCCACCAGGGCTCAGCAGAGGGGAAGGATCACCTCACTCAAACTGCTGGTATTGGTCTTCCTAGTGTGGACCAGGAAGCTGATGACTTTCTAGGGAAAGGGGGGAAAGTAGAAAGGAGGAAAGAGATCAGGATAAGAGGATTGGCACTGCTTGTAACATTAGAGACATTTTGTATGGTAACAGCTTGCAAGCTATAAATATTATTTTACTATATGACACACTATATGTAATATGCACATATAGATTTCCTCTTCATCAGGGACTGTAGCGATGAGATAAGGGGTAATGGGTTTAAACTTAGACAAGGGAAGTTCATGTTAGATATAAGGAAGAAGCTCTTTACTGTGAGGGTGGTGAGGCACTGGAATGGGTTGCCCAAGGAAGTTGTGAATGCTCCATCCCTGGCAGTGTTCAAGGCCAGGTTGGACAGAGCCTTGGGTGATGTGGTCTAGTGTGAGGTGTCCCTGCCCATGGCAGGGGGTTGGAACTAGATGATCTTAAGGTCCTTTCCAACCCTAACTATTCTATGATTCTATGATTTTATATGATTGCTAAACTTGTTCTATTGTCAGATCAAAAGAAGTGCCAATAGCTTCCTTCTGCTTTCTCCACCACTGTCTGAATTCCTTTCCTAGTTATGCCACACTGCAGCAGGGTTTGGTTGTTATTGTGCGTACCCTCTTGTACATGAAGGATATATGCAAATAACTGGGATATATGCAAATAACTAGGAAAAGCTTTTATCAGTCACTTTGAGATAAGCCTTTTTTTTGTCAGAATGATAAATTAAAAAGAGTATGGATACAAAGCATACAGAACATCCTGACCCTTTGCTGGCAGCTGCAGTTGCTGCTCCTGGGCAAATAAGATGGAAACAAACAGCCTGTGCAGGAGCACTAGTACCTTCCACAGATCAAAACTCAACTCTCTCCCAATTTTCCTGAAGAATTTAAGGTAATAGCAGGTATCGCATAGCTGCCAGGGCAGTCTGCATTCAATTTCTTGCTCCAAACTTTACTTCAGGAAGGAAATGAACCTTGGCGAAATGGCATTTGGTTCGCTGTATCTGTTCAATTTCATGTAAAGGTTTGCCTGGCCACAATCACTTTGGATTAAATCATTTCATTCAATACAATCACATGTACAATCTCATCTGGTACAAAGCTGAATGGTTGATATTATCCTGCAGGTATTTTTTTAAGGGCAGACTTAATTCAGAGCTGCACTGGATGCTCCATACAGGGCTGCTTTTAAGTGTGTCCTAATGCTAGGTTTACTGTATTGTTCAGTGAGCAACTGAAGCATTCACCTCTCCTGACCTGACATTTAAAGATGCTTTCACCAGCTTGACCTGAAAGTTAGGTTGTCTGCAATCCCTTTAAGTTCTTCCTCAAAATTAGTCTGTGAGAAGGACAGGAAAATAGCTATCAATGCTACTGACGTGACCCAAGTATCTTCCTCTCCCTCCACAGAAACAAAATCCAGTGTACTGGATATGCTGGTATTGAAGCCTAGAGTTAGAGCCAGGCTAACTTGGAAATTAGCCTGTTCAGGAAGGTGTCCCTGCCCATGGAGCTAGATGATCTTAAGGTCCTTTCCCTAACTATTCTATGATTCTATCATTCTATGATTCATTGCACAATAACTGAACTATTTCAAAGTGTATTCAGCTTTCACATTTGCCTCTGAGAATATAAATATTTATTTTAAGAATGCTGTGATATTTTATTTAATCAATTAATAGGCCATTTTATAACTATAGCTGCACATTTATTCATCCTCCATATTCCCCAGCTAAACACTTTGTAATTATGAACATTTTTCACTTACAAGTGTGAAACTGTCTCAAGGAGGAGCACCTCTTTAGGGGCTGACAATATTATTTTATTAGTCACTTTATTAGATTAATTATTAAATTCATTATCCATTTCAGTATTTGCTGAATACTTTTGACCAGCAGACAGCTTTCAAGCATTTGTCTATATGTTTAACTTCTGATTCTGTGTGATGTGTGTCATGTGTGGCATATAGCTTGGCTAAAGATTACTGACAGACTGTTGGTTACAGTGACTTGTCACAGCTCCAGTAGTTTGCATAGAGTTGTTAGCACAGAATATAAGTGACACTAATTAAGCTTGTGTGATATGATCATAAGTGTGAAAGTAACAGCATTTTATAAAGAAAAAAATATGTTTTTTTTGCTAATGGTCGTATAATGTATAGTAACGTCTTGGCTCTCTAAAGTTTATGGCAAAACTACCACTTCCTTCCTCAGTGTCAGGACTTCTGTCAAGATAATTTTCTGTAGTAAATGATCTTATTATAGTGTTGCGCACTGAGATATGGGTCACATACTGTATAAAAAATGGAAAAGGAACAGTAAGTGTCAAATATAGATGTAAGCCACACGGCAAATATAGCAAGGAAAGAAAATAAGCTCTATCTGTTATACATCAGAAAAAGGAATAAGAAGGAACGTGATACTTTCTTAACCGGTTGTTCATTCATAAAGAACAGAACTTTTCTGTACTTCACCCACCATCGCCTGCTCTTCTATTCCTTCACCTTTGAAGGTTTGTGCCCTGTGCTGTTGTACAGCTGTGAGTGCTGATAACTTCATCACAGCACATTGTGCTTCAGGTTCATTTTCCAAACAAATCAAGTAGGGGCAGTGCTAGTTTGATGTGCCTGGGCAAATTTAGCAAATATTCATCTGAGATCAAGAAACTTGAAAGTAAATGCTTTCTGTCTCTGCAGGATCTGACCCTACTCTGAAGACTCTCTTCAAAGGTAGAGAAGTGCCATATGCTGCATATTCACTAATTTTGTGTCACTCTGTGTCACTAACCTTTTCCTTGAAGTATGGGTGTATAAGGACAAGGTCAGCACCAGAGGCTTTCCTACTGTTTGTGTTTGCACTAATTTTCTACTTGGAATTCTCCACATTCTACTTGAAATTCACCCCTCAAAATCAGGAAGGCATGGGACAAGAATTTCCTGCACAATGATGACTTAAAGAAAGATACACAACACTGAATGAATGATTCATTTTAGATTTGTAATAAGCTGAGTACAAACAAGAAGCAGTGATCCCTAAAGACAGTGAGGGTAATCTTGGTGATTTATCTGTCACAGTTGCATAACAGCAGTGTGATATCAAATAGAAAACTAAGAACTTGCAAGGAAAGAGAAAAAGCCAGAAATTGGATGATGTTTTCATGCACATTTGTTCTGGAAATGCTGGGGTTGAAGTCTTTCTCTCTCCTCCTTCTGGTAAATTTGAGGACAGATATAATTGAGTAGATTACATCAAAATGGAATGATGAAAGGGAAGAACATCCTAATGGTGTTCAGCAGAATGACATAAAGAGTCGAGGAACCTCATCGTCTCCCACTCTGAAGTCTGTGAGATGATTCATTACTGAAGAACAAAAGTAAAAGCAAAAATAAGCCAAAGTATGAGAAGAAATGTCAGAAGAGACCAACAATACTCCCATATGAGAATAATCCAAGAGTTCTGAGTTTTGCTCAGGACAGTAGTTTGAAGCTAGAGATGTTCACACAGGTGAAGATGTTCAAACAGAACAAAATACCAGAACCAAAGGGAACCAAAAACCAGTGAGCATCTTGTCTGTTAATTTGGTAGCTCATGTAGGCTTTTTTCTACAGTCAGCAAGAAAAAAGCGGTATTTCTGAAAGCTTCCACAAGGCCAGCCTGAAACTTTTTCCTTTTCCCACTGACACTGGAAAGAAAATCAAGTCACTTCCATGCCAATGAGATGCAGTAGGTCAAGGGACTGGGACGAAGGAGAAGTTTGGGTCAACCCACCAGCGACACCTATTAAAACTTCCCCTTCCCAGTGTCTTGGCCTACTGCCTACATACATTATGAACCTCTATACAAGTGTTCAAACAATTGCAAAACCAATGCAATTATCTGAGTTTTCATTCACTTTCAAAAAGAGAATGCTTTGGAGCTGTCTTTTGGAATTATTGCAGACTGGCTGTAGTAAATGCCAGGAGGCAGGGGACCTAAGATCTTATTTCTTCACAGCTTCGGGGAATTTGAGCCAAGAGATATTATATCTCTGCATAATCTCTTGCAAGGAATACTTTTGGGAATCTTTTCTCTATCCTTCTTGCTTGAGCAGAGCCACGACGCATGGAAATGCACAAACTCACACAGTTGTAAAGAAAGAATGAAAAAGGAGACTGGTTACAGCTGTGGTCCAAACATGACCTAAGAATGACAAAGAAAGGTTTTAGATTACGTCTTTTCTCCATTCTTACTGAATTTAGCTGAGAGATTGGTATCGAATTATTGAGCAGGAACAAGTATGTTGTTCTATTATGTCCATTAACACTACTTCAGATTTTTAGAGGTGACCCAGCGTATCTCAAACAGGAGAAACATGACTTCTTTGTCCATTGACTCTCAGATTATACCTACATGACACGTTAGGTGACTGAACTTCTGCTGGTTGAACACCTGTATATAAAAATTCATCATGTATTTCTTACAATTTACCAAATGAGGTCAACAAATACCTATTCACAATACCTGTTATACATCTTTCTCTGGGGGATTCAGATATACCTCAGGAAAAAATAAAGTTTATTTACTTCTGTTCTGATGGTGAGAGTTCATTGTAGTAGGTAGAATTCTATTGTCTTCTTTAAGAGAGTGAGCAAGTTTATAAATACCTACTTTTTCCTGATGTTTCTCAGGATGCAACAGTTTCAAATAATTTTAGTCCTAAACATACATCTTATACATACAGTGTTTGAATAACCTTTCATATTGCTGTTTGCATGTGTGCAGCTATGTTTTCCTTCTTCCATTTGTTTCTTATCTTAAGCCTAGGCAATGACAATATTTGGATGATCGTCTCTACTCTAGAAGGGAAACAAACAGTGTAAACATAAGAATGAACAAAAATATTTGAGGAACTAAAAGATGAGGATTAAAACTGAAGAGAGGAAGGAGAAAGACAAGAGAATTTAAGAACAAACTTAAAGGAGACAGGGAAAAAGGAGAAAGAAAATAGTCAGCAGTCTGTAAAAGAAAAATGAATCAGCATTGGAGTAAGACAAAGCAAGTGATGGGGAAAAAAAAACGAAACAGAACTGACTGAATTGGGATTTGAAAAGGAAACTTCAGATATAGAATCATGGAATCCTAGAATGGTTTGGGTTGGAAGGGACCTCAAAGATCATGCAGTTCCAACCCCCTGCCATGGGCAGGGACACCCAGCACTAGAGGAGATTGCTCCAAGCCGCTGTGTCCAACCTGGCCTTGAACACTGCCAGGGATGGGGCAGCCACAGCTTCTCTGGGCACCCTGTGCCAGCGCCTCAGCACCCTCACAGGGAAGAGCTTCTGCCTCAGAGCTCATCTCAGTCTCCCCTCTGGCAGGTTAAAGCCATTCCCCTTGTCCTGTCCCTACAGGCCCTTGTCCAAAGCCCCTTTCCAGCTTTCCTGCAGCCCCTTTAGGCACTGCTGCTGCTCTAAGGTCTCCCTGAAGCCTTCTCTTCTCCAGGCTGAACAAGGCCAGCTCTTTTAGCCTGTCTTCACAAGAGGGGTGCTCCAGCCCTTGGAGCATCATATCAAATATTATAAGGTTTCAGCGTGTTGGGGTTTTTTTACTACCTTTGCAAGAAAAGGGAGGAGTTTTGTTTGTAATGTCACAAAAGAAGAAGTATAGATCTGCCAAAACCGATAAGCCATCTTGTAATGTGTGCTCATTAGAGTAAAGTAAATATGGGAATGGACCCAGCTTGCTTTCATTAGTATGCATTTGCAATAACAGCAACACCACCAGCAAAACCAGCCAAGATTTTTAGAGGAAATGGTAGGAAACAAAGAATTAAAGATTTTTTTTTCTAGAAAGGAAAATAGACAGAGTCCAAAAGCGAGGGAAAAAATAAAAGATCTAAAGCTAGGAAAAAAATGAAATGAAAAAATGACACTGGGGAAGGGGTGGAAGAGAGTGGAAGGGGATAAAAAATCTAGTTTAATCACCTACCAATCAATTTTTTAATTTATGAATTTGCTCATCCATGTTAATCTCATCACAATATCACATCTGAGTGCCTGAAGGGCAGAAAGGGTTTAATTTCATCCCTTCTACCTAACAGGCATCTGAGGGATAATGATATCAAGTACTTTTTCCCGTTTAGCAGTTTGTCTCTGCTTTTCCTGTGATAACAAAAAACCCAATCTGCAATGGAGCATTAGGTGCGTGGATCCCAATTCAGCAATATCTGCTTTTGGAAGGGTGCACCATTGCCCTGGGTTGTTTACCTGCGCTGTGAAAAGAGACGAGCCAAAGTCAATGGCATGGATCTGTATGACTTCACTTTGCTTCTCTCCCTTCTCAAAAGCCCACATAAATCACATTGTAACTACTATCTATACTACTGCTTTGTTTTCTCATCATAAACTATTGTCCCTGTCCTTTCACACACAGATAGGCTGAATGCTAAAGAAGGGGTATGGTTTCTCAGGCTGGAGATGAGCACAGTTTTGGTGATAAGACAAAACCCTCTGATGTCTGAAATGCTTATGAGTGTCAGGAGTTCTGGTGTTAAGAGTGCCCATAATCTTTCATTGTATCTTGCCCAGTAATTGATATCCATTGTCATTACTTTGGCCAATGTAAAGCTGTTTTGAGTCATTACAAAAGCATACGGAGTGGGAAGGAGAAATGGCAGTTTAGAAATAATGAAGCATTTAGCTAGAAAGTTGTATTTTCATGCAGCTAATTTATTTTTTCAATATTCATGGTAGTCAAAACCAGTTACACATTCATTTAGAAACCCAACTTTCTTTTCCTTTTTGCTTTCCTTTCTTTTTTAGTTTTCCCTTTTTCCTTTTCTTTTTTTTTTTTTTTTTCTTTTAAACAATTCTTAAGACCCATGTTGGTATGAAGAGTTTACCTAACAGATCCAAGCACAGCATTATTTATGTACCTAACTAAGCTCCAATGACAATGAGGAATGTCTTCAAATGAGAAACAAACAATAAGACAATGAGAAACAAACAGGGAAGAGGGATTAGCTTCAAGAAGTATTTTGTAACATTGAAGAAACTGTCCTTGTGATATTTATGAAACGAAGGCTGAGCATTAGAATAGGGAAGACAATAAATAAATAGAGATAAGAGTAATCCCAGGTTATAATCCTATTATAAACTCTTTCAGGAGGTAGAACTTTTCCAGACCTTGCAGGAAGGTGGGAAGTCATGTTTCAAGTAAAGACAGGGACAGTGTAGCATCTTCATTGACACTTATTTTAATCTTGAAATTAACTAAAATTAATCAGAATAAATTAGCACCATGATGCTGTCACATGCAAAGAAGGTCAAGGCTTCATGATCGCTGATAGAAAACTGGCAACAGAGAAAATGAGAGCTTTAGTGGTGCTCATAAGAACATCTGTTCTGGGATCCCTGGCACTGGCAGTGCTGCCTTATGTATCTCTGCTGAGGGGTAATTAGCAGCATGGAGAACACCAAAGTAACAGAAGAGATACTAATATTAGAGATACCAGTGTTCATATCCACCACGCAGCTGCTGATTTTTTCAGGTACAGCCTGTGATTACTGCAGGCTGAAGGAAAGACATAATAAAGCAGATGAGTAGCTGAAACCCAGAATACCTGTGGTAGCTCTCCTTTCTGATTCACATGCTGGAAGACTGGTAAGGAAAACTTTGCCAGCTTCATGAAGATGCTACTGAGATTT
Source organism: Strigops habroptila (assembly GCF_004027225.2). Classification (NCBI taxonomy): domain Eukaryota; kingdom Metazoa; phylum Chordata; class Aves; order Psittaciformes; family Psittacidae; genus Strigops; species Strigops habroptila. The sequence goes on along the minus strand of NC_044278.2, from coordinate 117,607,523 downwards.
TAATCAGAAGCCCCTTAATTCCTGCACAACAAAATACTGCTTTTCCTGGACAAAGAACTGTGATGAATTCTGACTTAGAAAAGCAAGCACCATGGCACTGAAGAAATAAAAAGTTGGAGGAGGGAAGGTTTGGTTTTCATGTATAAGAGTATGAACAACTGCAGTAATCACCTTTTTCATCATCCTTATGATGACCTTGGTGCTGCCATAGTTACTGGACTTATATGAACTAGAGACAGTATTTTCCTGTTCATGGTGTCTACATTTCCTGTAAGTCACAAAGTTCCAGGGGAAATGTGCTAGTGAACTGAGTCTTATTATCAATCACCATATAAACACTTAGACAATGACATGTCAACAAAGTTCTTTTTCTATTTTCTTTTGTGCCAAAATAGTAATTACCAGAACATTAATCGGATTTATTTATCTGCTTTCTGGGATAAGCGAGATATAGAATCAAGCTTGTTATAACTTGGTGCATGATATTACGTTGTAAAATAATAATCAGAATGTCTTTTTAAAATGTACCAGAAAAAGAAGGCTAGATCTGCAGAGAATACAGATAATGATTTTAGGAAGGGAAAAGGTTGAAATCCAAAGAGCAGGGCAAGATCAGAAAATAAGTGGGAAGCTGTATCTACTGTTGAAGAAGACACGAAAATAAATTGAAGCTTGGGGGAAGGATGGAAAGGGAAAGGACAAAACTAATAATTTATTTACCAATTCAGTTATTTAAAATTCTAATTTATGTACCCATCTATCTCACTCTATGCTGTGTGTAACAAAACCTTCATCAATACAATATAAAGACATCAAGTGCTTGAGCTTTGTCCTCCTCTCCTCTGGAAGCACTGAAGGATATTTTATTAATCATTGCTCCTCCTTCAGATCTCCCCCTCCTGAAGGTGAGGAGGCAGTGAAGAAGCTGAGCAGAGGTCATTATTTTCACACTTGGCTTTGATCCCTTTCCTTCAGACTGCTACTAGAAATTGGTTTGGAAATAACTAAAGGAAAAATAAGCTCATCGGGGAAATGAATTTTATCAGAGCTTCCTGATGAGGTTAAAATGTACCCCGAACACTATTACCAACACCACCAGAAAACCTCAACAAAACCAACACCAAAGGGTGCCTCATTTCTTTCAGGAGGATTCTTTTCATGATGTTGGCAGCTGGAAAAGGACCAAAAGAACTGCTGCTGTGTGACTCTTCTAATCTTGGACCACGTTGGTAGGGCATGCAGCGGCAGAGCAGGGTGGTGCTGCGGCATGAGCACAGCGGTTCCCATCTGCTTCCCTGGAGAACTACACAGGCAGGGCTCTCAAGGGGCTTTTGGGTCTCTCTTAATGCAGGATTGGACATTACAGTAGTCTTAGTTTTACTGCACATTGTATTGGGCTCCAAATGCTGCATTTATGTGTTTAGTCATCCTCCTCTCCTGCTTTGCGGTTTGATCCCACTGTTTATACATGCTAATAATCGTATTTATTACTTCATATTACACAGTGCCTTCATTTATGCCTCCTATTAACATATATTTCACTCTAAGAAGTATTTTAAGATATCAGTTTAAAACACTATAGTCATCCTTTATCTTAAATAGTGACTTCAAAGCATTTTATACACTTATTACCCAAATGTTTCCAACACTGAAGATGATACAGTCCAAGACTAAGTGAATCACCCTGCTCATTAGTTTTATAGATGGGACTGAAACTTTTACCATAGTGATTTATAATCTAGCTTTATCTAAATTCCTGCAGAAAGGATATACAGCATAAAATTTCTCAGCTGAGTTGAGAACTTCTTTAGAGTAGAATCATCAAACAAATTATTTGGTAAAACATGACAGGATTTGTTGAACATATTTCATCAACTTCATGTGAAACTTCATAGGAACATAAGATATTAAAAGTGAGCAGGCTTAGAAAAAACTCGCAATTACTCAAAGCTACAGCAAATAATGTACACAGGCAAATTTTTGATCAGAGTGGTCAGCTTAATGTGATTTTCTACAGTGGACAGGTAGACCAATGTACATACATCTATTTACATTGTAATCACCACCTTACTAATCCACTTTCAGGAAAAACAAACAAATAAGCGTAAAATATGTTTTGAATAAAAGGATCCATTTTAAAGAGGTATTTAACCACTGAATTGCTATATACAGGCTGGAATCCTAACTCAAGCAAACCTGATTCAGAATGTAATTTAATTACATTAATTGGTTGAATGTTTCCTAATCTGAATTTTCCCTTATGTTATCTTTTAGCTAGTTTTTCATGTTAAGAAGCATATTCTGTTTAAATGTCATACCAGCTATGGCTTTTGCAACATGTGTTTAATCCAATTTTAAGCTTCTCAGGTGAAAGATCCTTTAGCAGAGAACTGATATTTGTGAGCTCTGAAAATTTTGTCTGTTTCAGCCTTATTTTCTTAATACCAAAACTATCATAAAACTGTCTTAAACTGAGAATCTGAAATCACAAAGCATCCTGTACTTGATTTATTATTTTAGTGCATTGTTTCCTTTCAGTGCATTGTTATTCTCACTCCATACTAAATAAGATTAAGAGAGGAAGCAAGAATGATCTAGAGGAAAAGGCAAAAATGGATGTTATTTCAGAGGTTCTGAAATGTTGAAGTGGTCTAATCACATGGATATCTGAAAGATTAAGACTAATCTGACTAAAAAAAAGGCAGTGAAAAAATGCAAACATAGAATTCTTGATTCCAGATCTGTTGCTGGAGAGTGTTTCTCTCAAGCTGTAATATGAGGCTTATTTCGTATTTTAAAAATGGCACTTTAAATACTGGCAAAAGATCTTAGCTGTCATTTTTGGTTTTGAATTCACTACAATCAGGATTATAGAGTGTATGGAAGGACATGCCCCAGCTACCACTAAGGATATTGCAACTTTCACAACATGTTTATTTTGAGAAGTTGACAGTATCAGCAGAATTTGAGCTACGAAACTGCAAAGATATAGGGTCAAGAAAGAAATAATAGATTTAATGGCAGTTATGCGAACATCTATCAATGGACCCCTGAAAGTATCTACATAACATTTCATCTTCTTTGTGTGTCTCCATAGAGAAGTAATTAATAGGGCCAAGGTTACCACAGAGAGTACGAGAAGCAAAAAGCAACCTGAACAGTAAAGAAGAAGCGGGTAGAGATGCGAATCATCCCAGTCAGTGACATGTGCTGTACTATTTTCTCTACAGTTCCCAGTTGAGCTGCAGAAGTAAGCGCTGGGTGTAATCCAGAATAGAGGAAGAGAAATCACAGAAGAGATCACCAGTGATCCTAGAAGAAGCCATGGGACCATCCCAGTTACTCTGAGCTTGATTTGCAGCAACAGCCATTGGGTGACATTGATTATTTTTACACAGTACAGTACATAGAGCCAGGTACTGAACCACAAACTGGCATGGCTCGATGTCCAGTTAATGGCTCGATGTCCAGTTGGAAACCTGTAACGAGTGGTGTCCCTCAGGGATCGGTGTTGGGACCGGTCCTGTTCAACATCTTTGTCGGTGACATGGACAGTGGGATTGAGTGCACCCTCAGCAAGTTTGCCGATGACACCAAGCTGTGTGGTTCGGTTGATACGCTGGAGGGAAGGGATGCCATCCAGAGGGACCTTGACACGCTTGTGAGGTGGGCCAGTGCCAACCTTATGAAGTTTAACCAAGCCAAGTGCAAGGTCCTACACCTGGGTCGGGGCAACCCCAGGCACTGCTACAGGCTGGGCAGAGAAGAGATTCAGAGCAGCCCTGCAGAGAAGGACTTGGGGGTGTTGGTTGACGAGAAGCTTAACATGAGCCGGCAGTGTGCGCTTGCAGCCCAGAAAGCCAACCGCATCCTGGGCTGCATCAAAAGAAGCATGACCAGCAGGTCGAAGGAGGTGATCCTGCCCCTCTACTCTGCTCTTGTGAGACCCCACTTGGAGTACTGCGTACAGTTCTGGTGTCCTCAACATAAAAAGGACATGGAGCTGTTGGAGCGAGTCCAGAGGAGGCCACGAGGATGATAAGAGGGCTGGAGCACCTCCCATATGAAGACAGGCTGAGAAAGTTGGGGCTGTTCAGCCTGGAGAAGAGAAGGCTGCGTGGAGACCTCATAGCAGCCTTCCAGTATCTGAAGGGGGTCTACAAGGATGCTGGGGAGGGACTCTTCCTTAGGGACTGTAGTGGTAGGACAAGGGGTAATGGGTTCAAACTTAAACAGGGGAAGTTTAGATTAGATATAAGGAAGAAGTTCTTTACAGTGAGGGTGGTGAAGCACTGGAACGGGTTGCCCAGGGAGGTTGTGGATGCTCCGTCCCTGGCGGTGTTCAAGGCCAGGTTGGACAGAGCCTTGAGCCACGTGGTTTAGGGCAAGGTGTCCCTGCCCATGGCAGGGGGTTGGAACTAGATGATCTTAAGGTCCTTTCCAACCCTTACGATTCTATGATTCTATGATTCTATGGTTTGCGAACATCCATACAGCACCAAAAGCTTTGTATACAGAAGCCAACCTAAACGCATCCACAAAGTAGAGGCTATGAATGTGCATCAGTATGGTCACCTGCAAGATAAGTCTTGACGTGCTCAGAAAGATCAGGATCATATCAGCAGAAGAAAGTTTTCTGCTTTTGATCCAGTTAGTGATATTAACAGCTGTAATAAATCCATTTTCAAAAAATCCAACAGCAACTTAAATAGCTACAATAGTTATTGAAATTACAAGAACTGGTGACAACATCTTGCTGCTTTGGTCTCCTGGTCTCCTCTGCCTGATTAGCCTGTGGAACTGTGCAAGAAGTCGAGCAGACCTGATGGTATCTGACTAGCTCCAGCTCCAGCCTGATCACCTTATATCTAGGAGCAAAAATACACCTGGAAATGATAGTGGAAAATGATTGATGATGTTATTCCTGAACGTGCAAATCAGAGAATGATTCAATAATTAATTCTAAACTTTTACATGCACAAGATTTGCCTATGCTTTTCCTTAGGAATGCGGGAAACTCAGCTGTATTAATCTCCCAATCTTTTTCTCAATTATACTCCTACCTAGAGCGACAGAAAGCTCTGTGGCTCTCTGGTTACAGCTATGTCTGACAATGTGGATGGGGATGCATCAATGCAACACAACACAGGCAGCCACGTATATCAGGAGACAAGAGCTCTTACCTTCATACTGCTATGAAAGTCTGTCAATTATAAATAGACCAATTAGTTGCAACCATTGTAACACGGAGAAAATTATACAGCCTTCAGCCCTATTCTAGGGGAGCACTCCCGATGACAAAGCTGTATTTACCCAAGCATTATTGCTTCATATAGCTGACCATTTACATGTTAGATCTTGGGCTGATCACATATATGAGATCAAAAGATGATGGGGGGGGGACAGGATGGGGGGAAGACAAATGACACCAATAACCAAACAAATTAAACTAAGATTACATTGGCGTGTTTACTTTTGCTATCATGTGTTCCACCAAAAGTATTCAAAATAGTAGAAAAGTCAGTCCTTCTAAGGAAAAAAATTATAAAGGAAGTATAACTCAATGACTACTGTGTAGGTTAAAGTTATATGTATAAAGCTTCCTGTACACAGGGTATGCATGACATAATTGCAGTAGTCAGTAACCCCAAAATGTAGTCCTGAAGTTATTCAAGAGAACGTGACAATATCACTTTATTTTTATGCACTTATAAAAACCAGCATGGCAATTGTAAAGCAGCACAAACTTACAAAGGAAGATACAATCTAGAAAAATGCATGACTAGAATGATTTCTCATCTGTTCCAACAAACAATTACAAAATTCTGTTCTATCTTCATACGCACTATCAAAAATGAGAATTTAAAAGAAAAACATATCTAATCTTTACCTACCCATTTAATTTTACTCTAAGCAAGGCCAAAAAATGAGAATGACTACTTGAGACACAAAGGAACATTCTTTCCTTGAGGACTCCTGCCAGCTCCTCCAGAAAGAAGCCATCACACAACCCATGAACCCTGGAAGTACTTAAGTCTCAGTTAAAAGAAACAGCCTGTCCCTTAACTCTGTCAGTGACCTATGTCTAATGTGCTATCACCTTCAGGGATTTTCCAGAGGATAATGAGTCCAGTCATGGATGCTGGTGACACATGCCTGCAAGCACCAAGATGCAAAAGGCCAGTTTATTGGTAATAGTAACCAGGACTTGACCATACCTAATGCTGGCTCCAGACAGTGATCAGCTTATCCACTGGACATTATTATAATCTCATCTCCTTCTATTCAGCTCCTTGAATTCTTTTGTTGTCCTTCTTGCCCTTTTCTAAGATAGGGTTGCCACATTAGTGCTCTTCAGTAGAGTTCCTTTTGAGCTATAGAGTTAATGGTCATGATCAGAACAGGTTTAATACGCACAAGAAACCCTAGAATATGTCAAAGTTCCTTGAATTTGTCCTCTGGGAGAGGATTTGAGTGAATTTATAAAAGCACCTGAGCCACAAAGTAAAGCAGAGACTAGCAATTCTTAAGGATAATCATAGGACATTAGCGTGATGCAAATCGTAAATACTGGAGAGAAGTGTCTGAATTTATACAACGTTTTGTCTTGCAAGATAAATCTCACTGTACTCAAGGAAGTCAGGTTCGGCTCACAGGATAACAGCTTTCCTCTTTTGATTCATGCATTCCAATTAACAACAGTAATAAATACACTTCACACAATCCCCACAATGATTTTAATTGTTGAGGTAGTTAGAGGATTATTACAGCAGAGCAAACAGCTTCCGACTGATGTAAAACACTACTTGTTCAGCTCATACAGAGATCCACGGAACACCGAGTAACTGGTATCTGGTTAATCTTTTGGCATTTTACTGTGAGCAAGGAGCATATGAATATGATACGGAAAGATTTATTTCTGGTATTGTTCAGAAAGATGATTATCTTGGAAATGTCACTGATGAACCAGCCAACTATGATCTCTGTTTCACAAGTTTTAGTGAAAAGTAGTTGTCTGTAATTGGTTTGGGGATAGGAAAAACTCAAACATGTTCGATAGGACTCATAAAGTAATTGCTACTATTTATTGTTTGAAGAAAGAGCTTTGATTTTGGTTTGACAGGACAGGTACTCAGACCGCCACCACCCTTCATTATCCTCACTCATCTTTCTGCATGATGAAGTGTGTGTTTTGGTGCCCTCATCAACACCAATCCAGATTTGGATCAAATTTCAAAATGTAAAGCTTTGTAATGTGATAGCTCCAGCAAATTCAGAAAACAAAACCAAACCAAACCCAGCATGTTACAGAAGGAATCTAAAAAGCCTGTGCAGCTGAAGTCCCTGCCAACCTGAGAGCCAGGGTTCCAATTTCATGGAGACATGGATGTGGAAGGGCTAGTCCATGACTCAGAGTGAAATGAGTATGAGGTTAGGGTGTTTATCTGAACTTGAGTGTGGGGAAGCACTCAAAGTCCTGGCAATTTAAATTTAACCTTAAGAAGTCTATCTTTGCAAAAGCAGAGCTGGCCATATTTTCCCTTGTAACAGGGCTTGGATGACCAGCATAGGTATTGATAGTGTATCTGAAGTGTAGATCTTATAAGTCATAAGCCAAGAGTACTCTATTATCAACAGAACTGCAGTGCTGCGATCCTGCAGTCTCCTTCCTGTCTCCTATCTAAAAGCAAAAATATACCCAGCTGTAAACCTGGAATTTCATTTTGGGATTATACCTGGAGAGAAAAATCTTGGAAGAATTTTGACTTTTTACCCATATTCTACTGATATTACAGTTCTGTGTTTAATGAGTGTTAACCATGTGCTGACTGCTAGTGCTGTATTTCACCACAACTAAATTAGAGGACTTGCAAAACAGTCCAAGAACTGAAGAATGAATATTACCTTGGCAGTAAACATTCATATTTCTAATGAAAGGAGACAAAGAGATGAGAATAACTTTCTATAGTTTGCTCAGACTATGTGATAGAAAAAAGCTACAAAAATGGTTTGTTTTGAATTGAAGGAAGGACACTGCTTTGCAGGCAGTCAGAGTAAATTTAATTCCAGTGGAGTAAGTAGCTACAAGAGCTTCATGACATTTGTTCACCACTACACCATGAACTTCTTAGCAAATAAGCTTTTTACAACCTGTAGTAAATTGCACACAGCATTTATAAAGCATTGTATCATAAAGTCCAGCTCTGATGATAGAAATCTCTGAGCACTGGCATAAGACAGTGAAGTGCTACAAGCTCCTTAGAGTAAAGTAGTTGAATAGAACAAACCATGGGAGCACGATTCTTGTATAAAATGCAAAAACAGGCCTACAAAGGAAAACTTGAAAATAAGATTATATAGGAGAGCCACCAACATCTGTGTTTAAGAAATGTGCACAGAAGCAGAATTCTTGGCTCTATCACCAGCTGTTTACATCTGTAACATTTTCCCAAATGGTTTATCAAGTGTTCCTCGTGTATTTGACAAGATATTTGTGAACCTTAATAAAATACCCTGTATCTGGTAAACAACAATAAATTATGCTGCCATTTAACACATTCCTGACTCCATACTGTACAAAGAAATAATGTTGCAAAATATCTCACAAATGTGTGTGAAAGGGTGATAATCCATTTTACCATTAATTTGCAAGCTGTCACACTGCTGTCATTATCGTACCGGAGGTAATGTGCTGTTAATTTCAGTGCAACACATTTTATTTTTATCTTTTTCAGAAAGACATTGTCAAAATGGAAGACCCATGAGACACAGCTAATGGAAAGAGTCCTCTGGTATACTCACAAGAGGTCAAAAGACATCTAACCATATAACGATGAAAAGGAAGATATAACCACAATTTTAAGGAAGTTAGAATGTACGTACACCCCAAAAGAAAGGAGCAGGCAACAAACTAATGATGATATCAAGTTGCTACTTGCCAAGAACAAAAAGTGTTTAATATACATGTTTATTAACTCAAGAAAATATTTGTAAAGATGAGTTTATGGCTTATACTATACAAAGTATGAAAGGAAATGTGTTCACTGTATAAGTAATAGCTGGATGTTACCTGTACCACTTCATTTCATTTCCTCCTTCCATTCTTCTCTAGTTTATGTCTTCCATTGCCTAAGAGGATAGGGAAGAGGATGTGCCTAAGACGATATATGAAGACAATATATGAAGATACTAAGAGGTAGTATCTTCAATACACTTGAGACTGATATAATTCCCTCCCAATTCCACTTTTCCGCAGAGCCTTACCAAAACATTGACCCGTATTAGTATGAGACCAGATCTCTCATCTGTCCTCTACTTAAATTCAACTAAGGAAGGAACTATCTTCCTACCTTCCTCAGTCCCAGATAAAGGGCTACTCAAAGTTTTCTCTACTTTAGGGATGAATATTGTGTTAGCTGGGTCAACAATAAAGCCTTTTGTTTTCATCTCCATATCAACATTGTGAATTATCACTGTCTGCAACCACAGTTACATCCTTATCTGATCCTTGTCACTCTGACTGAAAGAGTTCCTCTGGGCTGATTTAGTTTCATTCTGTATTTCACAGCATCAAGTCAGAAAGCTTGACAAGTTATAAATTGCAATAAACATTGCAAAAAATTTTAATGATCATACATAACACTTTGAAGAAAAATCTCTAATCACATCAGTCAGAACAATAGACCTTGGTAAACCTGCACTGCGTGGGGGACACAATGACATTTTGTGCTTTGAAAAAAAACAGTGATGAATCACTAGGTGGACTGCAACTTCAATGGTTTTTCTTGTGAAGCAAGGGAAAAGAGTGGTGGAAAACCTAATAATGGCAGGAAGTTGATAGAAAATGTGAATCATAAGGAAGCTAAGGTGTGTTCAATATTCCTCTTTTTAGGTTAAAAACACTTTGGAAGACTTTTTCCCCATATCCAAAGTCTAGTGTCACTAGACTTTAAAACAATCACTGACCAGTGTCTACTTTCCAGGAATCTACTACTCATGTTGGTTGGTAAGACTTTCCCCAGTCATGCCATGTCCTGCTATTCAGACAGTCACTGCATCCAAAGGAATAGAGTTCTTTACTGAGTCAGATTACTCAAGAATCACACTTTCTGTAAAACAAGGTAAATAAAGACAATTCATTTGGTTTACTCTATTAAGCAAAAAGTTAAAATGCTACATTAAAATGAGACACAAGGTTGTCAACTCTAGAATCATAGGATGGTTTGGGTTGGAAAGGACTTTAAGACCATCTAGTTCCAACCCCCCTGCTGCAGGCAGGGATGCCTCACACTAGACCATGTCACCCAAGGCTCTGTCCAACCTGGCCTTGAACACTGCCAGGGATGGAGCATTTACCACTTTTCTGAGCAACCTGTGCCAGTGCCTCACCACCCTCACAGTAAAGAACTTCTTCCTTATAGCTAAGTTTCTGTTTGACAATGTACTCTTCCTGATTGGTCCAGATTCTCAACAGATTTAGGAGATTTTCCTTTCTATTTTCTCCTTCTCCAGGGCTGCTTTATCCTAAAGTCTGCCTAGCTACTCTGTTGCTAAAATTGGAATTGCTTTTCATGTGTTTCTTAACAAGCCCAAAGGGTTAGAAAACTGCTTCTCACTTCTTTTTTCTCCAAGACATAGCTGTAAGAAAAACCTCTCATATTTTCAATGTTCATTACAGTTTTATGGACAGTGTATTCCTTTTCACCCAGCTGGATTTTCCTGTTCACAAAGTTGTCAAAAACTACAATGAAACTTCATGCAAAGTGGTCATTGGAAAAAACCCTTAAGATCATCAAGTCCAACCATAAATCTAACACTGCCAAGTCCCATTAAATGCTGATGTCTTTGTGCTGTTTTCTCGTGTCTCACAGGAGGCAAAGATATGGTCTGCATAGTCACTGAAGTCTGTAGGGTACCTAAAGTAGGCACACAAAGGCAGATCAGCAAAGACCTTCTGTGCAGCCCATGAACAGTTATGACTAAGGACAAATTCTGTCCTCAGTTCCAAATGCACTTGGAATACAAATTTACCTCATGACAGTACTTTTTAATGTTTAGGTGAAGTAGTTTTGTTTAAATTGCTTTATATATCGTTTTTAATTTTAAAATATGGTCTTTGAAATCCTTTTATGGATGCTCCTGTACAGTTTGTAAACAACAATTGAATTCAGCAAATAGAACTCTCTGTGTTTCCTGTTGCAATGAATCTATCCGATGGAAGCATGCAGTGAAAAAAGCATTATGTGGTGATAACATTGAAGATAGTAACATCGAGATGCTGCATAGACAACCTTAAATAAATATTTAATTATGAAATTAAAAGTGCTTAGTTTTGCCAGCTCTACACCTTTAATGTAAATGTGCATTTTAGTGCATATATGTATTAAGACCACAATAACAGTTGCAGACCATCACCATTTCAGCACCATTAGCAAACAGCCTCACACCGATCTGATGCTGGATTTACTTGTGTTTTTACAACCAGTGCGCCCTTTTGACAGCTGACTGGAATTCAAATCCCTTTGTCAATACTCTACACCACCTGTGATGCAAATTTAAATTAATCCTGATTTTCATTGCTTACTTACACTTTTTGAGTAATGTAAGTGACACATGTCACAGCAAATCCTACTCACTGTAGAAGTCAGCAATGTTTCTGGCACTGCTTTTAGGAGAGAAAAAATGTTATTTGCTCAGAAAGATTCACACAAGGTGTCTCTCCTTGTTCCTACCTCTGTATGAAGTAGGCAAAAGTCCATATTCTGATAATCTTTGGGGATTTTTGATGCACACATTGAAATTACAGCTTTTGTGCAACACTGGAGTTGGGTTCACTTGACTTTTTCAATTTAGGTTCCCAGCCATAAAAAAAAAAAAAGAAGATATCATCTTCAGTTCAATGTCTTATTTATTTTGCAGTTAAGTAGATGTCACATTGTTGTGAGCATCGCTTGGGGTAGCACAGTACAATGAAATCCATTACCAACATGTCTGGGTCCAGATATTGTTTCTCAATATCCTATCAGCTTTTTAAATTTGCATTAATGAAATGTTACTTTGTGTGATTACTGTAGCAAGGGGTGAATGATGCATGAAATAAAAAGCTGTCAAACCCTTGAGAAAGTGCTCAGCACAATGACACATGTCTGCTTACTATATTCAGTTCAAATGATATTCTTCTCAAGTGAGAAGTACTGAAACAAATGAGGGTCACTTCATAGCAGCGACTTGGAACATATTCAAAACCACAAAAATCTTGTGTGGATTTTTCCTATGCTTTGGGTTAAAATGAAAAAAATACAAGATCAATTTTTCCTTTTATGAATTAATTTCTGCATATGGATGTTTCCTGGGGAAGTTGTAGTCAGGATTCCATAAAATGAAGTACTAACTAAACTCTTCAGTGTGGGAACATAGACAATTCTGGACCATGTGACCTATAGGTACGTAAAATTCTCTTACATGGAGAAGGTCAATAGGGTTGAAAATTTACTGCCTTTTCCAGTACAGGAAATAGGTGGCATCAAATGAAATGGGACTTGAAAGCAAACAAAAGAAGGTGGTTTTTGACATAACCTATAGGGAAGACATGAGACTCCTTGTCAGAAGATACTATCAGTGTTAAAAATCTGCATGGTTTTGAAGGATGAACGGACAAGCCCATAGGAATGAAATCAATTGGGTGCTACTTAAGTACATAAACCCCATTTCTGGTTCACATAGTCCCTGTAAAAGTTTAATGACTGGGATAGTATCAGGAAAAAGTAGAATTTATGTTTGCTCAGTTGACACAATCTTCCCCAGGCTCTCTGTTGCCGTTGAAGAGATGTCACTGGACAGATGGACCTTTGGTCCCAACCAGTACAACTGAATTAATCTTAGTGAGTTATGCTGTCTCATGATGCTTTTCACTGTAAATTTTGTGAATTATCATAATTCTTTCATGGTTTTGATTATGTTCAACTACAAAATACAGCCCCCATGACACACATAAAATTATTTGTATTAGTGAAGTATTCGGATCCCAGAAAAGAATTGAATCCCATTGTGCCAAAGGCTGTGAATACATGCACAGCAGTAAGAGCAGTTTTGTCCCATATAGCATAAGGAGAAAATTAGTTCCAACCACAATTTTATTGGATCCAGAATGACTGTTCAGAAAGACTCACATTGCTGTTTCAACTCATAACTCTTCATATCCAGTAATAAAGCAGAAGCATAGATTCTGATTCAGTTGTATCACTTTCACATGACTAACACAGTAAAACAAGTGGACTTATTCTTGATTTACAGTGTAGTAAACAAGAGAATAAAGCTCATTTCAGAAATGGCAATTAGTTATTCACTTCACCCCCACTAAGAATAACTGTTATAAGTGTTTTTATGGCAGAACACCTCATTCTTGTTTTAGATCCTGACTGTTATTTCTGATGATGTTCAACTGTTTTGTTTTTATCTTTACTATGCAGATCTGACTAAATCCAAGAAGGTGAATTTTGGCTTTCCCTGGGAAAAGTAAAATGTTTAAAAATTCAGGATCTTCGCTACAGATTTCCTATTACCTGACTTCAACTTTTCAAAATAATTTTTATTTGGGATGAGGAGAAGAATAGCAAAAATATTGTCAGTTTTTGGCAAATTCTGAACATCAAAGACTGTGATTAGATTTAATAAATGGATCTGATTGTCAATATCTTCTCAGTGCACATAGGTTACATATCCATGATTTATTAATTTAAAGTGGAATAAGGGCACATTTCAGTGACACAGCTGAGACAGTGCAATGTCTCCCTGTGGCAGAGATTGGGCCATCCTGCTCCTACCAGCTGCTGCTGGTTTGCTTGTGCCAGATCTGGTACCCAGTGGTCTCTATCAGAAGTTGTTTTGTTTCACTGAACTGATGGAAAATCAACACACCAAAACAAGTGTGTGCATTCTGCAAACTTAGCACATTAAATCAGCTCAGTGAAAGCATGAAGACGAGTGCCAGAGGCTGCTCTTGTGTGGTGGGATAAATGTTGGGAAGGGTCTGGAAGGAAAGAGGGCAAAAAACTGCTCTTTACATAAACAGCAAAGGATTAGGTGGACAGAACTGTACTGCACAGGTATACAGAAACAGGGTTCCAGCAGGTAGCAGTGCAATCCTCACAGTATTTCATAAACAATTTCATACACTAATTGACTATTTTATCTAAGGATCCCATGGGGCCCAGGGAAGAAAGATGCTCTGTGGTGTAGATCCAGCCAATCTGCTCTGGATGAAGACACCATGTCTGTTTGATTATTTTGCTGTAGGGCCAGGGATCCATCCATGTGTACTAAGAAGCTTAGGCCAATATATTCACGTTCTGGATGGACTGAAAATAGCTTTCTCCATAAAGAAGCTTTTAAACACTGATTTAAGGCTAACCCTCATATGCTCATCAGTCTGTTATCCTAGATTCTTCCATCTATTGTATGATCAAAGTTGGTCAAATACAGGCTCCACATTTAAAAGCTTATTTATACAGGTTTTGAAATATTATTTCACCAATTCAGTGGTTTAATATTGGCTCCTGTTAATAAAATATATAACAAAAGTCACAGAAATGCTCTTTCTCCCCTTCTTTCTGTCACTCTTAGACAGATTCGGTGTGATTTAAGGAGTAACTTTTCTATGTGAATTGTGCTGAGATCTGAATCAACCGAAAATTTACAGACTAAGAGCTTCTAGACTTCTTTTGTGAGAGGCTAACAGCATTTCTGGTATAAGCTATAGTTGTCACCAACCCACAGGTTTGCTTGAAATTCAGACAGCTGGTAGATTATATTTATTTTTCCCCCTTTCTGCACCTTGATCATGAATATGATTCTATCACATCTCCTTCATTCAGGAAGAGCTTGCATCTGACTATTGTAGTTGTCACCGGTGATCAAATCACAGCAGCTACGTTCTCCTCTTCAACTCCCACCCCCCGTCTGCCTCAGCCAGAGAGTCAGTATGATGACTAAGGGCAGTAAAACTCAATTTCTCATTCTGCTGTGCTTCGCCAGGCTGCCTTGTTACTTTTAAGTCTGTCCTCTATATGGTGGCATGCTCTCGTCTCCATATTCCAGTGTCTTCCAGGGGAGCATCCATACACTTCTCTGATACCACTTTGCCCTCTAGTGACAAATACTTCACTTCTCCCATGCTTCTCTCCATCCAGCTCCTGTAGTGCTGAGTTGTTTTCTTGCAGTATTCTCAGTTATTTGCTTCAGGTTTTTTTGTTTTTGTTTCAGTTGGGTTTTAGAACATGCCCTTTTCTATGCTGGAAAAAAAGTTTCTTAATCCTATTCTCCTGGGATATTAGTTGAGTCAGGTTCATTTTGGCTCCAGTCTGCAAGAAGCACCCAAGTTTCTGTGCTGCTCTCAAGCACAGCTACTTATATATGATGGGCTGAGTTCACCCAGACATGATTTATGCCACAGGGCTTCGTTATTGCAGAAACGAGCAGTGACTTTGCCTCCATCAACATGACTGCAGGTGGCCGATGATACCTGGTGTGTAGAAAATTCATTGGAAAAGGGAAGGCACGGTAAGGGTTTGGTGGGAAAGATGCTGATCTAATCCCATTCTCTAAAAGGCCCCCTCCACCTTGCTTTCCTAACATCAGTACTGCAGAGATACCTGGCAAGACATTCTTCCACACACTAAGGGAAGGATTTGGAAATGTGAATCAGGCAACTCTCTGGATGATGTGAGGGTTTGAGCTCTCATCCTAAGAGTTTGGTGGACGTTTCATGCTACAAAGATTGGACAACTCTTGAGTCTCCTGAGCAGAAGAAAGGGAAGAGGATTGATGAACAATTTTATTTAGGCAAGCAAAGGATTTTTAGTCCTGGATGTACTTACAGCACCAGAATGAAGAGGAGGAGACAGCTGCAAACTCCTCACCTCTTCCCTTGTGACTAAAGAAGAATGATGCCCCATGTGCTTCTCATGCTCCTCAATATATTTGGCTTTCAATGTCACTCTTACCCAGTCTTTGGAGGGAGGAGGGAAAGCCCCAGCATGCTACCATAGCACCTAACAATTATTTCTGTGTCTAAAAAATCATGTGTAAACTAGAAGACACTGGAGGCAGAGTGTCACCTGTAGCTCCTAACAAACTTACAGTTAGACTCTGACTTTGGCTTTAACTGAGTTCATCCAGGTCTTTTCCTCTTAATATCATAGAATAGAATCATAGAATCAACTAGGTTGGAAAAGACCTTTAAGATCATCAGGTCCAACCATTACCCCCGGACTGCCAAGTCCATCACTAAACCATGTCACTAAGGTCCTCATCTACACAGTTTGTGAACACTACCAGGGATGGTGATTCAACCACTTCCCTGGGAAGCCTGCTCCAATACCTACAAAAGTTCCCTACAAAGTGTGAGCTCCCCATTCTCTGAAAGACAGAACTTCTATTTCTTGTGCCCATAATCTTTGGTCAAACCACAAACCCCCCATGGTCACAACAAATGTCCATATAATAGGCTTTTATACAAAGAACAGAGATCTCCTGTGTTCATGAGAAATGATGTGGTAGGAGCTGATCACTATTCCTTCCACATAAACGAATATTTCTGGTTTTACACTAAGATAAGAATTTGCACACTTAGGGCTCTAATTCATCATAATTCTGCACATTAAGGTAATGGTCTTTGGTTTGGTTTTGTTAATTTAGTTTCCAAAGGCAGTAACTTCTAGTGAGACTTCCAGAAGTCACGTCACCAATACATGCAATCTGTCTGGACTACACAATCCCTCAAAAAAACTGTTATATGTTCTCTGAGCAGGTCCAAAGTGTGCCATTCAGTTAATGAAATAATAGAATTTGCTCTTGCTTGGCTTGGACTCACTGTTTCCCTTCTGTTCCATAATCACCTTTTAGATCCACTGTTACATGAAAGGTCTTCACAAGTTTTGAGGCTAGTGGTTATCATTACCAGAAATCACTATATACATTATCATACCAGTCCCATACTAGTGAGGAATCAGCAGGATGGACAGCACATGGATTTCCAAATACTGAACATGATGGTGAACAAGGTATCCCCAGATTTTCAGGAATAGGCTCTGGAGCTTTTCATTATGACCCAACAAACAATCATCTCAGTGATATGTACCAAGACAGTTTTCATTAACAGCTACTGGGGTTTGGGTTGTTCTGGTTTTGGTGGTTGGTTTATTTGTTTGTTAAAATATAAATAAACAGATCTCTTAGTGTATGACTGTTTTTTATTGACTTATTCTGAGGGTAAATGACAGATGTATAAGCTAAGACTTTCTGGGACTGTGGAATAGTTGCTTAAATATACTAGTAATCTGAAGTCACCACCTGATGAAAATGGACAGTAACCTTTCCTGTCATCGGAAGACAAGGAACAGCTGCCCTGCACATCCATATACAGTGCATTTATTAAGCAGGGTTTGCCTACAATACAGGGTGACTTTATACACAGCCTCTCTGCTCCTTGTTGCTTTTCTTCATTACAACGCTAATGTCGCCTTCTCCCAGTAATCTGGGCAGCCTTCTGGTTTCAGAAATCTAATACACGACTGTATTGTTTCTGAGATAAAAGGTACTAATAGCAGTCCCAATAAAGATATGCAAGTGGAAGCACATAAACTGTTGCCAATTTCTAAACCTCTCCTCTGGTTTGCTGCATAACATTATTCTCTGTGCCATGACATTTACTGCTGCTCCTGAAGGAGATGCTGCGTGGGGTTGCCAAAGATGCTATCAGAGAACAGCACCATTAACGACTCCACATGGATGTGAGCAGACAGGAAATTTAACATGTTTGGAGTCACCAGACCACAGTTCTTGGAGGAAAACTCCATGGTGGCAAGAGCAAAGAAACAAAAAAATCCCAACCCTCTGCCTGGGAGACAAACATTTTCATGAACATAGGAATTAATATAGAAGTGGTGTAGAACCAGGGCTTAGGCAAATTTGTTTTCCCAAACAGATTCATCCATCCTTAATCAGCAGTCCCAGCTGTCCCTGCTGGGAAAGTCTGCATCTCTTTTTCTGCTTGTCCCTGGCTGTGCTGAACTGGCATTTCCAAAAGTAATTACCTCATGAAGTGTAGCTGAACACCCAGAAATACTAAGAATTTCTAGTTCAGTGCCAGCTACACTGATTCACTAAGCTGAAAGCGCCAGTTCAGCTCAGCAAGTCCTGGGGTGACAAAGGAAGCCAGGTCTTTGTCAATAGGGACAGGCTACTCTGTAGCTGGACAGGGAAGTGGTGGCTGTCCTCTTTATGAAATGCAGATCGAAGACACTGTCTCAAGCTACACATTAGAGAAGTGCAGTATAAAAGAAAGAAAACTTTGCATGTGTGCCTGTGCATGGATGCTTTTATTTGCTGCAAATTATTTTTAGTGGCAATACTTAAGTATTTCTTGAAATAATAATTTGATTTGCAGTTGATCAGCAGTCTTGGTTGAATTTAACCTATAGTTCAAAAGCAGAGATATATTAGAATAAGAAAGTAGTTTACAACACTAAAGTCAAATTGCATTGCAACCAAAGGGTGTCTAATCATGAAATTGAAATATTGTCTCCTTTCCACAGTACTTTACCATTACCAGAAGTCACATCTACCCTTTGCAATAAGCTATTTCAGGATGGCCCATTGCATCTGATAAACATACAAGTGACTTCGTATCTCTTCTTCTTCTATTGTTGCTTCCTGTACATTAAAATGACGATAATCTATGGTTGAAGTACTATTGATGTCTATTCTTTGCCTAACATTATGCGTAACATTAAGATACATTATCTTTCATCTTTAAGGATCTTGGAGTGCAGTACTGTCTGTAACTGAAATTACTTATTCTCCACTGAAACTCAGCTGTCATTGAGAGACGAAAACAGCACTTGTTAATTCATTGTACTCTAACCTCGGTGCGAGCTACAGGGAGCTTCTCTAATTTTGAGCTTTTATCAGTGCTGTCTATGCATTATTATTTTATTAAGATTGAAGTGGGTAAGCACTAGTGCCTTACACAAATATCTGATATCCTTTTATTTGTTTATAGTGAGTCATTTTAGATTTCTTATTATCATCATCTTTCCAGCACTTAAATGTGGCTAACAATTGCTAAGTGTGGCTTCACAGTGCATCTAACATGATGAAAAGACAGTAAAATAGTAACAGTTATCTGACATCGACTGTTAACAACACATGTACTGTTTTGCCTCAGATACCGTTGCGTTAAATCCAGTTCCAGAAGCAGAGTACATTAATTTTGTCCAGTGAATTAATACACACAGCAGTTGAGCTGAGTATATCTCCTCTTTTCTGCTTGAGGGGCTGCTGGGATCAGTCCTGCAGTGAAATCTGTCTGGGAGAGCTATCCCAGCTATATGATAGCAGCTATCATGGCACGTGGCCAATTTACCCACTCCTTTGCATCTGCATGGTGGGATTTACACGTCTGTAAAGTGCACAGTAAAACACTGCAAAATCCTTTTGTCTAGGTGAAATGACTAAAGTGCAATAACATGGTCTACTCAGCAGCCCAGCTAATTGTAGTTAATACATGTAAGGCAGTTTTGCTTTCATCTGCATCTTCTGAATATCATTAATCTCAATGGGAAATGGGCAGTATTGCCTGTGAGGTTTATACGGCCACAGTAGGCAAATACTTCAAATCAAATTGCAGCTCAGAATATGATGGTATCATCTGCTCTTATTTCTATTGTTTAAGCGTGATCTGCACAGTTATTATCACCTCACAGAGGCTCAGGCACCGCATCGTGGAATGTGAATGAAAACAACAGCTGTCAAACAACAGTAATTGCAAGAAAGTACCAGGGTGAAAAGAGGCAGCTATGAATTATCTTTGGCAAAACTAGTGAATTCATCAGAATTAGCTTCTGCATGAGCAAATGGGATAGAATCACATCTACAAGCATGTGGGTCCTCCAAGTAAATAAAAGTTAGCATTAATTAAAATGCTTATATTCCATCTGTACTTCGCAATCCATTTCTATCCAGTCTGCTTTATGTGTGCACTCAGCAGAAACTTTGCAATCCAGGCATTTCCATTAAGATCCTCTTTTTCAATAACAGGACGTGACACTCAAAGAACAGTCGCAACTGGAAGCAGGAGACATCATCACTGTGGGTGCAAGTAACCATTTGCATGCCTCTAAGCCAGTTATGTAGAGAATCAGCTGAAATACCTCGAGGACCACTGAAGTCGTGGCAATAGCCATTGGGGATGTTATGCTTATATGATCAATCACAACGGACGACATCCTTGGTGTTCCCAGTAAAACTGAAATGGTGACAGAGCAAACAAAGGGTGTACAAACGGACCCTTGCAGCCATTCCCTGATGTTCTGCCCTTTTGCTGGTGACTTCAATGAAATGACAAATGTGGAAAGATGGGCATGGATTTCTTATTTGTTTATTTATTCACAATTTAGGTACCCCCATTACAATTCATCAGTGAGATCAGGTGAATATCAAGGTGTTTGGGCTTTGTTGCTCTTTTTTTTTCAATTTGCATGGCTTATAATGTTTACATGCTTATAATACACTTTATAGTGGATCAGGATTTAAACACAACATTTAAATAAAACACACTTGGATGCTTGAGCAGGTAAAAGGCAACAACTTAAAATGGATATCTAATAGCAACTACAAAAAGTTTAGAATGTGTCCGATAATCTTTTTATACTACATTCTGCATCTGCTACTGTTTTGTTATGTTTATTGAATATCCTTTTATTCCTATTTATTATATCTTTGTAATTCTATTTTATTATATGTATTATGTTTACTATCTTCTAATACTATACAATCATACCAATAACAATTTTCAAATACTTCAATAGCCCAGAGTATGCTGGGGACCACCAAATGAAGTCTCTACTTAAGTCTAAATTCAGGCTGCTAGCTTCTTTTCTGGCTGGAAAAGAAGTCCTCCAAGGGAAGACAATCATATCTTCCTGGTGTGACCACCACAAAGAGAGATGGGATAGGTGGAGGTGGCAACTAGTCCTTCTGGCAGAGAAGTGCATCTGCAGGTTACTCTCCAGAAGGAGGTGCCATCCAGACTTGTAGCAGTTGTAGCCCAGACTCAGCTACTGTATTGCTTGCAGTATGATAGATATAACTTCAAGAAAATTCTGAATAAACCATGCACAGTTATTAATACAGTAATAAATCTGGGTACTATTGAAGCATCACACAAAACCAGTCTCCTCACTGACTGTATTTAGAGAACTGAGCTACAGCGTATTAACTGTCTTCATCAGGTAAATCATGGTAGCCGGGCATGTGCATACCACCAGATTTCTGTTTTGTGGGGTAAAACATATTAGCTCAAACCTCTATCATTGGCAGAGCAGTATTGTGAGACCAGGATGAACTCAGAGTACATGCTCAAGTAGTTTTTGCTGTGGTGTCTTGCTCATTTAGTGCCCGATAACCAATAACAGTGCGCATCCCTTGCTACACATGCACATATAGCCACTCTCCTCAGGCCAGAGAAGTAGGAGTGCATCCATACTCTTTTTCCATGATGCTCAGAAGTTGCTGCTCTGCTCTTCAGTTCTTTTCCAGGTTTCTGCTATCAACTCGATTTAACTCCACACATTGTTTAAGCTTGATAAAGTTTGGTTTTGCCAGGCAAACAGGTCTCAGATACAGAATTTGGCCAGGATCTAAAGGCAACACAAGCTTTTATTCCCCAAAAGGCTGGTGTCCTTCTGGAATGACTGTGCTTTTCCCAGAGAAGCTGTGGCTGCCCCATCCCTGGCAGCGTTGAACACCAGGTTGGATGGGGCTTGGAGCAACCTGGTCTAGTGGAAGGTGTCCCTGCCCATGGCAAGGGGTTGGAACTAGATGGTCTTTAAAGTCTCTTCCAATCCAAACCATTCTGTGATCCTACAATGATTCCCATCTTTGGGAAATCCCATAAACCTGACCTAATAGCTTTCACCTAAATAGTGTCACATGAAGCAGTTTGCACCAAACAACTGAACTTCTGCAAACCACATGTGGCCGGTGAGGTATTTTAAGTGAAATTAAATAAAGACAGACAGAAAAAAAAAAAAATCAGAAAACTGTATTTTAAGGCTTAGTACACCTAAAAATTCTCCCTTAATTTTCTATGAACGGCATCAGTTTTTCCATACCTGAAATTCAATACATTGGTTTTGTTTAAACCCCATCCCAATTTAAATCCTTTTACTTCACAATATTCTAATCTTGCCTGTTTTATACAGTCCTGTTTTCTTTTATGTTTTAATTGCTCCTCTTCTGTGCAATAAAAAATGAGATAGTTAAGCTCCCATGTCTATCTTTGCTACTCCAGCAGCCTGCTTGCAATTCCAGTGAGCCCTACACATCTGTCTCCTAGGGCTTAAATTAATTTCTCTTTGACTTAACAGCAAGGGGGAAAAAGCCCAATCCTCATGCTCAGGCCAAGCTGGCACAATCAGTCCCAAAAAACCCTCATTTTATCTTTATTGTTGTTTACTTCAGGCAGCAAGCACTTGAACCAAAGCTATGATCCTTGATGCCAAAGGCTCGAAACACAGCCCTAGCAAACACTGAGATGCTTAGTATCTGTGCTAGCTATGAAAGATGCATGTGTGAGGAGTAAGGTTGTTCTGTGAGCAAAGTTAAAGTGGGTTTTGATCATCTGATCAAAGAACACTGTAAATAAACATAGGCTTTAATGTAGTGAATATAAAGTTTTGTTCCTTCACAAGTGGAAGTGACTTGCTGTATATAGGGCAGTGCTGTTTATAATACACAGTGCACTGTTTCAATTGTCATTTTGCACTCTGTGCTGGGATTCTTCAAAACAGTGAAAGAGCACTTGCAAATAAATATCCTTTCAACTGTGAGAGAGCTGTCTGGTTTATCTGCTTAGGCAGGAATGGGAAGTCTTAACTAAAATGTTAAGCTTTAGTTTTGATAGGATATAGTTTTTCATTGGCCTCAGCCACTGTAATTTAGAGATCCTCATGACATGTGAGGTCCATTTAAGCCCCTAAAGACTTCTAAAAAGCCTTTTCCTCATCTCTTTTTCAAGAGAGCTTGCTGTTTTCTGTGATAGACCTGTAAGGTATGTTGCAGGAATTGGACACTACAAGCGGCTTTCCCTCTTGACTAAAGGAGAAGGTTATAGTGACCAGTGTAGACAGAGTAGATAGAGTGGCCACATTTAGCCATTTAGACCTGCACATTTGACCTCAGAGTGCATGAGACTGGCTGCTAATACATCAGTGAGACGTGTGAGTCTCCAGGGATGACTTACTGTACCATGTCGGGGTAGTTTACCCATGCACATGCAGAGACTTATTATTGCAGAGGAATCACACATCCGAATTTTTTATGACTAACAGGTTGCATCATAAACCCTTAATGTGATGCACCATGCTCACATGCACTCTGCCTTTCTCATTCAGCTTGAATCCTGCAACATAAAGCAAAATGCAATCAGGGTCCATGAAAGAAAATCATGGTTAGGAACCTCATATAGATCTTCACTTTGCTCCATAGCATGACAGTTGTGCATGCAGCACAATGTGCTAGAGGTCTAATTCACAGTGTTATGACCAAGGTCTGTCTCAGTCATGCATGAGTTATCCAGAGAATTTCAACTGCCTTACTACTGTTCTACAAGTGTTGATGCCTGTGGGAGTAGTTGTTTAGAAAAGCAGAGAATAAAAAAAAAAAGACTTGTTTTTGCTTTTAATGTAACTTAACTTATATGTGAAATACATGGCCATGTTTCTACCAAGTTTCTAGTAATTTGGGGTGTTCAGAAAAGACTGAGAAGCAGCAAAGCACCCCTTTACTGCAAAGCAGTCATATCTGCTCAGTTACGTGAATCTAGCATGTACATTTCCATCTGCATATTCTGTCCAACCAAATTTCAATGTATTTACCTCTAATGTGCCAAACAGTAAGGAAATGGAATCAGGAATAATATGCCTACAAGCATATATGTGTTGTGTTAGGAATGAATGCCATTTCCTTAAATATGGACTCTACCTTTGAACTTCTACTGATGTGCACATAACAGAAGCCAAAGCCCTCTGATTTAATTTGAAGGTCCAGTCACTATCTAATGTACAAATAAACCAAATCTTAATGGCCTATTACTGACTGTGTACTTATCCTGGATCAGCTCCAGAATATGCTTATCTAACTATTGTGGCCAAAGTAAAGTGTGAATACAAGCCTTGCAATAATTAATTATAGATCCATTCCAGCTTCTCTTGAAGTCAGTAACTCTCTTTTCAACTGACTTTCACTAGTGCTAAATTAGCCTGTAGGACAAACACAATAAGAATAATACAGGAGAAACAATTACTTACATTTTTAGGGTTTGCAAACACTTTTGGTAAGTTATTGTTTTTCAGTGAAAACATTTTCATTTAAAGTACTCCTGACTATCCTTCTTGGTGTGGCAAGAGATATGGAGTTTAAGTTATAAATGGGATATAAGGATGAAATCGTTGTTTCAGGATGGTCTTTTGTGCATAGTCAAGATAATCAGGAACTAATTGGTAGATAGTTTAAGATAATCAACAGCAGTGGGCATGTGACAAAATGATCACACAGCACCTCCAGCCAGTTGGATATAGGAATTCAGCAGAATGATGTCTTTGGGAGTCTTGTCCAACTCTTCTGGAGATACCATTACAAAGACATTTGCAACATAGACTCTCATCACCACCCAGACAGTGGCTGACATCCCATCCAAGAGCTTTTATTCCTCATGCTAGCATTATCCTGTGCAAAGATCACAATACCTTAGCGGCTTTTTCAGCAACATTCTCTCCATGA
This sequence comes from Strigops habroptila, assembly GCF_004027225.2. Taxonomy (NCBI): domain Eukaryota; kingdom Metazoa; phylum Chordata; class Aves; order Psittaciformes; family Psittacidae; genus Strigops; species Strigops habroptila. The sequence goes on along the minus strand of NC_044278.2, from coordinate 117,582,683 downwards.
GTGTCTGTGCAACATCTAAACACAGTTACTTTTGTCTTGAGGTGCATGCCTTCAGTATGGTTCATGTACAGACACATCAGCCTGTGTTCAGTCATGCGGGACATTACGTTTTGCTTGCTCAATAGTGTTTCTTTTACAGAAATACATACAAAAGCTCAGGTGAAGTACAACAATCTCTCTCAGTCAGCCTTGCTGTGAAATCAAAAGCAAACACACAGAAGAGCTTTGTAAATATCTTTCATCCCCTCTGTTTTCAAATACATGGGGTTTCTTTTAATTCTTTACTCACTGATTGCTTTAAGTATCTTAAAACACTTGGAAAAAAAAAAGATAACTCCAATATTTCTACAGAGTGCTAGAATAAAGAGTATTTTTGTCTATGATTGTCTTAGAGTTTCAAGGATGCACACAATAAGAAACATTGGCAGAGTCAATGTGGGAGAAATTGTCTGGGTAATAGCCGCCTTAGATGGTATTAAAAAGCCTTCAGACCTGCAAATGGAAGAGTAGAATAGAGGGTCCCTGTTGTAACCCAGGACTAGATTGCTTAAGTGGGTAGTTCATAGTTTGTTAAAGAAGTAAATGAGAATATGTCCTTTTTGAAACACGGGAAGAAAAACGGGGCTTTGTTTATATCAATTTCATTTGGTTAATTTTATATTGGATAGAATTATCTAATTTTATATGAATCTGTTGTATTCTGTATTAATTGATTTTTTTAGCAGTTTGATTCATGAGCAACATTTTAATGAGTTTTAATAGAATTATGTCCATAATGACTACAGAGTGTAGGCTTAATGCAAAGTTTTACAAAGCATTGTGACCATGTACAAGACCTGCAGTGAATAAGAGCCTCTAATTCTTGCCAGATTGATCCAAATCATTTTTTTGCTTTCAATATTAATTTGGTTTTCTTTCCTGATTTTTAGTTAATTGGACAAGGACTCATTAGCAAATCTTTTCCTGTGCAGCCTATTTACTGTTCAGTATTGTGTATTTTATAGAATCATATAAAACTTGTCATAGTTTTCCTTTAAGGGAAATGGACTTCTTTAATACAACAGACATCCAAAGAATATTGTTCACAGAAGACTTACAAATTAAATGCCATAAATGTTAAATAATTAACAATGAGAGAAAACAGTGGCCTCTTTATTTCACATGCTTCTATGAGATGCTGATAAGAGGCAGGCAATGAATTCAAAGAACAAAAGACCCATTTAGAAAATTTTCTGGCGCCCACTGTTTTGAGATTATAACTGAGACAAATCAATGCAAAGGTACACAAAAGGACAATTAGATAATGGCCAAGTAACCAGGGTTTTTTTTTCTATAAATACAGAAAATGAGCTTACATTGGGACTATTAAGAACTTCTGAATAGTTACATTCTTGTTGCTCACTGATACATGGAACACCATGTGACTTAGGAGTTTTAAAGCACACACTTCAAAGTGTAGCCCAGATCCAGAACTAGTGACAGCACAGCCGTGCCAATGGGATTCTATGCCATGGGTATAAAGTATGACTCAAAGGCCAGAGTTCATTGGAACATACAGCACCATACTAACGTGGCTGTTCCTTCCCTGGTCCTAAGGCTAGTTGTCTAGCAACACCCAGGTTAATATTTGTATGGCCTTGTGCTGCTCCCTGATCCCTGTTAAAACAATCCATTCAGAGTTCAGAATTCAGTGTGTTTCAATCTGGTATCTAGACATATACTTAAATTACACCATATAAAAAGTTAATATAAAGAACCTCAAGGGAAATACACAGTAAAATCATGGCACCAACACTATATTTCTTCCGAATTCCAACTACCTAAAACATACCTTTAAACCAGTTACTATGGGCATACACTAATATATAAAAAAGTTATATTGAAATAAAATGTGACATATTTCATACATATTTCACACATGTTCTTTCTTCAGAATTTTAGTGCATTTTTATGACATATACGTAGGGAGGTTTTGGTAAAGAAAGCACCAAAGCATATTTAATCAATCTAGAAATTACCTAGCTTCCACTTTATATCATTTTAGGTGGGACTGGCTAGTCCCCCATATATATTTAGTTAGTTAGTTACTTAAAGCAGAAAAAGAACCTTGCTGTGAATATGCAGATATAGAAATAGAAATTTTCATTAGAACCTGCACATGAAAACTGGTACAGAGAGTTTTCTATATTTCACAGTCTGGATCATTGCAGATGCTAGGAAGTGTCAGCTGTGTACATGGAGATTTTCTGCATCTGCATATGTTTGATCCAGTATCTATTCCCTCATGAGACTGAAGTTACGGACATACCCGTATCTGTTTTTCCTCTACAGCCCCCGGGTATGAATTCATGAAGCATTCTCCTTTGCACACATTGGCTGCTCAGATTGTTCTCTGAAGACAGGATTCAGACTCAGCTGAACTTTTCATCCAGTGTGCAATTTATAAAAAAGAACTGGCTTTCAAAATAAATTATTGCTCTATGTTAGAAAAATAGAAATATGGGTAGATCTTATCTGGCTTGCCTATATTGACATGGCCTCTGTGGGTGTTTCTCCTGGATTAATTGGCCCTATGTGTGCTAAATTCTGGGATAGATCTTGCAAGTGAGAGGTATATTATCTAATAAAAGACAGGAAATCTGATTATGATGGAGAAAATAAGACATAAGAGGACCTGCATACAAAATGTATACATTGTGCTCTTATTTAATATAGGAAGTTTGACCTTCCTGCTTAGAAAACTTTTCTTTCTCAAAATCAATAATGAAAAAAGTATTAAACCAGCTGTCTTATCCTATCGATACATATACAAAACTATAGGATGTTTTTACACTGTTCAATTGTTTAGGACAAGGATTCTTTCAGGCATAAGACCCGTTGCATAGACTAGCCACATCCATAGTACATCATAACATTTGATCCCAGATCTCCTCTGAGGTGCAAGTGCTGCTGCAGCCCATATGGGATTTTCATAATATGAATCTGGGGTCATGCACTGTGTCCTCTGAGGAGGAGGCTGGACTAGATGACCTGCAAATAATTGCAACCTGAATTGTGTTATGGTCTCATGATGCTATAGGATGTGCCAGGATGACCTTGGGATGTTTGAAAGTATGGAGGAAGACTTGATAAGATGAAGAGAGACAAATTGAGTGCAGTTTTGTTTCGTAGTTTTGGTGTTTGGGGTTTTTTTTCCAGATTGCTTTTGGAAATGGTTATTGGTGCAACATATTCCATGAAAAATGTCTTAGCATTATGTTGGAGAGACTGGTAAGCATCACTGTGGTGCCTGAGAGTTGACAACTAAGTACTAGGACAGTTTAAGGGTTCAATGTTTGAACTAGCATCTTTACTCTTCACTTAACATAGTACATTCAGGCATGGAGACTATTTTCTTATTAAGGTAATAAAAAAAGAAGGAATAAAGAAAAACAGCAATATAAATAATAGTGTTCTCAGTGTAATGTTCTTGGTGAAATGTACACTTTACAGCACCAAAGAGGAAAGATAATCTAACGGTTCTTTCTCTAATAACTATGAAACTATTCATGGAAAATTTAATATACAGAATATGTAAATTAGCTAAAATTATGTGAACATATTACTTTGTTCTCATATGACACCCAAATACACTATACTGCCAGTTCTTTGATGACCACAAATTTTAGACGTTTCACAGGAAAACAGGTATTGTTGCCATCATTTTTATCCTCTCCTTTTAATTTATCCACTCTTTTTTTTTGTTTAAATTGATGTATTTTTTTTTCTGCCACTGTCTGTCAAAAGATGGCACCTTTGTCTAAAAGGAAGATGAGGTGCAAGAGACGATGCTGTTGAGAAGTCTGTTATAAACAATACAAAGAAGACAGAAATGTTCAACAGACATTTTTGCTTATCTACAACAAAATAGGAAGGAAAAGGCATCTATTTGAAGAATAGAATACAAAGTAAGTTCTTCAATTCTGAGAAAAGAACATAGACATTATCAACACAATCAGCTGACTTACAAGCAAAAGTCCTAAGAAAACTGGCTGAAGAAGATTTCTGAAATCAAGTTTTCAACTTGTAACAGTATATTGGTAAATTTTAATTGGTAAACTGGTAATCTGAAAACACCTCCAGGGATTTATAATAATCAATGTAATTACCTTGTCTAAAGAGAAGTAAATCAGGGAACTGTGAACTTGTTTAACTGATATCAATACTGTGAATATAGTTGTGTTTAATTAATGATTCTACCAAAAAAGAACTAAAGGTTTAAAAAATTACTGATGTTTGTGAGCATTATGAATAGCATATTTCATGAGGAGATGTTTTGTTTCATCAATCTGTTAAGAGCCCTAGTTGAGTAAATAAACCATTTTAATATTCTGTATTTGAGTTTCTCTGCAGCTTTCAGATAACATTGTATTTAAAAATTATGACAAGAACTCACACTGTAGTATATTTTGGGAATTAACCCATAATAGATCAACATTGTTTATCTAACTGTTATGTTGATTGCCACTTCCACTTATCAAATGCAACTATGACAGAACAGATTTTCTGTAACGTGTACCAAGACATTTTTATCAGGTCTTCTAAAAAGTTGGGATTTAGTCCAATCATGTAGAACACTTTGTGTGAACAGCCCGCCAACAGAAATGGTGATCTTTACTGATGGCATATGCAGGGGTTGTACATCTTTGTTAAACAACTGAAAGAAGGGCAAATGACTGTTTCAGAGAGTTAACTGATATAATCCCAGTTCAGAGAAACACAGTGTAATTTACATAAGTGAATAGGACCTGAAAAACGCCAAAACAAAACCTGGGGACTTGTGGAAGAAAGGTAGTCATAAAAGTCCTATTTAAGACATACAGTGCACAATGGCAGAAAACTTAAGCTAAAAAACTTCACAATTTCATAACATGGAAAAGCAGTTACTATGGGTAGATGCTGATCTTATTTTCAGTCAGCAACCTTATATTGAAATGACGTATCTTTGGGCAACACATGCTTTAACTTGGCTCATTCATGGCAGTTCTTCTAGAGATCTGTTAAATTTTCTGTGAACTTGCTAAGATTGCAGCTGCCTTTCTCACTTTTTAATTCTCACACTGTCTTTATGAAAACAACAATTTACTATATACTAGTAGTGAAGAGTGGCTGAGTTGAATAGAAGCATCCAGTGCTGGTTATAGATGATGGGATGGGTTGGAATGGAATGGAATATTGGGGGTGTTTTTCTTTCTGTTTATTTTAACAAAGCCCAAGAGCTTCTTTTGTTGTTGACTACATCTTGTGCAGATGTCTTTGGTTAGAATAACAGCCTGATTTGGGATTAGGAAGAACTTCTTCCTGATCAAAATGTCCAAAATCCTAAATATTTTTGTTGCAAGCACTTTACTTACCAGAACCTGTTGATATCTTTGACAATATGAGTTCCTCAACGATCATGGAAACTTCATAGCAGAAATATGCCCAAACAAGCCCCCTGCTTCTACAGCCAGAAACCATACAACACCTTCCATACACTTAGCTGGCTTTATCTGCAAAACTATTGTGTTTTGTTCCATTTCTATTGTCCCTAGACTGTCAAAAAAAAAAGTTTTTTTACTGAAGAAGCCAAAGTTAGAAATACAAAATAATAGAAAATTAAAAGTCGGAGAGAGTTTCTGGAGGTCATTTGATCCAACTCCTGATCAGAGTCAACGAGAACAAGTTTCTCTGATCTTTGCCTAGTCAGGCTTTGAATATGTCAAAGATGAAGATCTCACTGGCTCTCTCAACCACTGTTCAAATGTCTGAAAATTTTAATGATGACATCTCAAAATCTCTATATAGTTTAATACATCTTTCTTAAACACATATCACCATACTTGAGACGAGATCTCTGTAGAGTCTTGTACGATTAGTCTTGTGCAATCTGTGTTAAAAATTACTTTTATGTCCTAGGAGCATGCTTGACTTTTTCACAGTTGGATCATATTGAAACTTGAAAAGTCTTTCATTGATGAACTCCTATGACCAAGGCCATTCTCTCCCACCTCTTTCTAACTAATGTAATCCTAGACAACAGAGGACGGGTTTGAAACTAGGCTTCCAAGTTTATTTTATACTATCCCCTTGCAATTTATGAACTCATCCTGTTCCTATTACTTCTGCTCTCAAGGTCATTTAGTTCTTTCACTCTGATGAAGCAATACTTTTCTGTCCTCCATATGATGCTTCCCAATTTTTGCTTCTCTGCCAAGATCATAAATAAAAACATTAAACATGACTCTTTCCAAATTGATTTTTGAGAAATTTCAGTTGCAGCCTCCTTCTAGGGTAGCTCTTCCCCTTCAGTTGAATTTGCTGTCAACTCACCACTTTTATAGTTCCTACACTAAGTACTATCACCTTGACCCTAAATAATAGCTTAAATGTGCTTTTGTGCCAAATTCTTTTTTTCTATTTAGCAGTATATTTCTTTTTCCTATTAATTAATTTTTAGTAAAAGCCACCTCGAGTGATATACTCTACCCCCAGTAAACTCATACTGCATTGCCTTTCATTATTTTCTATGCAACGTCAGCCATTTTTCCTTCAAAATGATTGACTTGGTGGCTTGCTGGCTTTGTATTTTATTAGCTCATTATATTGTGGAAAAGCTGTAATTAAACAATGTAGTGGACTCAGTATGCAGATATTTGATATATCGGAAGTAAAACTACTAATTCAGTAGTGGCTTCCAGCCTAAATTCTGTGAAAATGTGAAAGCCAGGAAAGAATTTGGAAAGATTCTGAAGACAAGGTTAAGGTAAAACAAAACAGGAGAAGATCTTTTATGCCTCCTGAAAACTTTATTTGCAAATTAGCATGTATTGGGATCTGAATGCTTTTTAAAGAAAAAAGTAAAAGGAAACTTTAAAAGAAGACTGGGTTTCTTTCTTAAATGTCTTGGTTGGTCTTAGCTTTCAACTGCTTCCTAATCATTCTGCATTCCAGCATATCTCCACTTCTTCCACAGCTCAGCAAAATAAACCTGTCAAAATATGGCCACAAAATAGTATAAAAAATACAAAACACATTCCTGCTGTACTTTCTCTGTTTCAGAAAACAGATTAATGTCAGTTCAACAGAATTGCTGTTAGATGAGTGAGCTGAGACTGGGGGTTTTTAAATTCTCAAGACTATTACTTTGTAAAGTTGACATGCTAACATTTTGCCCCAGTTTATTGTACATGCTGTTAACATTCCCTGCTGAATCTTCAAGATCAAGAGGTACAAATGTAAAAAGGAAGCACTTTGTCTTGCCACATCTATGCTTCTGTTTCACATATTCAAGTATAGCAAAGTCAATAAGCAACAGAAAGTAAATAATCTAAATACTTTTCCTTTTATTCTGATTGTGAAATTTCTAAGTAAAAATAATTTTCAGCCTTGGGAACATGTATGCTTAACTTTAAACTGCTTAAGAGTCCCAGTGAAGCCAATAGAACTACTTGCAATGATTTGGACTAAATATGCGTTTCCCTGTGAGATCTGTAACAGGAAGAAGTTAAAATATCTTAGGTGTAAGAATTCCTTTTCAGTAAACTACCTACTAGATTTAACAATATAGCTCATGCTCTTGTTACACCAAATGAGCTACATGCGTAAGCACTGTTCCTTTAATTGCAAATCACATATTTTCCTCCAAATTGTGATTAAGATTGTGTTTATTTGCTGTGTAAGTAATCACAGGCTGAATCTATTTCTGGTTATTTAACTCATACAAATAACTAGCTAATTGCATAAACTCCACAGTAGGCAGGAGCTGTCATGCATATATATAGCATCTACAGACCCTGCAGAGAATCCAGCCTTCAGTACAATGAAAGTACATAAAGCGCAAATCCCACTAAGTCACAAAGCTGATCTATATCCCAAGAACAGAAGAATGCCCACCAATACACACGCTGGAGTGACATAGTACAGGTTGCCCCTGAGAGGCTGTGAATACAAAAATTGGATTTTATTATTTGAACATTCAAATATTATATTCATTTTCTCACGTATCCCACTATCAAACTCTCATGCCCCTAATAGTCCTGGGAAGGGAGGTGAGATTGCCTTTTGAATTTGAAGAACTTTCCCTCCCCATATAATCCCTATAACACACCCTCATCCCTAACACCTATTTTCCACTCAGTCCTAATTGTTCTTTTCTTTGATTGAAATGAGGGCAGCAGGTGCGTCCCACATCCCTTTCTTCTAAAGTAGTGTGTTTTGCTTCACTTCTTACTGAAGGCAAGAGGGAGAGAGCGAGACAATTTCAAGGAGATGATGCATTTGACCTCTCCGTTAATATTCAAAATGCTGGTCAGGAAGGTTAGGAGCAAGTATCAGCTTTCTTTCACACCTCTTAGCTCATTCCACAAATTAATAACATCATACTGGGAACAGCCTAGACCCTGTATAATGAATGTTAGCCATAGTTCCTGCTGGCTGCTTCCGAGGATGCATTTATTTTTCTCATTATCTTACACACAATCTCCCAGCTATTGTCTGCTACCCCTGCTCACTCAGGAAACCTCAGAAAGTGCTAAAGATGTCAAGAAGCAATAAGCCTCATTTATTTTTATGGCCTTCATCAGCACTTTCTTTTTTGCTTAAAGGCCTATAATAGAATCCACTGATTAGAATCAGCACCATATCAGAATATAGATATGATAGTCCTTTTCTGAAGGTGAATGGGCTACTGAAGGACACTTTCTCCATTTGATACTTCTAGAGGATACTGAAGCTAAACAAAATTAATTGTGTTATTTTGTTTCTTCTTTTCTTTCTCCTTTCTTGCTACTTTCCCACACCTTTGGAACTTGATTAACTAAAACGTTAAGGAAGATGATTGTAAAAAGTGCAACTAATTAAAATAAAACTATTCAACTGAAACAATACCACAAGGTAAGCAACTGGATTTGATAGCTCTTAATAAAATGGTGCAAATGAACAGAGAAATCCCCATTTGTTAAGTGCCATATTTACCACAAAATTTAATCAAGAAGCAAATAATTGACTTCTGTTAGACTTTTTTGTTTGAACTTCATCCACTTAGTTACAGGCCAATGTTTGATAAACAGGTCTCTCTTCTCTTTTGTGCACAGGTCTGACCTGAAAAATGTTCTGTTTTCAAACCCCAGGTATGTAAATCCCATATGAACACTGAAAAAGAAGAATTAGTTTCTCCTTAGAGCACATTTATTCTCCATAGACTATCATAACAAGTGAAGGTTAGCAGACTTCTAGCCCATTTCTAGTCAACAATTTCAGTTTATTACAAACTTAACGGTACTTTTGCATTAGAATTACTGGCACAAGAAAAAGCATAGAGGTAAGACTGCACAGAAGAGAATGTGGGGGATGCTATTCTACTATTGTTTACAAAATTATTGTGTTCTTACACTTATATATGATTTTAAATTGTTTTATATCTAGAAAGAAAATTCAAAAGACTTCCCAAAGACTTCCTCAGTGATAGATACCAACATCCATACAACCTGTTTATATGGAACAGGCAGTGTACTTTCAATATACTCTTCTTATTCTGCTTTAGCTTTCTTTGAGAGGCGTTACCTCCAGGTCATCTTGTTTCCAAGCTGTTCTGAGTAAACCTGTGGAGCGCAGATTTACTGATAGCATAGGAAAGTTACTGCCTTTGAATATTGTCTCATTTCTGAAGAGGTAAGATTCAGGCTAGTAGAGGGGCTAATATTTTAAGAATAGGGTTTCTCTTCAAAGAAAGAAGACACTCTGGATGTGAGAAAATTTCCATGCTAGGACTGCCCACATAGAAGTGTACAAGAACTATTCTCTGTCACTGAAACTTAGTATATGGTGGGCTTTTTAAGCATGCAGCTTGCCTCTCATATATACAACACTCTAAAGTTTATTTTCACAGTCATGAAGTGTTGTTTTGTCTGGGTGATCAGGGTAAGAGGGGAAAGTTGCTGCAGAAGAACAGTAAAACAGCAATCTTATGTGACATGAACAGATTTGCTATACTTTCACAGAGATTGCTTCACATTAAGACCAAGGTTCAGAAATTCTAGAGAAATCACATTCACAAAACCCTCATTTACATATATCCTAAATCAATCACACTGAAAAAATAGGAGAAAAATGTGTTACTGTACTTGAATCATCTAGTCTAAGTTTTCTTTCATACAGAACTAATAATACTCTATGAAAAGAAAGAAAAAAGCTGCTTCTTGATGCCTATGACTATTTTAAAAACCAGTGGGTTATAACCAGGATTTACTCTGCTAAAATTCAGCTTTGATTGGAATGGGCTTTCTTAATTTTCCTGTGTTCATTATAGGTAACTAGTTTTACCTTTTCTAGATGTGGCTTGGGTTATGCATGCCTAATTGCATGTAAAAAGTTAGTAAAATAGTATGTAAGAAGTTACTAAAAGCATGCTGAGTTGAAATGAATAGTAAAAAAAATGGAAAATCAGTAAATCCGATCACTCTTCATGAAAGATGTAAGAGGAAGCTGCATTCAGCACAACAGCACAAGGGGACCATTTCTCTCAAAACCTTGTTTATCCTCCCAGACAGCTTTCACAAAGGGATGTGGAATATTTACAGCCAGCTAATAGAAGTGGTTAAGCATGCATGATTTCCTGGTTCCAAGGAAGTGGCCCATAAAGAGGTCTGCCCACATCCCTAACATGGAGACAAGCAGACCAGATAAAAGGCTCTAAACATCGTGTTTGGACACCTCAGCCATTAGATGTACATGTAGAAATGCAAACCAACCTGAACGCCCATGCTTACCTAGACAGCATTATTGTGCATAGACAATAATGAAGAAATACAGTCCACTGCTATAGCAGGATAGGCTTTCAGGGGTTGTTATCTATGACAACCTTGAGCTTTTTGTCAAGGGCTAAAATCTTCTACCTTGCCACATTAGTAAGTATTAGAAATAGCTCCTATTTCCTTGCTCACGAGAGCTGTACTACTCAGGTATATTGAATGTGCTGAACTCTGGCACGCTGACTGTGTTTAAAGCTATTTAAAGCTGATTCTTCTGGCATTGGATTCTGCTTTTTGATATGGTTTATACTTCTATTGGTGCTCTCCAGCATGAGACTTTTTAAGATATTGGCATAGCTGATGTTTATATCTAAAGAGAATCGATTTCTCCCTTTCTTCCCAACCCTGCAAATGTAGTGCTGGCCACTTGAAAAATGCAGATCATGTGCTTCCACATTCATTGCCCATTAATAGAGCCAAGCAGGTCCTGTGAGCAGCGCCGAAGCACTCCTCAAAACGTAGTGTAGCTGGTTGAAACAGTGAACTCAACCTTATCATTCACATGGGTGCATTCTGGGGGAACTGCAATTCCTCATTCTCATTGCTGCCCCCGCTCTGTTATACAGGTGGTCATACTAGAAATCTGCTGTCGTTGTAGACAATCTCCTTGAGTTCACAGCAAAGTTTAAATGCAAACTGAGTGCTAAAGCTGCTCACCTTGCCTGAACGAGCTACAGTTCATTAGTTGGCAGTATTAAGAAGCTCATAAGCATCCTACATGGATGGGTGACCTAATGGAAATGAGAAGCCAAACTTTTGATATGAAAGATTGTTTTACTAGGAAAAACAAGCATTGCAGCACGATACACTGCAATGGTGCTAAATAGAAAACTCTTAGAGCAGTTTTGACCAGTAATTTTCTAATTCTCTGTAAGGATGTTTTCCATGACTCACAAAATTTGCAGAGCTTTGGATAATTTCTGCTTTTATGTGGTTTTCTTACAGATTTCATTCTAGATAGATGATTGGGGAGGAATAAAATCACACTGAGCAGAGGTTACACTTTTACAATTCAGGGACAAAAACCCCCACTAAATTCTTACTATTCCAACTTAGTGAATGCTTTCATAGGCAGACAGAGAGACGGACAGATAAATAGTTTTCCTGATACATTTAAGGTAATAATAAATTAGACAGATTGAATAGTTGAAGATATAAATGCAGGTGAAATGGAACTGATTGGAATACAGTACATTCCAAGTTCCTCTTAAAGCATAAGCAAGAGATTTTCAATCTGTAGAATAGGCCCTGTGATTCCATACACTTGAAGGAAAATTAATAAATGAAGGTGTGAGATTCAGCAGTGATTTTTAAAAACTACAAAGGACCCAGATTGCATGTAAATCACCTGAAAACACTGAGCACTACAACTGATGTCAGCCATCTCTTTCGTATTCGGAAGCATTAGTCTCTTGGACATGACAAATCTTTTTAGCAGAAGGGAATAAATTCAAGATAATAAGTTTTAAAGTAATGAATAACTCTTGCCTATGAAGTGCTTTAATGACTCTCCTTGTCAGAATTCAGATTTTATTATGAACTCTACAGAATGGAAGCAGCCTGGAGAGATAAAGTTACAAATCAATTTCACTGCTCTTTCATAACGAGTCACTAATTGACCTCAATTTCTGATGGAGTCACACATTTCCTCACATACTTTATTTTAATGATGTGTACATCGAGGATTTAGCGACTGGTCATAAAGGAATTTATTTTAACTCTCTGTTGTCTTGCATAGGCTTTTAATGGCAGAAATAGAAATAATTTTGAAAGCAATAACTTTAATGGTTGGGATGTATTTTTTCAGCCCTTTTATAGTTCAGATGATCATCATTTTGTTAAAATATGTGCTTGATTTATCTACTTTAAAATAGGAAAAAATTATAGTGAAGAAAGAACGTTTAGATTCTCCATACAACACTAATGATACAGACTATAAAATATTTTACTTAACTTTCACTGGGTCTTAAAAAGAAATGACATTAGGATTAATAAATGGCTTTGGTAGAACACTGTTTACTACTCCTTTACAAAGTTTTAAGGTGTCTGGATAATGAACAGCCAAAATATATTTTAAAAATTCCACTGCATCAGATTTTTATCTGATTTTTATCTGCCAGAAGGTCAAACACTTTTCCACGTCATTGGGTGTTCGACATACTATAAAATGAACATATCTGGCCCTTCCTAAACCAGAGAAAATCTAACGCAAATGCAGATGTTTTATATAGAATTATTGTACCAGTCACATCTGAGATTATAAGGTAAAAAGGCCAATATAAGCTTTCAGAGGTCGTTTGGGGGTGTATTCACTTTACATCACTTTCTGGGAATGAATTACAACAGAGAAGGGGAGAACGAAGGTAGTGAAGAAGAGTAAGCAGGCTGCAGGTCTATTTGGTTATTGCGCCAAGCCTTCTATCTGGTGGCCACCGTCCATTTCCACAGGTCTGATGTCATGAAGAGGAGACATCCATTAGTGTCTGTTCATTAGTGAATACATTGTTCTGCTGGACCAGACGTGGTGCCAGTAAAGCACTCGTTTCAGTTATGTATGGGGATGTGTGTGTGTGGACTGAGAAGATCTGCTTAGCCCTGCTGCTAAGGGGACACAACACTATCTGGGTTTTAGGGGACTGGCACAGAAGGAACAGCCAAGGTCTGTAGAGGTGATGAGCACCAACAAGAGCTTCCCTTAGCGAGAGAGTACAGCTGAAGTCTGTGTTATGGGACCAGGGATAAAGTATCATTGCAACAAGTTGTTTGCTTGCACCTGCTGTACATTGTGTCATGTAAAGAAAACAAGAAAAGCAAAATTTTGCTAACCATCAAATCTAGGAAATTACTGTTGCAACTCAGATGTTTTGACCACATAATTTTAATGAGGAATAACCTATTCCTAAGAAGAGGGGAAAAAGCCCTAACACAACACACCACAAAGCACCTCTGAAGCCAAATGCAAATATAACTGCCATACAGGCATCTTTGTAAAACAATATTAAGCCCTTCAACATCCTATTATCTCATAGCTACACCAAAGCGTATCTTATCCAGATAAACAGATCCATATCTGTTCACATCAAAATTCAGAGTGTCTTCCTTTCATTGTCTTTACTTGCCACAGGCCAGTCATCGCTCTTTTTCTGTATTTTGCCTAGTAATAACTCTGATGTCAGTGATGGTGGTAAACAGCGAGCAAGGAAGCAAATCAGATTCTTTACTTCACTTGTGAAGTACATAGTATTGCTGTGTTTGCTGGTACAAAGCTGTCTGTCCTTTTCTAAGAACTAAAAAAATCCCTAAAAATCATGTAGTGGTACCTATTAGACTGGGAGATAATTCAGGCTTGACTGTCATAAGGACAGATTTAATATGCAGTACCGTAGTGAAAAAAGGGAAAACTTAATGCGAGGAAAAAAAAAGAGTAAGACAGACATATAAAGCACTCATCATTTGTGCCAGAACTTCTAGTTCTAAATTAATACAAGTTGGTGTGAAATAATGCAACAGCTGCAGCAGAGGAACATGTGGGAAAGCTAAAAATTGCCACTGGAGAGAAGGAAAAAAGAAATATGAAAGCTCTTTGACTTTAAAGAATCCTATGAGACTAAAAACTCTACTCACTAAAAATTATTGGGTTATTTTCACATAAATGCTTCTATTTTTTACAGGACAAAACATGGAAAGAACAATTTTCTCAAGCAGTTTTTCTTATGGTACTTTGACAAAGGGTACCCACCACACACTGATGGAAAAGCAGGAAAATAATAAAATCATGGCTCTGTTACCTTACGTTGGTGTTTGGCAATGTGAAGGAACAGTCATGGTTTAACCCAATACAAGTAAACAAATGTCAAGAGCTGGCCTGTGCTGAATCTTGTAATCATGTTTTGACTAAGTTATTTAAATTCTTAAACGGAAAAGGTATTTTCCTCTAGTTGTATTAGACCCCAGCTTAGGTCTCTCGCTGCACAAAATGACCACCAGAAAATATACTTCTCCCAGATTGCAGCCAGCCTGGAGCAACCACTTATCTTCTGTCATCACTGGAATTTAAATCTTTTGATGTGTCACATCCCTGCTTAAAATTGTAGTGCAATCAAGCCCTAATTGTGAAGAAAAGCAGGTCCGAAGTGTGCCATTTCACAGCTTTAAGTACCTTTTAAAGATGCTTCAAGGGCCTACAATTAACCTGAGATGCAGTTAGGTGAGGCTGCTATTTAGGTAACTATTATTTTAATCATGTATCCCTATATGTACATCTATATATGTACAACACTAAATGCTCTTCAGGCTGCTTTTCTTCTTGTAGACCTGCTTATTTTTCTTGCCCTTTCTGCAGCACCTTGTCCATATAAACAAAAAATAAAACCCAGAGGGTGTCTGAACAATAGTATTTCATACACACGTCGCATATAAATATGTGTGCTTGTGTGTGTGCATGTGTTCAGAAAAATCAAGTGGGGCACACTTTGTCTGAAGCATTCTTGGCACTACATCTTTAAGAAG
The DNA here is from genome assembly GCF_004027225.2 of Strigops habroptila. Taxonomy (NCBI): domain Eukaryota; kingdom Metazoa; phylum Chordata; class Aves; order Psittaciformes; family Psittacidae; genus Strigops; species Strigops habroptila. The sequence continues at coordinate 117,567,345 of NC_044278.2, read as the reverse complement.
AATATAGGCTGTGTTATGCAAAAAGTAGTAGTTTGCTTTTGCTCCATGCTCCATTATTCCTCCTTATATATTAAAAATGTATTAAGATGTTTAAATCGTGAACTCAAATCACAGAAATAACGTATAACACAAACTTCAGCTCAGCTTCCATAAATGTGTGCATTTGCATGAACTCAAGTTACACATTTGGAGATTTATTACCCATCGGACTTTGCCTCATTTAAATAACAGTCAGTTATTCCCAGTTTCTCTGTGTATCTCATTTGGTGTATGTGCCAGACATTATTTAACACAAACAATTTAAACCTCTCAACAGTTCAGCACCATTAGTTTCTTAATGGGTGTAGGGATGGATGACAGACAGCAGGAGAAAAGAAGGCTGTAAGCAAGGTGATGCTAGTAGGGCCAAAGTGATGCAGAGGCAGAACACTGACTGTAGGGTGAGGGGCTTCATGTGAATAGGGTAGGATAGGATAGGACAGGACAGGACAGAATAGAATAGAACAGAACAAAACTTGACTATCTCAGTAGGAAGAGACCTACAATGATCACCTTGTCTCAGTGCATGACCACTTAAGGGCTGACCTTAAAGCATTATTAAGAGCATTATCCAAATCCTTCTTCAATACTGACAGGCTTGGGGTATCAACCGCCTCTCTAGGAAGCCTGTTTCAGTGTTTGGCCACCCCCTTAGTAAAGAAATGCTTCCTAATGTCCAGTCTGAACCTCCCCTGGCACAGCTTGGAACCATTCCCGTGCATCCTTGTCACTGGATACCCAGGAGAAGAGAGCAGCGTCTCCCTCTCCACTCCCCTCCTCAGGAAGCTGTAGAAGCAATGAGGTTGCCCCTCAGTGAATACCCTGTCTGAAACAGGAATAACAGCTCCTAAAACCAGGGAGGTGGAGCAATGTCTTGTTTCCTTTGTGTTTGAAGATCGCTTTGGGCCAGGGAAAATTGGCACTTCAGTGAAGGCAGTTTTCCTTTCAGCAGCTTTAAACACACATACACACAAATGGATTCTCACAGAAAGTTGCAAAATGTATTCTATGTATTTATTTTAGGTTGTAATTTTAGAACTTGTGTCTTTTGCAGATCTGACTCATGATTTTTAAATACAGAGGTTACTTGCTGTAAGGTATATGCTTTCTGCTCACATCAGCTCAGGTGAGAAATTGACATTAGCAGTTGCTGTAGCACTGGAATTGCCCATGACGGGGGTGCCTACCACGAAAATCATACCTTCACCAAAACAGCACTGTTCTCACATATTTAAGGCACATTAATACCAACCAAAATATTTATGTCAAGCACAGCTGAACATATTTAAATGTGAGTTTATACCTATAAATTATAATTTCAAGTAAAATACTTTCTAGAGACCTTTTAATATTTTAATACTTAATTATATGAAGAATTGAATTGTGTCTTTTTTTTTCCCACTAAATCCTATATTTCAAAATTAGGGTAATATAGTTTTATTCTCTTCTCTTGCTGTCCCTTTCTAAGGATTTAAAACTATTTAGCAATCTCAATTAACATGCTTGGGATTTTGGTGTGTGTTTGTTTGTTTTTTAATTTGGCTAATCCTCATAAGTAGCATTTTTGTGGAAATTATTTTCCACTGTCTTTCTATAGTACATAGAATCACAGAATCATAGAATGGTTTGGGTTGGAAAGGACCTGAAGATCATCTAGTTCCAACCCCTCTGCGATGGGCAGGGACACCACAAACATTCATTGATAATGTTAATGACATTTGTATGGAAACAGATGTTTCACTACTTTGATGTTTGTTAAAAAATCAAGAAAATATAGTGTAAGAGGGGAATATAAGGCATGGGACACACAGCCTTGTAAACAAGTCTTGCTGTCTTGGAGCTGATGATTGTGTAAATGGTCTATAAGCACGGTGCATGGGGCTCAACTCAGTTTTAGACGCTTATGACATATTTCTTGAAGCTTTCCTTCATTACTAGGTCAGTGAAATGGGCACTTACAGAGCATGTTTCACTCATCTTCTGCAGACAGTTAGATTAGGATGAGGTGAAGAATACCTTACAAGGCCTATTTTTCTCCACAGAAGAAGAGAAGTTGGGGGGACTGCCTGAGATATAGACATCTGCATTATGGTCAGATAAGACAGATTCCATCCAGCACCCCTAGAGTGCTTTTGGATCTTCGCGATTTCTTATCTTTAAACAAATAAATAATCCTAATTTCAGAACACCCACTGAGTTTCCTAATTACAGACACTTGGGAAATTTTCCAGTGTAGCTTCTAATTTTCAGGTGCATCCCATGGCGTGAATTACAAATGAATCACCTGTCCGTGTGCATAGGAGCATTTTTGATTGATAGGTCAACTTATATTTAAAAGGCAGTATTGGGTGTCTGGATTCACGGAAAGCTACTCTCACCATTAGATCTTCCCTTAAAGCCTCTGGCTCTAGTACTGATAACAAATATAAATCCTGTGTGAGTGAACCATTCAGTTTGGTACTTCAGTAACCTCACGCAAATTTAGAGCCAGCTGGACTTACTTTGGTTTGCAGGGCTACTGATTTGCATCAGCTCACAAGGGAGCTGCCTGATGCCCTGCAAAAAGCACTGCTTGATACTGCCAGAGAGATGAGATTGTCCTGCGGGGAAGGAAGGGACAGATCCGTGAAGGTGTTCCTCTTCAAACAAGAATAACCAGTCCTACCCAGGTGAAGAAATGAAAATATTCACACAACCTACCCCCCCATAATCACACACTGACAGAATGAAAAATAAACCCAGTTCATTTTTAAATGTATTCTTTATATATTCTTTATTCATCACTGAGAAATCTAGCTGCAACATACATGTTTAGGTTTCTGCCAAATATTGGCCACATGAGTTATACAAATTTCCTATTTGTATAACAGGTCACAAAAGAAGGATGGTCTTGTGTGTGAAGGGTACTGAGGACTATTCTACCAACAAAGAAACCTACAGGCACTTTTTACATCTACTTCTTCAGGTATGGTGGATATAGAATCATAGAATCATAGAATAGTTTGGGTTGCAAAGGACCTTAAGACCATCTAGTTCCAACCATCCCTGCCATGGGCAGGGATGCCTCACACTAGACCACGTCGCCCATATGCTTGGGAACAGCCTAGCACTGAGGCTGGCTGACACAGACAGCCCAGATTTTAGTGTGCTAGTAAAATCTCTGCCTGCAGACAGTGAGTCTGCATGGAAAGTTCTCCTGGATGAGGTCCTTGGAAGGATCCTGCTTCTAAACTGAGCTCAGGAGCTATTTAAGGGGGTAGGAGCTGGCAAGGGCAAAAAGCCTGCAAGGAACTGCTTGAGCAATTTCACAGTCTATGCAGTCACATTCCCATGCCCAGCAATGTTCTCTGGCTCTGTTTAATTTACTGCCATAGACAGAGCCAGACCATCTTTCATCTTAAAAGGTGAATCAATCTTCCATCATCGGGGTGTTCCTGTCATACAGAGGGAGGAGGTTTGAGGATGTATGTCGTGTAAAGTATAATAGCCACGAAAAGGAAGAGCCCTTGCCAGGACATTCTGTAATGGAATCTTTACTGAAGGCAATAGCCAACACTGTCTTAATGTTCATTGCTCAGTCTAATTAGGAAAAAGATCAAGATGATATCTTGCAGACACCTGTATATCTGGAAATGCTACCCAGACAGTACTACATCCTCATAAGCATTTGTATGATGTTAAATACAGAGCTCAGACCTACGGTACTATAAGAGGAAAGATTTTAATGACATCTCCGAAATAACATATTCTATAATACAAAAGGCCTAAAAGATCATATCAATATAACAATCATTGTCTTCTCATATTCATTCATCACATTTCTGCTCATTACAAAGAAGAAGGAAAAGACAATCATTTTTATAGCACTTGCTGAGGGTTAAAATGTTGGTGGTTTATAAACTGAAGAAGTAGAAAAAGATGGCATTTCAAAGTTGCAGGACAATAAAGGAGAAGCATTTATATGCACTGACAACTCCTCTATATAAAAGCAGTTCAGCACATGCCTCAGCCTTAATTTATTTGCCTTAAATTTATTTGCTTCAATAATTTCTGGAGAAGTCACATGCTCTCCAGTACTCCCACAAGCTCCATCACATTTCATTAATCATATTTCTCAGTTTGGTAATGTTTTTTGTGGAAACAGGGAAAAATGGACTTAGGTGATTCCCATTAACCCTTTACAAATAGTGTGAAATCAAACTTTGAGTTGATTTCTATTTTATCTTATCATCCTAAAGTAAAATCCAGCATTTGCTGCATTGTCTTTTCAAGAAATCGAAAGTTAAAAATAAGGTAACTAACACTGGAAAAAAAAAAAACCCCAAACCCCAGATATTGGGTCTGTACTGCATCATCTATTCCATTTCCAGTCTGAAAATAACAATGATAGTAATTCTGCACAGACTATTTCTGGAGTACCAAACTCCACTCTTTCCCCTCCCTTTCCTTCCTTTTACAATGTAGTTAAGGAATTAAATGCTAGAATTATAGGAAGAAATATACCAAGTGACCAAAAGCAATTGGTTGATGGATGTTTGAAGATCTCAACAAAATTAGTGCTCAGTAACAGATCTGAGTATATCCAGGTGCATTATATTCTTCCTGAGCAGTGCTGGTTTATGTCAAGTGGGTAATAAAATCTCACAGATGATTTTCATGTACAACAAGGCTGACCTATCACAAAAGGAATTTTAACACAATCATATTTGTTCTGCAGAGGCAGGAAACTTCATTGGGAAGCAGAGAATGAAAGCAGGGATGCAAAAAGTCTCTGTGTGAATGGTGAGGCCCAGAAGCGCTCCTCATATTCTGGGGCTTGTTGTATAGTTGGTGACCTCCATTTGGCATGGTGGGTACATGGAGGATGCAGGCCAATCTCTCCTCTCTCTGTCCTCCTCTGTCTCACCAGCTTTCTGTCAGAATGGCTCAGCCATGGGAGAGTGCACCAAAGATGGCCCTGAGCTGGGCAGCTGAGGTCACCACCAAATCACCTATCAGAGAGCACGTCATAGAATCATAGAATGGTTTCCATGGTTGGAAAGGACCTTAAGATTATCTTGTTCCACCCCCCCTGCCATGGGCAGGATGCTTAACAAGAGTAAGACCCCGTAGTATTATATGTCATGATTCCAGAAGACCTTGTCACTGGAGCTTTAAGCACCTTTTTTGCCTTCTCTTTCAAATGTGCGACAGGGAACAGGCACAAAGTTTTGATACATAACAGTGCATAAATGATAAGAAAACAGCGAAGAATTCTTATTAACTGATTTCTTTAATAGTTAAGACTAACTCCTAAGGATAACTACCCTTTTATTAATTTCTTAATAGAAGTTTGGTAGCAATCTCAAAAACTATTTATTTTTTTGACTTTCTGAATAGTAACAAAGGAAGAAATCCTCCAACTAATTTTTTTAAGAGCTGCATTTTAACAGGTGTCTTTTTCAGACTGTATTACTACAACACATCAGCTGCAGGCAGGTCTCATTACCCAAGAATATAAGAGATTATCTGTATAGAATCATAGAATCACAGAATGGTGTGGGTTGGAAAGGACCTTAAGATCATCTAGTTCCAACCCTCCTGCCATGGGCAAGGACGCCTCACACTAGATCATGTCACCGAAGGCTCTGTCCAACCTGGCCTTGAGCACTGCCAGGGATGGAGCATTTACCACTTCTCTGGGCAACCTGTGCCAGTGCCTCACCACCCTTACAGTAAAGAACTTCCTTATAGCTAACCTGAACTTCCTCTGTTTAAGGTTGAACCCATTAGCCTTTGTCTTATTACTACAATCCCTGATGAAGACAATAGCAGCCTTTCTGTCCGAAATGTCTCCCTGTTTGAACTGCAGGTGAGCAGGAACGTACAAACTTTGTGTTCTCGTGATGACTGAGCAGAGTGCTCAGATCCAAAGTTTCCAAAATTTTCAGCCTGCTTTAAAAGAGGGAGCACCGGCCAGATCTGGAAGCGAGATGTTCATCAGAGCTATGCATCAGGCTCGCTGCGAGCAGCTTTGCAGAAACTGCCTGCTGCCACCTCCCTGCTGCTCCACGGATGATTTTCAGGGCTGTCAGTCGGCATCCTCATTTGCATTGCTCACAGATGTCCCTGGAAAGCCATGCATCCAGGGACCATTTTTATGACACAGGATGTGAAAGGAATGTTCTGTAATTTTAAATTAAACATCTGCAGATTTTCTTAGTTATCTAGAAAGAAATCCTGCTTCCATTTACAAGTCAATTCAGTTTAGTTCATTCAAATTCTACAAGAGCATTGAAGATCTTTATATCTTGCAAGAACACAAACTACCATAAATCAAGTAGAACATGCAACTCTGGCCGCTTTGAAGAAGATCAGAAATAGCAGGAAAGAAATGAGAATTATTACTTCAGTATATATTCTGGTAAATGCAGAAACAGAACAGACCTATAGTTTTCAAATTACTGTGCATATTTATTAGATTTAATTTTTTGTTGTCTTTGTAGCCAATTCTAGTGTTTAAATTTTGTAGCCTTTCTCTTAATTAGCACGAGGACAGTTTCTGTATCTTCAGTCAGAAAACAGGCTTAAATTTATCCTTAATATATGGATACAATTAATTAATGTTGGTACATTCACAGCAGTGACTCCACAGAAAAAAAATCACCAGGGTTCATATTCTTTGTCTAAAACTATATATTTTAAAGGGAAGTCCTCAAAAATTTCTCCATTTCCCTTCCAGATTCCCTGCTCATGTTTATGTATCCAGAATATGCCATGATTATTTTTTTATAGTTCAATAAACTCTCAATATTCAGGGATATGTTGCAATGGGGTTAAAGATTGTGTTATTCATATTATTTGTAGTTATGCACAATACTTTTAGCAAACTAAAACTCAAGGCACATTAATGCTGTTTTGTTATTACAAAAAAAAGCTCTGGTGACTGCTCTAATTTGACTATAGGTATAAGAACCACTCATTAAAATCAAAAGTCAGACTCAAAGCAAGCACAAACTTTCATTATGCAAACATGAAATGGACTGGAAGGGCTAATGAGGGTAGAAGGATTCCCCAGATTTCAACAGAAACCAATCTACTTCTAACACAGGCCGCCTTTTGGGAATTTCACCCATCTATAATAAAGATCTTGTTTACTGATATCCTAGTACTTGTTCAGCTGAAAAATCACAAAAGCATAGTAAAAGAATATGGTAAATCATAGGCATAACTTATTTCTTAATTTAATGATATACTTAACTCAATGATTACTATAGCCCTTGTTTTTCTCAAATTGAACAAAGTTTTAGCCAGCATTTTATGCTCACTGTATACTAAGAACTGTCAGAGTAAAGGAGACTGATAGATAGATTTAATGTTCCTTTCATATGACTGATTTACATTCTGCAGAATTAATTCTTCTGCTTTCTTTAAATCTAAATTCAGATACAGTCATAGTTTAAATAGACATCCGTGAAGAAAAAGATGGAGTAGGGCAGATTTGGGTGATGTTCCCAGCTATGCTCTTTGCCTGCTGATGACCTTAAACCAATCATCTCCCTTCCAAATTATCAATTTTGTAAATTGAGGCTTTTAAATTGAGAATATGGCCAAGTAAGTACAGAAACAACTTCAAAAGATAACCTTGCTCATATTTCCATTTTGACAAAAATTTACTTACACTTTGAAAGTCTCCAAGAGATGTTTGTAGAATCACAGAATCCCAGACTGGTTTGGGTTGGAAGGGACCTTAAAGCTCATCCAGTTCCAACCCCCTGCCACGGGCAGGGACACCTTCCACTAGAGCAGGTTGCTCCTGGCCTTGAACACTGCCAGGGATGGGGCAGCCACAGCTTCTCTGGACAACCTGTGCCAGCACCTCACCATCCTCAAGGTAAAGAATTTCTTCCTATTGTCTGATCTAAATCTCCCCTCTTTCAGTTTAAAGCCATTCCCCCTTGTCCTGTCCCTACATGTGCTTGTAAAATGTCCCCATCCAGCTCTCTTGTAGGCCCCTTTAGGTACCAGAAAGTTGCTATAATGTCTCCCTGAAGCCTTCTCTTCTGTTCTTTATCCTACAATGTTAGAAGCTTCCAAAACCTACTTTGATAATCTGACAATGATGGGACTTTTTGCCTACCAGTAAAAGTGGTTTCAAAGTTACTAATTAAAATAATTCTATAATAATAATAACTCTATAATCTTTGATGTCATGGTAAAGTTTGTATTGTAAATTTCATATAATAAAGTGGCCCAAGGGACAACTGTGAAGTATTAGAAAGATGAAAAACTTTGGAATGGAATCCCAAAGTATTCGCTATCAGCTGCAGACTTTATTATCTTGTTTTTATTCTTCCTCGGTTGCTGGAAAAATTTAGGAAATAACAAATTAAAGTACATGGTGAGTTTCAGAGTAACATCAATTTATTCCAGTACAGATTGTGATCTTGGCAATAAGGCGTCACTAATCCACATCTGTTCAGGACAGGAATATAACGATGATGGAAATGCTTTGCTCCTGCGTCTGTTTGATATTTGCCTTGGGAATGTGAGAACACATTTGCATTTTCTAGGAGGAATATAATGTGAATAAAGAATAGTTTTCCACCAAGCAGAGTTGTAAAGTAAAGCTTAATAAGAGGAAGACATTTCCTAGCCATGGTACCTATCAATCAGCATGCAAGTGAGCTAGTCTGTTAAGGAAAGGTGTACAACGTGTGTTCCATCTATCAAACTATCACATGTTTAATCTGAAATCTTATTACAAATCTGGCATAAATTGCCTTTCTGATGAGATATGGCATGACCTCCATCTCCTGAGAGCCCAAAATGAATTCATGGATAGCCACATACGTTCCAATTAATGCTGTAAGAGACTGTAATTTAGGGAGCCTTACAATATGTGATAGTCAGCATGAAAAATCAATCCGAGCTTTTAAACAAGATTTAGGATAAACCAGTGTAAATCCAATATATTTTAAAAATACTAACATTGCTTTCTTAAGAATACTTGGCATTCATTATGGAGATTTCACAAAATAATGATGGTTTTTCATTGCTTTTGCAAACAAATCTGTAAACTGTGAAAAAGAGATAGCATGAGACACAAAACTGAAAGACAAGAGTGCCTGATAGTTCTAGTACTGAATTTCTTTGTGGCCTTTATGTAAGTCACAATTTGATGAATAAGTAAACACTAATTCTTGGTGTGGAAGAATTAAGCTAAAATCATCTGCTGAAGTGCTGTGGTCTACCTCATTCACTGTAATTATGGCAGCTTTATTATGAATATCTGCAGAATCAATATGAAAGTACACCCCTATGTGTTATTAAATGTCAGCTTTTTCCATAAAGAGAATTTAAGTCTCAATTTAGTAAAGTACTTAAGCATATACATAACTTTAAGCAAGAGTAGTTCTACTGGCTACATTGGAAGAGGCAAGCTAATCAAATTTAAATATTAACTAAAACCCATCCTGAAATGGGCAATAATGGATTGCATAGCTTGCGCAGTAGATTTTTTTATTGGTAACCTCCAGTCACTTTGTAAAAGATGAAAGTACAGTTATGACTGTTACAGATGAGAAAAGTCACACAAAAAGACAAAGTGATTTGGCCAAGGTTATTTCTAGATCACTGGTAGAATTGTGGTAGCATGTCAGACCAATGTGTAAGGCCCAGGTTGGTTGTCCACCCAGTGGGCCACGATACTTAACAAAATTATAACAGCACTGCAAGTCTCTTATCCTAAAATTGCCTTTATGGTAGATTACTACGTTGTGAGAATATTTCAGCCAAGGGCAAGAATATACACTAGGTGTAACCATACTTTTTCTACTACATATAATAATGTAACTTCTGACTAGATTTTATCGATATCTCAGTAAGAATACAGGAAACCTGAATAGAGTGAAAATCTAGTTAAAACAGATTTATTGTTCTTATTATCCTATCCTTTGTACCCATCTAGACTCTCAAACTCCCAATGAGATAGAGAAATAGTGTTATTGTTTTTGAAATACATAGTTATTTAATTTTTACAAAAGACAACTAAGTTACTTTTAGGAAAAAAGAAACCAAAAAAACCCCACAACCCCAGGTGTCCTAAAAATTCAGTGGAGGAAATATAGATCTCTGTAACTATTCTGCTCATGCTAGACTTCCTTTGTATTTCATGGAGGAGTAACTTTATGGCACAGTGTGTCCTATCCTAAAACCGGTCAGAGGGTTTGACCTATTTCTCCCAGCTGAACACAAAGCAAGCTTAAGGTGAAAATGTAGAAATCTGTGCTGTAAAAATCTAAAGGTAGGAATGACAACGCATGTGACTTTTACAGATACTTCAGACAAAGATGCAACCTCAAAGATTTTCCACAAGTACTTAAAGGTTTCTGAAAAGCACAGCAGACTTTCATTTGCACTGGCAGTGGGTTTATAGATTAATTTATAGGAATGTGTAAGGTCATAAAGGGAGTCTGAGATAGAACGGAAAACTGAGTCCTAAATCCCAGGATAGTATTACCAATTGCCACAAGATGAACCCAAGATTTGTCTCCTCTCACAGTAAATTACCTTTCCTTTCTCTACAACCCTATTTAAAATGTAGTAGGTTGAAGGTCCTTTTTTAATTTTCTGCTCAGATTTTGACTTCAGCTACAGAACTTGGTAATTATACTAGTAGCAGGTTCATGTAGAGATGGCTTGAAGTGGAGAAGAATGAAAGAACCTTAATTCCTCTAATCCTCCAAAATGAATGGCCAAAGTAGTTGACCAGGATGACAAAAGAAGGGAAGAAGGGTACTTACTTACCTCTTTCTCAAAGAAGGTTGAGAAGTCAGTAACTGTAAACTTCTGCACTGAACTTTACTTTCTGTGCATGGAGTTGTAATATTTGCCGTTAATTCATTAGAGTAGTTTTATACTTAATACATGGGGTGAGGGGCAGAGAACGATGACACAATCTGAAAAAACTGCTAAAGTATACATAACAAATGCAGTCAATCTTTCCAGAATGTGAATATTAACCTAGAAAGCACAGATAGCCTGTATCTGGTATGTCATTTAAACAGAGCTTGAGCCTGTACCTAGCAGGGTTGTGTCTGGCTCCCAGGTCCACCTCAATCATGTGCCTTAATGCTTTAGGAAGGTTTTAAGGATACACCAACACTAAATGATACAGCATGATGATACAAAACGTGTTTATACTACTAAAGAGAAACCCAAATTATATTACTTCTGACCTTACCCTCATGTTCTCTTAGCAAGATTTATCAGGACACTGTGCATCCTGAGTAGAAAACAGACCTGTTAAGCTCCTCTAATTATGTTAGCAGACATTACACACAAGCTGAAATAACCAACTTGGTCTTAGATCTAAGGTAGTCTCACTGGCACTTGTTCAAGTGTCTGCACTCATTCATTTGTCCTAGAAATGCCATTTGACTGATCTGACTTTCTTCAGATCCACAGATTGCTTGTTAAAGGATAGTGCTGGAGCATCCAAAAGGTATTGTCAAAATAAACCTGAAGGATTAGATACACTTAAGAACTGTGATAATGGAGGCAGTATAAATATCTAAAACAAATACTTGAACAATAAATTTTAATCTCTTTCAGTAAACATCGTTGAAGTAAAAACTGTGCTTACATTTACCAGGAGTCACTTTAATCCATTCTTTTAAAAAATTAAATATGTCATTTTTATGTAGTTCAAAGAAACCTTCTACTTATAAAGATTCCTTAATACAAATTATTGAAGAAAAGGGAATGAATTGATTTTTAAATCAATGCAGAGTAAAATAAACTCAGATTAAAAAGATATAAATGTGGACATAATGCAACCACTGGTAACTGTTATTTTGCTAATTAAAACCCTTCAGCCACCCCCAGAGATTTTCTATCATTCTTAAAAAGTATTGAAGTTGAAAAGTGTTTTCGTTGATGTTTTATCCTGAAATGTCAGACTGTAAAATGAAATATTAATTATATAGATGTATGAATAGGTTAAAAATTAAAAAAAAAAAATATGTTTTTAATGACAAAACAGGTGGAAAAATCTTACTGGAATTGTGTTTCATAGTTTTCTTTCTCTCTACATGACATGTCACAATATATTATCACAAATACTGAAGTTTGTTTCTTTGGTGAAAAGCCAATGTTTTCTCCCATTTTTGTAAGTATACTAAAACAAGGGAGGGAAGGTGGAGAGAGAAACTGGAGAGAGAAACAAACCCCAAAACATCTCTATTGAAATCAGCTTTCGTTTCACAGTGAGAGTGGATAAACTCTGGAACGGTTCCCAGAGAGGTGGAAGCTGCACACTTGGAGATTTCCAGTATTTGACTAGATGGGTCCCTGTGAAACATAATTTAACTCTGAAAGTAACATTGCTTTGGAAAGGAGCTTGGGCGGAGTGTTTTCCAGACATTCCTTTCATCTATGATTATTCTTCTTCTATGATTGTCCCTCTGGCAGTCAGGATCAATACCTCTTAACACTTTGTAATAAAGCCAATGAATTTAAAATAACTGTAATTGAGGATCATGTTTCTCGTATCCTCTAAAAGTAACAGATGTAGATCAATGAAGAAATTATTAAAAAAGAAAGAAGACACACGCACAAAGATGGAAAATAAAGGACGAGAGTGAAGATGGCAGTCGTATATGTAAGGGTGTGTGCATAGAAACATATGTGGATATCCCGAATGTAAGGATGTCCAGTTAGAGAGGTTGAAACCATTCAACATGAAACAAAACTATAAAGAAGAATCATAAATCAAACACAGAAGCTTATGAACCATAACAACATCGAAGCAATGGAGATGGTATGAAGGGTAAGAGCTTTCATGTTACAGGTGGATGCGCCGGTAAAGGAACCACTCAAGTATAGCTTGGCTACCATGGGTCATGTGGGAAAAAGTAAAATTTATTGGGATATAATCCCAAATTACTATTGGATGTCTGAGGAGGCTGGTAGGATAGTTTAAAATTTGTTATAGGATATTTTGGGACTGTGGGAATGTGCAAAACTGCTGGGATGTTAGGAGCAGGCTCGAATATGGGTGAAGAATTGGATCAGACAGTCAGGTAGGAACAACGGTGGAAAGAATGAAGGAAAAGGGGTTTAAAAGGAGTCAGCTCCGTGTAAACAAGTTGTAGATCAGGCTAAGCCCTACACTTGATTACCACCACATGAATTATCATATTTGCCATCTGACTTTGCTCTCTATTATGTGTGGGTATGGGGAATGACTTGCCAGTGAAGTTAAGCAGGATTAGTCAGCAGGTAGGTGAAGACCAGTCTTCGGAAGCTTGCAAGACTCAAGCTGAGGGCTAGAAAAGGGACACAGAGTCTAGACATGGATTCAGAAAGGACTTGAGATGTGGTCTGCTTTCAAGGGATGTGTGGACATGCATGTGGCTGTAGATCAGGAGGCTGAGGATTATGCATGTCTGAAATCCTGATCACCCAGAGAAGATAAATAGGGTGAGCTGTATGTCTAGTCCATGTGCAAATGTCATAGGTGTTTATCTGGGTGGCAATAAATTCACCGCTCCCTGTCTGTGCTGGTCTGTGTGGCTGAGCATCTCTACAGTAGAGACTTCGCCTTGCTTGTGTCCAAGCCATAGCAGATATACTATGTATATTCCAGTAGTCTTGCCTATATCCCTGATGAGACCTGACGTTTTCACAGTGTGGTCAGCTGTGGCACTGCAACTTTGTCCTGTTAACAAGACACCTGAATGATGCCACTTGCAACCACAGTCAGTATTCAAGGTCTTTCAAGTTGCTTGCGTTAGCATGAAAACACACTTCAATGGCTGTTAAAACTGATGAAGCTTGCATTCCTCAGGACTTGTCTCTTGTATCCCTATATTTCTTCCAAGTTGTTTTAAACTTCCCACATTCTCTCAAGAACCCATACACTTCAATACCTCCAAGTTTATCCTAGATTCCAGCACATGGGATTGCCTCACATGGGCATTGACAATACATAACCACATTAATGTTGATTTGCTATCTGGACCTTGCCAAATATGTACATATGTGTGTGTATGTTTGATTTCTCACTACTTTTTACTCAATGGGGCCATGACAGTCTCCTATTTGACTGCTGATTTCCATGAAACTGGTGAAAATCAGTATCTAAAAGAACTCTATATTAAAATTAATTTGAAAATGACCAAAAAGCTCAGAAACTACTGGGGTGAGAAGGAAAGTGAGCCAAAACGGCTTTTTTTGTCAGAAAACCAGAAAAATTCCTTTAAAAAAAAAAAAAACAAACCAAAACAAAAGAGGGCACCCTTTCCTCCCCCTCCCTTCCCCCTGTGCTATTAGACTCCGGTAGCTCTTTTATGCAATCCTACTTATAGATTAGAAATGTCCACAAAATTTGTCTTATGGGATCCAATAAGGAATTTTTTCAATTTTGATATTTCAGACCTCTCTTTTAACAATATTTTAGACTCAGATATGACCTAGTTATTTATTTTTACATGTATACAATGCCATGTGCAAGTTTCTTCATAACTGTGAATTCATTTAGACTTGTCTTACCTGTAGGATGGCATTATGGAAGTTTTAATCACCCATTTCTATAGCAAGGGATCACTTTCTTTCTCCTCCAGTGTTCAGCAATTCATCCAGTTTACCTTGTTCATCTGGCATAGAGCCCCTGTATGCACTGACCTTTGAGACATGAGCTGGAAGAAATTTCTGAGCAGAGGAAGGGAATGTTGTGTTTTCCACGCTATATTTTTGTCCTAGTTTTGGCTGGGATAGAGTTAATTTTCTTCCTAGTAGCTGGTGCAGAGCTGTGGTTTGGCTTTAGTCTGAGAACAGTGCAGATAACACACCAATGTTTTAGTTGTTGCTCAGTAGCACTTGCCCATATCAAGGACTTTTCAGTCTCATGCTCTGCCAGTGAGGAGAGGCACCTGAAGCCGGGAGGAAGCAGAGACAGGACACCTGACCTAAACTAGCCAAAGGGGTATTCCATACCACAGCACATCATGCCATGCCTTCTTTGCCTTGGTCTTTACTGGTAAAACCAGCCTTCACGAGGGAAAGTCTGGAACAAGGAAGACTTACCTGTGTTGAAGAAGGATCAGGGTAGGGAGCATTTAAATTAACAGGACATGACAAGATTGTGCAAACTGATGGGATGAGCCCACAAGTGCTGATGGAGCTGGCCAGTGCCATTGCAAAGCTACTTTTGACTGTCTGTTAAAGGTCATGACAAATGGAGGAGGTTCCTGAAGAATGGAAGAAAGCAAATACCACCCTGTCTCTCACTTCTGAGACTCTGCATGGATCTGATCACATGGAGGTCACTCATTAATCTGTATCTGACCTACACAGCCTCCTCTGAAAGACGAGAGTACAGAGAAGACTTTTGGTTTTGAGCCAGAAGTCATTGTCTGCACCCATGTAGTTACCTCCTACCACTCACTAATTGAGGCAGCTCTTAAAACTGTGCTTTAGTCCTTTGTAGCTTCTTGTAAACCGTTTCTTTTTTGAATACTTTTTACCTCCTTTGATTTCTCACCTTGCCTTTATGCGTTATCTTACGCTTTCTTTTCAGTTAGAAGGGGAAAAGAGGAAAGATCGCTCTAGTGCTCATTCCAAGGAACATTATTCTCAATGTGAAAGGTATTTTGACACACACAGCTGCAATAAAATCATTATATCCCTTCTTCTTCATCCATATTGAAGTTATTCAGTATGCAGAGAAACCTGCCAAGAGGTAATGAAGTGACCTGAAATATCTTTATCTTCATTATGACAGAACAGCCCATTTTTCACCCACATATACAGACATACAGCTTTGCATTGAGGGATTTTCTTAAAAATGCACCC
This sequence comes from Strigops habroptila, assembly GCF_004027225.2. NCBI lineage: Eukaryota > Metazoa > Chordata > Aves > Psittaciformes > Psittacidae > Strigops > Strigops habroptila. The sequence goes on along the minus strand of NC_044278.2, from coordinate 117,551,469 downwards.
ATTGCAGATGAGGCAAGTTAAGGGTTCAGGATTTGTGTTGTTTTCTCTTAGAGATTTACTTCCATCATAACTCCATAGAGGAACTCCAAAGTCACTAAACACACAGTGCAGTTAGCATGTTGAGGAGTGCAAAACACACATGAAACTTATTTTCTCAAGAAATCAGCCTCTGCTCCGTAGCTACTCAAAGGGGCAGAATGATGGTCCCTGTACAGCTGGACCATTCTCTATTGCAGCCACGAAGCTACTTGGTACAGGGCAGAAGATGATCCAGTTAAGAAGTTAGAGGAAACATGGCTATGGAAAGTAGATCACTCCCCTTCTCCCTCATGCAGACAGCAGCAAAGCTCATTTACTATAAAAAAAAAAATAGAAATAAAGTAAGACACAAACAAGCAAACCTAAACACAGCCATACAATTTGGTCCTTAGGTAGAGAAATTGTAATAGCTCTGTATTACTGTACCATTGCATACATAATTCAGTTGTGAAATGCCTTAGAATGCAATATAATTAAACATGCTACAGCTTAAGGTTGCTTGGTACATAACAAAGCCAGGCAGCTTCAGAATTTCCAAGTCCCTAGGTATTGCCTCCACCAAGCCTGAAACAATTCACTTGTCATAGAAAATCACATGCCATAGCAGATGCTAAATAGGTAGTCAGAGGGATTATTACACCAGATGGCAGAAAGGAAAACAGAGGTGAAGGAGGAATTTGCACCAGGGAATTAAATGTGTAATTTTTTGCAGAATGTCTGTTATTGTTCAGAAAGCTTAGCATTGTGTCTGCTGCTTCTTTGTGCATCTTACCTAGTGTGAATCCTACTATAATGAATTTTGTTAAACAGCCCTTTATGGTGTTTTAGAAATCCCCAAACAAAACAAAAGCAAACGTCTCCATTGGGAAGCAAATAAGATACCAAAGAATTCCCCAGAATTGACATTTTTTGGTGCTTAGTAGTGCTTTAACACAATATGTACATATATGTATACGTATATAAACACTTTTTTTTAAGTTAGCAATAATTTTATACAGCAAAATAGAGTCCTTTTAAATAAATTTCCAAGTTTTATTGACATGTATTTCATTGTAATGTGGTTTCCCTCATGAGAAAATACCATCAGTTTTTCTATTCTTGGCACGAAAATATCCCCTGAGATACTTTGCAAGCAAAATCCTGTGGGTTTACTTTTCTTAGGAATTAAAACATAAAAGCAAAAAACCTGCTTAATAAAGGGAAGAACCATGACTAAGTGGTGATAGTAAAGTCTCAATATAAAATACCCAAAACAAAACCCAAACAACCCTTGTATTTTCACCTTGTAGTTTTAATAATTTCCATTCTCGTGGTGACACTATGCTGTCACCTACTGGTTACAGAATCTCTTTTTAAAGTATAGTCATTTGAAGAAATATAAGAAGCAATAAGGTTTGCTTTGGAAGATCTGGAACAACCTTTTCACTAGTAAAAATTGATACAATTTTCTTTAAAATCAGTGGAATTTGGCTGGTTTACAGCAGCTGAGAGGCTAGTGCTGGCTGCAAGAGGGAAGCTTTGGTGTACTTTACCACCAAAGCCTTTGTGGTGTCTCACCTTAAAATCCATCATGGGGTATAAGCTTTCATATTAAAATGCTTGCCTCTATGGATTTTTCCTGCTGTGAATCACTACTGCTTTAATGCATGGAATAAAGCCCACCTTGGGACTGGTTACTGAAGGGCTGGCTCTATTCACCAACAGGAGTTAAAGACTAAAACCTTCATTAAAGACTAAAACCTCTGTTAAAGACTAAAACCTCTGTAAAAGACTAAAAGCTTGGTTTTCCTTTCTTTTTGTGTGTCCTCTACTACGTAGGGTCATCCTGACTGGCTGTCACCCACCTATTTCAACCCTGGCATCCAGCCACGAGCTCTCCTTTGCTGGTTCAGCTCATGGGGCGATTGCAGGCTTGTGCCATATGCTTCTGATTACCAGGCAGTCATGCCTTGTGTTCAACATGGTCCTGTGCTGATGGTCTGGACTCACTGCCCTTTGGGAAGAGGACTGTGAACCAGCCCATATAAATTCATGTTGCTCCAGTGTACATGGGACTCCCTGAGCAAGGCAAGGGGAAGGAGTTCAGCGAAAGCTCCAAGCTATGCCTATAGGAAACAAAAGAAAAAGCTGGGCAGCCAATAATAGGTGAACATTTGTAGAGTTTGCAGCCACTTGGGTATACTGGATCATATATTTGCTGTTCATGATCCTGCTCAGCTGATGTACATCATAACCCACATCTCTAACAACCTGCCACTGCAAAATAAAACCCTAGAGGGGACTGATCCCTAAGTCAACTCTGGAATTACAAGTGTCCATCCTCCTGTCTTCTGAGCTTTGCCCCATCTGTTATTACTCCAGCTGCTACCTCCTCCCGTTACTTGTTTCTCAAAAACACATTTGCACTGAGATGTAGGAAAGGGACATTCTTTTTTCTGCTCTTTTCATAAACATATAGCTATCACTAGAGATTTATTTTGTTATCCCATCATGAGCTTCCCTATCACAATGTTTATCATCTTCTTGGCTTCCTGGCCATTTCTCCAGTGAGCTGCTTTCCAATTGCCCCATATTGATAACAGAACCACACATGGAGAATAGCTGAAAAAACAGCCTTTTTAACATAGCAACAGGGCAGAAAAGATGCATTATTTGAACAATTTACCCAGCTCTCAGCTTCATTAACATGTTGAGCTTTGAGCCAACACAAGATACTAGGTACACCTGCCAAATCATGCACACTTCCTAAAGAAAAATATTTAAGGCATTGAAATAATTAATCTCCCTTTGTGTTACTAAAAGAATCTATTTATTTTTCAGTGTACTTCATGTTATTCCTAAGATGTGATAAAGCAAAATTTAAGACTAAAATAGAGCTATAATCTGCACAGAAATTGCATGGCAATGAATCTTGTTCATCAGCCAAATACCTGTGGTTAGCTACCTTTTTTTGCCATCTGGAGTATGATTTCCTGATTTACACATTTAAACAGGATCTCTCTCTGCCTTTGGGGACACACCTTAGGGTGCCACTTCTTTAAGGCAGCGAGAGAAATGTAAACACAATTGTAACCATTTTTAGATAGACACTAGTGCTCAAATATTGGCTGCATGTTCTTCACTTTTGCTCAGTAGAAGGGAAAGGCCTTTACATATCAGCAACTTACATTTATCAGCTAATCTCAGAATGCCTTAAGAAACACTGGTCCTCATTTTGATACATTATTATTTGTATCAGTTTTGATGTATCATTTTTGATCAGTTGTGAATCCAAAAATGAACATCCTACCACAGGAATAATAAAAACATTACTTCCATCTTCATTCCCTCTCTTATGTCTACACAATACAAAGAAAATTACATCAATCAATCAATCAAATACTTTGTAACAGCAAAGATACAGTTATTATTTTGTTACAAATACAATATACGTATCAATTGCATTTACAGCAAACTAAAAATAGTTGAAGGGCAATATATGGTCAATTCATATCCACAAATTCTACCAAACAAACCAGATCTATAAATAATGGTTTATATGATGGAGAGACTCTGCCTTCGACTGTTGTCAGAGGATAACACTCTGACAACACAGACTACCACAGCTTACAGGGTTGTGCTGAATCTCAAGAAAAAGTGGAAATCTCCCACTACGTTGAAGTTTGTGCAAATGTTTTATGGGGATCAAGACAAACTTCAACTTTCAAAACAAGACCTACAGCTTGGAAATTACAGACCTATTCTTTCTCCACAGGGTCTAATTTTGAAACATTTGCTCTTTTGTGTTTACATGTTTTACAACATTTGTTTAAATTGAATATCAATTTTGTGAACTCAGTGACAGATTGCAATGAACGGTGTTTTTAGGGTGTATATATGTGTGTGTGTATGTATATATATGGCATATTTTAGGGCATGTAATTTCTAATGGGGTTACATCAAACTCCCCTAATAAGAAACAAAACCTCTGTTATTTCTGATTATCAGCTAAAGATTTGAAGTTCCAAAAGGCAAAATGCTAAACCTACCAAAAGAGTAAATACAATTGTTTTCTTCAAGTCCCCTGTTACTGGAGAAGAATCTCTGGAGTGTGTGAAATTCCCTATAACAAAGCTCTCAGCCGCCAGTACAGTCAAGGTTCTCAAAATACGAGCCTAAAACCAGCTTACGCATGGGACAGGTAAAATCTACAGCTATTCAAAGTTTAAAAAAATGAACAAGTCCTAAATACCATTTTTCTGGAGCCATAATCTGATCAAGTTGTTAAACTTCATGGAAGAAGTACTGGATGGAGTAGTACAGACTCTTTTACCGAGGAACTCAAAACTAGATCACCTTAATGGGTACTTCTGGATTTTATAGTCCATAAATCTATTATATGAGAATGAAAATGTTTTAGCTCACATCACCTGATAAAATACTGAAGTCCTTCTATTAGCTCAGATGCTTTGGACCAGGAGTTTTTCTGAGAGAAATGAAAGACAGATGGGTTTTTACTGGTGTGATGACCAGGTTTAAAAGAGATGTTTATGTTTGAGACTGGTAATGTGAACCAAGGTTAAGGCTTTAAACTGTAAAGCTCAAAGTTCTGTGTATAAGGGATAGAAAATAGCTGTGTTTTCATTTTGAAGTTATGGCAGACTGTGCTTTTAGGAAAAAAAAGAAATAGAGGGGGAAAAAGGACAGCATTTAATCACTTATAGATTATTTTAAAAGGAATGATGTGCAGGTATGAATCTTTAAGAAAATGAAGAAATTTGCTATTGGAAGAGCTACAAAATTATCGTAATAATGAATCTGAAAGCCTTTAGTCTGGAGAATGGTGTATCTATGAAGAGGATGCTACTTCATGATTGTCAAACGGGGCTGAAAAATCTAAATATCTTCAATATAGCAAAGTCTAAAGCTGAGAAATGGTGATTTACTGAGAGCAGGTCACTGAGAGAAATCACGGCTGCTGTGTTGGACTAACCCAAACTCAAGACTTCTGATTTAGAATATATAATGATTTTAAATTTGCGAAGGCTTTATTCAAATCTGCAAGGAAACAAGCCTTTAGAAAACAAGAAAGAGAGAGACAGGGAGGCCCCAGAATGGACTGTATTAAGCAGCAGAGCCCCAAGGTACAATTTCTATACTGCCTGATCCAGAGCAGAACTTGGTCTTGGAAACATGCAAAATCCATGTGAACTCTATGATCTGGCAGAGGTTTTGGTGGCAAATCTGTCTATATTTCTCTTCCACCATGAGGCAGATATTCTGCCCTTGATTTCAGAATAGAAAAAGCTATCCAAACAAACACACAATCACAGTGTCCAGTCCAACACAAGTCTTTTTTACCTGTCTGTGGGGGAGTCTGAACAATTTTGGTAATATGGCTTGGATAGCAAGAGATGATATAATAAGACTGGGAGTGTACACAGCATATATGAATGTAATATCTGAAACTGCCTGACAAGATGTTTTCCCCAAAACTGATAACACTGAGAGGAAATTAAAATGACAAAGTTGCATAAATCAACCACCAATCATATTAAACCACATTACCAGTTGTCTTACTAAGCCAGGAATGAGTCTGCTTGAAGTGTAAAAGAAGCATGAAAATTTGTGGCGGTGGAAAGATATATTGGAGTGGCAGCCCAGCCAAGATTGGCATTACCGTAAGTTATCCCATTGGTATCATGATCGCCACCCAAAGCCTGATAAAGCACCCTCCCTGCCAGACACCATGATGAGCCTGCACCCTGCTGATGAGATGACAGTGCAGGGGAAACAAGAAGGGACTCACACCTGGGGTGTGAGAATGTCAGTGCATGAGAGGAGCTTTCTTATCAGCAGGTAAATGAGCAGACTCTGAAAGCAGCACAGCTGCATGCGAAGCTGGAGCACTAATGACACCTATAGAAAAGGTGAGCAAGTAGGAGATGTGCTTCCAATCTGTGGTTGCAACCTACGCTTTGCTAGGGCAGTGTGCATGTAACTGTGTGTGATTGCAGGTTATGGGGAATTAGTTGTGGAATGATGTTTTGAAACTTGTAGGTGCTTATTAGCATTTTGTAAACATCTGGTAATGTGATGTATCAGTTGGATTGCTGATATTGATCTTGGATGTATGGTTCACTGATTGCCAGTTAATTACATGTTGCTAATATAACAATACAGCACATTGATCCTAATCTAATGCAAATCACATGAGCAGTTTTGACTGCATCACCAATTTTAGAAGTGTACAGAGCAGTCTGTACTGTAACAGTCTTGACAATTGTCTTTTCCCACAGCTGCAGTTTTGATCTTTTCCAAAAGGTTAAATGTACTTCATTGTTAAAAAATGACTGCTGGTTTACTTGCCTGTCTAAAGTCTTTAGGCAAGCACCTTTTTTTCAGAAATAGATATTTCAGTTCTTTTTGAAAGTCATAGCATCCTAAACCAGGTCTGGTTTGGTCTTCTTCTTCCCTTCCAGTGGTACAACACAAAATAAGCCACTTTGGGAAGTTCAGACCAGCGTACAAGTAGGGTGCAGTTTGTCATAACCTTACGAAAAGAGCTAGCCAACTTCAGCAGGCAACGTAGCATATGTTTCTCATATAGAAATTATTCTTCACATTGTTTCCACTGTCTTCTCTTTCAGAACCTGAATGAGGTTCCACTTCCAGTGGTGTTGACACCAGTCAAGAATAAACACGCATCTGGAGAGCTGCTCAGCACCTGCCTCTTTCTCAAATGATCTATGGGAACTCAGTATTACAGAAAGAGAAGACTCTTCTTGGGGTATTAATTTAAGCTAGTCAAGTTCATTAAAAGTATTGGCTATAATTTTCTATCTGTTACAGAGCAAAGGTGAAGCTCTTTTTAAAAAGAATGCTACGGAAGTCCATGTGTCTGCTTAATTCTGTTGGCTTGGGCCCAACTGATAGTCTGTTTTTCTGGCACCACACCATTTTTCTGTAAGCAAAATATAAAGAAGATGTAGATCTGTGCACAAAGAAATGGTAGCTTTCTGACAGCAGTTTTCATTCTCCGCACACAATCTACTGCACTCAGCACTTCTTGTGGAGGAGAGCAAGCGGTCAAAGGGTTGATGCACAGAGAACTGACACTATTTGGTAAAGCCTCTGAATTAATAAAACCTTAATATTCTTCAATGAATCTAATGCTCTGATCACAATATTACTTCTAGTGCTCTTTTTTTTGTTCAGTTGCTTCATTTCACATCATCACTGGTCTAATATCAAATCTCTTTGATATTAGTTAATAACAATTTAGCTGGACTGCCAGGACTGGAAGTAAAATATGAAATGAACATTTTTTTGCACTTATGAATCTCTGAGATTGGAGATTGCCCTTTTCATTCCCTGTGTTTTTTCCCTGACTTAACAAACTTGGACTGTTAAGGCAGCAAAAAACTTTGTGACCTGAAGTGAACTGTCTGTGAAGAAGCGATGTGTTAGGAAAGTGTGAAGACAGTGGTGTACATCAGTCTCACAACTGTTATAATAATTAAGATATAATATATCCAGCCACACTACATAGAATCATAAAACAGTTCGGGTTGGAAAAGACCTTAAGATCATCTAGTTCCAACCCCCTGCCATGGACAGGGACGCCTCACACTAGACCATGTCGCCCAAGGCTTTGTTCAACCTGGCCTTGAACACTGCCAGGGATGGAGCATTTACCACTTCTCTGGGCAACCTGTTCCAGTGCCTCACCACCCTTACAGAAAAGGACTTCTTCCTTTTATGTAACCTGAACTTCCTCTGTTTCAGTTTGAACCCATTACCCCTTGTCCTATCACAACAGTCCCTAATGAAGAATGTTACAGAATACAACTAAACATGTGCCGTCTCCTTTGTAAAACTGAAAAATGAGGCACTGCAAAAAGAAGGTTGAAAGATTTGTGTTGTCCACAGTTTCTAAATATTTTAAATTTATCATATAAGTAGTGTATGTGTTCATATTTCTCATTTTCATAGTTTTATCACTGTGCCATTATTGTAATAATTAAAAAAAAACCCTTAAAAAACCCCCAAAGTAATTCCATGCATATTGAATTTTGTCTGTGATCTACCTATAGAATATATTAACTTGGGGAAAAAAGTTGTCACGAGTAACTTTTTTTTAGATAAACGAATTAGAAAGCTGCTTAGCAACAGGGTGCACAGCTCTTAACTCTCTGCCTTCAGAAAGGAAAGGCAGTGATCTCAACTACTGCAAACCTATGAATGTGACCTCAGTAGCATGCAAGGTAGCAGAATAGTTTCTGAAGAGGTAATGATTACAGACAAGGTAATGACTGAGAAAAAGGCTTGCTGAAAGCTAATTGTACAGACTTAATCAATATCATGGATAAATATAATATTTTTGAAATATATTTTGCATAATATTTTGACAAAAGAAGTGCAGTAGATCTAGACACTTCCAAAGCAGTTAACAGGAAAATCCGTTTATTAGAAAAGGACAAAACTCTTAATCATGCAAAGAGATGATTGCAAAGAAGACTAGAAAAATGATGATGAAATGGTAACCTTGGTAAAGCGGATATTGCCAGAGAAGCTCTTCAAGGCTCATCTTTTTCTGGTGATATGGGTACAAAATGACAGAGTTAGTTACAATAAAATTTGCAGATGCTGCCAAACTGTGTATCAGCATTTCTCTGTAACAGAAGAAATGTCAAGTGCTAGAGAAAGTATTGAAGTTTAAGTATTAGTTTGACATGAGAACGCATTTAAGCAAATTTTAGCTGGAAATGAAGGAGAGATTTATATCCAGTGGAATACAAAACTGAAACAGATCACTTCTTTCTACAGTGTATAGAACCAACTGAGCTCATTGCACAGCACGCATTGGAGGAGGGAGAAAAAAGTAACAACTGTATTTTAAGTTTTCAGAATTGCAGCCCCACAATAATGCATCATTAACATTTAATATCCGACTCTGAAACTGCCAACCAGTGATTAAACCTCTTGGGTCATTAATAACCTGAGAGAGATGTTTCCCCATTGGGCTGTGACTAGGAAGCGCCTGTGCTTGCATAGTTCATATTAAGTTCATAATTTTGAATTAGCACAATTGCAACAAATTACTCAATGGATTAAAAAAAAAAAAAAAAAAGCCGTGGCCTTTCTCCCTGTTAAGCTCTGACATGATTTCAAATATTGTGGTTTTTTTTTTCCCTGCTTAAATGTAAACACAGCTCACAGAAGAGGAAGAAAATGCTTATTGATCTACAAGGGTAGTCACAATAACACAAAGATCTCTGAAGGGGAAGAAGAAACTTCCATTGTGGTGTTCCCCAAGCTTTTTGTTCTTCATGTTGTATTCTTAATAATGTTAAATATTGTTTTATAGGCATTGTTTCTTGTTTTTTCCTTACATCCTAGTGTCTTTGCTTTGCCAGTCTGGTCTCTAGTCTGTTATTTCCTCTGGCTTTTGGTCTGCACTCTGTTCGTAGTTCCCAGTTTCAGCTTCCAATTCTTCTTTTCCTCTTCCCTTTAATTATTAACTCCTCTTCAAATATTTAGTAATGTATTTCTAACTCTGAGATTTTCTGCTTTTATTGTCTGGCTAGATGTAGTCAGATGGGACAACATCTCTAGCCAGGTCTTACCCCTTTTCCATTCAAATGAGACCTCCACCCACAGTTAATGATAAATTAGGTCCTATAGTTTCCTTGCTCCGTCTTCTGTTTGTTTTGTTGTTTGGGGTTTTTTTTAATCCAGACTAGGCAGTGCCTAGACATGGATGAATTTCTAGGGAATTAGCCTTACCAGGTATTTTTGAAAATAGTTTTGATCTGGTTTTATATTTGGCCAATTCTTCTCAGATTTTCTTAGGTGCAACCAATTTCCTTTTATCCTCCCAGATTTAAAATGCTTGCACTAAAGCACTTAGAACAAGAAAGGGAAAAAATAAAAAAGATAAATGTTTGAAAATTTATAATCCATTCTCCCGTAACCATGTTCCTGCAAGCAGTTTTATTATTTTTTAAAAGTAATATTAAATTGTTAATAATCATTGATCTTGGAGAGCAAAATGAGACGCCATCTAAAAATCTGTCATGCTACTAAACACATTTACTAACGAGCATTGAAAAAATGGGGTGTGGAGTGTGTGCTGGTGGGATTAAACAAACAAATAAACCCCTAAGTAATCTTGCTTCCATTTATAAATACTTGGGAAAGGGAAGAGAAGGGAAAGAGTGCAAATCCATATATTCAGTACTCTCTGGATTGTTCTAGCAACTTCAAGTCCTTGGAAAAGATTTAATATTTATCAGCTTTCCAGTTACTGCATTGCACTGTGCTCTGACTTCATATTTCTTGTGCTGCTCCTCTCATTTTTCCCTTATCGATGTCAGTGAAATAACATGAAAGGCAAAAGTGTAACGACCTTTCATAGCCATTTCCTCTCTTTTTTATCTCAGAGTACTTGATGTCTCATGATCTTCACACTCCTTCCTGTTGCTCAGCCATGTAAAGGACACATAAAAATACCAAACACTTGAATGTCCCCTCTACCAGATAAAGGAGTAAACAAATATATCCTCATACCCCTGTAGGATGTGATTCTGCACCACTTCCCTGATGATAAATTAGACTACAATGGACTTAAGGTGAGTGTTAAGTGCAAGACTTACATCTGAAGTTCAAGTTTTAAATTAACAATTAAAAGATGCTTGTATGAACTATCAAGTCTTTTGAATCTGCAATCCTCAACCTGTCAATCTTGTAAGAAATGAATCACTGATAAAAAAAAGTCTGCATTTCTGTTTTAAGTCACAGCTGGAAGCTTAGCAACAACAGCATCTCGAACCAAGTTATTTTCATGTGTTGTCCTGCCCAGAGACTTGAAATAAATAAATTAAAGAAGACTGCATATCAGTATTAGCTTAAAACCTTTGTTTTAAAGAAAATTCTAAAGCTGGACAAACTTTTGATATTTTTTTTCCTTGGGTTTCATTTTAATTTAGTTAAACATGCCAATAGTAACAAACTCTTAACATCATAGAGGTGGAGGAGACATTCCAGGGGCAGCAAATACAGGGAAATCTTACGCAGGAATCTAGACTTCATATTTCTCTGTTTCAATGCAGGAGATGCCACATGGCAGTTCAAGCAAGGAGGGACTGGGGCATATAATGGAGATGTGGCAGCTCTCTTCGCATTTGAGATTGCCTGGGGTAGGCACTGAGGAGAAAGTTCCTTCCAGTAGCCCCTTTTCTCTGTGAGTCTCACTGCAGGACACAGGCTTCTATCTAGAGCTCTGTTGTTATTGCCCATGGACTTCACTGTGCAATAGCCACAACAGGCAGTAGAACAGAAACTACAGTGCGTGCAACAAATGTATTTGGGTCCTTAGAGCATGTAGAACCCTCATAGCTTTGAGGAAAACTGCAAGTGACATCATCTCACACCTCCTGCTTCTCTCAAGGTATGAAAATTAGGAAATGAACTGTAATGTAGAACCTGAGCTCTGATTCACTTATCAATTTTTTTTTTACCAAAATAATTCTCCTTTAATCATAGCCTTGTATATATATGTGTACATGCATACACATACCATATTCTATATACTATACATAGTATATTCTATATACATTGTATATACCATGTTCACGAAAAACTTTTTGATTTTATCATGTGTATCAATAACTCTGAGGATCACTGGATAATCTAATTGTAAAACCTTATATAAGATGAGGCATATGTGTATTACTGGGAACATGCTATAAAACATTTCAACCATAATTATATATTATTTCTAAGATATGAAGATCCAGTCAGAGTAATTTTAGTGGCATCAGAGTTTCCAATTCCCATAAATATTTAGGAGAATTAATGGGAAAGTTGATTTTGATGGCAGTGAGGCTCTTACAGCTTTGAGGGAGAGGAAGGGTGGAGATGGGGAACAGGAGAATGAGAGAAGTTTTCCTTTTTTTTGATTTCACTACAATGGTAACGTATAAAACTCTGAGAATGATGCTTCTTTCATTCAGAGACCAATATTAAAGTTGGGGCTGTTCAGCCTGGAGAAGAGAAGCTGTGTGGAGACCTCAGAGCAGTCTTCCAATATCTGAAGGGGACCTACAAGGATATTGCAGAGGTGCTCTTCATCAGGGACTGTAGCAATAGGACAAGGGGTGATGGGTTTAAACTGGAACAGGGGGAGTTCAGGTTAGATATAAGGAAGAAGTTCTTCCCTGTGAGGGTGGCGAGGCAATGGCACAGGTTGCCCAAAGAAGTGGCAGTGTTCAAGGCCAGGAGAGAGCCTTGGATGAGCTGTCCCTGCCCATGGCAGAGGGATTGGAACTAGATGATCTTAAAGTCCTTTCTAACCCAAACAATTCTATGATTCTATGATTTTCAAATAAAGAGTTACGCTTCTGCCTATTGAGCTCAGTTTATTTGAGTTAAGACTTTGCCCATTATGTTACCTGAACTGCATTCTAGGTTAAGGAAAAAAAAAAAAGGTACATCCCTCTAAGCCATTTGCAATTCAAATGTGAAACTTCCAACAAAACTGCAGTGCATCAACCCAGAACAAACATCTCATCAAACCCCATAAACATGGCATGATCCCAGTAATGAAAAATGAGCTTTGCAACAGCCTGTAATTAGCACGGGAATGACAGGCATATTCTAGACCTTTCTGAACATATGGGTAATTATTGAAGAGCTATGACAGTAATGCATCAACACGCCGATCCGTCTTACTGCGGTTCTACACCCTGGCTGCCTCTCAGTGGATCTTAACATGACGTTCAGTAATTTGGTAGAAACCTCACCACCCAAGAGCAATGATAGGGATTTACCCACAATGAGAAGGAAAATTATAAGAATATCACTTAAAAGGAGTGCTGAGATTCCAGATAAGCACCCTAAAATATTTTGTATTTATTTCCAACGTGCAATTTTTCCAACCTTATAATTCACTGGTGGGGATTTTCAAATTTCTGCAATAACAAGTATTTGCCTATAATTCTGTAATAAGAAAGTGGAGGAGGGGAAAGAAAGACAACCTGTACAAAATAGGTCAAAGAAGATGACTGTGGACTTCGTCAAAAGCCTTACAGTTGTGAGCCTATTGCCCCAGAAGAATTCAGATCTCTGAAAGATGAAAATTATTAATATCTTGTATTATTGTGGTATCTTGAGGGGAAAGAAGAAACCTCAGAGATGAGTGCATTGCCCAGAAAAATAAACAATTAGACCAGAAAGCCAGGTTGGAAGCTCTGAATGAAGCAAACAGCACCTAGTAGAAAAGCACACCCACTATTACTACCCATTTAGAAAAGGAAAACTGGAATACTGGAGGATGAATAGTCATTGATCTGTTTATTAATGGTTACAGAAATAATCTTATCCTGCCATCAACATTCAAATTTTATTTATACTTATCAGCTAAGTAGTTTTTTTGCAATGGTATTGGAAGACAGAGATTAAACTGGATACTGAAATAAGAATCCATAAGTTTAATTAATCAAGCCTTTCACCCTAAAACTCCTTTCTTCTACAACCAGTAAAGCTTGAAAATTGCTTGCAGTTTGACTTTCATTTTAGATATATAGAAGTGGGGGTGGGAACAGAGGAGGAGTGAAGTGAGAAGGAGAAAGGCTGGGAATAATATTCACCTTCACACAACCACTTCTCCTAGCCTAAGCTATATAGCAGAAGAAAAGACAGGAGTGAGCTGACATCAATCATCCTGATGGATCTTTAGTTTTTATTCATTGTTCTATTGATCCCTTTCAGCATTATTTCATAGGTAGATTGCAATAAAAGTAATTTCTTATTATGTCTCCATTTCAACTCATAAAACATATGACACAATAGGTTTTGAATGAAGGACAGGTTCCCTAAGAGAAAGAACAAAATGCCAGGTAAAAGCACAGATTTATTGATCTCTCCTTCAATAATAATGATTATAATCTAACCAAGCACTATTGCCTTAATAAATTATTCAGCTCTCTTTCCCTTTTCCACACTTTGACTGGATGCACTCCAAAAAAGAAAAGTTCGATCACCATATGCTGAAAATACTGTCTTCTTCATGCAGCAAGCCATGAAAACATTAAAAACACATTAAATAATAGCATATATAACAGAAACAGAGTAGCATATTAAACAGAAACAGAAATACTTTGGCCCAAAGCCCAGCTGACCAGCAACTGGGGAAAGAAAACAACATATGTCCTGGAAGGGAGGGGAAGAGATTTTGTCATCTTTTTCCATTTTCTAGGCAAATTTAAGGGCACTGTTTTCTCTACTCTGACACATTTTCTCTTGCAATGGACCAGTGATGACTGTTCCCATAACCGTAACTCTCTCTTCTGTACGAGAACACATCCCTGTGGGTTAAGCTGGAGGCTTATACTCATTTATCAAGTGTCTTCTTTTCACCCCAAATCTCAGGAATGTTTCATTGTCGCGGCGTTTTCTGCCTAGGACTGCTCCTGGGATATCCTGCTCTGAAGCAGATATTTCTGGAACAGGATATTCTGTTCACAGAAATAAAGCTGGCAAAGGAGCAGTTTGTTGGTCAGCTTAAAATCCTGTCCCTTTGTTTTAATTTGTTGAAGCTTCCATGCTGATGTTGCATTCAAAGTTTCCTATAAGATTAATATATACTATATGTTCACAAAGAATGAGATATACACCACAGAAAGTAATCCTTTATACTCAGTATGCCTATGCATTCTAGAGATCTGAATATTTCCTCCTTTTGAATAAAAACTTGAAGAAAGAGCAGGAAGATGGGCATAAAAGAAATAACATTTCTAGACAGTGATGATATATAAAAAAGAAATGTTTCATATAACTACTCTCAAATTAACCTCTATGCCACAGCTATAGTACATAATTATGTATCTGGATTACTAGGGAAACACTTGTCTACCAAGATGACACTAGCTGAGGATAGGAGTGGATAGAGCTTTCAGTCATTTAAAAGAAGATTAATGATTTAAACTATAAAGATCTCGCATTAACTTTCCATAAAGGTCTAAAAAGTCATATAGGCAGCAATTTTCCCTTGTGATTATAATTCATGTAGCTTTGAATCAAGGCCAATGTTTAAAAGCATGTGTGCCTAACTTGATAGAACCTGGTAATGAATTTTTTTAATAAGAGTACTTTTCTTTAAGAGAAGTTACCTTACTTTCTGGAAATGATTAGCTGGGATATTTGATAGATTAACCAGAAGAGATGGTATTTATACAAACTGCTAAAAGTAAAGTTTGCTGTTAGTGGGTTTTGGTGTATATGGATTTGCATGGCTAGGTTTTGGTAGCAGGGGGGCTTACAGAAGCTGCTGGAAGCTTCCCCCATGTCTAATAGCACCAATGCAGCTGGATCCAAGACAGACCGACCACTGGTCAAGGCTAAGCCCATAAGTGACAGTGGTAGCACCTCAGGGATAATTTATTTAAGAAGGGAATAAGAAAACCTGCTCAACATCAGGTAGAGAATTTGGGAGTAAAGTTGGGCCCAGGAAGAAGGAAGAGGTGGGGGGAAGGTGTTTTGAGACTTTTATTTCTTATTATCCTACTCTGATTTGATTGGTGACAAATTAAACTAATTTGCCCGATTCGAGTCTGTTTTGCCCATGACAGTAATTGCTGACTGATCTCTCCCAGTCCTTATCTCAGCCCACAAAGCCTTTCATCATATATTTCCCTCCCCTGTCCAGCTGAGGAGGGGGCGTGATAGAGCAGCTTTGGTGGGCACCAAGCATCCAGCCAAGGTCAACCCACCACATTTGGAAACTATTCTTTTTGTGATTTGAAATCAGTGCTATTAAAGGCAAGTGTAGTTCACTTCAAGCATCAAAGAAATCAACAAAGAAAATCTAACTTTTTGTTTAAAATACTCAGAACCCACTCCTTCAAGCCTGATGTACAATAATTTTAAATTCATTGTAAAGCAAGAATATATACAGATTTAAATTCCTCCTTTTGAAACAGTCACAACACCCTTCTGATACTAAAATCAGCAAAGCATAAATAAAAATTCCCTCTCAAAACCAAACTGCATTCAAACCGTATCAGTGTTTTACAATCTGTTGTAATGGGTGCTAAAATAGCTTCACTTAGAAAATGCACCACATATGTTACAGGTGTATGAATTCAACAGTAATGAATTTAAACGCAATAAAACATTGAACTTCCATTCCATATGCTCAGTGCTTTACAGTGTGCGCATGTGCTCCAAGTGCAACTTTTACTGATCTTTAACTCCGTCAAAATTGATCTCAACTTTAAACAGACTCCTCTAAAACACAAGTGGCCACAAAAGACAAAGCCAGCTCTAATTCAGTATAACATATTCTCCTTTTTGCTGAAGACAAATATTAGATGACCAAAACAAACAGCCTATTTCCGTAAAATTCATTTGCCCAAACACCTTCCAGCTAGCCCCATATACATTCCACCTCACATGGAAATAAAAAGTTCTACAACTGATTTCAAGCTGCTTTCCAGCTTCACTTCTCCTGACAGGGACTGCCAGGGAGAAGCAATAACTTTCTGAATTTATAATGTTCGAAACTGGAAAGAAAAAGAAGAAGAAAAAAAAAAATCCAAACAACTCTCAATACAGTTATTCCTTTCTTGAAATACAAACACCTTGGAATTTGCAGACGTTCTCCCACATTCCAAGCAGGACCGAGTGTCTTTGCAATGCTATTGTTACTGGGTTTTTGTAACAGTCTCATTCATATTCAGAGTAGGCTGATTAACAGACACTAGAGAAATCCGAATTAATCAGTGGGCAGGTTACATATAACATAGATTTTCTGACATATTAAATGCTTGACTCTCCTGGAGCAAACAGCTTCAATATATGATTCGAAACAATAGATGGCTCTAGCCATCTGAGAGCAGTGAAGATCAATTTTGCAGTAGTGAAGGCAGAAAAAGAATCCTCTTCTTATAACATGAAATTACTTTCACTTATGAATAGTAATCCAGGGTGGGGAGGCCAGTGATAGCAGGGAACTGTGTTTGTTGTAAGGTTTCTTCCCTGAAAATAACAGCTCTGTTATTAGCTCCAATATGTACCTCCTGTATAGCATGCTTTTACTGCAACTCTCTGGGCAACCTGATCTAGTTGAAGATGTCCCTGCTCATTGCAGGGGTTTGGACTAGATGAACTTTGAAGGCCCCTTCCAACCCAAACTATTCTATGATTTTATGATTCTATGATTCTATGGTTTATTATGAATCGCAGCATATTCAAAAATTCACAAGCCCTGAATCAGTTAGAATGATACTCCATGGTTAAAAGAAACACTTAAATGAAGACTGTCCAGTATGAATTCAGAATGGCAAAGCTGTTGTGTGAATCCTCTACAGTGGAGATAGTAACATTACAAAGCTGGCTACTTCTATACCTAGTTTTATATCTGTTATTCAATATTGCCTCATCCCCCAGGATGTTCTTTCAAAGCCAGTTCTAAAATGCATAAAACTGCATCTTAGATATTCTGAGCCCTGAATTTCAAAATGCAGCCGAGGAGAGATACTGGCTGGCAGATTCCTCAAGGGGAGTATGCAATTATCCAGAGTGAAAAGCAAGATAGGAAGATATTGACAGACCTGGACTATTGAATTTAGGAGTAACTGGGCAGGCAATGATATTGACTCTCAACAAAGTTTTCACTCACGGCAAGATTTAATCTGTGAGAAAACCAATCTTGATGTAAAGACGTACGATTTAATTGTTTGCCCAACAGAAAACCTCAAGGCAGAAAAGTGAACATCCTAAACGTCACTGAACAAGCACAGATTCAAGGTTCGAGTCACTATCTCTTACCTTTTCTCTCTCTTTCTCTCTAGCACATGTCGGCAAGTTTGCTGACGACACCAAGCTGTGTGGTTCAGTTGATACGCTGGAGGGAAGGGATGCCATCCAGAGGGACCTTGACAACGCTTGTGAGGTGGGCCAATGCCAACCTTATGAAGTTCACCAAGCCAAGTGTAGGTCCTACACCTGGGTCAGGGCAATCCCAGGTACAGCTACAGGTTGGGAGGGGAAGAGATTCAGAGCAGCCCTGCAGAGAAGGGCTTGGTGGTGTTGGTTGATGAGAAGCTTAACATGAGCTGGCTTCAGTGTGTGCTCGCAGCCCAGAAAGCCAACCGTATCCTGGGCTGCATCAAAAGAAGTGTGAGCATCAGGTTGAAGGAGGTGATCCTGCCCCTCTACTCTGCTCTCATGAGACCTCATTTGGAGTACTGCGTACAGTTCTGGTGTCCTCAACATAAAAAGGACATGGAGCTGTTGGAGCAAGTCCAGAGGAGGGCCATGCGGATGACCAGGGGCTGGAGCACCTCCTGTAGGAAGACAGGCTGAGAAAGACGGGGCTGTTCAGCCTGGAGAAGAGAAGGCTGCGTGGAGACTTCAGAGCAGCTTTCCACTACCTGAAGAGGGCCTATAAGGATGCTGGGGAGGGACTCTTTGTTAGTGACTGTAGTGGTAGGACAAGGGGTAATGGGTTCAAACTTACACAGGGGAAGTTTAGATTAGATATAAGGAAGAAGTTCTTTACAGTGAGGGTGGTGAGGCAGTGGAATGGGTTGCCCAAGGAAGTTGTGAATGCTCCATCCCTGGCGGTGTTCAAGGCCAGGTTGGACAGAGCCTTGGGCGACATGGTTTAGTGCGAGGTATCCCTGCCCATGGCAGGGGTGTTGGAACTAGATGATCTTAAGGACCTTTCCAACCCAAACCATTCTATGATTCTATGATTCTATGATTCTCAGCCTACATGAATTTCTGCCCAGCAGTTTTGCCATAGAATTGCAAATGGGACTCTGATTTCTACATACAATCTGGCACCTCACAGTAAATATTTTATACTTTGCATATGTTTGTTTCTAAGAGAAAGGATTTAATAAACCGATATTTTAGAACTGAAATATGTTTCAGGCTTTAACGCATTTTACCAGCAAGATTTGAATGCTTTTTAAGAGGAAACATTAGTTATCCCATACTGGAAA
Source organism: Strigops habroptila (assembly GCF_004027225.2). Lineage (NCBI taxonomy): Eukaryota > Metazoa > Chordata > Aves > Psittaciformes > Psittacidae > Strigops > Strigops habroptila. The sequence goes on along the minus strand of NC_044278.2, from coordinate 117,532,438 downwards.
AGAAAGCAAATTGAAACAAAGTTCCTTGTCCTGGTTAATCCTGCAGGTTTGTAATGGCACTAGGAAGGGAGAATAGACCTTCTAACTCAACTCAACCCTACAGTCATCTCTGCCTCCCAGAATAAAAGGGCCAAGAGCACTTCCCCTGAAACCATGCAACATTTTGCACAAAAATAGAATATCACATTTGACACTATTGACAAAATTTGAAATTTACAGATTTACACATAGTGTATGGCATTGTAAAGCATTTTTGAAAATGAGTGATCAATAAATGCAATTTTTAGACAACTAGAAAATCCTGAAGTTTCTATTTTACCTGCGTGCACATTGGTGTACACTACCTAAGAGTAAGGGGACAAGAAGCCATTACTAGCAGACTACACTGTTCCTCTAGATTTTGAAAGGGGAGAGTTAATTGCCCAGGTGCTGAGTGGAGTCACATCTAATTGAAGAAAGAATGTCAAAGAAGGGGTAGAGTCCAAAATGCCTCTTTGTGTTATACATTAGCTCAAAGGCAGAAAGTAAAAGACATCTCTGTGTCACCAAGTTAGTGCCTATGGATCCTGTCCTTAGGCACCTTGTCTTCTCAACTAACGCTGCAGAGAATTTAGGCAACTTTGGAGACAAGTGTCTTTCTAGGTTGCCACAAGACTTCAGTGCCTAGGTCTCCTTGTAAATCTCAGACAAAATGTTTGGCTCGATGTTATAAGAAAGTTGAGGAAAGACAAAGTCTTGAAAAAAATGATGAAGAACCATCATTTGAATGGGTTGCTATGTATTGACAAGTTGTTGGACCAGCTCTTCTTTTTGCACAGCTTATTTCAGAAAATGGGCAATAGCCAATAAGGTTCCACAGTCAGCTGTTTTAGAATCATAGAATCTGTTTTTTTCTTTCCTTATTACAATTTGGAAAGGAGGACTTAAAGGTTATTTGGAATTGCTTTAGAAATTTAGTGGTTCATAAACTGCCAGTGTGAGGAATCTGGGTTTACTATGGAGAACTAGGTTGGTTCTTGCCCAGAACAAAACCCTATTTTATGTCCAGGAAAATCAACTTGAGACTTGGAACCTTTGTAAACTATTTATTGAAAAAATTGTTCATGCACAAAGACATGTTATATACCCATGAATGCCTACCAGAACAAAACCCTAATTCAAAAAACAGGCAAGCAAATAAACAAGCAAAGAAACAAACAATTTCATGGTAAAAAATGCTTTCATTTGAAAAGCAAAAATGATGATGAAAAAGATATCTTGCAGTGACTAAATGTAGTAGGTTTCCAAGACAGCACCATGTCTTATGTTTTTCTTGCTTTTGTTTTGTTTCATTTCACTGAAGTAGAACTTACATTAAATTCAGAGGATGCATGGAGAACAGTAATAGTATACACAGTAACCTTGCCATCCAAAGATTTGCTTCCCCTAGCTGTCTCATTCTAAGAAATATCTGTCTGGGACTGCAGAGAACCAAAAGAGTTCAGTGAAGAAATTTAATCTTTACTTAGCCAACTAAATTTGAAAAGATATTTACTGTGAGAGCAGTGAAGCACTGGAACAGGCTGCCCAAGGAAGTTGTGGATGTTCCATCCCTGGCATTGTTCAAGGCCAGGCTGGACGTGGCTTGGAGCAACCTGCTCTGGTGGAAGGTGTCCCTGCCCATGGCAGGGGGTTGGAACTAGATGATCATAAGGCACTTTCCAACCCAAACCATTCTATGATTCTATAATTCTATAATCTAGAAGACCTTGTTGAAGAGTTTAAAAGGACACAGAGAAAAATTAAAAGGGATCATCTTATCCACATTTTACAGTCTAATAAATTAGATAGTTTGGTATCCTTATTCACTGTAGAGGTAAATTTACAGTAAAAATAAGAGGAAATATTTATTGATATACTGAGAATTAGGTCACCTTGGGGACTTTGTCATTTAGACTGGTCCTAAATAAATGCTGCACGTGGATTGAAAACATGGGTAAGAGGTGTGAGTGGTAAGAGGTGTGAATAAGATTTTTATATTTTATACATTTACTAGGGGAAACTTCAGGCGCAATTTCCTGCTCCTAAGGGATTCAGAAAGAGTGTTTTTCATGAATACTCCTACTTCTTTCTTCTGCCTCATGTTCCTCAATGAGTCTTCACAGATAGATAAGAGCCAACTGCCACTGTTAAGATAGATAAGAGCCAAAAGCTGATATCCCAGTTGCAATCATTTACAATAATACGATTCAGGTCTAGCTAGATGCAGTTCTGAATGATTGAGCTACATGCAGTTGATTTGGATATTTTTAAAACATGTGCTTCTGCCCTTGAGGTTTCAGATGCAGCAGAGTTGACCAGCTCAGATTTGTTTGCAAATTACAGGGCAGATATGCCCCTGAAAAGCTATCAAGTTTGTGACTCATGTATCCCCTTCCATGCCAGTGGATGAAGAAATGTTTTCAGAACATAAGTCTAGCTCCTAACAGCAATTGGGCAGTATAGACACTCTACCTTTCCTACATCAGAAAGTATTGCAAAGATTTAGCCACGTTTGGAATTCCTGAACATATAAAGGAGGTTTGAATACAGCTCTGTTCAGGTATAGCAGGGAATGACTAGAAGACAGAATTAACTTTGAAGACAAAATGTAATTAGACTTGACTGGAGAATGGGAGTCCCACTTCAAGAAAAGTTTATTCCTGGATTTCTTTTCATTCACTCTATTACAGAGACTATCGTTATGAACAAAGCTCCTTCCAAGCAAAATTTGCCATTTCAGTGCTTTCTGAATCTTGAAAGTTCTAATGTTGCCTTTATGCAGTTGTTAAAAATATATTAAACATCAAATTTTTGAAATGAAACCTTTGCTTTAATTCTTTTTTTTTTCCCCCTTCATGTTAAGATATATGGTGATTTTTAAGGTGGAAAGTGTGAAAATTCTTAAAGTATGAAAAAACTTCATTCTAACAATAGGTTAGGAGAGTCTAGAAGAATGATGACTCTCTCTTGAACAGTGCAGATTTCCCCAGAGCTGTGTTTACCCTCAACACACCATTTTTGGTCCCAGTGTAATCCTCCTTTTTGGGAAGATATTAACAACTACATGTTCACATTGTATATTGATCCAGAGAAATGACCAGTTAGATGTATTGTTTTCCATTTACGCACATACATAACATCTTTTCATATAATTGCAAATTAAATATTTACAACATTTTTACCTTAGGGAGTCAACAGCATCATGTAAACAAATTTAAATCTTAGAAACTAATAGTGTGTTTAATAGAAATAATCAGTCTTTTTTAACACTAGCTATGACCTGCAATTTGGAATTCAGAACAATAATCTGTTTTTGTTTTGTGGGACAGTTCTTTATTATTTAGAAACATTTGCTGGAATTATTTCTATTTTTACAAGGACTACCAAGAAAATAAATGAAACAAAATAAAATGATGACACAACAGGCAAAGACATGAAGAATAAAGCTTGTGGCATCTCTAAAAGACTTAACTTGCCCATCCAAATGGAATTTTCCAAAGAAATTCTGTTCATGTTCCATTCCTGTGTAAAGTTCTCTTGAATGATATTGAACCATTGGCAAACCCTGTTCGTTTGCAATTCAGTATCTTCGGTTCATGCCCTATTAGTTGGTTTCTCTGTGATTTGTGTATTAAAAGTAAAAGCATGGCTTTTCCTTTTGAATAGAGGTCAGAATATTTAGGGATGTTTGTTTTCACACTAGAGAGATGGGGTGTTGGTTTATTTTCTTTTCATAAGTACCTGTGATTTTATTACTTGAGCTGTGGCTTTCCAAACAGAACTTTGTCACTGCTATTTGGCTATGCCCAATACTCCAGAGCAGTGAGTGTGGAGGGTAGTTAACAGTGAGGCATCCCTGCATAACAAGCTTTGAAATCTTTTGCTTGAATGCATAATGCCAATCATTTATATTCACTTTCCTCCAGCTGCGATTAAGATAGTTAGCATGAAGTGAAATCAGAAAGTCAACTTCTAGTCAGAAGCCTGGAAGCAGCTCTCCCATCATAAACACCATAGGATAGTATCTTAATCTTTAGCAATTAGTCATCAGATAATATACAGATGATTTGTATAGCCACACTGTGACCTCTTTCTCAAGGGAAAAAAGGCTCAGATACTTCCACCTCTGGCTTCCTTAACTCTTAGGAATCTGGCATGTTTCCATGTCCAACACAGAACACAGGGATTATGCAAGACTCCATTTTTTTCTAATATGGGGGTAGATTTACTTTAAGCTCCCTCTAGTATGTTTCAGTCAGAAAATGAACATTTTTCATCTATTCTTGATTGCCTTTATGTTCTCCCTTTACAGGGCCCTAGAAATTATTGTAATGCAGGCTTTAACTATTCTTACTGCATGGTCAGTGAGGAGCTTTTATCCCTCTCTTTTTACAGATGAACATTAATGCTTGGAGATTTTAATGAAAAATGACCAAACATATCAACCTCCTTGGATTATCAGCTGGCATTTACATTTTTATTTGTTTTTAGCAAAGGTATCCTTTTTTGCAGTATGATTTCTGTTCAAACAACTATTCCAACCACCTCTAGATGCAGCTGTGGATACAGCATCAACATAGACTCAGAATGGGTGCCTGGAGAAGAAAAACTCTTCTTGTAATAGCAAACTTTGATTGGTTGAAATCAGTAATCCATGGAAAATTTCCTTCAGTTAGGAACAGAAACTGGCTCTTTAGATTGTAACCTCTTCCACTCTCTTTCACTCTGTGCCTTTAAACCTCTGGCTGAATAAAGGTAGGATTTTGTAATAATAGCCTTTCTGATCACCCAGATCATCTACAGAGCAGACGTAGCCTGTAAACCAAGCAGTGCTAGGACAGGGCAAAAGGGGAGAAATTATTATTTCATAATGCAAACACTCAATGAGTCTGAAAAGCACTGTTACACATCCAAGTTAAAAGGAGTTATGAAATCCTCATGTAACAGCTCTGTGCCTGTGAAATCTGCCCAGATGAGATTTAACATGACTGTCCTTACACCTTTTTCATCACAGACTGAGCCAAACTGAATTACTTCACATTTGTCAGGGGTTAACATCGCATACGCAGACTGTAGCAACAGTTTAGCAGATACATGGTAACCCATTAAGACAATTAGGATACCCTTACTCGAGCATGTGTCGAAGCTGGTTGAGCAAGGAATCTTAAGTATTGCACAGCTTTACTTGCGAAAGCTTGGTGTTTTTATGAATTGACAAAAATATATATTGTATGCACACACTTATTCATCTTATTACTGCTGATCAAATGGCATACTTATGAGAAGCAAAGCAAATCAAATGCAATTTGAGAACTCATCTATTTCTACTCCACTCAAACTAAATCAGCCTGTTGAGAATTGCAGGGATCGTATGGATAATTAGCATTGTGATTGTTCTATTTGTTTCTTTATGAGACTGAAATGTGTTATTTGTTTCTCCCCTTCTTCTTTCCCTCTTGATATTTTAATACGAATTATTTAGTCAAAAACACTTTAGTGAATCTGTGAGAGTAAATGAATTGTAAACTATCCACCCACTTCGTCCCTTTGTTTGTATTATTAGCTATGACAGTATTCATTAATACAGATTGTTTCTCTGTGAAGGAGAATGACTGATGTTGCAGTTGTATCTGTAGACACTGAAAAGCTTTTAGTGCAGTATAGAAAGAGGATCCAGTCCCAGAAGAGCTTCTAGTTCAAAGTATAAAGGCAAGGCATATCAATTAATTTTCCATGTCACACAGGATTCTGACCAGCAACACTGTTTATTTTTCTTTTAGAGTTTCTTTTGTTAACAGCATTTCAGTCAGGAAGAATTTGGATGATTTTGTCTCGACTCACTGCAAAGGAACTAGTTCATCATGTTAAAAGTCTTCACTTTCCCCAAACATCAATTCCACAGTCGAAGAGTTGTTAAGTGATTTTTCTTGATATTTTTGCAAAGAAAGTTTAATTATAGGATGATATTGTGCAAGTGTACACCTTTCAGGAAAGTCTGAGAATATCAAAACAGACACTTCTAGTGAAATTTGTTTCCAAGACCAAGAGGACCAAAGGACTTTGATTTTGCACTGTGAAGCCCAAGCATTCTTCACTGCTGTTCTGGAATGTGGTTGAAGCCAAGGGATGTGTAAGTGAGGCACTAACACAAATGTTTATTAGGTCAGGTATTTCTTTTTCATGTTGAATTATCTTGTCTGGCTACTATGTCAATTTAGCAGAGGTTTTAAGTTTGAGCTCAATTACAAGACTGAATTCAAGTTCCATTTCAAAGGTCTCCAGTATACTGTGCATTTAAATCTATCTATCTGTAGAAAGACAGGTAAAGCAGTCGCACTTGATTTAAGCACATACTTACATCTTATCATATTGCAATAAGATTTGGAGTAATTTTGTATGCTGTCAGGGTCAGTGATGATCCTTTTCAGACATTAACCTGCTGAGAATGAATAGATGCAGAGACTTCGGGTCCTGGCCACTTTTGAACACTCAGACATTTCAAATTTAAGTACTGAAATACTTGCTTTTTGTTGAAAATTTGACACAAGTGTTTTAAAATGTGTCAAAGTACCTGAGGAACTTATGTCACTCACAGAAATGTAAATGGTGCAGTCCCCATTGGATTTCACATTGTTCTATCTGGACAAGATATTTAACTAAGAGGAAAATTTAGAAGCTTAAAATTAATCTTTTTTCTCCTCCCATTCCCAGTCTTTTGGGGTTCATGACATTAAATTTCATTATGACTCTTGCAATACTGAAAGAAGTCTGGAAGAAGCAAGTACCTTGTGGTACAGGATATTTACATCCCTTCAGTACCAATACTTCCAAACTTCAGAGGATACAATAAAAATACCAAAATGAAGAGTTTCCATAGCATACTTACAAAAAAATATTTTGAATTTATGACAGCAATAAAAACAACATAAAAATAACAACATGCAGAAAACCCCTGTATTTTTCACATGTTCACATTGTATTTTAAAGATTTAACCATGCTGCTGCACGATTAACTTCTAGCTATACAAAGACCACCAATAGTTCTGCATAGCAACAGCAGCAGTAATAAAGCTGTATGGTTTTGTTCAGAAGATGTAATGCTCATTTGCAGGACCACACTTAAGAAAACAGAACTGACCCAATACATAAAATTACACACGCACCCCGAAAATAAAAAACAAAACCCCAACACCCAAGAATAAAGCAAATGGCTCTTTGTGAAAGACAAAACAACATACAGAGGTTGATGGAAGAATTATTTAAAAAGTCTGAAAACCAAATATAAATATAAACCAAGATTCAGACAGACTTTGCATCCTAAAAGAGAGGAAAGACTCTGTAGAAACTTGGCAATTTATCTCTGTAGGAGCTGTTCATATCTTACAGTCAAAGCAACCAACATAAAAACCTGAGAGGAACTCAGAAGGTTAGAGCTGCGTTACAGTCAACCCTGCCAAGCCTCATGCATGGCTCATTCTGCTCATTTTCACTTCCACAGATAAGCTCTGATGCTTCCAGTCACTACTCCAAATGTTCCTCTCTCTTTTTTCACATGATCACATACACAGTATTATTCACAGGAGTTCACTTAGATAAACAAAACACTCACAGATCTGAAACCTAGAACAGTTTTCATTGAGGATGCTGCTGCAAGGACCCATAATACCTCGTGTATATAGTAACAGTTTTGCAATGCTTTGAGAACTATTCTCTGTTCTGCTATTGACCCTGACAATTATTGTAGCTCCTCCGTATCTGCAGCTCTACACTACGTGTAGATTTAATGGTGGTCATTCTTTGCCAAAATCATAAACATGCCCCCTTACAAGTCTTTCTCCTTTGCGTTTTTTTCTGTTTGCACCTCCGCAGCCTTTTTTAGGTTTCTGCTTTTACCACTTTTCTTATAGCCTTTAAGTTTAATGGGTCTGACTGCAATAAGAAAACTTGATGCGTAATTATACCAAAAGGGCTAATCACTGCCTTGGCACAGAAGCCTGTTGACCTATCAATATACCAATCTGGAATGATAGGACTGCATTTTCTGTAGCTATGCAATTTGACTGCCATGTTCTTTAGTAGCTACCTATACAGTATCATAAAAATTCAGTCCAATGAATTTCAGTTAAATGCATTATAATAGGGCCAATAATCATATGAACTCTATTTATGTACCAGGTAGTATTTAGTTGATTTTTACAGTAAGGAAACAGGGAAAAAGACTTATAAAAGCCAGAAAAAATTAAAAGGGGATTTTCATGTCCTGTCAATTACATAGAGATAAAATGTAAATTCCCCTTCACACCAAAAAAAATCTGAACGTAACAGACATTCTGTCATCACATCCTATCTGCAGTAATTATTCTTAGAATGTTTTTGGCCATCATATCTTAGTTTATGCCAATTTTTTAAGATGCAGATAGAATTGCTGTCTATGTTAAAATATTAGAAACCCACTTATAATTCTCACTTGCACAACGACAAGCTTTTGCTCATGTAACTGCAAAGAGCACCCTTACCATATCCAAATACTGGACTAAGATCTCCAAGGCAGAATGAGGGAGCTGCTTCTATGACCACGGAGCAGAGATGTTTGTTTGACTAATGTTTCCTGCCTTAACTATATATAAAACTATATATGAAACTGTATGACTTCATAACTATAAGAGGTGTTCCAATAATTTTCATGTAGTTGCTGGCAGCTGTAAGAATGAAAGCTCCAAAATTATTTTTAAGCCCATTCCCTATTGTTCCCAAAACAATGTGAATTAAAATTGCAAAAGACTGGACACCTGCTCACCTAGAAATGTAGATTACAGCTACCAAATTTAATGGGAAAATTCCTATTGATTTTAACAATTCATTTGGGACTTCAAGATTCTTTGAACTGTTCTACCTCTAATATATTCATAACTGTAACTTCAAAAGACTTTTAATCATGATTATCAATTTTTCTTGAGGAAAATACAGAAGCCTGCATGAACTACAAGATAAATCTTCTTGGACCTGTGTTATCTTTTGACATTATTGATTTGAATCGGATGGCAAGAGACACATTTCCCCATCACCGATATATTCCATTCACTTGGAAAAAAAAAAGATAGAAAGAATGACTGCATTAATTGTCACAACTTTGATGCGGTGCTTATTATATTACAGAGTCTTTAATAATTTGAATTAGAGGAGAGAAAGCAGTAAGTATGCCTTCTAACTCTAATGACAAATAATAATGTGCTGCTACTTAGCTCAATTAATATGAATAAGCATTTAAAGGATTACTAAGTGTCTTTTTAAAATCATTACCCTGATTAGCATACATTAGTTCACACACAACTTGAAAAATAAAATAAGCATAAATTCTTGGTCAAAAGAAAAGCCTACATTTCTGCATCAGACTGAAAGAAACAATCGACAGCTGCAGCAGTCAGGTTTATTTGCTAAATGCACAGATTATCAAACTCACATGACCTAAGCTACTTTGCCTTTTAGTCCTTTTTTCATGCAAAATTTTCACTTATGCATACCAACACTGAAAATTTGAAGTTTTTAAGCCTGTAGATTTGTTTAGGTGAAAAATCTTGGAGATTGTGATGGGCTTCTTGTTTCATCAGGTGGACAATACTTAGTACAATGAAACACCAATCTCCAACTGAAAGCAACAGGGGCTGTTATAGATCAAAGATAGTTTATTTTGTGTAAAAACAAATTTCAGTAGTAAAATGTGTTCTAGAAAGAAGGTGAAATGAATGGTTGTGGAAATAAAACTAATATCATCAAAATGTAGCCCGATTGGTAGCAAAAATGTAGCCCATTTGGTTTCTCCTCTTTATGAAAATGAAAATCACTCATGTGATCTACTATCTTTCCCAGAACAAAATGCCTACTTTTCAGTAACGTATGATTTACTGTGCATTTAAACAGACAAACACTCCCAACCACTAGAGATTAGTTCAGGGTCTGTTGAACAGAGCATAGTTGTTAAACAATGTTCTGAATAAGAACTCGGATTTATTTCTTCGAAATGCACCTTTTGCTCTTGGTGAAATTTGAAGCCTATTTTTCTTCTGACTAACTAATTATCCTTTTCTAATTTTGTCAGCAAATCAACTTTATAATAGACCCAGGTGTTTACCAAACCAAAGATGTGGTTCAACAAAATCTGTCAAGAGGTGCTCAACTCAGAACATGTGAATAATAAGGATCTTAAGCATTGTTTTATGAGAAAATAAATTCAGTAGGTAAGAAAGAGAGCATGAAATTTTGCACGAAAGCAGGGAAGGTTGAATTTTATCTCTCAGAGGAAATAAACAGATGTGCGTAATACATAAACAGGATCACTCTAATTCAGGGTATCTTTGAAGAAGGATATGACACTGCCTTAGTCATATGAGTTAATATTTTGGGGTGTGAAGGGTGGAATTCACTTAATCTCACATGTTAATGGTTAATGGGATTCTATAATCAATACAGCAGTTTCATAACTCTAGCATTTTATTCTTCTTACTTTAAGAAAAAAATCTGCAGTTCATCAGAGGAATCATGCTCCAAATTTTCCTTCTCTTCAGTTACCATTCCCATCTCATGTTACTGGTTCAGATGGAGTGGCTGTACCCTAAAAATCTAAAGTTAGGTAGGATGCATCTTATGCAAATAGAAATAAATAGAAATAAGTATCCCTATTTCTAAGAATGAAAAAATCTAGTTTTAAGAAAAATCACCTTGCTGAAATTACCATCAATTACTAAATCTGGAAGAAACATTTTCACTGATGCAGTAATAAGAAAGTCATAGTAATTCCCAAACTTACTCCAGCTACTTTAAAGGACATAAAGCTGTCAATGATATTGGGTTGTCTCCAGGGCAACAGTCAACTTTGATACTGAATTAATCACATAAAGTAACATAAAATAATCTGGGCTAGATTCAATCATGTTTGGCCACCTAGCCACTGCAGGTTTCACCTTCATTACCTGTTTCTCAGTGCCCTGGCTGCTGCAGTTTACCCACTTGTTGTCTACCTGGATCCCATCACTTTCCTTTGGAAATACCATTGAGATTTTCTTTTGAACAAAGGTCCTCTCTTGTTTCTTGCAACTACAGCCCTCATATAAAAATCTTCTTTTCCTTTTTCTCATGTTCAGAAACGTTTTCTAGTTCAGAAATGTAAAAATAATATCTGGAAAGTTGATGGCAAAATAAAACATCCTTCTCCTGAGGGCTGATACATCTTCTGTTACAGTTAATGATGAAACTCCCATTGACCTCCATCATCAAAATTAAATGTTTAGTCATAAATTAGCCTTTTAATTACTCCTCATTATTCAGTCATTTCAGCCCCTTAATCATGAACTGTTTCCAGCCCCTTCCATGAACAGCTGCCAATTTGACTAAGGTTTTTTTTTCTGTTGTGTGGTGCCCTCACTGGTTATTGGCAGGAATGGTCTATACACAGTATTTCAGATGCATAGTACTACCCAGAGGAAACCAAAGAAACCTGACATGACACCTCCACGTACATAGCTCTCCATCATGTTTTCTGTAGTGTCACACTACAAGCTACTGCTCAATCTAATTTACCGCTGATGCCATTTGGATTCCCTTGGCAGTACTGTGGCATCTAGGCTTGCAGACTTTAGGTTCTTTTTCTTGACAGACCTATTAGTATCTATTTTTCCAAACTAAAGACCCCTTTTCAAGAGACAGCTCAGGAGCTGCAGACGTGAGCACAGATGTGACCTGTCGGCATGAACTTCAAGCAAATGCCACCACACTGTTCACGTGTGCTGATTAAAGTTTAATAAAATTTGTCACGATTCAGCCCTTCTGACCACTTTTAAGGCTGGGATAAATTGCGTTTAGGGTTCTGTCATGTGTTTGCAAAGAAGGCAAATACCCTCATTATTGTTTTTATTCACTTATTTTTTGCCACGGTTACCAAATTGTCTGCCCAGGGTTCAGACGGTTTGAGTTAGAAATACAAGACATTATTATACCTGCAGGCTTAGGAACCTGCTTATGCTCTTTTACTGGCACACATTTTGTTTTTCATGGTCTGACATACGTATCGTATTTTATTTTATCAACTTGTTGGAAGTCAATCCTAATTTACTGGAATTTTCCCCTTTTTCATTTTGCACATGGCCCACTGTCCTTCCCATCCAACTCTTCAAAATGTCAATGAAGGTGTCCTTATAACACTAAAAATGGGACTGTTCTCATGTTAAGAACTTTCATCCTAAGCATAAAGACTCACGTCTCCCTGAAATGGCGGTACCTTATCCATAAAGAGTGAACCTGCACAACAGGTTAGTGCAGCAAGAATATCCTATCTAATTTAAACCACAGATGAAATTCAGACCAGCAAAACATAATTATCTGAACCAAAGCTCTTCCAGGACACTTCGGTTATCTCCTGCTCTTACAGAAGCTGGCATGGGATCATTAGTGACCACATGTAGTCAGAACCTCATTTTCCATCTCATGTGAAAGGTATCACCTCCAGCAGTACACAGCCAACACACATGCTGGGGCACAAATCGAGAGACAGTCTATTAACGGAAATGTTGAAAGTACCCCTCATAGCACCTTGCTGTTTGTTGGGTGCCTCTTCCAGCATGACCCTGATTATGTGCCTGCAGGTGAATAATTTATGTGTTGTATTGGATTTCTGGGCCTGTGCCTGTAGTAGCTTCTGATTGTTCTCTTAAAATAGCACCTCTTCCTTAAACCTATTCTCTCCGCTCTGTGAGTTCTCTGTTCTGCACCTACGGAATATACGAATCTGATCAGTGCAAAGAATCCTAAACAAACTCCTGTCATGTAAAGACATTTCATAAGTTATTCTGCAGTCATAAAACTATGGTCAAAATTGCATGGTCCTGCTAGAACATAATCACTCATTTCAAAGCTGTCTTTAATTAATAGATAATCCATATTCCCACTCTTTCCAGTAGATTCCACATCCACTGGCAACCAAGTAGTTAAAAATTAAGATTATCTTTTCTCAGACATCATAGCCCTGTGAATTCCTGATTTCAGACAATGGCTGTACCAGTTAGTTACTTGACTGCTCATACATCCAGAATGTGGTGTTTAATTAGAGCTATTCAAGCTATTGGATATTTGCACAGGTAGAGAAAGAGGAAGATTGAAAAACAAAACAAAAAACCCCATGCAATCCCCAAGGCAGGTTGAAAGGGTTGAATGAAGTGCATATTTTTCCTCACACACTCCTGTGCTCCTGTGAATTTGATGCAGTTGTCAAACAATGTCACTTTGACACATGGTAGCACCAGATAATCAGATTACAATGAAAAACAATAAAAAGGGAATTGAGCTGGGTCATTCTTGACCCACCGTCATTCACCCTGGGGATCTTTCAAAGGTATCTGATAACAGTGCAGCCAGAGGGCGATATCCTTGAATAACTCAGCAGCTGCATCAAATAAAAGTCAGCTCTGCTTTCATTCCATTGCAGTATTTTCCATGCAAATCTCATGCCTGCTGTACATTTGTCCTTCCCTGACGCTTACCCTTCGTTAACCTTAACGTGGAGGAAAACTGTAGATGTGAAAGTGCAAAAAGTATTCTCATCACTGGGAAAATGCAAGAGGGTTTTATTTGCCTTAATAACTGGGTATCAAACTTTAGGTTATTGGGAAAAAAAAAAATCAAAATATCTTTTCTAGCTCTGGGTTTGTTCAGGGATGTGTTTTTCTCTCAGCAGTGTAAAGAATTGCTGCCTCATTGGGTATGCAATCAAGGTGGGGTATTCTTCATTTTTTTCTTAAGAAATGAATTTGGGTCTCTTTTAGGGTGTCAATCAAAATCTCATTCCCAAACCTGGATTTTTTCAAGTACTTTTGCTTAAAGCCCCACATCTCCCACAAGTAACATGCCTGAAAACCAACATCCAACTATTAATATAAAACCCCAACCCCACTCTGCTCCTACCTTCAGCTGTCTGTGTGAAAGTCATTGTTATATTTGATATTTTTGCATAGTCAAGCAAGTTTAGGTTAGCTATAAGGAAGAAGTTCTTTACTGTGAGGGTGGTGAGGGACTGGAACAGATTGCCCAAAGAAATGGCGAATGCTCCATCCTTGGCAGTGCTTAAGGCCAGGTTGGACAGAGCTTTGGGTGACATAGTCTAGTGTGAGGTGTCCCTGCTAATGGCAGGGAGGTTGGAACTAGAGGATCTTAAGGTCCTTCCCAACCCTAACTATTCTATGATTCTATGATTCTGTCTAACTCCTCATGCACAAAGCCACAAACATGCCAAAATGTCTGCTGCTGCTTTATCCAGAATTATTTATCCAAGCAGCATTGAGTCTGGGTCCTTGGGGAAATGCCTTTGCTGCGTAGTGGTTTCTTCTGTCCCACACTCGAGTGTCTCAGAACTGTCTGTTTTAACCTCAGGTTGAAATTGCCTAAAGCAATTTGGGATGATCGTTGGATTTCCAGTATAGTCAACAGTTTGTAAAAGAGACTAAACTTACAAAACTCTGAATGATCTGGGATCACAGGATGAAAGAAAAGATGAAAGAACATGTACTATATTCCCAGGACAACACTGAATTGTTTTCTCCAGTCTATGATCTTAAGGCTTTTTTTTTCTAGTTTAAACTAGTTGAACCAGCAGTTTTCTCCCTTACCCTATGAAGTTTCATTAATGAAAAATGAGAAGTTTTCTTTTTTCCATTCACCCTGCCACCAATGTTTCCTCTTTTCTTCATCACATTACCTTCATTGCAACTCTTTTTGACACTTTAATATTCTTACTTGTAGGTGGCCTGTAACGCATACCAGGTATCCCACCACATCTTAGAATCATAGAATCATAGAATAGTAAGGGTTGGAAAGGACCTTAAGATCATCTAGTTCCAACACCCCTGCCATGGGCAGGGACACCTTGCCCACCACATGGTCCAAGGCTCTGTCCAACCTGGCCTTGAACACCGCCAGGGATGGAGCATCCACAACCTCCCTGGGCAACCCATTCCAGTGCTTCACCACCCTCACTGTAAAGAACTTCTTCCTTTTATCTAATCTAAACTTCCCCTGTTGAAGTTTGAACCCATTACCCCTTGTCCTACCACTACAGTCCCTAAGGAAGAGTCCCTCCCCAGCATCCTTATAGACCCCCTTCAGATACTGGAAGGCTGCTATGAGGTCTCCACGCAGCCTGCTCTTCTCCAGGCTGAACAGCCCCAACTTTCTCAGCCTGTCTTCATACAGGAGGCGCTCCAGCCCTCTTATCATCCTCGTGGCCCTCCTCTGGACTTGCTCCAACAGCTCCATGTCCTTTTTATGTTGAGGACACCAGAACTGTACGCAGTACTCCAAGTGAGGTCTCACAAGAGCAGAGTAGAAGGGCAGGATCACCTCCTTCCACCTGCTGGTCATGCTTCTTTTGATGCAGCCCAGGATGTGGTTGGCTTTCTGGGCTGCAAGCGCACACTGCCGGCTCATGTTAAGCTTCTCGTCAACCAACACCCCCAAGTCCTTTTCTGCAGGGCTGCTCTGAATCTCTTCTCTGCCCAGCCTGTGGCAGTGCCTGGGATTGCCCCGACCCAGGTGTAGGACCTTGCACTTGGCTTGGTTAAACTTCATAAGGTTGGCATCGGCCCACCTTACAAGCCTGTCAAGGTCCCTCTGGATGGCATCCCTTCCCTCCAGCGTATCAACCGAACCACACAGCTTGGTGTCGTCGGCAAACTGGCTGAGGGCACACTCAATCCCACTGTCCATGTCGCCGACAAAGATGTTGAACAGGACCGGTCCCAACACCGATCCCTGAGGGACACCACTCGTTACAGGTTTCCAACTGGACATCGAGCCATCTTCTCTTATTTCTAAACACCTTTTATTCATAGAGATGCTCACAATTGATTCCATAACCATTGTCTTCTGCTTTCTGTAAGAAGAGTTTGTTGATCTTGACTCCACTAACAGCACATAATATACACTCAAATAAATACTTAACCCCTCTCTATGTCACTATAAAGTATATAGAATATAGATCTAAACCTCTTTGTCTTGCTAATCACATGGTTGAATAAAGAGAAGCTGAGTGACAGCTGCATCAGAGCCTTACTTTCTCAGTTTACAGATAGGCATGTCCAATTTTTGTAGATGCTACAGCTCACAGATCATTTTCAAAGGAAAATATTGTTTGAAAATAGATCTATTTCTAATTAATTATTTTAGTAAGTTTTTTTCTTTACTAAGTCATGTTTGTTTATTTCTTAATTATTTTTTCTAGATCCTTCTCACAAGTACAGAGCTTACGTTTTGCTGGTGAGGAGCACTTCCAAGTCCCCACTATTTCCTACCTCCTGTGCACTTCATAAAGGCAGCTTTTCCATGCAGAGCATACCTGGGAGATGCTTCAGGTGAGCCTCTTCTAGTAAAGATTACTGAGGGAAAAAATGTTGGATACACCAGGAGGGATTTAGTAGTCCCTGAAGAGCCTTAATAGCATTTTAATTCTTGTTCAAATTGGAATCCAGTATAACTTTTTAGGCATTAGATATTTGGTCAAACCTCACAAACTTCCAATTTTCCCTTTCTCATCTTATTTTATAAGAATATCTTTATAGATAACTAATGGATAACTTTCAATTGGATTAATTTAACAATGCAATGCAAACTGTAGATCACTAGAGACTGAATCTCCTTCATGGAGAGATGTCAGTCATACCTGGACACAACTGGGTCTTGCATATGAAGTTGTGCCCTATGCTCAACACACATCATGACAAAGGGACAGCTTCTGGCCAGTGTTAGATCCTCTCAGAGGCACTTATAAAAGCTGGCATTGGATAGGAGGCAGGCTCTCCAGCAGGTCCTTGAAAGGCTTGAGGAGTGGGCCCATGAATTTCAACAAGGCTAAGTGCAAGGTCCTGCACCTGAGTTAGAGGAATCCCCACTATCAGTACAGCCTGCGGGATGAATGGATCAAGAGCAGCCCTGTTGAGAAGGACTTGGAGACACTGGTGGATGCCAACATGAACTGGCAATGTGCTCTTGCAGCCCAGAAAGTCAAACGTGTCCTAGGCTGCATCACCAGCAGCATGACCAGCAGATCAAAGGAGGTGATTCTGGCCCTCTACTCAGCTCTTATGAGACGTGACCTGCAGTACTGCATCCAGCTCTCGGGGCCCCCAGCATAAGAAGGACATGGACCTGTTGGAGCAAGTCCAGAGGACGCCACAAAGACGCTCAGAGGACTGGAGCACCTCTTCTATAAAGAGAGACTGAGAGAGTTGGGTTTGTTCAGCATGATGGAGAGAAAGCTCTGCTGGACACCTCACTGTGGTCTTTTAATATACGAAGGGGGATTATAAGAAAGATGGAGAGAATCTTTATATCTGGGCCCATAGGTGGCAGGACAAGGGGCAACGGTTTTAAACGGGAAGACGGTAGGTTTAGCTTGGACATAGGGAAGACATTTTATGTAGCGAGGGTGGTAGGGCACTGGCACAGGGTGCCCATAGAAGCTGTGGCTGCCCCATCCCTGGAAGTATTCAAGGCCAGGTTGAATGGGGCTTGGAGCAACCTGGTCTAATGGAAGGGTGGTTGGACTATATGATTTTTAAGGACCCTTCCAACCCAAAGCATTCTATGATACTATGACTAGTGTCACTAATCTAAAGGATTCTGCAGTTGTCAAAATTTCTGCATTGCCACATGTATTCTCCAGACCCCCAGTATAACTTCTATGCTGTACTGTTTGGTCGTTCTCAGAATTTCTCTATCCTAGCCCTAGTTCCCAAATATCTTTGTGAATTTGAGTTTCTCCAGCCGTTTTCCAGTGCTCACCCTAATGAGTTCAAATTATCTCTTTTACCTTCTCCTGTTATTTGCACTTAACATACTGTTATACAGAGAAGATTCGAATGCAATTAAATTTTTATTCTTATTCATCCAAAAGCAACATAATGCTTTTTAGTCCTCTTTTAAAGTGTTTTTTCTTGCTCTTCTCTGCCACATGAACATCAGTCCTTGTACTTGCACATCTGTAAACAGCTACTGCTTTATGAGAATTGTTATAATGAAATAGGGAAGTAATTTCATGTTTTGTGGTGCTTTAACCTCTTATCTCCATCTCATAAATTGGTTCAGGAAAAATTCAAATCTAATGCATAAACCTATTCATACACATTCAAAAAGGAATTCAGGAAACTTTAAAGTGAAATGAATCCCATGTGGCAGAATTATATGATGGTTGACCTAACAGATTCTAGTGTTTCCTAGGAAGCTTTTATGTTTTATTATGCAAATCTACAGGAACATGAATTGTTGACCAAATAGACTCTTTTGAAGCTGCTATCAAGTCAATGAATACTTAGGAACTCTTCACCATGCACATGATTGATGAAGCAGACAGTAAGAGCTTCTTGGGAACACTATTGTCTATTGTGCCAAGGGATCTTGGTGCTCGTACATGCATAAGTTATCTTTTTAATTTGCTCATAAATTCATATGCCATCTTTTCTTAAAAATTTGTTTTTCTTTTCAATAATCTATTATCTCAATGCACTTCCATTTGTTTCTTGTAAACTATCAACAGAGGAATGGCTTGATAGACTCTATTTAAACAAAAACACTCTCATAAATAATGAGAACTCACTTTTTTTCACAGCAAAATCAAGACATTTCAAAGCATGTATTCCAAGAGGCCTGGAGATAATTACATGATAAGTGTTATACTTCAACATCACAAATTATCCAAGTATACACTCAAAGTTTTCAGCATTCTAAGTCAGAAGTGTCAAAGGCATTACTTCTCATACAGCATCCTGAAAGGTTTGTGTTGATTTGCTCTTTGCTGCAAACAGTGCAACACGTAGTGTTTAGAATAGGGCCGCTGTCTGCTTTCTCTGATTAGCACAGAAAATTGAGGCAAAATTTTTCCCTTGAATATTAAGCTGTCCCTGTCCTATTTTCTCTATGTCAAGGATTTGCGGGTAGCTTGTGTTCCAGTAGGAGTCAGTTTTAGAGATTCACAGCCCTCTCGGGAACAGTTATGCTAATTTATGAATATCTTACACTGTTGTTTAGAATATTTTTGTTAAATTCTGCTTCAGGTTTATGCAGATCTGTTTTAAAGACCTGTTTTCTCATTTTAAATATTTTGTGTACAGTGCAGCTGTATATTCTAGGACTATAATAGAAAACAGCAACAGATCCTTAAATTCATTAACATTATCTGGCACCTATAATTAGCTACAGCAGGGAGCTAACAACATTATCATTACTCTAACTAATAAACTATGTTTCCCTACCTGAGCCCACAATGTCCATTTGATGATGCCAGTAATGCTAATCTGTGACAGCCACCCGAGTGTTCTTTCAATATCTGTTGTAATAAGGCTCTCCACTGAAGCCTGCTGTGATTGTTGACATGCATTATAATGTCAGCTTAATTAATAAACTACTAAAATGTACATGCTCATATATGCTTATAACTCTGCAGCGTTTCCTTTAGGTAACGGATTGCAACATAAACCAAATGCTTAATATGTGCTACTAAGAGACAGGCAGGAGGAAATTTGAGGGTTTCCTTTCAATCACTTTCTAGCATTTGATAGGGTGATATTTTACACTGTGAACTCCAATTTTGGAGCAGACGAGACATTTTTTCAAGATTAATCAATGCTTCACTTAGGAATTGCTCCTACAAGTCTTCTTTTTTCTCCTCATTTCCATATTTCAGTGATAGATATTTCAACTGACAAATGCAGATAGGAAAGTCAGATGTTACTTATTGTTCATAAAATCTTCATTAATATGTTAAAAGCAAAACAAAGAGCACTTTACAGGTAATGACAGGATATTCATACGTGCCCAGGAGTTCAACTTTGATCAAGATAATCAGCTGAAGACATAATCAGCTGAAAAATGCCTACTGTTCTATGCAGCTCACATTTTTCTAGCAGTATCATGGCATTAGTGTGTCCTATTGGGAAGTGCAGAGTGACAGACTGTTCAGAAGAGGATGAGTACATTGACTTGTAACCTAACTTTGATGTATTTCTAATACTTTTTTGCCTCAGAAATGTACTCCTAAGCATCTTCTTGTATAGATTTATAACTTTCAGTCTGAAAATATATACTTATTATATATATGTTATACATACATATACACATATGTATGTATATATGTATATGTATATATGAGTGTATATATAGTCATATGTATACATATAGCTATATGTAAAGAGATGGAAAAACATGATCTTTGTCTGGAAAAAAAAAAAAAGTTGAGAACATATGATATAAATGAAGACCTGCTGTAAAGGTGTATTAAATGAGCAAACTCCTTAATGGATGTACAACTGTCAGCAAAAAAGCTAAGAAATGCTGTATGTTCTTCAGCAACATATTACAATTCAGAGTGTGAAACAAAACCAGTTAAGACACTGAAAAGTGTTTTGCTGAAGCGTTTGGCATAATAATTTTTTGCCTACACTTAGGTTTCAGTAGTGAATTGTTCAATTTCAATCTTATTTTACATGTCCAGCAAATTAGCTAAAGAGTAGGGAAAAAAACCTGCAAGGGAGCTTGCAAAGGATTTGTCTAAATCCTGCTGCACATATTTTTGTTGTTTTATTTTGACAGCACGACTATCATTCCTTTTCAATTCAGAAAATGAAAACTATATGCACAGTTCCTCAGTTTCAACTGAGTGCTTAATAACTCTGTCAGTGATTTCTCAGGTGCTTTTAACTTTTTCTGCTTTAACTTTAGCCTCCTTCCCTCTCGTAAGACAACACAGAGTAATTTAGCTTATTTCATGTAATGATTTTCAGTCATTTACTCTCGAGCAGTCCTTAATTACAACTGGAGTAGCAGAGCCATAAAACTGCTAATGCTATGACTTGTAAGCATTCTTTTGTGATGACACTATCACAATTTGGAAACTCACTCTTTCCTTTTGTGTTTGATGAATTTCAAAATTTAAGTGCAGCGTTAAGTGTTCAATCTCAAACTGTAGAAACTCAGCAAAACCATGTTTGGTAAAGTAACGGCAGACTGAACATAATTTTGGCCTTACACCTTTACAATTAAATTCCCATTTGCTTCAGTGGAAATTCTGATGACTCACAATGATGTTATAGAACCACCAGCTAACATCCAACATTTCAGAGGTTAAAAAACCACACACTAAATTGCTTTCTTCACTTCTGAATGTTCAAAGGCTGAAAAGCAGTAGTCAAGTATGTTTCTTAATAAAACATTAATAAATCTGTCAAAACATTAAAAAATGAAAACAGTTTTCTTTCTTCCAAACACTTTCCTATTCTAAGAGGAGAAACTGAACCTTAGACAATCATTTCATTATGGGTTTTATAAAAACAAATACATCTTTATTACTTTGAAACAACAACTTAAGTCATGGTACTGCAATTTACACCTTCAGAGAGTACCATCTGCTGTTAAAAATCCAATACTACAAATACTGACACCACTTTCATCTGCTTAAATGGCTTTAAGATTTGTGATTTTTTTCTGATTAAACTTTTCTCTTTTTTTTCTGGGCTACCGATGATGACAACTTCCTTCTGTCTGTTGCAAGGAAAATGATTTCATGGAAACAGTAGTACACAGTGCTGATCTAAGAGCCTGGAAGAGTCTGATTAAAAGTAGGTAGAGATATATCAACATGCCTATTTCTGGAATAGTCAAGAATAGTTAGTGAGATGCTATTTCAAAGTTTTTACACTTTTAATGATCCAACAGGAACAGAAATTGTTATTTCAAATTGTAGTTGTTACCAGAGTTGTTGCACTGTTGAATTTACCATAGTTTTGTTCATTTTGGTTTCATTTGAGAACTCTACTGAACCCATGACTTTGAAACAC
The DNA here is from genome assembly GCF_004027225.2 of Strigops habroptila. Taxonomy (NCBI): domain Eukaryota; kingdom Metazoa; phylum Chordata; class Aves; order Psittaciformes; family Psittacidae; genus Strigops; species Strigops habroptila. The sequence continues at coordinate 117,510,551 of NC_044278.2, read as the reverse complement.
ATACTAAATTTCACCTTTGTTTTTGTCTTTCTTTTGTCTTTTTACCTCAAATCACAATGACAGCAGCATGTTACTGTACAGAAGTGCCAACAACTTCATTGATTAGGAACATCCCAGGCTGCATTGGCAGGTACAGGTGGTTAACACAGTTAGGCTATTAGGAGCACGAACCCGACAGCTCCACAGACCTAACCTGACAGCTTCTCTACACTCACTCTGTTGAGTGAAATCACACGGAACAAAGTAATTACCTAATACTCTTTGCGAAACATTGGGTTCTGCTCACAAACTTCCAAGAAATGTTATTTTTTGTTTCTAAAATGGGTCCATATTACCAAGCTTCCTAAGTCTGAGCAGGGTGGCTTGCGACATGGTAACAGCATCACCACTGTAAGGTGTTTATCTACATCCTTCATTTAATGGAACAACATCAGTGCACGTCTGTATAATTAGGCTTATGGTCACAATTCGGCAGTTTAGGACAGGTTTCTGCTCAGGAGGAAGGGTTCTTCTGCTCTTTGAAAATAACATTATCAACCACTAAGAATGGTTGGTTGCTCTGTCCTGTCTGCTCAGGAATTTTGAGATAAACCTTGCTTTTTCTTCTAGCAGAATATGTATACAGGGATAATGCTCATCTCACTAACTATGCATACTTGCCTACTATTTTCCTTCTGTTAGAAAATGAGGACATCTGAAGCACAGCACATATGAGTAAATTATGTTTTTCCACTGAGAATGAAAGGTACCTAGGATTCTAGCTCAGGTAAAGATGTCTACAACAGTATCCTCTCTATTTACTACCCATGTTGTAGCAGAATCTTTAGGCAGGCAGGTTTTCTTCTGTTTGTTACCTTCCAAGATGGGTATAACAGATGGTATTATTTTTTGTCTGCATTATGTTCCTATTCTATTCCTGTCGATATGCACACTTATGAATGAATTCCAGGCTGTTAGCCTTGCAGAACACTGCAAAGAACATGAGTATTACAAATAGGTACTGATACTCATTGGCATCGTTTGTTCATTTATCTCAAAGCAATCATAGTGCATTCAGCTAACATGTACATACATACCAAATTAATAGGCAGCTTGCCACACATCAATCAAAACTGTAATATATCTTTCCCTTGCAGCTATTCCACTCTCCCACAAATCTGCTCTCTCACTTAAATCAACTCATGCCCCTGACACACAGTGGAAATGCATCTAAAAGTGAATTTAGTGTTTGAAAATCTGTGTTGTGCTAAAGTCATTTTACAGCATGCTAAGATTATCTCTTTTTTTTTATTCTTAGGACCTGCTCAGCAGGAAAACCTTTTGCTGTACAGTACGGACCTATGCTTGTTTGAAAGGCAACTGTATGTTTAACAGTATAACCATGTTCTGTTTATGAACATGTTTCATCTGAATATTGTATTTGTTTTGTACTTAGCCAAGAAAACAGATGCAGTTATACAGAGCATGCCTTCCCTGAAGGCAGGTACTGAATAACTAAAGCTCCAGTTCTTGCTAAAGGTAACAAGTTACTTTCTAAAGTTCTAGGAGAAGGATTATGTGGCTGATCTAACTCCTACTTTACTATTTCTTCATAGCTTTCCCAGGAGGAAACTGCAGCTCAAAGAGTTATTGATCATTTATTTTCCTCTCTATTTTTTTCACATGTCCCTGCTCATTGGGAATTATTTTTCCTGACCAAATGATGAGTCTAAGCTATTGCTCTTATATCTAGAAGTCAAGGATCCTCCTATTCAATATTATTTATACTTATCTCTTCCAAAAGAAAAGTACAGAGATATACATCATGCTGGCTGTACAGGATTTAAGTACAATAATGTTATTCTTCCTCACAGCGTTGCAGGAAAATTCTAGTGCCAGAGGTGTTTTGATTTGGCTCCAGGTAATTTTGAAAGAGTTTTGCCATCTGGCCTAACATCAGCCCAAGATTTGGGAGATACTTAATGGGATTTAGCTAATCAGGTATAGATTTATACATCTGAGTTATCACCTCTCTATAGTTGCCAGAGAGAAATGGGAAATTCTGTAGTAAAATTAACCTTATCTCCCTAAAGCAGATACTTTAAAGTCTTTTCATTGCCCATGGAGATCTACAAGAACAGGCAATAGAGGCTAACTCAGATATCGTCACAACTTTGTAATACAGATCCAAACCTCCTATATTTTCTTAGTTTTGCCTTTAGCAGTTGCTTTTTCCCTGTATTTCCCCTGTAGTTTGTAGCACCATGTTTTGCTCAATGTGGGGTCTCTGTTCCTCTGAATTTTCAACTAATAGCACCATGATAAATACCTTCAGTACCTGTAGTCTAGCCATGCTTTGTGAAACAATATATATTTTTGCTTATAACTACTCATTCTTTAATTTACTTTAACAAGGGTCCTATGCTTCTTTGCTGGTTTCGATGCTACAGGAAACTCTGTTCTGATGGTAGGTAAGTTTCGTGCATCTTCCTGGATCAAAAGTCTCTTCTGTTGTCAGATTCTCTTTCAAGGAGTTGAATGATTTGGGATGTCGTCTTTAATGATTTTCTTCCTGTAGCATTAATAGGGTGCAGCTTCAGGCATGGTTAGTTCCCCAGGCCTTATCCTAAGACAAATGCCAAAATAATAATAGAACAGCTTCTTATGTCACTTTTCCTCATCTCTATTAAAATGTCATCCAAAACCATATGCTTTTCCCCCTTTGCATATCCTTTTTAATTTTTCTCTATTATTTACCCTATGACAAAATTCTTCATTAATTCTGGGTACATTGTGTTTACACATTGTTTTGTTTCATGCTGCCGTCTGTCTCATTCTGCTGGGTGAAGCACTTGGGAAAAAGAGCTTCTATCAGAATCGACTGTTTAGAAATAGGCTGTGTTGTGCTGGTGCAATATACAGCTTGCATAATACAGCATTCTACACAAGTTAGGCACATACCAGAAAAACAGAGCCATAAACACTGTTTAGCAAAACCCAAAAATTCATATCAGTGTGTCTGTTACAGGGAAGAGCAGAAAGCTGAAAAAACCCTATGTCTCTTGCCTATATTTTAGGCAATTAACTAAAATATGAATTTTTAAGAGCATTGTAAATGTGATTGATTGAATAGGTTCTGGGTTCTAAATATTTTCCTTTTGTTACTGACTTCTAATAATTTTATAATTTTGTTTAATAATTTTGTCAAGTTTTTGCATGACATGACAACTGTTCCCCCCACCTTTTCAGATGCTTCTCCATTTCTATGTTTGCTCTTGATTGCACTGCTGACCTTTAAAAAGAACTGGATTACAGGAATACATTAATAACTTATGTAAAGATGTGCTGTCATTCAGCTGTATGCATTTCTCGTTCTTTAGGAAGCCATGTGTAATGAAATGTGCAATGGGCTAATGTTGCCGATGACACAGTTTAAAGAATTCTCTCCTTCTTACATGGCCCGTCTCTTTCCCCTTAAAAAAATGCAAAGAAGAAAAAGCTTTAGTCAGATATCATTCTGTTGCCACTAAGAGAAGTTTGACCCAAAGTTGATTCCTTTACAGCCAGAAGTCCAACTGCCTGGTCCAACCTTCTGAGCTACATATGATCAACACCACATGTGTAGGAAGAGATCCCTGTTCTCAGGTCTCCAGAAGGAAGCTTTTTTTTTGGAGAAACATAAGACTAAGCTTCATAAACCTGGGTTCCCTTCTTGCCACTGGAAGGTAGTGTAACCTCAGAGAAGACACCTCAATTCTCAGTTTTTTTGCTTGCAGTCTATTTACACCGTAAATCCTTTTAAGTGGATGGTAGTCCTCTATACCCTTTGCATTGTGAATATTTAGATGATGCTTCTGCAAGACTACTGGCAGTATGATATTTCAAATGACAGCTGAAAAGAGCACATCTATTTCAATTTTATTTTCTCGTTAAAATCTCAAAAGACCCAAGGGCCAGTTAACTGTTGGTATTATTTGTTCTTTAGAGAGCATTCAGATTGATAACTGCCATGCTCACTTGTGCCATTATAGAAAACTAACATGGCAGTTAATTAGCTTTGTGAACCTCTCCCAAGTTTTTCATCATTTAAAGCTATTTATGTATTTCATGTTTTGCACATGGAGCCTGGAGATATTTTCCTGAACTCTTTAGGGAGTTGGAAGCTGAGGAAAAACTAAATTTATAACCAATGTCAGCAAGTTTGATCTTCATCATTGCTGTTTGACTGTAGCTGCAGATAGGAAGAAAGAAATGAAGGATGGAATAGAGTGTGCAGATGGGCTACTGCAATGCTGTCATGCTCAGTATATAAAGCTGGGGGAAGAGGAAGAAAGGGGGGATGTTGGGGGTAATGGTGTTTGTCTTCCCAAAATCACTGTTACACATGATGGAGCCTGTCCTGACCATGGGAAGTGGTGAATGAATTCTTTGCTTTGCTCTGCTTGTGCTTGCGGCTTTTGCTTTACCTATTGATCTGTCTTTATCTCAACCCATGAGTTTTCCCACTTCTACCCTTTTGAGTCTCTCCCCTACCCCACTGGGGGTATGTGAGCAAGTGGCTGTGTGGGGCTTGGTTACCAGCTGGGGTTTAAACCGTGATACTAAGTTACTGCAGTGGAAGAATAAAGTGCTGTCAGGGATTAGGAAATGTGTAAATCAGAATGGAAACAGGCAGCTCAAGAGAGAAGAGAGAACTGCAGCTTAAAATATGAATAGCCAAAGAGAAATCTTTCAGGGAGACTATTCTTACAGGGCACTCACAGGCTGTCTATACTGATATATTAAACAAGATCAGGGCACACACCTAAGCACCTTATTGCATGTACCCGCATTTATGTTTATTTAAGGACAGAGAGCATAACCTGCATGTTCGGAATAATGACTGATATTTTTAATGGTGATCTGGAAAAGAATTAGACAATTATTTCAATCAGAATTTTCAAATATTAAAACCAGAAAAGACTAGTCATGTTTGTGGAAGAATTGCGATGATCTGGTAAGTCAAATACCACTATTTTAATCTATCTACCAGAACTGAAGGAAATCCTAGCTCTAGATGAAGATAGATAGACAAACCATCTTTGCCAAAAATGTAATTATGTTGTGGAAGGCAGTGACTGTGGAAAGGGTATATTTTGCTGGTATCTAAGAAACTAGTATGGTTTCCTTCTGTACTGCTGTAACAATCAAAGCTAATGTATTTCTTGGAAATATGAACAGGATTTGACACAAAGACGTTTTATTGTAGGAATTGTTAATACCAATGGTAACTTTGCTGACCATGCTCTTCGAAGAATTGTTCTAATTTCATAAAATAATCCTTTTTTTTTTTTCCTTTGCACACTGCACTGAAAGCATGTTTTTGCACAGCTATCTGGTGAATAATAAAAGTCAGTTATTCCATGCACAGATTTCTCTGTTAAACATCCTTCAGTAAAATATGCAAGGTTTAGTGTTGATGAACTGAACTGAGAGTTCATTCTGGAGATTCTGGCACATTGGTAGTTCTTGGTAAAATGATATGAGAAAATTGGTGCATCGGAATAAATATGAATTGTTACCTAGTTGGAAAGCAATGCGTTTGCAAACACAGGACACAGAAATATGTGTACTCCTTATATTTTACAAGGGAAGGATGCAGAAAGAGCAGAATGGTTGCCACCTACCCAACCAAAAGAAAGCTTAAGCAAAAAGAGAGTCCAACAAATAGTTAAACCATGTCTCTGTCACCAAATCCTTTTATAAGATTGTGACATTTTTGTGTATGTCTGTATTTTCCAACATATACTAGCAAGATGAGAACATTTAGTTCTCACTATCTTTGCAATAGATAACCATCCCTGGCAGTGTTCAAGGCCAGGTTGGACGGGGCTTGGAGCAACGTGGTCTAGTGGAAGGTGTCCCTGCCTGTGGCAGGGGGTTGGAACTGGATGAGCTTTAAGGTCCCTTCCAACGCAAACCAGTCTGTGATTCTACGATTTTACCACTCTCTTTCTATCCCCACCAGGTAAAGAACCTTAGCGGTGGTGCTGTACTGAACTGATACAGTCAAAGCACTGGTTTATTGCTTAATATTAATGATTTCTGTAGTCCTCCTAATCTTCAATCATAAATAGCACTAGGTCTTTTTCTGATACAGTGTCATTTATAAAACACTTCTGAATTTTCTTCCCTTCCAAACTTCGCTGTTTTGGGTCAGCTAACCTCCTCTTGAATATGAGTATAGTTTCACTGAGTTTATTGGAATTCCATCAAATCCTGTCATCAGAGAATTGGCTATGCATTTGGCTTTCGTTCAGTCTGGATAGCCAGTCTGGCTTTCACTGACTCCAGCTCATTTTATGTAGAGCTTTGGCATTAGCAGGTCAAGCACTTACACCTTGCCCTCTTGAAATGTCTGCTGGTTTCTCAAAGCCTTAATTATCTGACTCCTGGACTGTGATAGGTACAGTGTATTAAGCTTTGCATCTCTACAAATGTTATGAATTCAATAGTGTGAGATCAAATAATTCAGTATTTAAACAGATTTCACTAGCCAATTGCCCAATAGAGCTGTGGATTTACTTTCATGCTGGAACGTGGTCTATAAATGCAGAATTACCTTTATACATAACAGATAAATGAAACCATTAGAGAAATATAAATGTAAAATTCTTTCTTCATAAGTTTAAGACCAGAGATCTTTGTGAGCAAAAAGAGAAAGAAATGGGATGAGATTCTGCATTTATAAAAACTTTAAAATAAGATAGATTATGCTAATAATATCAATGGATATTTCACTAGATTAGGTCTGCTTCCATGCAGTAAACAGACACTCAAGGGTGTTTCTTTGTTGCACCAGATTATTTAACAGTTTCTACACAAAGTGAAAACATAAAAACATAGCCCAAGACAAACCACACTGCTCTCTACTTTTGCTGTGGTACCCTTGGAATCAAAGCAAGCTTTTCTTTTGCTACCACTTGGATATGAGCAGTAAAGTACTTTTTTTTTAACTGCATGCAATCTGTTCCTTTTATATGACCCTTCTTTGGAAACACCCATTTTATTAAATAAGTTGGAAGTTAATTGCAGTCATTATAATCTCCTTAGATTCTTAATAGTTTAATTTATGTTTGTGCATGCAGCTGTTGGGATTGACTGGAAAAGTACAAACCCACACTGCCTTACATAGCATTCTCTTGATTAAGAACTGATGTCTCCTAAAGTAACAATAATGGATGAAGGTGAGGACATCTACAGAGAGAAGACCATATGCCTGAGATGCAAGCAATGCTCAGAAGGCACCAGAAAGGTTTCTAAAGTAGTGAAGAGGTTTATTGTCAAGTAATTATGTAAGAGGGATGAAAACAAATTCATGCTACTGAAGCAACTCAGCCACTCATGAGAGTAAGTAGGTGTAGCAGACATGCCATTCTTTCTTGTGCTTTTTAACAGGAAGAGGAAAAAATAGACCTTTACACAGTGACAAATCACTACGAAGCATAGAAAAGATAAAAGAAAAAGCAGCAAGCGGCGTATGTAGTGTAATTAGGAAGAGTTCGCACTGTGCAGACAGTAAGCCAAATTCTACCCTTAGTGACAGACATGAAACTCCTCTGGATGGTAGCCAGCAGTAAATTTTTAATGCCTCCAACCTGTACCTCCTGTCTCAGTCTGCAGTACCACTTAGTCATGCTAACTTTTCCCAAAACATTTTTGTCTTCTGAATGGAAGCGTTCTTGGATCCTGTATTCTGGAGTCTGCTTTCTACTGTCCCCTTGTTATCCAACATCCTGCCTTTTATTGGCAAGCTCTCTAGATTTCTCTGCCTTTTCAACCCCTTGAGATGCCTAAACAGTAAATTCACATTAATTACATTGGGTTTAACAGTGTTTTCTAAAATATCTTGAGGACTAACCACTGCTGAAATAAGAGTTAAGTAATTGGTGGCCTTAAAGAACTGTGGGTTGTCTTACACAAAGAAGATCTGGATCAAAACACACTTGACTTTCTGTCTTCCCACAGTTGCTTTAAAGCCATTAATATTCTAGATCACATTTTCTCCTAATGTAAAGTGATGGGATCTCCTATAGCACCCTGAGTGACCTCATGGCAGAACATACTTTTCTGTGACTCCAGTGTCACTTTTATTTTGCTCATGATTGTGAAAATGGGATGGTCAAGCAGTCAATAAATGTTACAGTCTATAACACTTTGTGTCATGGTTTAACCCCAGCTGGCAACCAAGGCCCATACAGCTGCTCACTCACTCCCCCCATGATGGGAAGAAGAGAATTGGAAGGGTAAAAGTGAGAAAACTCATGGGTTGAGGTAAAGACAGTTCAATAAGTAAAGGAAAAGCTGCACGCACAAGCAGAGCAAAACAAGGAATTCATTCACCGCTTCCACGGGGAGGCAGGTGTTCAGCCATCTCCAGAACAGCAGGACTCCATCATGTGCAATGGTGACTTGGGAAGACAAACGGCATTAGTCCAAACATCCCCCCTTTCCTCTTCTTCCCCCAGCTTTACATGCTGAGCATGGCACCATGTGGTATGGAATATCCTTGTGGCCATTTGGGGTCAGCTGTCCCGGCTGTGTCCCCTCTGAACTCCTTGTGCACCCCCAGCCCACTCACTGGTGGGATGGTGTGAGGAGCAGAAAATACCCTAACTCTGTGTAAGCACTGCTCAGCAACAGCTAATACATCCTTGTGTGATCAATACTGCTTCCAGCACAAATCCAAAACACAGCCCCATACCAGATACTATGAAGAAAATTAACTCTATTCCAACCAAACCCATCACACTTTGAAAATCACTTTACATGTCTATGTACTTCCTTAGGAGCACAAATAATCCAGTCTGAGATCACAGAGGAAAGGGAGAGGCAAAGCAGTGAATTTACATGTTCCTTATTTACTGGCCAGATTTGCTCAGAACTGTGTTTCTTCACAGAAGGAACAAGCCTGTGCACCAGGCTTGTTAGTATTTCTTTCTGCCTATATCACTTCTTGATTTTATCACTAGCCCTCAGGATTCATCCCATGCTCAAAGACTTTGTTTCCTGAAGTAATGTCCACTGGTGCGCTAGCACTTTCTTGTGATTACACAGGTTCAAGTACTATTCTGACTAAATCTCCCCAGCTTCTGCCACTTCTTTTTCAGACAGGCTTTCAAACAGGCAGTTCTGCTGTTGTTTGTGACACCTGTCTCTCCTCCCTACGCTGATGCTGTATTTACCTCTTTGTGTTTCTCTCTCCGCTTCCACCTTCATATAATCTCAGAAATGCATATGTTCCAACTGTTAATCCTTCAGCATTTTCAGCCATGAAATCTGTGACAGAATTGTAAGATCTGAACGCATCATGTGCCTATAAATCTATGCAAAAATGCTAAATAACTGACCTGAAATTCCTCTATCATCAACCTTTTGATGATATTGCAATATCATGATATAGGATATTGCAATATCTTTTTGCAATATTTAGCCCTAAAAATACTTTGGATTGTAGCTGTTGAAGTGCCCTGTAAATGTCTAATGAGCCTCCACATGTGAACCTAAAGTCAATGTGAAGAACCAAAGGATGGGAAGGAAAGGTAGGTCCATACAGAGAGTGTTGATAATAGCCAACAAATTACTTCTGCTTAGCAGGAAGGGTACTACGAGATGATACTTTAAGTGCTCCGTTAAAATCAACATAGACAATTCCACTTCCTACTCTATTCTTCAGTCTTTCACTTCCTTATATCCTGGTGTTGATTATGTGATCAGATGCTCAGTAATACTTAACTCCCATTAAAATCACAAATCTCTGAAAATATGAATCTCAAAGGAGAATTCCTGAGTTTCTGCTCACTAGTAAACTTCACCCAATCCCATACACAGGAGAGCTTTGAAGATTGGCCAGACAGCAGATGGCTTTACCAAGGCAACCCCGCCAAGTGTGGGTTATTATTTTGCTGTTTTGAGTCCGTATATCCTCTTAAGGTTCTATAGGACTCCACAAAACTATAACAATGTATGTTCTTTTTATGATTCGTGTTTTAATTAAACATTTCCAGCTCAGTGAATGAATTCTGCATATCTCTCTAGACAATTGAGCTCTGCATCTTTAATTGCTGTGCTATAGGTCAAGCAGATGATAACGTATTTGGTCTAGCGGAAATAAAGAATTTACTCCTTGTTTTAAGCATTCAGACCCTCTTCATACACAAGTGTAAAAATCTCCACAGTATTAAAACAGTATAATTAGATAATTGTTGCATTCAAAGATATTTGCCTCAGATTAAATAAAATCCTGAATAATTTCAGTTTCTGCACCTATTAATTAGCAAGTTTTTTGCCTGTTTCATTTAAACATAATGCTAGGACCAATTCAGTACTTTCACCTCTGGGATTCCATTTGTTATGTACTGGTTCCTTAGAGACCTAAAGCAATTAAAATTAGATTGAATTTATAGCTTAATCCTTCCCTGAGGACTACAAGACAAAAATTATTAGAGATTTCCAGAGGTTTTCTTTTTTTAGAACAATCCTGTTCACTGTCTCAAACAAAACTTTTCCTACTTGCACCAGCAGTAAATTCACTCCTTTCAGCATAAATAAGTAATTATTTTCCTCTCTTATTGTCAACTTTGCATGAATCAGCCTACCGTTATTTCCCATTTAAATACTGACTTTGAAGAGTACAATGAAAGTCATTATGTTATGCATATGCATACTCATTCTGTTCGTGTTTAAGGTGGACCTTACCATGACCAATCATAGTCTCCTAGAGACAAGAGTACACGGACTAAGTGTTTAGATTTTGAAATGGGTAATTTTCTTTTCTTCTGTTGGTTTGTGGTAGAGGAAAATACAAAACCAGTAAGAATCACATGAAATACCCATCTTTGTCTTCCTTTACATTCAGTGCAAAATAAATAAGCAAATTAAGACACAATTCATCTGGCCTAATTTAGATGCCAACGTCAAGATGAGATGAGCATGGAAACAGGCTGTCCAGGGAGGTAGTTAAGTTACCACACCTGAAGGTGTTTAGAAGTCATACAGGTGTGGCACTTAGGGACATGATTTAGTGGTGGACTTTGCAGTGCTGGGTTAATGGTTGGACTCAGTAATCTTAAAGGTCTTTTCCAACCTAATTCTATGATTCTCTTCTATGAATCCCAACCCAGCAGAAATGGTTGCTTCCCAGCCTGGTATCTCTAGATCTGCTGCTTATGTCTGTGTTTAGCAAAATGAATGTAATTCATTTCAATCTGCAACAAATGGAAACGGAAAAGTTATTTTTCTTCTTCTTCTAAAAGTAGCTTCCATGCAAGAAGGATATAAAAGCAAAGGATGTCAGATGTACTTGTTACACAGGTTCTTGGTCAGAATTGAAGTAAAGATGTATTTATGTGTGACTGCCCCATTCCGAGAGGGTCCTACTCTCTTTAGTAAACTAATTTGTATGAATGTAGGCACTAAAAATGCTTTTTTAAATGCTCTAATAAAACAGTTACAGAAAAATTTATGCTGTTTGAAGTGTTACCTATCCTTCAGAGAGAATTACTGAAATCATGTTAAAATAAGTAAAAGATGGAAGTTGATCACACTGAGTTGTATATTAAAATTTAAGCAATACAAGGAAGTTCTACAGAATATGAATAATATCTCTGAAAAGTCCATGATGAATCATGTCAAAAAGAATAAAATGTCCATGTTTTAACCACAATAGGAGCAAAATGAATCCTAGCAATGGCCTACATTCATTACTAGCTGAGAGGGATGAGACAATGAGAAGGCAGAAACATTCTTTTCATTGTGTGTTTGACACCTGATGTATTTGACAGGAGGGTGGATAAGGATTTCATGCAAGTTCATGCAAATTGAATCATTATTTTTTTCCAGTGTTAGCTAAAGAAAATTCCAAAGTTATCTACTGATGTCATACGCTGTAAAACTGCTTTTACAGATAACTTGGAACTGTAATGCTAATTTTTTGAGGTGGATTGAAAGAAAAGCAACTTTCTATATATTTTTAAAAGATCAGGTGGGATGATTTGGCAATTACAGGCTGACTGGCCTAAAATGTTCTCTAAAAATAGAAGTCACTGGAACAGAAATCTTGTCTAGTCAATGTCAGCCTGCATAATATGTCAGAAAAAGAAGTCATCAAGCAAACTCCACAGGGCTTTTGTAAATGTTATTGATAAAGATAATTGTAATGATATAATACATTTAGATTTCTCTGCTGGATTTAAGTAACACATCCTTTTGTATGATTACAATGCCATTAAACAGACAAAAGCAGATAAAATGCTATTTATAGAATCATAGAATCATACATTATTAATGATTAATAAGGAGGACATTGGATTTTATGTGTTCCCGTGTTTGAGCTGGCAGAATGTAGTGTAGGCTGTTATCATAATAACATGCATGAATTTACTTCTTCACACAAAGCTTCACCTGTTTCACTATGAAAGAATACAGAGAGTATGTGTACAAACATCACAGTGTGTGTTCTCTGAACAGTGGATGGATATCCTGGGAATTTAAAAAACACAAAACTTAATTAGTTTATAAATTAAAATTATTTTTAACCATTTAAATTATTATAAATAAATTAAAATTATTTTAAATAACTGTTTTCTGGTGTCAGACAATTTTTTTCCTCAAAAGGAATCATAAATAATATCTCAAAGGATGATGTATTTCCAAAATGCATTAGTTGGATGGAGTTCTTTTTTCCACTTTCATTATTCGCTACTGAATTTCTCCTTTGATAGAGGCTGAAATTTTGTCCATTGCAACAAAACTCGAGGAGGCAACTTTCTCTGTAAATGTCTGACCTCCCCCATTATTCTCAATGCACTGAATCTATTAGTAATGAAGGTGGGTTCTTTCTTGATTTAAGCCTCTTTGGCATTTTCCTCTGCTGCTTAAAATCAGCAGTCTCCGTGTTCTCTAAAGCAGGTTGATTTCATTCCTGCTGGTTGCATTTGAAAGTAAAAGTTAGCTTTTCTAGACACTGCTTCTGTTCATGCTCCCAGTCAAAATAATGGATAATAGCTGCTGTTTCTACCAAACCAAAGCCTCAAAAGCCACTTATGTTTGCTTGCTGTATGTATAAATAATAACACTTGATTTATAGAAGGTCCTATGTGAGCTTTTTACTAGTCACCAAATATAATGTTAATTGCTCTTGAAGTAGTAGAAAGTTATATTTCTTGGAAAAAATACAATAGATTCCTTTCCCACAAAATAGTCACAAGTATTTGTATCAAAACATCAGATAACTGCTGGAGTGCCTACATTTTTTCTACTCCTGTGTGTCCCTCATATCTCTCTTGTGGCTGTCTTCCTCTGCACAAGTTAGTTCTGTTTCCAAATCTATGCAAATTCTAACATAGTTAATGTGGTGGCTTGTTAATGCCATGAAAGCAGTAACTCTGTTGTCTGGTCTCTTTGTCCCTGATATAGAAACTTTTCCCACACATTGTGCAGTTACGATAGTCCCCTAAAAATCTTTGATTAATTTTTTTTACAGCTTCATAGAATCATGGAATCATAGAATAGTTAGGGTTGGAAAGGACCTTAAGATCATCTAGTTCCAACACCCCTGCCGTTAGCAGGGACACCTCACACATGACTATGTCACCCAAGACTCCATCCAACCTGACCTTGAACACTGCCAGGGATGGAGCATTCACAACTTCCTCGGGCAACCTGTTCCAGTGCCTCACCACCCTCACAAGGAAGAACTTCTTCCTTATATCTAACCTGAACTTCCCGTTTAAGTTTAAATCCATCACCCCTTGTCCTACCCCTACAGTCCCTGATGAAGAGTCCCTCTCCAGCATCCCTGTAGGCCCCCTTCAGATACTGGAAGCTGCTCTGAGGTCTCTTCTCCAGGCTGAACAGCCCCAACTTTCTCAGCCTGTCTTCATACGGGAGGTGCTCCAGCCCCTTATTATCTTTGTGGACTCCTCTGGACTTGCACCAACAGCTCCATGTCCTTCATGGTTAAAATCAAGTCTACACAAATCTCATTAGCAATAAATCTCAGATGGTTAAGCCAAGCCAGTTTCTATAGACAATGTCTTGTCAAGTGTCACATACAGAACATCTCATTATTGCAGCTTTTAACTGTTACCCAGACGACAGATTACTAATTTTGTGCTGTCACCTGGTTGACTCCCACACATGCTGAGTCATTACAAGACCTGTCCCACAAGACACCCTAAAGCATGAGCATGTGCTGTCACAGTCTCTTCTACTGGAAATTCATTGATCAGAGAAAATGAGTAGATTTCTGCTGTCCTCCAAGAAAAGGGAAATTAATTTTTACCAATGGATCAAACAAGCGATTCAGCTTTACTGAATTGTAATTATTCTTCCAAGTCTGCTTTCAGTTGTGCTTCCTTTTACACTAGATCTCACTTCCATGTAGATGAATGATGTTATGCAGGATAAATTCATTTGTCCATGTCATGATGCACTATGAGCTGATAGGGCACGTATCTCATCAGCCAGGGCCCATCCCAGCCCCCAGCAAGTGAGTAGCACAGATTTGGAAATGCTACCAGGTCCAACCAAGAGCCCAGGCAAGTTCATGCTGACAAGGGAAACACAAGATCAGGCTATGAAGTCAATCCACAGGTCAGAGTCCAGATTAACTGGATCCATGGGCAGGCATGGGCATGTTTGTGAGGGATCTGGACACAGGCATACCTACAACACACTTCTGTCAGGGACTGACAGAGATGAATCAGGGCTTCTGGGACCTTTGTGTAAGGTGTGTGGGAGGAGGCCCCTAGTGAAGCTGATTAGGGACAGCAAGGGCTATTAGTACCCATTAGAATCTGGGTGATGAAACCTTTACCTATATATCCATCTCGACTACTTCCTTACTGCTTTATCTAAATGATGTAATTCCTCAAATGACAAATTTTCTGAAACTAGCCAGCGTTCACAGTGAGGAGGAAATCCTTTACCAGAAACATCAGGCCTTAGCACTAACACATCTGGGCCCAATGTACTGGGCTTGTTTAACTTGGAGAAGACAGGGTTAGAGGGAACCTAACAGCAGCTGTCCAGTACCAAAGAGAAGGTTACTGAAAAGCAAAGACACTGCACTAAGTTCCAGGGGAAGAGAAATAACAGTCCTAAGTCAAAGTGGTTTGATCCTAGTGGGACATAAGGAAAAGAATTCTTATTGTAAGAATACTTAGGCACTGGAACGGTTGCATAATTTTGTGTGATCTCCACCCTTGGACATTTTCAAGTCCCAGTCAGACAAAGCTTTGAGCATCCTGGTCTAGTTAACCCTTCTTTGAGCAGGGAGCTTGACAGGAGTCCTCCTGAGGTCCCTTAAAATCTGAGGGATACCATGGTCCTACACCATTTACATGGATAAATGCTGCTGGTTTCTTGCTCTTTAGCTGCCTAAAATTCACCACTCTGAAACAGTTTTAACTTTACATTTCTTTGCTCCCTTCCCCTTATGTATAATCTCGTACATCTGTTCCATACTAAATATAGGATAATTCAAGGAAAAGAAAAGAATGTGTCCAGGGATTCAGGAGAAAGTGGGAACTACTAGCAGGAGAAGAACTATGTTTAAAATGTCTTATTTTTTAACTATATATTTTTTTTCACTAGCCAGCAAGTAAAGACTTAAGGCTTGTGAGGAAACCAACACCGAGGTAGAAAATTCCTCCAGAATCAGACCTTATTCAAGAGTAAGGCTCTGTTCCAAGGGAGATCATGTTTTTGTTTAGCAGAGACTAATCAGAGCTGAACCCCCAAACCATAGTTAGTGAAATGCTTTGTAGTTTTTCTGTGTCATAGCATGTGAAGTACCCCTACCTGTGCTTTCATGAATATGGAGTCTTCACAACATTGTCTCAAATATTTGCAAATAGGTTTTGGTGCTATCTACAGAGCAGAAAAGTGTCATAGAATCATAGGATCATAGAATCGTAAGGGTTGGAAAGGACCTTAAGATCTTCTAGTTCCAACCCCCCTGCCATGGGCAGGGACACCTTGCCCTAAACCACATGGTCCAAGGCTCTGTCCAACCTGGCCTTGAACACCGCCAGGGATGGAGCATCCACAACCTCCCTGGGCAACCCATTCCAGTGCTTCACCACCCTCACTGTAAAGAACTACTTCCTTATATCTAGCCTAAACTTCCCCTGTTTAAGTTTGAACCCATTACCCCTTGTCCTACCACTACAGTCCCTAAGGAAGAGTCCCTCCCCAGCATCCTTGTAGACCCCCTTCAGATACTGGAAGGCTGCTATGAGGTCACCACGCAGCCTTCTCTTCTCCAGGCTGAACAGCCCCAACTCTCTCAGCCTGTCTTCATATGGGAGGTGCTCCAGCCCTCTTATCATCCTCGTGGCCCTTCTCTGGACTCGCTCCAACAGCTCCATGTCCTTTTTATGTTGAGGACACCAGAACTGTACACAGTACTCCAAGTGAGGTCTCACGAGAGCAGAGCAGAGGGGCAGGATCACCTCCTTCGACCTGCTGGTCACGCTTCTTTTGACGCAGCCCAGGATACGGTTGGCTTTCTGGGCTGCAAGCGCACACTGCCGGCTCATGTTAAGCTTCTCGTCAACCAACACCCCCAAGTCCTTCTCTGCAGGGCTGCTCTGAATCTCTTCTCTGCCCAGCCTGTAGCAGTGCCTGGGATTGCCCCGACCCAGGTGTAGGACCTTACACTTGACTTGGTTAAACTTCATAAGGTTGGCATCAGCCCACCTTACAAGCCTGTCAAGGTCCCTCTGGATGGCATCCCTTCCCTCCAGCGTGTCAACCGAACCACACAGCTTGGTGTCGTCGGCAAACTTGCTGAGGGTGCACTCAATCCCACTGTCCATGTCGCCGACAAAGATGTTGAACAGGACCGGTCCCAACACCGATCCCTGAGGGACACCACTCGTTACAGGTTTCCAACTGAACATCGAGCCATTTACCACAACTCTTTGCGTGCGGCCATCGAGCCAGTTTTTTATCCACTGAGTGGTCCATCTATCAAATTGATGTCTCTCCAATTTAGAGACAAGGATGTCGTGCGGGACAGTGTTGAACGCTTTGCACAAGTCCAGGTAGATGACGTCAACTGCTCTGCCGCTGTCCATCAGTTCTGTGGTTCCATTATAGAAGGCCACCAAATTGGTCAGGCAGGATTTCCCCTTAGTGAAGCCATGTTGGCTGTCACCAACCACCTCGTTGTTTTTCATGTGCCTTAGCATGTTTTCCAGGAGAAACTGTTCCAAGATTTTGCCAGGCACAGAGGTGAGACTGACTGGTCTGTAGTTCCCCGGGTCTTCCGCCTTCCCCTTCTTGAAAATGGGGGTTATATTACCCTTCTTCCAGTCATCAGGAACTTCACCTGACTGCCAGGATTTTTCAAATATGATGGACAGTGGCTTAGCAACTTCATTCGCCAGCTCCTTCAGGACCCGTGGATGGATTTCATCAGGTCCCATGGACTTGTGCACGTTCAGGTTCTTAAGATGGTCTCGAACCTGATCCTCTCCTACAGTGGGCCTAAGGTCTTCGTTCTCACAGTCCCTGCATTTGCTTTCCAAGACTTGGGTTGTGTGGTCAGAGCATTTGCTGGTGAAGATGGAGGCAAAGAAGTCATTAAGAACCTCAGCCTTCTCCAAATCCATGGTAGCCAGTTCTCCTGATAGCTTCTGGAGAGGGCCTACATTGTCCCTAGTCTGTCTTTTATTTGCTACGTATCCATAGAATCCTTTCCTGTTATCTTTTACATCCCTTGCCAAACTTAATTCTAACTGGGCCTTAGCTTTCCTAACCTGGTTCCTAGCTTCTCGGGCAATGCTCCTATATTCTTCCCAGGCCGCCTGTCCTTGCTTCCACCTTCTATAAGCTTCTTTTTTCCCTCTAAGTTTCCTCAGCAGCTCCTTGTCCATCCATGGAGGTCTCCTGGCCCTCCTGCTGCACTTTCTTCTAGTCGGGATGCAACACTCTTGAGCACGTAGCAGGTGATCCTTGAATACCGACCAGCAGTCTTGGGCCCCCCTGCCCTCTAGGACTGTATCCCATGAAACCTTACTAAGGAGGTTCCTGAAGAGGCCAAAGTCTGCTTTCTTGAAGTCCAGGGCAGTGAGCTTGCTGCACGCTCTTCTCACCGTCCTGAGGATCTCAAACTCAACCATCTCGTGATCACTAGAGCCAAGGCTGCCCTGGAGCGTCACATTTCCAACCAGTCCCTCCCTGTTGGTGAGCACAAGGTCCAGCATGGCACCTCTCCTCGTCGGCTCCTCTACTGCTTGAAAGAGGAAGTTGTCTTCCACACAATCGAGGAACCTCCCGGATTGCTTGTGCCGGGCTGTACCGTCTCTCCAACAGATGTCAGGATAGTTGAAGTCCCCCATGAGGACCAGGGCCTGCGAGCGTGAGGCTGCTCCTATCTGTCTGCAGAGCGCTTCATCCACAGAGTCCTCTGGATCAGGCAGCCTGTAACAGATCCCCACCGTAATGTCCCCCGTTGCTGTTTTCCCTTTGATCCTGACCCACAAACACTCTGTTACCTCATCACCCGTCCCCAGACAGAGTTCCATACTCTCTAGCCTATCACTGACATAGATAGCAACACCCCCTCCCCGTCTGCCTGGCCTGTCTTTTCTAAACAGCCTGTAACCTTCCATTCCAACACTCCAGTCATAGGAGCCATCCCACCATGTTTCTGTGATACCAATGACATCATATTCCCGTAGCCTTGCACACATCTCTAATTCCTCTTGCTTGTTCCCTATACTATGTTTGTATAGAGGCACCTTAGCCGAGCTCCAAATGAAGCCGACTCAATGGCTGGGGCAGCTGGAACATCTCTACATCGCTCCAAGCACTTATTACAGGTGCTGGCAACTGACCAGGAATGTTGGGATGGATCAATGCTCCCCTCCCCCAACACATCTAGTTTAAAGCTTTCCTGACCAGCCTGGCAAGCCTCCTACCAAAACAGCCCTTCCCCTTCTTTGTCAGACCAGCTCCACCAGCCTCCAGTAGATCTGGCCTCCCAAATGGAGCCCCATGTTCTAAACAGCCAAACCCCTGACTATGGCACCAGCATTCTAACCATTTATTAACCTGCCAGACACACCTAGCTTTTTTAAGGTCCTCCCCTTTGCCCTGGAGAATCGATGAAAAAACCATCTGAGCTCCAGAGCCCCTAACCACCTCTCCCATGGCTCTGTAGTCCTTCTTAATGTTTTCCAGGCTACTGCTATCTATATCTCTAGCACCCACATGGACCACTAGGAGGGGGTAATAGTCAGCAGGACTTACTAGAGCAGGCAGCCTCTCAGCAACATCCCTGATCCGAGCCCCTGGCAGGCAACACACCTCCCTCGAGACTGGATCAGGCCGGCAGATGAGTGCCTCTGTGCCTTTCGAAGTAGAGTCCCCTACTACTATGACCCTCCGCTTTTTCCTGGAGGCACCAGTAGCGATCCTCTTTACTGGTGCATCAGCAGGGTGCTTATTAGGTGTGGTGGGTGCTTTCTCATTAGCCTCCTGCAGAACCGCGAAGCGGTTCTGGGTGGGGACATCAGATTTAGGAGGAAGCCACTTGTCATTAATTGTCCTCTTCCTCCTTTTTTTGTTCGTTTTTCTCGTGACTAATTCCCAGCTTCCTGGGTTGCTGCTCTTCTTCTTTCCTATATGAGCAGTGCTAGACATTTGCAGCCCCTGCGCAGTTTGGGCCTGGAGCAAGCAGCCCAGCTTCCTCTCAGCTTCCCTGGCATCTTTTAGCTCTCCAACAGCCTCCCGCAGCTCAGCCACCTGCTGCAGGAGGACCTCCACCAGGGCGCACCGGGTGCAGCCCTGTCCATTGCGCGCCCCCGCCTCACGAGACCAGTCGAGGCACTTTCTACACTCCGAGGTCTGCGCCGCAGCCTCCCCTCTCATCGGCTCTGTCTGGGTGCCTACGCTGGCCACCGCCGGGGCAGAGCTCCCAGAGCGGGCCCTGCTCCTGAGGCGAGTGCTCACCATCCCGCTCGCTGCCCGCGCAGACTGCCGTGCCACGCCCTGGTCGCTCGCGATCCCTGGGATGGGTTTTTACCCACTGAGGGCTGGTGCCGCCACTCCTGGCGCCGCCCCCTGTGAGTCAGCTGCTCGCGTCAGCTGAGCTGCCGGCTCCTGGGCAAGTCCTGTCGAGGACTTGAGGCTCCCTCGGTCGCTCTTGCTGCTCCGAACTGAGGCTCCGGGACGCTGTGCTTCCCCCCGCTCCGGTGTTAAAGGCGTCCTCTCTGGAGATACTCACCTCGGCAATTGTCAGGAATAACAAAATGATCTCTTTTAGTATATATTCTTTTGGCCACTACACAACCTATTTATTAATTATGATGCATCTAAGCTATGAGTAGAAGAAGTAACCAATGCAAATCATCATTCACTGCACAATTCTAACTTCTGAATGGAGAGCTTCACAAACACACGAATACAGGTAGGGAGCCTTGTCTTCATCTTCTGGATTTCTTTCCAGTTATTATTCCATCATCTAGGCTGTGAAATCTTTGCTGTAAAGGCAAAATCACATACCAAGCCCAAATATCTCGCTTCCCTCCTCTTACTCCTGTCTGTCCCTCTCAATGTATTAATCTGTTCTGGTTTATTTACATTGCAAATCATTTAGAGAGTGAAAACAGCAAGGAAAATGAGCAATCCTTGCCTGGAGGGATTGACAGTGTTCCTATGAGTGATGCATGAGCAGGCAGGAGGTTTCTGAAGAGTGTATGGCATATCAAAGATTTCTCTGCAGCAGGATAGCACTCATTATCAAAAGAGGCATGAAACAAGGACCGCTTCACATTTGTGCTGTTAGGCAGATGAATCCAACCAGTTACTCTACTCATTCTTCAAGATTAAAGGGAAATACAATAATATAAAAAGATGGTAACGTGTATTTTTTCACGAAGAGCTGATTATGTGTGTATAGCACATTTTACAAAGACTTTTATCGATGCTTGTTTGTTTAGGTCACTGTACAATTTCCCAAGATTAAGAAATGGTAAAGTAACATATGCAAGAACCCAGCAATAACTTTGTGCTAGAACTATGCTTGAATATCTTCAAAATCCACATTTGATATACCAATGATTTAAGATTGAAGGCATCATTAAGGAGGCTATGTGTCATTACATATTATTTATTTGTGGTCTTTACATACAGTAATAGGACCTCGCATTTTGAGAAGCAATAGTGTCAAGCAGATCTGAGTTTTGTATGACCATAGCCCACAGTTCCATAACTTTCCATGGGAATATCATAATGGATTTTGTGCCATTTACTTTGGAAAAAACATCAGCTTTTTCTAACTTCTGGTACCTTTGATGCCATGATTTCTGAAAGATGCATCACTATTCAGTGATACAGTCTGAAGTCCAGAAGACCCCTTTTCCTTCTTCTCCCCATATACCTCACCTTCTTGACTCATGTAGGCAGTTTACAGATTAACATACAGTTTTTATGACCTTTAACTTTTTTTAATGTGCAGAATCAGGACTTTTGCATATTTAAACATAAATCCATGCTTTACTTCTTATCAATCAGCTTAATGATCAAACCAGGAATTAATGACATTTTCTAGTTCACTCATTAAGCTCCCCAAGGGTTTTGCCACTCTCTGCCTACCAAGTCTGGGAGTTTCAGACAGTACCACTGAATTATGGAACAGAGCTGGAATTTACTTAGCTTCAAATATCAGTAAAGACAGTCCTGGCCAAAGAAATGCAATTGAACACAGACAACTACAAAGAGTGAATTGATTTATTCTTTAAAATAATTTATAAAGTTTCGTATCCAGAACTGGGATATACGGTTGCTGCCTAGTTCTGTTTCCCCCCTACGTTATTCAGTGTCACTTAACAAAGAAACACTTGATAAGGCAGCAATTGCTGCATATGTTTGAATTCTGCAGACGTCGATTTATTTATTTATCTATTTATTTTATTTTGTTAGTGTGACCTTACTGGATCTTATAGAATTTCAATTAAGACCATCTAATACATTGTAATCACTACTGTTTATCTGACTAAGTAAGGATCTGAAAACAGACAAATGTTATCCTTTCGATTGTCTTTGTTTTGGTATATTTACACATCAGGAGAAATTTATTTCAATGTCTTTTATTAACAACTACTGAGTAATAATCATTAGTTCCTAGTAAGGTTGGGCATGTGCTTGAATTGCTTCATTCTTTAATGCTCTAACCCCTGGAAACCCTCAAATTCTGGAGTAAAATCACCTTTTATTGCTTTCATGGTCCAAGTACAACACAGAAAGCAAAACTATTACCCATGCTTTTTATATACATACTATACACTTTATTGGAACATAGCACTGTATTTTGGTCAGTCCTATATCTGGAATTCATAAAAATTTATCTTAATCAGAAGTCTTCTCTTTAGATTCACTTTTTTTGGTATTGAAAATATGAGTAAGAAAGTCACAGAAGCTGTGAATTTCCAAAGAGCCAAGAACTGGCCTAGTCTGTTCACTTCAATGTCGGCAGGATGTTTCTTATTGATTTCAACAAACGGTGAATTAAATTAGTGCTGTCTGCTCCCCCAAAAAGCAATGCAGTGTCATCTTTTGTTTTGGTTTGGTTATTTTAGCAAAGCAGCAAAGTTGATGGTACATTTTGGACTCTGCATACCAAATTTCACATATGAAGCACAGTCTACTGTGCTACAGTTCTAAGTTTGCTACCTTTTGTTTCTGATCAAAAATATGCTCTTCTAAATTAAAAAAAAAATACAATTAAAGAAAATAGATTGAAGATATTTTATTGGAATTGTGAAAAAACCACAATAAAGCATGAAAGAATATTGCATGAGGTAGATGTATTTACCACCAGGTATGCAGTCTTGTATTAAACTCTCCAGGTACATTTTATGTAGGTGGCAATACAATGGAGCAGACTTGATGAAAAGAAACTTTCTCTGAGAAGTGGGAGTGGAAGCTCTGATCTAATTCATTGAACAAAACGAAGACTTTTTTTCCAAATCAGATATGTAAAATCTGATATGACAGCTAAAGTTCTCCTGAACTTATTTTAAAAACAGCACCCATTTTCTTTGTCTGATAGCAAAAGTTCTGTGATTTATCAGCCAAGACTCTTCTCTGCCACAATTTTAGACTACATTTCTTGCCTTATCTGACAATACTATGATACAAGTATACTGATATGAAAGTCTTATCGTAGATCTAGTGTATTTTTAGTTTCTGCTAGTGGAAATGAAAGACATTCTTCATGGGAGACTATGATGCACAATGTATTTAATGAAATATATAAACTTTCTATGTTGATGAAAGAGCATTGGCTAGTTTGTCAAAGGACCTGAACAGGAATGTATGGTGCACTCAGTATATAGACAGTAATAACAGGTTTTGCAATGTAAATTAACAGCAATAGCATAGAACTTCTATTATTTTGCAATAAAAACAGAATCTTTTACTTTTGAAATTTCATGTCTCAAAAGGATCATGCTTCAGCTTCTTCATCAACATTTCTGTGGCAGCGAGCTAAAAGGAAATGCAAGGAAGGAAGCAGGTACCTCAAGCATATTGTGTTTAGACAAAATGATCATAATATTCGCTATGAAAAGCTAATTTGTGGAATGTTGCTTTGCAGTCAAACATTAATCATGAAAATATTAACAGAAATCTCAGAACTTGTGGGTAACAACAGGAGAAAAACAACAAAGAAGCTACCAAAACCCCAGAATTTTTCTGGTTCAAGTGTATTTTCATCCACTCTAACGAACCAAAACAACCTCACCCACACAGTGTAATTCATGGAGGGTGGGAGGAGATGATAGAGTGAATCGCGCTCACTTTGTCATCAGAACATAGGAGAATTACTGTGAGCAGCCAATATGAGACCAGGCCAGGAAATGGAAGGAGTGCTACCTAAACTTTTCGATATGAAACCGAATTTGCAAAATGAACTGTTAAAGACTAAAGGCAGCTTTTCAACATGATGTAAAAACATAGCATCTGCTGTACCGAAAAGTTTAATCTTCAGACCCTGCTATAGCTTAGTTTTATATTTTTTTACTGTTGGATTTTTTTGGGGGGGGAACAGTGAGAATTCAAGAGTAGCATTAACTTTTTGATTTTAAATAGTTCTGTCTGAAATGTCAAAATCCATATTACAGAATGTATTTGTAGAGCAGTACACAATGCTGGGCAATCTGCTCTAACTGGTACCGCTTTGAGCAGGAGGGTCGAACTATGTGATCTTCAACAGTCCCCTCCAACCTCAAGTATTCTGTGATTCTGTGATTTAACTTTTTAAACTTCATGACAGACTTTAAACCATGAATTTTACGATGACAAACATGAACTTTACAATTATTTTAGCCATACTAATTCAGAAATGTTCCTAAATATATAAGAATATTAGATTTTCACATCTCTATCAGTAGGATTTTTCATAATCAATACTTACACACAGTCACAGCTTGACTTTCTTCCTATTCTATCAGTGTGCCTAAATGTAAATTTTAAAGATTGATTAAATATCCATTTTTTTCAACTGAAGAAACTTTTCAATATATTGTTATTGTGAAGCAGTTTTCAGATATTGTTATGAAGAGAGAGGAGAGTGAAAAGAGCAACATTCCACAACTGTAAAATATCCATGAGTACTTTTATAAGTGTTGCTCATGTTTTCATCTATTTAAGTTCTGTTTTGGTACCTCATAATCCTGTAAAGGCACTCTACCTTAAAAAAGGTTATCTGAAAACCTACACATATAAAACATACAATAAAAAGGAGGGAGGAAACAGCAGAAGAGGTTTACTGAAAGAAGTAGAGCAATCTATTGGGAGTTAGTAGTGTAAAGATGCTGTGGAAATTGAAGGTTGGGTATATAATGCTCATGCTTCTGCTACATCTCATTTTCATTTTGTTTTTAAAGATGACCTGTAGGTTATATGCATGGAAATAGAGTATCTATAGTAACATTCCAAAGAGACTCGCTAACCAAACACACAGATTCTACATCATGATTATGTAGTTAGCTGTGACCATCTGTTTCAGATTCCTTCAAAACTGAAAAAGGAAAGAATATAATGAACAGAAAAGGGTATGTTGAGAAAAGGTAGGAGAGTTGCAAACATCATCTGTGACAGTTTCTGCTTTGGAAAAAATATGTGCTGGTTGATCAGAGTCTTCTATATCATGCTGAATTGTAATCAGTTATTTACATGTTTAAAATTTCAGAACAAAAGACATTAAAATTGATTGTTCAGAGAGTTACACACTACACACTTCTGATTTTTAACCCCTTTAATGGCACTTATCTTCTGTGAGATCCTAAGCTCTTCCTTGATTCAAGGCCAAGTTGGACAGAGTCTTGGGTGACGTGGTCTAGTGTGAGGTGTCCCTGCCCATGGCAGAGGGGTTGGAACTAGATGATCTTAAGGTCCTTTCCAACCCTGACCATTCTATGATTCTATGATTCTGTGATCTCTCCCAGTTCCCAGAAAGCTAAAACAAGTAATTGTCCACTTATGTGACTTAATTCTTTGTTAGCTTTTGTGGTCTCAGTTTCCTTGGGTTTTGCAAAATTGCACCAAAAGCAAAATTGGTTCAATATCTGAAAATGCACATAAAAATAAAAATGGGCACACATTGTAAATCGTGGAACTGGAGCAATTAGCACAGAAAATCTTTTTTTTTCCCCTTCCAATTGTATATCTTGATTCAAACAGTACCTGATCAGTTTACAGATACATATGGTATAGAAAATACACATGCTGTTCAGCAAAATAGCTTATTCCTACAATATGCTATGTATTGCACCAACAAACATGCATCTTATGTGTTAGAGGCCATAAATACTACTGTCAAGAGAAAAGAAACACTATCAAAAATTCTCAGTTTGGTTCATTGAAGTAATATTGTGTTCTCTACTCTTTTCCTGATAGAATCACTTCGCACCAGATTAAAAACAAACACACCAACCTAATATTTCATCACTGTTCTCATTAGACTGTCATGTGCTTTTCTTCCCTCAAATTCCTTTTAGTTAAAAGGAATTTGCTAATCAAACTTGATTAGCAAGATAAATGTGTAAATAAAAGCTTTTTTCTTTTATTTCTTAATGTGCTCTCTATTCAAAACTTATTCAGATAGGTCATAACAGGGGATTGATCTTGGCCTTATGACCCTGGGATAAACTCTGATGTCATACACAGCTCTCACCTAATCTCACTCATTGTTGGACATTATCCTAATGCCCAATCCAAATCTATCCTCTTTAATGGTTTAAAACCATTCCCTCTTGTCCTGTCACTACATGCGTGCTACATGACTAACAAACAACAGACAAGGCTTCAGAGCTACAAATAATATCTTAAAAAAAAAATTGGGGTTTTTTAAGTAAGGTTTTTTTATTTAGTTTTACTTGGGCTCCTCCACGATAAAAACTTCTATATTGATTCAGCTGGATGTTAACAGTATTGTAATTTAGAAGCAAAAAAAAGCACTAAAAGAAGCATTAAGCAGAAGTATCACATAATCACAGAGTAGTTAAGGTTGACAGGAATCTCTGAGATCATCTAGTTCAAACCCCCTAATCAGCACAGGTTGCTCAAGATGAGAAATGAAGACTGGAGAACCATGCTGCAGGTTACAGAAATCCTCCTTTATGATTGGAGATTTGGCCATCAGTACAACCTGTGACATATGTTTATTTATTCTGTGTTCAGTCTGGTAATAAATCAATGTGTCCAGAATGGGAGGAATGTCCTAGAGCTCTGTCCACTTTTATTTTTTTGATAGATAACAGCATCACTGAAGACTTAACTATTTGTTTTAACACAATGTAACCATCACTATATCTTTATCTAATTATGTTGTAAGGCCAAATAAACTTTATTATGTTCTTGGAAGCTTAATGAACTCTGTTTTAAATTATATGAAGACCCTCAGCAGGTGTAGATAGATACAAGTCAGTTGTAATGAAAGAATATATAACACTTTTCAATATCTGAATATCAACCTTTCTTCTTCTTTATTCATGATCCACAGAGAACTGAAGCCCACTGGCACTGTCCCTTGAAGTGTGATATGCAACTGTCATATTAATTAGAAACTTCAAAATACTCTTGTTGAACCCAAACAAGTCTAAACAGATCATTTGGTTTTGGGTTCCCAAAGTGTGTCAGGATGCTTCTGGTTTCATTCAAAAGGGAAAGGAGAGATGTTAATTACATGTCCTTTTGTATCTGTTGATATTAAAAAGATGTGAAGAGATCCTGAAAATATTGTTAGGTGTATTTCAGACAGAGTTATACTTGTTTTATCTGTTGGAAGGCTGTAATGTTGCGGGGCAGGAAAAGTAGTTTCTCTTAATAATTTCTTTTATTAATTTGGTCTACCTGGTATATTTTGTGATCAATATAATTTTTCTATTGCTTATCACTCCACACTTGCACAATTGTTATAGTGCTAAAAATTCAGCCCTAAGAAAGTGAGTAAATGCAAAAGCTTTATCTTACAGAAACATCAGATACTTCAGGTTTCAGATTCGTAGAATGATACCACAGAATGGTTAAGTTTGGAAGGGACCTTGAAGATCATCTAGTTTTTAATTCTGGAGTAATATGACCAGTCAAAAATTTTGGAGTATTTTATGATGTACTCCCTATTTGCCAACTATTTATTTTTGTTTCATTTGTTTGTTTGGGTTTCTTTTCCTTTAGAAAGCTCTCCATAGAAGGGAAAAAGGAATTCACCAGCTAATTTCAAGCTTCATTTTACTTTCAGACACACTGATGTGATCCACTTGCACCCTGATGAAAACAAAGTGAGACTCCAGTTCTAAATCAATAGTGTTTTCTATTAAATGTGTTCTTCCTGTCCTCTTGCTCTGCTGTATGTATAAGACAAACTTCAAAACACGAACTGAAGAGTTTTTGCTTTCCAACTACAGCATTTTGTAATCTACTATTGTTACTCTTGTGGAAAGTCTAATGCATCATAACATACATGTTTATGTATATATAAGCATATATGTGTGCATGTTCATGTGCAAACTCAAATACCTTGTTCTCTCTGCTCATGTTTCTCTGTAAAACTCTGCTTGTTGTGAAACATCTGTGTATAAAATTTAAATTCATATGATCTGTTTCAAATATATCTAATATGATGTCTTTTGTGGTTGCCATCTGTCACGCAACAACAAAAGTGATTTTTTCCTCCCCAACAGAAAGAAAAAACATGCATAATATCAACAAGGCTCTTTTAAAAAATGTTAAAAGATCCACAGTAAACACATTCAGTAGAAGTCTCAAAGGAGGTATGATTCTTCTCAAATCTCCATATAAAAAGGCTTTTAAAGTTTACCAACATTTGATTTGAATTATTTAGCTTAAGCTAAACTGATACATTATTCATGTTAAGTGAAGCACATAAATAATGCCAATTTTCTCTCCAAAAATATTTTAAAAGCTAACTTGAATGCAGCTTGCAATTTATAGCTGAAGCTTTACCAAGCAAAACTGTGCAAGAAACTTCTATCCAGTTCAGCAGAAAATGAGTTTACAGGTTATCGTATGTGAAGGTGACTGCTAAATATATCCCCTGAACATTAAATACAGCCATCTCAAAAATGCAGTCTTTGAGCACACACATATCCAGAAGTACACACACTCTTTCATCAACAAGTTCTGTAGCCTGAAGTAATAGATAAGTTACATGCAAGGACCTCAATGCCGTTGAACCATTTGCAGCAGGTTTGGTAAGTTCTGGTCTTTGTCACCATCTTTTAAGCTGTTTAGAAATATACCCATAATTCATGAAAGCATGTAAGAGATGCTGTTGTCACTGCAGTACAAAACACAAACAGGACTGGACAGCTTATTAATGAGGAAATAATTCTAAAGGTAGAAAATGATAGTTCTGCGTATTAACATGTAGTATGGATCAATGAATGTCTATTTTGAGCCTTCAAGCCAAAATCTCAGAACTGGACACTGTTGTCATTTAAGACTAATCCAGCTTTTATTTAAGGGCAGTGTGAATGTGCTAGCAGTTGAATCAGTAGGCATTGTCTACTTCAATTTCTCTACGTGTAAAATCAGGGAATATTACCTCTGCAGTGGTGTTGTGAAGCAATAAAGTTACCACTAACTGATGCTGTTGCTATTTCTGTTTTAGCTGGTTTCCTATTGGCCAGATCAATTGATTTCATCTCTGCATTTCAGATAGTTTCCTCAGAATTACCTAGACAAAAGTCATGGTTGTTAATTTACAGTCCCTAAAGACTCATCAATTGCCCTTTTCACCTCTTCTTTCCTTTTGTCTCTATTTGATTACTAGTGCTGACAGAGATGCTGAGGACATATCTAACTCACCTCTTCACTGCATGGAACATTGTATTTTTACCCCCTTTCTTCACTCTGACAGAACATACAGACATGTCTATTGTCTCCAACATTTCTTTCCTCTTGTCTTCTCTCATGTTGTGGTGATGACTTGTGTGATATGGATTTATCAATACCCTTTTCCTCTTATCACCTATGCTAAGCCAAACTTTTATACAATCCTTTACTGTCCCTCATGAAAGGCCCTATATGTCAACACACTGAAGTATAAAATTAAGCAGGTGTTTAATAACATATCTGATATAAAGTATATTTGCCATTTCTCTGTTGTACTTCTGTAGCTAGTTATACTTACCAATGCATAGATTTACTGCACCTTGGCATGATGGTCATTTAATTGCAAATTCTGTTCATGTATTTAATCTTTAAGTGACCCAGTGCATACAAACCAAAATTAATTCCAAACACTCACAAGAAACAGAAAACAGTACAAACCTTTTCCAAATTTTACAGAGGTACATTGGCAAGTTCAATAGAAACATATACATGCAGTCTTGTACACACTTGCTTATCTGGACTCTGTTACTGGATAAACAATTTAGTGTCTTTGAAAGTAAGACTGTTCCTGTACTGTTGCCCAAATGCAATGATGAAGCAGCAGAACTGTGGTATGAAAGCCTGTACTTTCATAATATTCACTATAGTTTTATATTTTCACAAGCTTGAGTAGCTCTGACCAGATAATTCAGTGGTCAAAATAATCCTGGAATTCCAGGAATGTTTTCCAGGCATTAAAGCTAAACATGTTGCAGCTTGCTTAACTATTTCTTTGCTCATGGAAAACTGGGTTATAAATCTCAGAATTTGTTCCCCAGAAACTACTTGAAAACATATTGGCCATTTTGACAAGAGACAGCACTACCACATGTAGGCTGGATCCAGCAGCATGCAGCAGGGACAAACAAAGCTTTTTGGCAGTTCATTATTAACAGACAACTGATCCTGTGAAGACCATGAGAACAATCTGGGGGCTTTTCTGCTACAAAAGATGTCTTGGAAGCTAAATTTAGGTTGTATGGACAAAGGCTTAAAAGCTATCTTTGTCTTCTCTTCTATTTCTCTTTCTTTCACTTTTCCTTTCTTCTTTGCTTTTGCCTGCTTTCCTTCCTTCCTTCCTCCTTCCTTCCTCCTTCCTTCCTTCCTTCCTTCCTTCTTCCTTCCTTCCTTCCTTCCTTCCCCTTCCTTCCTCTTCCTTCCTTCCTTCCTTCCTTCCTTCCTCCTTCCTTCCTTCCTTCCTTCCTTCCTTCCTTCCTTCCTTCCTTCCTTCCTTCCTTCCTTCCTTCCTTCCTTCCTTCCTTCCTTCCTTCCTTCCTTCCTTCCTTCCTTCCCTTCCTTCCTTCCTTCCTTCCTTCCTTCCTTCCTTCCTTCCTTCCTTCCTTCCTTCCTTCCTTCCTTCCTTCCTTCCTTCCTCCCTCCCTCCTCCCTCCCTCCTTCCTTCCTTCCTTCCTTCCTTCCTTCCTTCCTTCCTTCCTTCCTTCCTTCCTTCCTTCCTTCCTTCCTCCCTCCCTCCCTCCCTCCCTCCCTCCCTTCCTTCCTTCCTTCCTTCCTTCCTTCCTTCCTTCCTTCCTTCCTTCCTTCCTTCCTTCCTTCCTTCCTTCCTTCCTTCCTTCCTTCCTTCCTTCCTTCCTTCCTTCCTTCCTTCCTTCCTTCCTTCCTTCCTTCCTTCCTCCCTCCCTCCCTCCCTCCCTCCCTCCCTCCCTTTCGTAGAGGAATTTTGAGTATTATGTGATTTTAAAGATGGAATAAGTAAAATGCTCTACAGTTTTAGGCAACTGTTGAACCTTCCAGTGTGTGCAGAAATGATAAACAATTTCAAGCCAGAAGTACGTTGAAATCATACAGTTTGAGAGGTGGTTTAGCTTGAAAGGAGAAGCAGCAAAGGAGTTCAGGGATTTTTCATATTTGGCAACAGATCCTCTGGAGCTGTCTGTAACATACATACATTAAATTACTTCATACACCTCTCAAACCATGGTCTGTTGTTCAATAACCCTTTCCTAACTGCTTCAGCTGCAATGCTGCACTGGCATAATATGCTGTTTGTGGTTACCAATCAATCAATCAATCAATCAGACCTGCCCTGTGCACTGTCCAAAGTACCCAGAGTAACCAGCAAAACATGTAACAGAAACTAAAGCTGAACTGGGGGAGGAAGAAGTGAGAACAGGCATTTTGGGAGGTCAAGAGCAGGACACAATCACATAATAAACACGTTCATATTTAACCATAAACACAGGTAATCCAGAATGCCTGGCACTGGTAAAAATACAGCCTTCCATGAGGAATCTAGAAATGCTGCTCTGAGGTGCTCTGTGACACCGTTACACTAAGTGAGATACAGGGTGAGGATATTTAAGCATCGGGCTCCAGCATTTTTGTTGTAATAGTAATTAATTCAGCAGTCAGTGTTTCACTATTCCTTAATGTCAAAAAGCAGCTTCACAGAATGATCAGACTGTCTATAGGAAAGTATTAAGTTCTCTTTTCCATTTAAGTGCCTCTCTCTAGCTGTGATGGCTTTTCCACCTCAGTGCATCATTAATGGATATTTTCAATAATCCTTGAGAAAGGCGGAGGAATTAAAAGAAAAAATAGAGTCCTAGTATTTAAAACTGTCTTGGGATTATTAAGTATTTAAAATCCTTCAAGGAGAAAACATTTATTTGAAGAAGTTCCCAGTTAAAAAAAAAATAAGGCACATTATTTTAGAAGTATCTGAAAGTTGATGCATATGAGAGAGTGACTCATTTTTTCCAAAGGACTCTAGGAAAGCTGTCAGGGAGAAGGGGAGATTAAGCGTATAATAATAAAATTGTTGAGAGAGAAATGCTTCAGTACCTCTTTTGTAAAAGTACAGCACTTCTGTGCGGTTTCTTTGAGTTCTGGTAGATTTTTAACGGTGTCTTTTTGGGAATTTAGGCATCTGAACCACACAAAGCAAATTTTGCAGCACAGAGGAGGCCATCCTCTACATGAGCAAAGATGTACCATGACATTTCACTCTGTGCTTCTTTCAGAGTTAGCTCTAAGAGCTCCACAATGTCTTTACACGCAATCTTAAGAAGAAAAGGGAAAACCAGGCGAAATGGAGAGGAAAGAAATTTGGAAAGATCTGCTGAGTCATATTAAATACGACTTTATCTCTAGGACCAAAAGCCCAAAACTGCCCTTAGAGGCTGCCATACACCTCTTATGACATATGACATATATAAGTGAAGAAAGTATTTAAACTTTTCATATGATGTATGGAACTGAAAGGCAGATTTTTCTTAGGAACCACAAATACCAGACTACCTGTACCCTCCCAGCTGGAATTCTCTCAGCAAGCGCGTATAGAAACAGGACAAGTAGCCGCTCTGTCCTTCACAGCTGTGTGAAACATCTGAGTTGGGAGAATAACAAGGGCTTGCAGACAGCAATCTGTCCGAGCCGAAAAGAACTGTCAGGCTCCCGAATGTGGAGGAAATATCAGCTGAGCCACAGCTCATCCAACGTGCCTGGGGCCAGTCTCTGATGAAAAGCCCCTCTTGAAGGGAGCAGCCACGGTATTTAACCCTCTCACCCTCTCACTAGAGGAGCTGCAGGATAGATGCTTATTGGAAGTTTCCCTGGCCCTTACTAACTTCAAAGTATTTGTCCAGAGGATTATTTGGAAAAGGTCTTTCTGGCGTAGCCCAGTGCTATCCAAGGGGCCACTGGAGTAACTGAACAGAATCAGCACCAGGATTCCAGAGCCAGAACCAGCCTGGTTTACCTCTTCTGTCCATAAAAATAACAACCACTTCCTCATCCTTTCTGCTTCCTTTATCAGCTTCTTAGCTGGTGTCTACAATCCATAGGTCTAACTTCACTCTCTCTAATTTTAGTACAAGCTGCAAACCCCACTTCCCCTACCTTGACTTCAGTGGTATGAAGCCTTTGAGACTCCATTTTGTGCATTCTCCAGCACACCGTTGATCAGGATCTCCTTTTTTAACTAAACTGCTGATTGCTTTTGGGTTTCTCATCTGTTCAGCTAACCATGACTCTCTGAGCCAGAATTTCCCTGTGCAGCTATCTCCTTCAGAGAGAGGCTGCTTAGCCAAGGGAATGGCTGATATTCTCAAAGAACCAGGCATAAAAATCAATAAGAATTTCTGTGTGCTTTTTTTTCCCCCAATACTTGCATCTTAGTTGGTTCTATTTCACAAGCTCTCTGCTCTGTACTTCAAAGGTAGCTTTCCAGGGCTTTCCTTGAACTTATAATTCCCTTTCAGCCACTGAGACAGCACCTGGCTTACATTGTCCTCTCTTAGTTTAAGGATTAGGGGTAAATATATTAAAGACTCGGAGTCTCAGAGCTTTTACATGTGTCTGTAGTAATACTATTCCCCCAGGTATTTGTGAAAGAGGATCTTTGTGAAGAACATAACATGGCAGTCTAAATATATCCAGCTTTAAGAGCTAAAACTCTACCCAATAAGTGGCGAGTAGTAATCCCATTTTGTGTCTGTGTGGCATATATAGTGCATGTGTGTGGAGGAAATGTGGTAAAGATAGAGAACACCTATACTTAATTTTTCATTATCTGTTTATGCCTTGCTGAGATATAAGGGATATTGTAAACGGGTTGGGTATCCATCCTGTCTCAAATCATCTCCTGGAGTTCACTGTTGAAGAGCACAACCAACAGAAGAATGGAGATAATTGCAAGGCATCTCTTTCTGGGGCAGTAAGGGGATAGGAACGATTTTCCCTTTAAATACAATGAGTTCATCAGGATTTATTCTTTTTTTGGGGGGGACCATATTAGTAATCAGCACAGACAGACAAAGCCTAAAACTGATCCAACATCTACTGGAGTGCCAGAAAGTAAGATACAGTCCTGTAAAGGCCAGTTTCCAGCCTAAGGCCAATCACTAAGACAATGATAAAAACTTTGCCTCAGCTTTCAGCTGCCTTTAATGGTGGGAGAGAACTTGACAGGGCTGCAAGTGAAGCAGACAGGGAAATATGCTGTTTATTTTTGTGCTGATTTGATTTTTTGCTTTGTGTTGATGTGTAAAATATGCTGCAATGTGGTCTTTCCTCATCTATGAAAGGAGAAATGAAGCTTTTATACACACCTCAGAAAGAAACACAGTGTTTGAGTACGCTAAACCTATATGGCTCTGAGCTGTCCTGTGACACAGCTGCTTTCATTATCCATTAGCTTAGATAATACTAGAGAGCAAGTCTTCCATAGAACTCTTTATCTTTAAATCTTCAGAAGCCTGGGAGTAAATATAATTCTTTCATTCTATAGATTAAGTTGGCAAGAGATGAAGGGCAGATGTAAAGGACTGTGTGCAGTAAAATGGAGAAATATGGCTAAATTTTAAGAAATTACTCTTACAGACTACTCTCTACATTTCCCTGCCTCATCAGACAGCTTACAATAGAAATTCACTTTTAAGCTGAATAACTATATGTATTTCTTTGTTATTTTATTTAGAGAAATGTCTGTACAATTTTTGAGAAAATACTACAAAATAATCTAGATCAGTCTCTCAATTATAATTTTACCTGTAACTAAAAGGCTGCATTTAACCACTAAAAGTATGCATGTAAATTGAGATGTGATAGGCCAACTTAACTATAAGCAATGCAACCACGATTTTCTCCAGCAACAATTAATCTTGTCCTTGAGAATTCAAGCAAGTGAGGGTTCTGCTAGAATTACTGGAATGACTGCGTTTCACAGGAGTGATGTAGCTTTAGCATCCTATTTGGTTGGTAGCATTGTCTGTTCATTCAGGAACATTCATTATCAATTTCTTATACAATAGTACCGTCATAATACTGTCATCAGTAAAAGTAGTATTGCCACATAACCTCATCATTGCTCTTTGGGGGGAACATTAACTCATGTTCTACTTCTCAGTAAAATCTCTGCCCTTCAGCCTGCTGACAAGAGCTATTTCCTACAACAAAGCCAGAACTCCTACTTGTCAACAGCAGTTAGTAAGAAGAGAACACACATGTATAAATATGTGAATAAAGAATTGCTTAGGGACAATCCAACACTCCTAAAGTGACAGTTTGCTGTGTTTTGTGTCCCAGTTTACATAAGACTTTCCTAGAATCATGGAATCATAGAATGGTTTGGGTTGGAAGGGACCTAGTTCCAACCTCCCTGTCATAGGCAGGGACACCTTCCACTAGACCAGGTTGCTCAAAGCCCCACCCAACCTGGATTTGACCAGATTTTCTACTTAAGCCAGTATTCCTTCATTGCGTTAAGGTCTTATCCTTCCAAGACAAAGCTTGTGATGTCTGCAGTAGGACACTTCAGTTCCTGGATTCATCTTAAAGCTCCTGTAAATATTTATGAAGAAGTTAAATACAGCCTGAGATGAATTTGATATTCAGGATTGCCACACCTAATTTAAGATACCAAAGTAGATGAACTAATGTCTAAGTGCACTGAAATATTACACTGAATGCAATGGGAATGAGGAACAAATAGAATCTTATTTAGGTTTGCCTTGTGAGAACTATCAGGAATATCCAAGGAAGAATTGTGTCATTGTATTTATATTCATAGGGGTGATATATGAGACTGATAAAAAGAAGGACCATGTGATTGTAGCATGCACTCGTCTCAGGCTGCTTTTGTTGTCAATGAGTAAAGAACAGCAGCTTGCAAAGTCGTTATTAAAAAGTCATCTTTTCTATTGAGCTAACTGTAAAATTAGTCCTAGCATGAGCTTATTTTGGGGGGATATCAATTGATTTCACTCATTAGTGATATTTAGCAGTGATGATCTGTAGCTAGTTTATATAACAGGGAAGAGCTAGTCATTGCACCTGGGAAAATTCCCTTGTAACTTGTTCGCTTTCTGCTTACTTTAATCCTCATGACCAGTGTTTCATTTAGGAATGGATATTTAGCACACGGTGTTGTTTAAATATCCTCCTGAGTAAAAAGTCACTTTAAAATCTTCCTAAGCATTTCCACAAATGTAAGAAAAATGGAGAGTTATGAAGATGTGTTGTCTTCTGTGAACAGGCTCTGAATTTCAGATCTTAAGATGCCTAACTAGGGAAGATGCATCTAAGTACATTAAAGTTCTACTAGGCTGGAATTAAAAATGAATAGCATGTAGTCTGGGTGCAAACTGATGGGAATTGTCAAGTATACAAGGAAGAATTGTCATTATAGGTCTCGTGTAGAATAGCAGTCTATATGCACTAAGTAGCATTTCATTCTCTTAAAGACATTTTTATTCCTACTTTCTCAAGGAAAATGTATCTCCAAACTGCTTCCCAAAGGCCTGCCCCAAAGTCTACATTAGGCAGGACCTTTCCTCTACCTGTAAAACTTATCCATAGGTATTCTGGCTTTTGCAGGATATTATTAAGTATGAAACATATGCACCAACACTATTTAAATGAGTTGTTAATTAGTGCTCAAACAACAACACATTTTCTCTGGTGTACTGTTCCAATACTAATAACTCAAGCTCTTCCCATCTGTTTGAATCCACCTGTTATCATTATTTTAAACCTACGAAGAAAAATCTTCAATGAAGGATCCAATTTCCTAGTATATGTTACATGCCCAGAAACAATGATAATACTTTTTGCTGCTATCATAAGACATGTTACTTATTTTCCTCCAGTGTTGATACTGTAAATTGAAATTCATACCAGAAATTATTCGTTTTGGTGCAAAGAGAATTTTACATTTTTTGAGAGGGAAGAGATACTGGAAAGAAAAATTTCCATATTTCCATATGATTACATGTTTTTATTAAAGTAACTATTTTCACATATATTTCACTAAATAAGACTCAGTATAGCTTACACCAACAGCAGAGATTAATCTTCTGGATATCTGAGCATCTTCCATATTATATCTTTAAATGTCCTGGATGTAGAAACTTGCAGATGTTTTCATTCTTAGTCAACCTCTTTCCTAAGGAAA
This sequence comes from Strigops habroptila, assembly GCF_004027225.2. Classification (NCBI taxonomy): domain Eukaryota; kingdom Metazoa; phylum Chordata; class Aves; order Psittaciformes; family Psittacidae; genus Strigops; species Strigops habroptila. The sequence goes on along the minus strand of NC_044278.2, from coordinate 117,473,209 downwards.
GTGATTTAAGACAGGGAAAACCAAGTAACCTGGGTCAATGGGAACCATGGTTCTGAGCCAGTATTACTGATCTACAGCTTGTTGTTATGTCTTAATTCCTCCCTATTATATTTCTCCTTCTTTTTCCCGAAATAATACAAAGATTTTTGTTTCAAAATTTCCAATTGGAAATAGGGTGGGGTTTTTTGGGTTTTAATTTCTAGCATTTATGGGAATTTCTGTTTATTTGTTTGTTTTAGGTTTTTTTCAAACCACAAAGAGACCTCAGTGGGAGACCCAAAAGAATAAAAGAATCAAGCGTTTATGTCCACACACTTATGCAGCCATGAAATAAAGAGCAGGTGGCAATAAATTGCAGCTCGTACCATTTTAAAGAAGAACATATTCTACAACTCCAAACCGAACTAAACAAAAAAATAAAAAAGTGAATAAAGGGGTAACATTTAAAATGAAATATTAGCTATATAAAAAATATACTTTAGTTTATAGGGGGGTGTGTGTGAGAGGAGCTATGCCTCAATGGACATCTATGACTTTACTCATTTTTCTACATTCAGGTACCCAGTAACATCTGAGATTTACACACCACCATGGGGCCTCCAGGTTCCAACCTCTCTCTCCTACAGATGCACGGAGTAGCTCTCTCAATCTGAGTGGTGTCTGACACCAGACACTTGTGTACCATTGCTGTGGCCAACACAGCAATGGTACCCTAAAGAAGGCTTAAGTTGACCAAATGTAGGGTTCTAACACAAGCTTAATCTTTCAGCAATGGCTATAAGCCTACTAGAAGCGTGCAGCTATACCCTCCAGTTCTCTGACGTAACATGTTTGTCAATCTACAGGAGATTTGGCAATCTGCAAATTGGTGAGCGAACTGCAAAGGCTAGGCTTGGAGCATTTAATCGACTCTGACTGGTGCTGCACGGGTTATGTAGCAGCATAAAAATGGAAAATGAAATGTATTAGACTGTTTGCATTAATGTAGGTGTAAAAAAAGGCAATAGGTGGTACAGCAATCATAACCCAATTTACTTCACTAAAAATGGAAACAGAATTTTACACTATGATACCAGAAGGCTTTCTCAAGATTTGGTGGCACAGGATACCAGATGACTGAGATCCTTTTTATAATATTAATTATCCTCTTCCCTTTCCCAGCAAGAGCAAAGTGTATGAGAACATACACCCACAAGAAAACACAGTGTTACAGATAAACAATGCACATAAACAAACAGGCACAAAGCTGATCTGTGCCTGGATCCAGGGCTGCTAGAACAGTATTCACAGAAGGAAGGCAATAATCCCACATGCACATGTTCTTACAGTCTGCTGTGGTGGCCAACAGCATAGAGCTATGAGTTGCTGCCAAGTGAACTCCACACAAAGTTATTCCTCCATGTGAATTCCTGTAAACACGTAATGAACACAAAGAAATTTCATTTATCTGCTGTGAATCTGACTGGAGCTTGTATATTTTGTTAAAATGTTGAATCACTATTGTTGCACTCCTGCCTCTATAAACAAGCACATGATACCATTTTGCAGGAACTGAACATAAGGAGTCATGAAAGAAGGCAAATCTTGCCTCTACACTTTAAGAAGGAGCTCTCAATCTCATACTCTGCAAAGAGGTGAAGTGCCATCTCAGCCTGCATTTCTGACATTCTTTCCCATCAAATTATGATCCAATCACTTTGGAAAGGTTACTCAAGACATTTGTATGAGAGAAACTTAATATTCCTTTCCTTTAAGCAGGTGCTATCCACACACATCCACAGTATTTCTGCTCTGAAACCTCTCCGTGTTTCTAGAGCAAGAAATTCAATAATTTCATATGTTTCCCATTCTTTAATATCGCTTCCAACTGATGCCACAATCACGGACTGTACATTTGGCAAAGCCCGATCAATGAATATTGGGCACTATCAGAAATGTCTCTATCATTTGACAGTAAGGATGTAGTATGACATGTCATTCGGTGTCACTAGAGACCTATCATATACTGCTGTTTCTGTTTCAGGATCACTCTGGACTAACCACTTTGGTGCACTTTGCACTTTGCAGAGAGAGCTTTTTTATTTCTCTGGCAAGCCACATGGATAAAGATGCTGTTGTACGCAGGCAAATTTTTATCAGCAATTTCCAGTTAATTTTGTTGTTTTCCTCAGAGATTCAAAACACAGCTAGTCAGAATGAAGAACATTTACAGCCTTCATTTTATTTTATGGCATTACCATAATGAACCAAAGAACACAGATTTCACTATTCCTGTCTAACCTTCAATGGGATTGAGGATACAAGCACTGTCATATGCAGAATACGTCCTGCCCCGTGGATTTGGTAGTTGAGATTGAGATAGCATGCAGGCAGCAGCAAATAGCAGGGAAGAGTAAAGATGCAGTAACAGTAGTCAGACTGAACAGACAGTGCATGTTTTGACAAGCTAAACTGTTAAAGACACTACTCAGAGAATAGTCAGGCTGCATGAATAGTAGGAGTATTTGTTGTGTTTGCTATGCTATAGTATATTTACAGGGTGATCTGACATTTAAGAAAAGCTTAAACTGAACTAAAAGTGCTGTAGGTGTATATAGCACAGTGTAGTCCTATCTGACTGAGAACTAGTCTGAGTCTAGGAATAGAGGCTGTAGGCGTTACTTTGACCTAGGAGTAGTCCTGAAAGGCATTGTAGCTCCAAGAAATATCTTCTGAAGTCAAAATCTGTGCCTGATCTTCCTGACACTGGGGAATAACCACTTTCCTCAATGGAACATGTATAGGGAATAGTATATAGTATCAAACTGAGTACCTGGGAAGCAACTTCACACAAACCTCCACCTTGAAGGTTGTTTGGCTTGTCACTTTCTGGTCATAGGAAAAAATTGAGAACAGGTTCTGCTCTCCAAACTGTACTTGAACCCGAAATTGATAAAAAGTTGATGTGTTCTACTAGTAAAAAAAAATAACATACTATTGAATTTCTCCTCCACCTTCATTTTGAAAAGCACCAGGAGAAGAAATCCGTGGAATCCATGGAATGCCATTACTCTTACAGCAATGGTACTCATAGTGGTACCAAGGAATGAGTCCTGAAAATGTCTTCTATGGCATGGAGTTCAGCTAATTTTTAGCCTGCCTTTTTCTGCCACATATACATGTGTCTGGGATTAAATATAAAGGAGAATAATTCCACATATATATTCCTGATTTAAGGCAATCAAGGAATGTAACTCTTCTGTTCAGCAGGAGTTCAGCTTGACTTTAAAATGCGCTCATATATAGTGCAAAATATTCTCCAGGTAACTACCAAATGTTTAGAGTGTCATCTAACACATTTTATAAATCACAGCTCATTCCTAGAGGTAGTGTTTCCGCATGGCAGGTACTTATTATTCATTGTGATACACTTTTAAAATATAAATTTGATTTTGTTTTCAGGTCAAGTCCTGAGAGGTGTCAATGGCCCACGACTCACAGGGGGCTGAGCACCAAGTGGAATTTGGGATCATGTTAATTACACTGTTAAAAAATATCAGAGTTGTTGCCACTCAGTTACTCAGAAATGCTGTTACTCTATTTTGCTTTGTGCATTGTAGTTTCATGGGGCAAGCTGGTTTATATATAAGGTCTGTATTCATATCTTTAGTGTTTATGCTTTCTATGACGGGATTACAGTGTTGATGGATAAGGGAAGAATGACTGACATCAGTTACCTGTACTTGTACAAAGAATTTGACACCATCCTGCACAACATCCTTGACCCTAAACTGGAGAGACATGGACTTGATGGATTGACCATTCAGCGGATAAGGAATTGACTAGATGGTCGCTCTCCAAGTGTTGCTGTCAACAGCTCAATGTCCAAGTGGATATCAGTAACAAGTAGCATTCCTTAGGGATCTGTATTGTGACTGGTGCTGTTTAACGTCTCTGTCAGTAACATAGACAGTGGGATTGAGGAAGTTTGCCAACAGCACCAAGTTGTGTGGTGCAGTTGACACGCTGAAGAGAAGGGATGCCATCCAGAAGGACCTTGACACGCTTGAGGGGTGGGCCCATGCATAACTCACGAAGTCCAACAAGCCCAAGTGCAAGGTCCTGCACGTGGGCTGGGCTAATCACTAGCACAACTACAGGCTGGGTGGAGACTGGATTGAGAGCAACACTGAACAGAAGGACTTGGAGGTGTTGGTTGACAAGAAGCTCAACATGACTCAGCAATGTGTGCGTGCAACCCAGAAACCAACCGTATCCTGGGCTGCATCAAAAGAAGTGTGACCATCAGGTCAAGGGAAATGATTCTCCCCTTCTACACTGCGCTCATGGCCATGGAAATGTTCAAGTCCAGGTTGGATGGGGCTTTGGGCAATCTGATCTAGTGGAAGGTGTCCCTGCCCATGGCAAAGGGATTGGAACTAGCTGATCTTTAAGGTCACTTCCAAACGAAATCATTCTATAGTTCTGTGAAATTCCCCAGTATTTTCAGTATCAGGATTGTAAAATTTTAGATTTTTTTACTATTATACACAGTGACTGACATTATGGGCTTCTACATGCTCTTACAGATACTGAAAACCAGTGAAATATGTGAAAAACAGAGGAAGAAAATCTGAGAATATGTGGACTTCAAATGTTAGTCTTGCTCCCTCAAGAAAACTGAATCTTACTGATCACCACAGTGATCTCCCTTGGGAATCAGATGTCTTTCTTAATGAGTTTACTAATGTAAAAAGGAGCAGAGTGTGGACTGTACCACTTAATCCTGCTCCTGATTGAAATTAAATCAGTGTTGAAACTCTGACCCAGAGATTTAATACCACTACCACAACTCATTTTAGCTCCTATGAGCTCTTCGGATGAACAGGCAGTTTATACATCAGTCTGTCCTCTAAGCTCAAACAAATGGCTCAGACTCAGCCTCTAGAACAATTTTTTGGTGAGCCTGAGACTTTTTTGCCCTAACTCAGTTTGGGGTACAGGTCAAAGTTAAAAAAGTACCACTGACCTTTGAGAGCTACAGCCTATGATTTTGAAGTCACATCCTTTAGTTCAGAATGCCTTGTACTTTAAATAACAGCTACTGAAAAACATTAACTAGAAAAATCTTATTTTGTTTTAAACAAACAACTCCACTTCTTCACCCATCTAAGAATGCTAAGTTATTACTGAAATACTTTCCTAGATTCCTTGGAGTATTCTCCTTACACAAAAAGAAAAGGTTGCCTTAATTTTTCTTGAGGAAAGTGGTGGGGTTTTAATGTGACCAGTTCCAAACAGAAATGTCCATATACTGTGTTTGAATAACCACCTATGAGAATCTTCCAGACATGGCAGTAGATATTTGTAAAATGAAGAAAAAAAATCAATATGGATTTGATGTAAAAGTTTTTGTTTTCTTTTTCTTTCTAACGAAAATGGTTTCTTAGCTGGAAATCATATGGGAATTTAATTGGCTAAAGTCTTATTAAATGCCTTTTTATCCCAGTTGCTTCAATAAATATTAATTATGAGACATGAAAAGAGATATAGGAAATATTTTACAAAGAACATACTGGAAAAAATGTATGGGTTTGGGGATTTTTTTGTTTGGGTTTTTTTTAATGTGCTTGCAGAAATACAGAACACAATGAAGCAAGCTGTTCTGCATTGTGATTTGAGATTATAATGGTACATTTTGAAGCAGAATGTGTCACAGGATATGCTCCAACAAATTTTGGACAAACAAAATGCTTGATGACTCTGGCAGACTACTGTAACTTTTAAGAGAAAGTCCATTCCAGTTTAGAAATATGGATGATGAACGCATTGCTGGGAAAGTGCATGAAGTGCATAAATATGTTACAAAATTTAATTTACATAACTTATAGAACAGCTAAAACACCCGTCCTTTCCAGCCCAAACCTTCCTTTGCTTACTGAAATTACCTTAATCCATGCACCACAATATTTTACAGCAACTCTGTTAAGTAGGGGAAAGTAATCATTTCTACTTTATAGAGGATAGAAATCCAGATAGACCAGTGAAATTAAGATCATGTTGAAAGTCTCTGGCCAATAAAGTATTTTATCCAGGACTCTAAAATTTGAAAGCAGTAACTTCAGTATCTATCTATCTATCTCAATCGTTCATTTTTCTCCATTCTGGTAGAGTAAGGGATGGGAACAATTTATGAAGAAAACAAACTTACCCCTCCCCAACCTAAAGATTTTCCTGAGTATAATATCATAAGCAGAATACATAATAATCCTACCCTACTTTTTAATAAGAATTGAATATTATCCAGCACTAATAACAAAAGCATGATATTCAGACTGTCACCAGCTGACTGCTTGATCATTTAAACAGTTTGGGGGCCTAAATTTCAGAAGGTGACTGTGAATGCATCTATTTTTATGTACCGCTTTAGAGAAGCCTAAAATTGACCAATTGCCTCTATTTCAGGCTACAGTGTCTGGTAGGTGCCTATGCGCACATAACTTCCTTGGTATAGAAGCATGCAGACTCAAAGAAGTGGACAGAATTTAGGCACCTGAGCACCACTGCAGTTTTGAAATCACCAAGGAGTCATCAAAACTCCACCTAAGCCCTTGTTCGGTGTGTTCTGAGTATACTATTTTTACTCCATCAGATTGAGGTTTCCTCTGGAGCCAGTTCCCAGTTGCAATAGAGGTGGTGCCATGCACTTTTTGAAAACTAAACACAAATATTCTTGACCTTATAAGCTGAATATCAGCCTCAAAACACATATCATGAACATGCAAAGATGGAGAGCAGCCTCATAAGTGATATAGGGTAGAGAATGGAACACCTCCACAAGGCCCGAGTTCTTCATTACTGGATAGAGCTGGACTGCATATGCAGGGTGGTTTCAAGACCTGCTGGACACTCCAGCCTCCTTATGCTTTGCTATCCTGAAAATTCAGCCTGTAACTAAGGGAAATACTGGTTTCAGAAGTCTAGAAATGTTTCTAAAGATCACTGAATCATTTAGCCATTTGAGAACCAATCCCAGTATTTATGAAGCAACTAATAGAAAACATAGGCTGTAAATATCTGCCTCAATCAGTTTTATGCCTCTGCATGACTCAACAGCCATTTTTCTTGTGTGTCCTGATTGATATTCAGACAACAGATAGCTTTGCTAGAGATATCAAAGCACAGAATCTGGATTTCTAAAGATTAGGCTAGGATTTGGTTCAACCTCCTTCAAAACAAAGCCCCTTTCTGCATGTTGTAGGTGCAATTTTTCAAGTATTATATATGCTGTGAGGAACTTTGAAGTTAATAAATATTATTGTTCAAATAAAATAAAATAAAATAAAATAAAGCCTTCTCGGTGAGACAAAGATCAGCTTCAGTGCTATATAATATATGGCTTTAGCCCCTGGCAGTGAGTTGTGGGAGCTACAGCAGTTGAAAGAAATTTGAGAGCACAGCAGTGGGTTTGGATTACAGAGTATCTGAGCTACAAGAGAAAATTATCTTCAAAAAAGAGGATTTATGAGGTGAACGAGTTATGTAAATGGTCTTTAAAAACTAGTAAGAAGAAAAAGTTGTAGTGTGTCGAAACTCTTGATGGAAAAACAGAGGGGCAATTTTTGGTGTACTTTACAGCTGTAATAAAATTTGATTTTTCTTTTCTGTCTAATAAAGCATATAAAACATGGAAAAACTTTAATTCTTTGCTACATGTGATGAGTTTCCATCAAGTTAATTAGTCCTTTATTTGCTGTCTATTGATATGAGAATGAAAGCCAGGGTAACCTCTGCTTCTGCACCATAACCTTGCTCAAGGTGTGAAAGGAGTGTTCCTGAAGAAAATACAGCTGCTTTGGAAGCATCATGGTTGCCTGTGAAGCAACACCTAAAAAAGGCAACACATTTGACATTGTCAGGAGGGGCACTGAGAACAGAAAGGAAGGTGCCATTTGCAACTGCATAAAAACTTGGCTACCATTTATGGGTCATCTCTGCAGAGCAGGAGTGATATATTAAAGAAGGCATGGATCGGAGCTACTAAAATGACAAAGGGGACAGACCCATGGCTCTACGAGGAGAGACTAAAGAGTTAAGGGCGCTTCTATTTAAGAATAAAGCTGAGGAAGATGTGTTCAAGCTTTACATCCAAAGGTTTTCTATAAAATGAGTACAGAACTGTCAATGGCCATTCACACAGTACTGCATACACTAACGAGGCCCTGTGCTTCTGACTGGCACTATCAAACACAGACTGCTAGCCTAAGTGGACTATTGCTCCAATAAAGTAGATAAATTCTTATGTTTTCTTCTAGTGGAAGGTTGAGACTTTGTGTCCCAATTCCTAGGAGACATCATAAGGAAAATTGAAAGACAAAGCTGTAGTTATGGTCAGATTTACAAACTAGAGTAAAATGTATGCACTGGAGTGTGTGTCCTTGCATGTGTGGGAGACATGAAGAAACCAAGAACACTCCACCTCTCCCAACAGCAACAAGGATCTATACAAAAGAAGTGGTTTTGAACAAACACTTAGTGAAAAAAACTTTGGATATTTTTCCTACAAAACTTTTATCCCAACATAAAAAGGACATGGAGCTGTTGGAGTCCAGAGGAGGCCACAAGGATGATCAGGGGGCTGGAGCACCTCCTGTATGAAGACAGGCTGAGAAAGTTGGAGCTGTTCAGCCTGGAGAAGACAAGCTACGTGGAGACCTCAGACCAGGTGCCAGTATCTAAAGGGTCCTACAAGGATGCTGGAGAGGGACTCTTCACCAGGGACTGTAGTGATAGAACAAGAGGTAATGGGTTTAAACTGAAACAGGGGAAGTTCAGGCTAGGTATAAGGAAGAAATTCTTTACTGTGAGGGTGCTGAGGTGCTGGCACAGGGTACCCAGAGAAGCTGTGGCTGTCCCATCCCTGGCAGTGTTCAAGGCCAGGTTGGACACAGGGGCTTAGAGCAACCTGCTCTAGTGGAATGTGTGCCTGCCCTTGGCAGGGGAGTTGGAACTGGATGATCTTAAAGTCCTTTCCAACCCTAACCATTCTATGATTCTATGATCAATGCTGAAGTGTTTAAACATTTAATGTTAAATTGTAAGATGTCTTCTTCAGTTTATGACAGATTAAAATTAAAATCAGTGGATTTTTAATTTTCCAGATCCAGAGTGGATCTTTAACTATCCAGAGTGGATTTAAAGATTCAGTTTGGATCACCATCTCATGAACTCTTTCACAGTATGTGTTCTTACATTACTAAGTTTACTTTCTTTTTCCTAGCAAAATTGGAGCAGGATGTTAAAGAAGGCTCCAAGCAAATGTTCTAAAGAGAAGATGAGAGAAAGAGAGGTGGGTTATTTCATGAATAACAACACTTATTCTGAAAAAATATCATTGTTTAGCATTGAGAAATGCTAAAAATTGAAAGATTTTTTTTCAGTCATACAATATTATTAGATATTATTAATATAGAAAAAAGTCCCCCATTTCCTTCATGTTCTAAACTCATTATGAACTCGTTAGATTTTTTTTCTTTTTCCCTACAATATGTTGATCACGTTTCCTCCTCAAAAAGATTTACCAAAATATTTCCAAATGACAATACAAGTCTATTGAGAGACATTCAATATTAGTTTAAGGTGAACACAACAAAAAAAAAAAAAAGTCAACCAAATTCACTGAGTTCAGCAGAGCCCATCTTGTTTTTCTGGTTCCCTCCAACAAGCATATAGGTGATTGAACTCCATCTCCCTGAAGCCTTGCAAAAATGCGAAACATACATATCTGAGCCTTCTAACTAAGCATTAGAGAGAGTAATGATTTGATACAAGGCAGGATACTCTTTGACACAGGAAGGGCAGAATGTCCTTCAAACTGTATGCTATATCTTTTACATATGAGCAGTTAAACAATGGCTTCTACAAAGTGCTGGGTGATATATCTTATAATAAATTGAGGTTCAACAGACTTATATTTAGCTAAAGTCTCTTCTGAGAGGAAATCTTTTTTCTTGTCTTCAAGAATTAAACTGCTACTAACTTCTTCAAATCCACTTTGTGATTACAAAAGAATTGCTCTAGTCAAACAGAGGAAGGGAAATGGAAAGATTCAACAGAGTAGTTACAACTTACCAGTGTTATTCAAGTTTTGAACAAGTATTCAATGTTGCGAAAGGGCATTCATAAACAACGTTTTAACACTTTTAACCTAGTGTTAAAATAAAATAAAACTTAAAAAAATACACTTGCATAATCAAAATTACAGGTTGCCTTCCAACAAAACTTGTGACCTCTGTTTTGCTGTGTAACAAATCCTTGTATCCTGTCAATACAATGTGCATAGCACTGTATGAGACAAGGAAAATAATGAATCAAATGAAATGGAAGATACATACAGTAACCACTCTTGAAACAGATACCCAGTCTATCCTTTTAAATATCTTGTTCAACATTGTATGCAACAAGATTAGTGCCCTGTATTCAGTATGTCATTAGGCATCTACCATCTCTTGCACAGATATTGACCATTTAATTTAAGAACAGTCAGATGGGCATCCAGTGACCCATGGAACTTTTTCAGAATTATCCTGTGATTTTACATCTTTCTGAAAATATTTTTAAACTGGAAACAAAAAGAAATAAAGCAGCACCATGTTACATCCGTCCCTGTTCCACAAGTAAATCACAGTAGGAAACAATCAAATTGGATGGACTCTGAATGTCTAGAAGCAGAGGAAGGAAAAATAAAAAGGCAAACAAAGTTTTTTAAACAACATTCATTGAGATAGAACTCTTTCTGAAATTCATTCCATTGTGATTTCAAACATGAGAACAATAACATAAATGGCTATAGAGTCTACAGCAGTCTAGCTAATTTACAAGAAAAGCATCCATGCATTCCTGCTTCTTATTTCATTGTTTTCTGTTTTCTCACACTTACTAGCACATGAGAAAGCACTGATTTCTTTAACAATTCCTTACTGAATTTTAAAGCATTTTCTGACAATTAAACATTATTACAATTCTGTTTGGTCCTGCATAAAAAAGAATTTGACATCAACATCAAAACACTTCCTCATTTTTGTAAACAGTAACAGTAATAACAACTTAAGAACTAACAACGTTTCCTTATTAAGAAAAAATCTCTTACTATTTTTGCAATCCAGTTAATGAAAAAGTAATGCTAGTTCCCTATTTTTATGGAATTTATGGTTAGACTATGGTGGAATCAGCACCATCATTTACTGAATAAGAAAAATCTTGTTGCTTGAAAGTTAAAACTGATGCTCTCAGAGAGACAATCTTTTCTTCCATTGTAGTTAGTGTTACAAGAGCTACAATGTTGGCTATCAAGAAACAAATGTACTTCATCTAAAGTTTAAACCACAAGTTCCCACCAGACTGCTCTATGTAACCAACTGTATTGGTAAATTACTAGGTGGATAAAATAGAATAATTACTAACAATACATCAAGAAGGACAGACATTTTTCATATTTATATGTAGGAAAGGAGACTTAATAATGCAGCCATAAATATGTAAAATGAGTGAAATGCTTTTGACTCCAACCATGACTAGTTACAATATTTAGCAACAGTTGCTAAAACTGAGGATTTTAAGATATGCAAATCCAAATTTAAGATAAGCAAATCCAGATAATTCTCATCTAAGAACTTAAAGCATATGGCCAAAAAATTCCCTGGATCACAAATGCCAACTTTTCAATATATTCTGGAGATCTGCAGGTGTTGGAGAATAAAACGATGCTTTGAAAATATATGAGAAACTGTATTTTTTTCAATGTGGAAAGCTACAGATCTGCAGGTGCAACAGCATCCCAAGCAGAATTATAGAATCCTAGAATGTTTTGGGTTTGAAGAGACCTTAAAGATCGTCTAGTTCCAACTGCCCTGCCATGGGCAGGAACAGCTTTCACTAGACCAGGTTGCCGGTTAATATAAACCTCGATCAGTAGGAACTAAAAGAATGCAGTACCCTTAATGCTATTCTATTGGCAACATTTTGCTTTGTTTACAATTTTGTGTGATGATGAAAATAATGACGTTGCTGCAATACATTTTTGTGATACACTTGACTTGAGACAACATGATCTCCTGAGTGATAGAGCTTGAACAATTTAACTTTCACATAATAAATGGATTAAAAACTTTTCAAATAATAAGATTCAAACACAATTCTAAATTAGAATCATTGTAAACCACCTGCATTTCAAGTAGAAACACACTGAGATTTTTTAGTTCTTGGATCTGTATATCTTAATCTTTTCATAAATGGCTTAGGAATAGATAAATACATAATAAAGCCACATGTACAAAAGACACTTTTTTGATGATCAAATGCCTGGAGAGCAGTAAATAAAGAAGGATGACACGTCAACCCTATAGCCTGTAAGCAGGCAACATGTATTTCACATCTAAACCCATAAATCAAAGGCAAGAAAATAGGCATTGGTAAGCCAGTGGCAGATTCTATCTTGAAAGCCGTGATTCTGAAATGGTCTTAGGATGACCAAGGGTAATAAACTGAAAGTAACTTCCCAGTACAACTTTGTAGCCAAAAGGGTTAATATGATCCTAGGATTATAAACATGGAAATATTCTGCAGGATAAAAGAGCCAAACACTATGTTTGTCAAAGTTATAACTCCTGCTGTAATTCTGGCCTCAGTTCTGGTCTCCATATGTCAAGGAGGATACTAACACCCTTGGAAAGGATTCAGAAAAGAACCACTGAATGACTGATGGACTGGAAAATATGCAAAATGGTGAAAAAATGGTTGAGATCAGTTTGGTTAGCTTATCGTATAGACCACAAGGGAGAGACTAGATCACATGTTATATGCACTTATAGGAGAAACAGAACTTTTACAACAGATACATCTCCAGTCTAGAAGTAAATATATTAACAAGGTCAGGTGTAAAACAGATACATTCAGAATAGAAAAAAAGCAAAAAATGTTAACAAGGCAAATATTACCATAGATGATGGATATTCACTGTCTTTAAAACCAGTTATAATGCAGAGTTTATTCAGTGACTTTTTAATACAAAACATTGCTGGCACTGAATCTAAGAAGATGGAGGCTGTTACTGTTAACAGCACCTGTACCTGGAAAATGAAAGTCTCATAACAACATAACTTCCAAGAGTATTAATTTCTGCCCTGCAATTCATAGACTTCAGGTCCCACAGAGATTCCCAGAATTGCCCTTTCCCGCTCTTCACCAGAGGAATTTTTAACTTGCATCCCTATTTTATACTTTTTATACTCCTCTGTGTGTAAATTTGTCTTACCATGAATATGCAAAGTTGTCCAGACATGTTTACCTGTCTTGAAGGACATCTTTTCCTGTCTGTTGCCCTTATGATTGTTGCAGAACTGGTCAGCATGATCAAAAGAAAGTAATTCTGGGGAAAACTGTAACTCCCAAATCTCACTGACTCTGAGGATTTTACAAGGTGCTATGATATATAGAGTGAGACAATTTTTGAATTCATACAACTTCCTGTAACTTACCAGAATATTTAACGCTACCAAGTCTACCAGACAGGCTATCTCAGGAAGTGAGTATTGATCTTTTCTACTTGGATAATAAGGCCTGTTTTCTGATGCTTTCTCCAGATAAACTAAGTCTGTGGGGTACTGTACTTGTGTAAAAGGCAAAGTCTACCCTGGCCATTATTTTGTTTTCAGTCTTCTGGCAAATAGACCCAGAAGTGCAGGACTGCAGGTTAGAAAGCCATTTCCAGTTAATTCCAGTTTCCTGATCTACAAAAGAAGGAAGATGAGTATAAAACCTATCAGAAGGACTCTGATGGGCAACATCAAGTCAAATCCTTTAGTGTATTGAATCCAGGAAAATTATTTTGGACAAAATATTATCAAGAAAAAGTGTACATGCCAAAACATCTTACATGTTGTTCAATCAGTCAGATTCATCCACTTGAGTCAGCACTATCCTGTAATCATCTACTGCATCTCTTGCTACTTTCATGAACCTGAAACTATACATACCATCAGTCTGAACAAAACGTCCATTGGCTGAGAAGATACTGGGTAGAAAAGTGGACTCTCACTTATTACAGCACATATGATATACGATAGAAAACAAAACCATCATGAAAATAAACTTCATCAGAATTTTAAAATTGAGACAGAGATTGCTTCTTCTTCATCTTTCTACACATGTAGACAAAGCTTGTCCCTTTTGTTCTTCTCAGAGATTATAATGGAGTAATGTTATATTTAATTTCATGGCCTCATACAGCTAAAACAAATCCAAAGCCCTAATGGATAAAAGCTGTGTAGCACCTCTTGACTAAATTTGGCTGCTACAATAGTACAGTCTGTTCCTTTCTGTACAAAATGGTTTTCAAATTCAGCTTTGAAGTAGCAGCTTTCCTGATACCATCAAAACTAATGGGAATTCTCACCTGCCCAACAATTCTGCTCTAATTGTGGTAAGGTTAAACCTGAACATTTAAAAGTGTATACGCTATTTTGCCCTTATTATCACAAAACCAGTTCTGAATGGAACTATTTTTCATTTGCTTTGTTGTCACGTTTAAGGAAGAAGATTTTTAAACTGATACTTTAGTTTTCAATTTTGAGTTTTTATCGTATAGAAGGATCATATTTTCAAGCTTTGCCTCAACGCTCTGAAGGCTGCAAGCATTTTTCCCCAATGAAACTTGTGATTCATATGTAATGACTTGCCTACAGGAGTGAATGCTTTAAGTACAAGCTCATATATCGTGAAACATGGAATGTCTGATCAGTTAACTCTTGGGAGAAGGGATGTTGACTGTTCTTATACCTAGAAATTAGCTTATTGTCATCTCTACTGGGTTTCAAGTAGCTTGGAGAATTCTCAATAATCACTAGCTCTTCACTCACTCTTTTCAGCTATTTCTGAACATCGTTGTTATTTTTCAGTGCCCAGGATCAGTCCTCACGAATTTTATACTCTACCAGAAGCTCACTGTCTTACACTCACACAAGATCATGTATAGGTCAAATGAAGCTTTGTTCCTTGTGCTACACCCAGGTTTAAAAAAAGCATCACTGCAGTCATTTCCTGCAATACTACACAGAAAAGGACTCCGTATTATACCTCTGAGAAACATTGCTCTTGCTGAGAATCCTGATTAGAATGATTAAATCTGGTCATCCACAGTGTTTGAAAAGCTGAAGCTGTAACTGTAGTTGCTCAAATATATGAAACTTTAGGTACCTCTGGGTCAATTTGGATTCTTAAAAAAGGTCAAGGTGTGTGAGTAGAGACAGCAGCAAATTAACACCCAGCACTCATGGGCCCTGCTCCTCCTCATGCCGTGAACATACAAAGGTTTCTTTGCAAAATCTCCCACCACACCATTCATTTTCCTCTGATGTAAAGTATTGCCATTAAGAGTGGCATCTCCTGCAAAGTGCCCTGAGACTTCTCAGTAAATATCAAAGTGGAAGTTCTGTATATTCATTAATTATTTTATATATCCAAAAGTAAAGATATCAGTGTAAATTGACAAGCGTATAGAGTAAAGGCAATCAAAATAGTGGAGTGGAATCTGTATTTTCGGAAAACATATAGTTTGCATCCAGGATAAGATCAAAGTTCATTGAAAGGAACAGTGCCTCCCTCAGACATTTGTACTACAATGACTGCACAGGCACACATGCAGCAGGCATTATTTCCTCAGCAACAGTGTAAACGCAGTCCCAGCTTCATCCAATACTAGATTTGCCTGATTTTCTCTCTCTTTGGGATGTCATCACGGAAACAGTCTTGATTACTTAATGTTCCTTAAAATGGTTCTAGCTTAGCTAATCAATGCTATTCTGTTGTTAAGCAGGATATTTTTCCTTTCTGAAACAATATTGATTACCTAATTATTGCCATTAAAAGCACCCAAACCCAACACACATTTAAGACAGTGATGGCACTGCTGCTACTAAAGCTCTCACCAGTAACACTATTCTATTTCTACGCAGTTTGCAGAGCTTCCCTATTTTTGAATGTCTTCAACTCTCTCACTGCCCTAATATTTAGCAACTTTCCCCCTCCCCCAGCTTCCACCAGCAGATAGTGCAAAATTAATCTCAATCAACAGGATCCAACTGCTTGTTCCAGAAAGCAGTGATACAAGACACAAGGAAAGGGATGTAGCAGGAGATATAGACACAACACCTGCTTCTAGTTTTTAAAAGTTAAAACTTAATTCCACCTTATTCAAACTTATTTTAGAAAGCAATTGACAGCAGGAAAAATTATAAAATTGGCATGAAACTAAGACTTGGGTGCTGAGAATTAAGAACTTCAAACTGTGAATTAGAATATATATGTGTATCTATATATACTGCTATTGCATCATTAGGAGAATTTGGCTCTACAGCTGTATCTATGATTATTGAAGGATTCTTCTGTTTATATTTAGCCATAAAATTGCACATACTTAAAAGCTCTAATACCTCTTTAAAAAGGCAGCAGCCAAACTGTCTGTGTCTGCAGTCATGGGGTGTTTTAACTCAAAACACTTTGTGGGATTTGCCCTAGATGACAAATCACGACCTTCTTCTGACTTTTCACTGTTAACTGTGTGTGTTTTGCAACTCATTAATTGTGTACATGCTTGCATATATGTTTGTGTGTGTGTGTGTTCCGTCATTCACAGTGTATTATACACATAATCTTTCTCAATATTTATATATAGACAATGGAGTTATAGTGTTATTTTTACATATATTATAAACAGTGGATTCACATTACAGATACAGTCTGCATAAAACATGTACTGCATAACATCAAAGTTTTTTAGCCCCCAGCTGTGCAAATGATGCCATATAGGTAGCCCACATCAGCCTCATGAAGGTCCAGTAACTTAGAAAAGAAAAAAAGTGATGATCTGTGAAGAAGCAATAAAGTCTTTCGGCTCAAGCATCACCAGAAAAGTAGACATGGTCCAATACTTTCTTGGTGTGGTCTGATGTGCTTTCAGGGTGAGATGTCAGAAAGGACTTGAAAAAATAGCCACAGAAAAAGTTTTTGTCCTCTATAGCTTAAGGTGTAGAAGGTGGAGTGAATTCATGGATGAATCCCAGAGCATGTCAACCAGGTCTCCAGTTGTACAAATACATGGCAAGTGATGGTCCTCACCTGTATAGCTGCAGACTGAGAGCTCCACTAAGTTTTTGTGCCTGAGGGAGACAGAAAGCCCTGACTACATCATGCTTGTTTTGCTCTCAGCCTCACACACTTCAGCAAAAGGGACAGGTGAGACAGACATACTCAGACTTGTAAGCAGTCTAAATACAGACCTGAAGGATGAGGTAGAGCACAAAAATATAGCAAAAGAAGTCAGAAAAGAACAAAAATGGAAAGGCTTGCAGCCAAGCAGTGCTAGTAGTTGCAAGACTCATCCTAACAAGCCTCAACAACAGCTTTCTCTATAATCAGTGGGACCAGTTGGTTGATAAGCAATATGAGAGTCAGCAAATTGAATTAAATTAAAGAGGTTTAAATTAAATTCTTCTGATTTTTGAGTTTTGTTTCTTCTGAAAGAACAGATTAAATAAAAACGTTAATTTACTGCAACACGACAGTGTTCTTTGATAACCTTAAAAATATCCACATTACTACTGACACCAAAAAACCCAGAGACCCAATAGGGTACCAGAAAAGGGAATGGATGGAAAGGATGACAAAGAAAGAGGAAACTGTTACATTTCTTTCTCCTTTGTACAGTTTTTCTTGCCAAAAACGGACTTAAACATGATTTGCTTCTTGCTATGGGACCTGGCATACTGCCACATATGTGATCCTGCTCAGAAGCAGCATCAGCATGCTGGTCACAATCTACTTCAAAAACAAATGAGGTCCAAAAATATCCTCTCCTCTAAACAGGTTGTCTCTGAGTGTGTATGTGTGTGTGTGTATATATGAGTGCTTGCATGTGTGATTTATGCAAAATATCCTGTCAAAATATTCTGGTTCATCAAAAGTCTAATTTACATACATTTTTGGGACACTGTAAAGGCTGATTAATGTGACGTATTGCAATTCAGAAGGAATGTTGACCAAAGCACTTTAGGAGCCTGAGATGTGGGAGCACGAGGTAGATAAGCATATGGAGCTCAGTGAATGAAACAGGAGGCTGCCTATTCTGCTATGATTTATCTTCCTCAACTTGTGAGAACTTGATGGCTTTCTGAGATAAGAGATTTTGTTTAGAAAAATCTAGTACAATGAAAAAATCATTATAGAGCTTTCCTTATTCATCTTTGATATGCCCGGATACATCTTCCATCACCTTTTTACAGACATCAGGATTTTGGTTTTATTAAAGAGAAAAATAAGCATTATAGCCTTATTTATAAGCAGTAAGTTAAAATAATTAATCAAAAGCATTTAGATTTTTTTCTTTTTATCACCTGGATTTAGAGAAACCATGCAACATTCATCCTGCAAAAGAAAACTGAATGACATTTTATATTAGGTCTTAAATTTATGTGATAACTAACTTACCCATGCATCTGAAACTAGATTAATTTTACATTTTTTTTTCATTATTTATTTAATTCCTTTTATTTAATTGGATACTGACATTTCTCCAGAGTCTTAGAATATGAGAGAATCACGTAATTGTTCCCTAACTTCTTTCTGCATCACCAAAACAATGTAAATACCACTCTCTTGCCACATCCAAATCTCCAACTAGTGGAAATGTTTGCTAGTAGCCTTCCTGAAAGGAAATCACCTCATGCATTATTCACGCTGCCGTAGCTCTGCTTAGTAACTTTACAGCAAAAAAACTGTATTTCACTGCAATAAATTATTCCTCCTCATCCCTAGCAACATCCACTACAGTTAATTATTGGTTTGCAGAGGTTGATAGTTGAGAGCACAGGAGACAAAGAAGAAAGTACTCACCATCCCAGTGTCAAATTACAGAATTCCACGTTATTATGACATAAGGGATTGCTTATTGGTTTATAAACTTTTTTTAAAGCTTTTTTTTTATAGCAAATGTTTAATAGCTGCTGATATCCAGACGTCATTCCTGGGAATAAAGATTGGTAAATGGGAGTAGTTCCAATAGGACAGAAAAGATGATCTTTTGCTCAGTTAAGCATTACTGTTCCTCAGGAGATCTCTGGGCCATACTTCTGTGTTTCTTCATTTCTGTCAGGATATAATTTTTAAATTACCTTCATTAAAACACCTTATGATGCACTAAATCCTTTTTCACTTCTACAAGCCCTTGGAATATATCCAAGCAGTGGCTTTTTACCCAGCTCTCACTTCAGGCATTCATTCATAAATATTTGGGTTCAAAAGCCAGATGGCTTTTGTTCCATTGGCTGTGATGGTCCTAACATGGATACTTAATTTAGATATAGATGTACCTGAATGTTAATCTTTGAGCCCATGTCAAGTAAACACTATAATTCCTTTTAAAACAGTGGAGAGAGACAACCTTTCTAACAAAGGAAGATGTATTCAGCCTAAGCCGTTCCTCATGCCTAAAAGAGAAGTGTTGGATCTTTGCAAGAAGCAGCTGGTAGCAGCAGATACTCTCTCCATTTTTATCTGATTGACCATTAGGGCTCATTTATGTTTCTTAAAGTAGAATGCAGTGTTACAAGATGCTGCAGGATGCTCTCTGTGCCCTCGTTTCCACTGCAGAAGGACCCACAACTCCCATAGGTGCTGCATTATATCCTCCCCATGTATACCTTTGCACTAGAAGACAAAGCACCCATTCTAACCAATAATAATCTGGTCAATAGACTCATTAAAGACTAGAAAACTATGTAGTTGACTAGACAGATGTTTATTTTTAGGATTAATCTGGACCTGAATCCCACATCTGGCTTCTGGTTATAAGTTACTTTATCATAAAGGTAGCCCAAAGGAACTTTCAGGCTGAGCAGAGAGATATATAATGAGTTAATCAGCTTAGGCAGTGCTAGATGGCAGACAAACTGTATCACAGGCTGGGACTTGGATGTGTTTAATTCCCATTTCGACAGGGTTTGGATATACAGATCATGTGAGATAAAGAGGAGTGGGACTTGCTGTTCATTCCCATATATGTGCAGGTTATAAACCCACTTACTTAGGCCAAAATGATCAAGAGATGTTCTGGAGACAATTTTCTTATATGATACTTCTTTTAACAATTTGCATTCAACTGGCATCAGGTAGTGACAGTATTTGAGAGTAAAAGGAGGGAGTCACAACCATTGTGTTGTCTGAAGTTGACTTTCTAGCAAGATTTCTGCTGAGAAAGCAGCACAACACTACTTGCGAAAGGATAGTATTGTGGCTAATCTCTGGATATGATATGAAATTAACACTGCTACATTATGCAGCAGATGCATTTCTCCATAAATACAAGTCTCCGTGTCTCCACCTCACAGAGGCATAGCAAGGATGAGCACAGATTGGCACTCATTGCAGATGGATGCAATGCTTTTCCTACCTATGAAATGAAGATTCCTGATAAATTATTTAGCTCCTGGGATGGAACTCTTATTTGCCCTTGCAGTTTGCACGAAGGCACCAAGGAGGTCCCACTGGCCAGCTCTCGCCTGCTCACTGTCACCACTGGGTGTCTCACCGACCAGCTTTTCGAAGATAAGGACAGTGATGATCATTGCTGTGGCTGCAGAAGGGTGGAAGAAGAAATTCAAGCACCAATGGCATCTTAGGAGAAGATAGGACTGGATCTGCAAGTTACAGGGAGAAACACAACTGCCTGACATCCAGCCTCGGAATGGAATGTGGACACCAACCCAGGGTTTGAAACTTCCCTGTGGGGAATTTCCTTCATTATTGCAGCTGCATTACCAAAACTTATTTCTCACTAGACATACAGCCCAGAAGAGTGAAAACCTGTTCTCCTTCCAAGAAGTTAATTCTTTTTCTTTGTATGTAAATCATCTTGGTTTCATGCTTTGCATGGCTCTGTGAATGATGTGGAGTATTTCCTGTTCCACTTAAGAGTTCAAATTGATGCTATTGATCATGCAATCAGTTAATTAGCTCTGAATGGGCTAACGGGGATGAAGAAAAGTTCTCCTGATAGCAGACAATGCCTGAAACCATACATTTTTATGGTATTACCTTGCAAAAAAGCACCACACTGAAATAGCATTAAGGAAAGACAAATTAAACAGGAGAGTAGTAGCCAGGGGAGTCTTAAAGTTAATCCAGCATATTGCTGTAAAAAGGCTTCCCATCTGGATCCTAGTTTGCTACAATGTTGAAGCTTCATGGTATTTTCCTTCCCTTCGTCTTAATTTTCAGGTATCGGTCGTGAGAGAGCTGAAAAACCTGTGCGGTACCCCAGTGTTGCAGTGTGTGTGTGATACAAGATGCTTTCAGAAATCGCTGCTAAAGCATGTAAACATACGACTGTCTTCTACAACAACTCTGCAGCTTTTTGCATGTCACTAGCCTCTCACAGACTCACAGCCATGGAGCAGTGGTCATGCAGAAGTGTTGGCCCTCCAGAAGTACATCAAACCGGGCTACCTCTATTTCCAGGCAGAAGGGTGGAGGCTGTGTCGCTTTTGCCAATCACTCCAGATTCAGGTAACTCCACTAAGCTTCTGTAAGCTGCTTCAAATCCCCCTCTTTACCTCTGGTACAGACAAGCAGGAGCTAAAGGGACCTCTTTGCATACAATACCTCAAAACACTAGAGGGCCGGTTGGCTTGGTAAGCACAGTGCTGGTGCTGAGAGACTGTAACTTAAAAATCGTCTGCAGCTTTGGATACTGGCTCTGACTATGAAGGCAGAAGAGAAACGCATCAGTGATTGCATTTTATGTGATCGACAAATCTGCTTTGAAAAGGCTCACGGGTGAGGTGGCCAAGAGGGCAAAATTAATTACCTCTCGCCTCCTTCTATGTGGTGGTGGAGGTCGGGAAGGAGTCTGACACACATTAAAGCAGGAGAGAAGACCTTGTATGTCTTCAAGGGAATTAAACAGAGAGGTTTGGTTTTGTTGGGGTTTTTTTCTCGTAGGCTTTGTTGAGGGGAAAAATAAAAGGTGTTTGCTCTTAAATACATGCAGTTGTCTTTGTACACAGGCAGTTATTTGTTCCTACTAAGTGAAAAGAAAAGTCTCTGTTTTGGCTACTTTTCCTGCCTTTAAAGAAACAGAGCCAGGTCCTTGTGTCACAGAAATTCAAACAGCACCAAGGGAAAGTGAGATTTTATACCAGTTTGCACCCATGTAAACAACTTCTGTTCCTGTAAACAACTTCCTACTGTTTTCAGAAGGGTAGTCTGATTTCTTCTCCCTGGAAACAGAATCTGACCCATCCAATTGGGTTTTTTTGTCATATGTATTTAAATGTATTTGATGCATATCACTAGCCACAGCATACTATGGCTACAGGGAGGGGTGAATAACCAACAAATACAACACAAAGTTTGCACCTAAGCAGCAGGCTGATTCATCTGTCATTAAAAATGACAGATGAAAGGGACACACAGTTTTTCCCCATCCGTTAAGGAGGAGACACTAAGTGACAGCCCACGGCAGGCTGTGGGCTGGAGCATCACAGCTCGCCAGCCAGGCTGACCTTGCCACTGCTGAGCTGCACGGTCCAGCCTGAATGAGGACATACTGCCAAAGATGTGCCCCTGGACATCAGGAAGCTTAGATTCACTTTAAGCACACACGGATAGCTCCACTTGCCACACTTTTAGAGAGGCAGGTACGCCACGGCTCCTGATGCTTCCCAGATACTGGGAGGATTTTTAAGGAAATAACCACAACCAGCTTCAAGAGGGTTTCTGAGGCATTTTTCTATGTCACAATTCCTGTGTTTTATTCTGCTGTGTAGTTACGGAGATCTGCAGCATGACCCATTAATAAGATATTTTTAGTAATGCAGAAGTCATTGAGATCTACAGGCAGCTAGGATTAGTTAAGTTTTTTAGATGAATTATCTCTAGAAGCACATGCACATGCACACATGCTGCCTCTGTGTTTTCAAGACCATTCTATTTCTACCTGCAGGGGAAGACCATCTCTGCTGCTTGTACAATTTTGATAAATGACAATCAGGGGAATTTTCCTAGGGGGAGATCAGCCAAATCACTTCCCATCCTTAAAGTACACCAGGCTTGTGGTGGGCTTCTCTGTCCTTAGCAACATCCCAAAATAAGTTTTCAGTCAGTGCAAATACAGGATGTACCAAGTTAAAATTTAATCATGATAACATTAGCAATGTCTCGGATATGCTCAGAAGAAACTGGATAGCATCAGGGAAATAATGTCCCATGAGAGAGCAGTATCTGAGCTGTACTTCATTTTCATTGCTGATGACCTGTTAGCAAAAGAATCCACAAGTATAAGCAACAGACCAAATTGGTTGCGAGTAAATAAGAGAGAGAGTCAGCTATTTACTGCAGTACATGCTTCTCTGTATTATGTTTATTTGAGGAAACACTTATAAATTGCTTATCACAGTACCTCAACCTGCAGAATTCTTTGATCTAAGATCCCATCCCCTTGAAAAGTCAGAATTATCATAAAAAATCTTTGGAGCAAAAATCCAAACACTATGAATATTCATTCTCTTCACAGCTGTTACATTTATGGAAATGCAATAACAGCAAACTTCTTGGATTTGGCAAAGACTTTTTACCAGATGAATACATGCCAGTGAAAGAACTTAAGTGAAACGAAAAGCCTGGCTCACTCCTCTTTTCGAAAGAAGTGTGCTGCAGTCCAGAGCATTTTGAAAGTTAATGGAAGAGTCTCTTTTTTTCAGAGATTTCAAAACATGCATGCAAATTCAGCTGGCAGGGCATCCACAGACCGTATTTAATAAACACATCAATTTGAAAGCAATGTTCCATGTCCACAGTTAAACAGCTGGTAAATGGAAATTTTGCCCTGATAGAAATAACAGCAGTCTATTTGCTTGTGATACAGAATGCAGTCAGAGTTGTCATCTTCCCTGAAAGTTTAATCCAGTTGTATAATTTTACCCTTTAACAAACAGTCTGCATGGTTAAATAAGGGCAGTTGGAAAAAAAAAAGTTACCTGTCCATTTATTTCTATTGCTTTGATTTGCTAAAGCCCTGCTCCAGCAGCTCTCAGTGGAAAACTGCAGAGACCAGGAATGTCTGCAAGTGAGATGCACAGACAGAAACATTCAGCACAAGATGTAAGGTAAAGAAGACTGCAACCTACCTTCAGCAGTGTGCTCCTTCCTTCCCAGCCAGCCAGTTCTCAAGAATGTACACTACTGATGGGACTAGGAAAGTAATTGTAAATGGACTACTAATAAATCGATTCATGAAACCTGATGTGACAGCAGGGTGTCACTAGGTCCTTTTTAAACTTGCCTCCAGTGCTGTCGCCTAGTTCCTCCAGACGGAATTAGACAGTTGCTGCCAGGATCAGAGCTGAAGAAGCAAGGGTGCTTTTTGACTGCAGTTGCTAATGCTCCACTTTCAGGGAAAGCGCAGAAGTATGTGTGTGCCTGCACTAACTGCACACACTCATCAGCCTGCTACAAGCAGGGAGATGTGATATGCATACTGAAAGAGCTGTGCAGGGAGGAGTAGTTCAGAAGCACACCCAAGCCTGTTCTGCTAGTAAATGCACTCTACTGACCTCCCTGAGCTGGATGACTGCTGTATAATTCATCAATAAGTCTATCAGGCAATAAGCAATGGATCTGAAATAGTGCATAAGGGGAGGGGAGAGGAGGGGACAAACGCAGCTTTAAGCCTTCAAACAGCAAACTTTCAAGATAGCTGGTTTACATTTCTCTGCCTTTAATGTTCCCCCTGCAAATGTCATGGTCCATAGGTGAAGGCAATTGGATTTCATTTTAATTAATAATCTGAAAGAGGATTTCTTTAGCCATGATAAAGTACATTTTTAACAGGAGTCCTTAATGGGAACTACTATTATTCCAGGGGTTGTAGGAGTACCAACAGATCCAGCTGTGAAGGTGGCCCCATAAAGCAAGGTGGTGTACTGACTCACCCTAAAAACCAGAACTTACAGTTGGATTGGCGATGACAAATGAGAGATTACCAGTATCTTTACTTTTTATGGGATAAAATGAGCTTCAGAAAGGGAATGCCCAAGGTCACACATGGAATTTGAACCCAGATCTCCTACACCATATCCTGGCTTCCTACAAATAAACTCAGACTGCTTCTGTAGACACAAATCACCAAAATACGAAGCAGCCCAGGCTGCCGCTAACAACAATCTTTGGTATGAAACAAAGTAGCAACTGTTCATCTTCTGTCTTCATGCCTTCTTTTTAAATGCAACATTTTCATATGAATTTGACCATGGAAACTTGACAGGTAATTCTACTGGAATGTGCTCCAGCCTCCTCCTAGAAAAGTGAGCTGTCAAGTTAGCTTGCACACCTTCTTAAGCAAAACTGTAGGATTAAAGTTGCTTTGGCTAGTCGAGCTCTACCTTCTCTCTATTGAAAGATCCTCTTCTAGATCCCACAGCGAGGCATTGGCCTTCGAATGTGTTGATGGGGGAAAAAACCCCATATAATGAATAATCAGCACCAGGGTTTAGCACTGGAATTCAAGCACTGGAATGGTTGTGATGATCATCCGTCCCAGGAGTGACTGTATCCTGCCTTATCTATGAGCTTTGATAAGATCACAGCTCAAGGTGGCACGGTTGCAGGCCATAAAGATAAACAGTAGGACATGAAAAATCTTCCGAGACTCCTCCAGAGTAGCATCATGTCTGCAGGGAATATTTTCTGAGTTAAGGGAAGAGGGTTTTTTTGGCTGTTGTTATTTAGAGATTACTGGACAGAACAAACAGCCTCGAGTCCATTGTGTTTGCAGCCTTAATGAACAAACAATACAAGACGGACACACTGTAGCAGAGCTTGCAAAATGCAGTAGTATTAAAAAAATACACTTAAAAATACTTTAAAAAACCCCTACACCTCTTCATTATAAATGTATTATTCCTAAATACTATTATAGTATCTCAGTAAATCACTCAGTATTATCTTAGTTCAGGTCTACATTGACATTAATGAGAATTTTTCATCAGGGAGAAGAATTTGGTCCCTGAAAAACAGTTTTGGAAATCCAACAGGAATAGTTCCGTGGACTGTTTTCAGAAATGCTAAAAATGTCTGATTTAATTTGATTTTCTATTAGACTTAGCTGCAAGCAAACACTTCAGCTCTTACCCTGTATCAGACCTGTACATTCTGGGCAGTTGTATTTTTTCTGTTTTACTTTTTTTTGCTCCAGAAAACGAAGCACTTAAGAAAGCTCCAAACTCACAAACATTTAATCAAACAGGCAACACACAAAACCAGGACTAGTCCTGGAAGCAAAATCACCACTTATAAGATGTGAGCTTTTATGGATATCTGAAATGTTCACATTATATAAAGTTGTCCTTATCTAAAGACTGGCATCTAGAGATGCAAGTAAGTGTTGG
This sequence comes from Strigops habroptila, assembly GCF_004027225.2. Taxonomy (NCBI): domain Eukaryota; kingdom Metazoa; phylum Chordata; class Aves; order Psittaciformes; family Psittacidae; genus Strigops; species Strigops habroptila. Next base: position 117,446,735 of record NC_044278.2, on the reverse strand, counting down.
TAAGAGTGAAATGGATAACTCCTTAGGTGACGAAAGAGCTGTACAGAAGCATTTTGGATACCTGGAAATGACGCAAGGAACTAGGATCCTAAAGAATGAAAATAAGAGATGTTTATAATGGGTTTGTGCCATGTGGATAGGAGCACATCTACATGCAGCACAGTGATAAAACATGGATCTTTCTGTCCTCCAATCTCCCTAGAAGTCATGTGAAGTGCAGAAGTCCTGTCCTCCCTCTGAGCTGATTGTCATCTCCAGGAAAATCCATTCCCAATTAGTGCTGCTCATCCTGCCTGAACTCAAGGGTTGACGTGAATTTATGTGGATATTGTCAGCATGGCACCATGCTCAGGGCAGTTAATGTTGCCATTCAGTAACATAGATTCACCCAGGCTCAGTGCCAGGCTAATCACGTCACAGATCATTGTTGTTCTGCTTATTGTCACAGCTTAAAAAAACCAAGCAAACAAAAACAAGTTAAAAAAAAAAAAAAAGAATAAAGGAGAAAGAAAAATCTGAAAATGGGTATTATTGTAAGTTAACTTGGGTTCACAAAGGATTCTAGGAGTTCTGGGATTTTTGCCAAATCTATAAGAATCTGACAATACTTACAAGTCATACTAAACAGTAAATAAACTGCTAGTGATTTCAGAAAAAAAAAAGCGCCAAACAAATCTAAACATGCATTGAATCAATATCTCTTTACAGAATAAGCAAATACTCTAAATTTTTTTTTCCTTCAAGATAGGTACCTTTTATAAAAAGAAACAAATATCCCACTCTAGAGCAAAACTTATATTGTGCTGTGATATAGAAAGCTGTCCACAGAATATTTAGCAAACCATTGACAACAGCAACTCCCTACAATCTTCCTTCAAAGGACATTGCATTTTCCCTGCACGTACATTATCTTAGATGAGTGAAAGAAAAAACTTTTGTTCTCACTGTTTTTAAACAAATAAACAATACATCAAAAGGCCAAATCATCTCGTCACGGTTTTCTTTTAAAATGTTATTTCTTTTGGGTGCTTAATTTCAGTCAATTTTTTCAACCATGATTTACAGAAACAACACCTGCCTGGAAATCAAACTCTTTCAAAACAGTGCAAATAGGGCACCCAAAGACAGCAGGGGTGTTGAAAATGTTGACTTTTAAACTTGTTATGTTGTACAGTTTCAAAATGCTCAAAAATATAAACACAATTTTATCCTAAATAAGACAGCTTTTCTCAAATCTCCTTAATAAACAAGGTCTGGAATTTACATAGGAAGCAAAGTAACAAGGTCTCACCACTCCTGGTTTTTCATTAATATTAGGCTAAATCAATCTCAGACAAGAGTGTTAGGAAATGTACTTGAGACTAAAAGAAATTAATAATTAGAACAAGGGTGGATTAAAGGTAGCTAGTAATGTTTAATGCCAACCTATATAGAATCATAGAATCATAGAATGGTTTGTGTGGAAAGGACCTTAAGATCACCCAGTTCCAACTCCCTGCCATGGGCAGGGACACCTTCCACTAGACCATGTCACCCAATACTTCATCCAACCTGACCTTGAACACTGCCAGGGATGGAGCATGTTAGTTAGTCTACAGTGGGAACTCAAGAAAAGGCAAAAACCAGTTCTATAACAGACATTTACGGTTTAGAGTTAGTCTACAGTGGGAACTCAAGAAAAGGCAAAAAACAGTTCTATAACAGACATTTACGGTTTAGTTTGTTTCGTTTGGAAGATTCAAGGCTAAAGTAGACTTGGAAGATTGTATAGCAGCCATTTTTAAAAAACTGAAGAAGGAACACGACAAATCCTTGAAGCTGTAGGTAACTGGAAGTAGGGGTCATTTAAAAGTGTTATAAGACTCATAAAATCCAGACTCTGGTCTTTGGATATTTCATAATTAATTATTCCATGGGCTGTGCTAATACCCTCTTAATAGAAACCAAAAGGACTAATGTTTTTGAAAACAACGTGGCAAGTAGGTAATCCCCATTTTTTGAATGGCCTTTATTTTTGTCATTCCATAGTATCCAGTCTCTTTTTGTCTGTATTCTAGCTGTTTCTCCCTTCTGTTCAAACTAGACCTTTCCATCCTCTCAGCTCCCATGAAAATCTCAGATACAATGTTTAGTTAGCACCTAGAGGTGGACCCACACATGGTCAATTAAAAACCATTAAAGCCTCCCCCAAAAACAAATCAACACGTGTCCATAAAAAAAAATTTTACAGTATTTGTCAAATATATAATGTGTGAAGGAGCCCCGACACCTTCCCTAGGTCATAGAAAGTGATTTTCTGCAAAAATGCAATGATTACCAGAGCAAACAAACTCAGGAGAGAGCTCAGAACAACAGCAGTCTCTTTGGGTGGTAAAGCACCTGGAAATCAAAATCTCCCTTAAGAGTGAGAGAAAAACTCTTCCATATAATACACCCATTTTATTTGTTTGTGTGTATAGATATATGTATGCATAATATTAATGAACCATTACAAACATTCTGGCAAACTGGGGATTAGTATATTTAACTATATATGCATGTATATGTGTGTATTTACATATATTTATTTAATTTGTATATTAATATCTCACATATATATGTGTGTGTATTTATGTATGTGTGTGCATGTATATAACATATGAGTGCATGTTTTCAAATCTCCTGTGCTGGCGTTTTAATATTTATTAACTTGCTTCACAGCAATGTGGAAATATTATTGCCTGAGAATAGATGGTATTTAAGAACTTAAAGCCCATATCTTGGTACTATATTTCTGTTAGCATTCCACATTTCACATTCTAAAGATATTGACTTTTTTCTCCCCATACTTTCAGAGTGAGGGTATATGAATGTCATTTGAGCGAGGCTGTGTATTTAACCTAGAAGACACATTTTTTCTTTAACACTGAACATTAATAATTTACCCTCAAAGATATTAGAATAGCATCAAATTCCACTTATATTTTTACAAGATTTGTATGTGACAGCTAGTCTTCCAAGTTCTTTTTGTGAGAAAAGTTCTTTGAATGTGGTCTATACATAAGAAACTGTGCTTTCTTAGGTTATGAATAAAAAGTAATTTTAATACTATATTTGAGTTTTCAGTAACATTTGTATTTATGAAAATTAGCACCTGACAAAGACCCATGAATTGGAATTCACACCAAAAGTCAAACATTAAAAAAAAGAAGATGTAGAGAGAATGTGATGTGACTGCTTGATTGCTTTGTCATTTTTTCTCTGTGCTTATGATATATTTTGCAGTCTCCATTTTAAAATCAAGGTGAAAGTCAATTCAGACTGAAGTCACATGAATAAAGAAGCTATAATTTAGAGAACCAATTCTGATCTCATTCACAACTAGCTTCAAAGAGGTATAATGCTTCAACTTTCCTATATGACACTGTGTCTTCTCCAACAAGAACTGGTGAAAGACCAGGTCACATTGATTATTAATGAAGGTGGGTCATAGTCCTAAAGTAGTTGTCCATTTACAAATACCTTCTGCATGTTCTTATTTTTGATTTAAAGTAACTTCTCTGAAATAACCAACTGCAAGGGATTTTGTTTTCCCCATTTGCCCTAGCTAACATGTGCATCAACATATGTTTTCCTGAGTAAGGCAGCCATTAGAGGCATAAATGTCAGACATGAAGAAGATACTAGATCATACATCCTCTTTAACAACAACGTGCACACCCATCTGTCTCTTCAATCTCTCTGTGAACCTGTTTCTGTGCTTTTGAGACAAAAACTGGGCTGCATTACTATTGAAGAATTATTGTATTGGGCTGTGAAATCCCATGTGTCTATATGTTTAATTAAAAATGTAGATAGGAAGGGTATGAGGACTTTTGGTGCATGTGCAAACTTTCAAAAAGGTTCATTGATTAGGGAGCAGAGATCCCACTGACGTGTAAGGAGATGTGTTCCTAAGTCATGTGGGCTCTCTAATATGCACATCTTAATTACCCATGCTTAAACTAGTTATTAAACAGAGATTGAATTTGAACCCTGGCCAAAGTACATGATCTTTCAAAAATATTTTCTTCCATGTGAATCATTCAAACAACAAATTTTAATGCCTTTCTCTCAAATACCGTTTTGAGAAGGAAAGTGTATGTAAAAGTTTACTCCCTTATCCATAATAGTCAGAAAGGACTATTGTCTCCAGCTACACTAATTCAGATAAAAGCAAGCAGATCTTAGTGAACAACAGCCTTTACTGCCAATTCTAACTTTTCACTGGAGGTGTATGTGCGTGTTTGGAGGGGGAAGGTTCTCCTGACCTAATTTAACTTTGAAAAGTTGGATGAGATCACAACCCCAGGCTTTAAGTAATTCAATATGCTACAGAGCTAAAACCTCTTGATCTGTGTCTGCTTTGCACTATAAATAGAATGTTGACCATACTTATTCTCTAACTTTGTTTCTCAATAGTGTTCCATGACTCCTTAATCTAATGGGCATTTTCATCCCAAAGGAAAAATAAGCTTTTAACCAGAGCCTCCTCTTAAAAAGCAGTAACAACGATCATGGTGACCGTTATTGGAACAGAAATATGGAAATCCTAGCATTCAAACTCGTGGTGTGAAGCCTACCAATTCTATTGCCATAGCCCGAAAAGCAGCAGTGGAGTATTTCATATCTTGAGAATTTCATATATTGAGAAGGGTCAGTATGGCATGGTATTGTAAACTGGGCTATTTCACTGTAATGTAAAGAACAAAACATCATTTTGTAGTCACCATCATTTATTTTTGTATATATTTATATGTGTATTCAAACAGCACAAATGTTCCTAGCACCAATGGATAACCATGTTTTACTGGTGGCCATGTTAGATCTGGATTCAACATTTTTTATGCACTTGCTTTCCTTTAAGCAAGGAAGTATTCCCATTGCCTTCAGTGGATGAGGGGAATATCAATGGGAAGCATAACTGAGCTAGTGTAAACACTGCTGGGTCAGAGGAAAGTGGCAGCCACAGCATAATTAGTGAGGTGCTGATCTGATAATGTGGTGAGAAACAGAGCTAAGTACAGAGGAAGGGCAGGAAGCTTAGGTAACTAGAACAAATGCAAGTGTTGAGCTCTAGGAACAGATATAAGAGAGGAAAAATGGACTCAAAGCTTGTTTGATGTAGTAAATCATTACACTGGAAGAGTCAAAGGAAACTGAAAAGATTGAGTGCTGTAGACTAGTGCAGAAACTCCCAGACTGGGTTTGCCTGATGACTCCTTCATTAAAGCCCAGAGAAAAACATGGCTCTTCTGAGAGCACTACATGGCTCTTCTGAAGAGCAAGTTGAGAAAACCAAGCCTAGTTTTTTTGTGGCCTAACCATGAGACCATTTGATGCTTCTTACTAAATAATACCCTTTTGTTGTGTCATTGATATTGATAATTGCTATTCTAAAGATGCAAGAGCCAGTCCAGTCCCTGCTGTTTAAACATGATGCTTAGCCTCCTTGGCTGGGCTTAAGACTCCCGCCTATGAAGAAGCTGAGCAGTCAGAGTGCTACCATGCAGAGCATAAAGCCATTCCCTGTGTGCCCATGTCACACAGCCCAGCCAGTGGGAGGCAGGCTTGGGGTAAAAACTTTCAGAAGTGGCTCATGGTTGGGGCTTATACTCCCTGTCATGCAGACATTTCTTCCTTTCTTTTAGTTTTAGAATATAAATGCAGATCTTGGTCAAAAGACTTTAGAAAAATGAAGGAAAATATTATGTACATTCTGGTTTTTGTTTTGTTTTCCTGAGAGTTTGGTAAGACTGTAGGTTTTCTCCAGAGAGGAAACACGGAGGCTTCACTGGTCTTAGTCATTTCAAGCAGAGATGGAAAGGTATGATCAAGAGTATTCAGCCCCAGGGAAGGACTAGGTAAATGGGTACGTACTGCCAATCTCCAGTTCCTGTAAATTTACTTGAAAATATCCCTGTTCATGAAGATTCATGCCCTGTTGCTAAGCAGCAAATCTGTGCGTTCCTGATTCACCCTTGTCTCAGAAAGGACCAGAGCGATGCCTTGTTTGCCATCAAGGAACTCCAGAGATCAATTAGCTTTCTGGGCTGCCCTAGGTATAGCTTTACAATGCTCAAAGTTACAAGCATATCCATGAAATCAGACACTTGTTCCTATTTGTTTCGACTTGCCAAACAGAGCTCAGCTAAAAGGAAGGAAAAACAAGTTAGAGAAGTGTTGACAGGGGAGGGTTCTTATTCTTAAAGATGTCACAGTATCTGTCCCTCAGACTATTTTTTCCCCCTGTGAATTGTAAAAGAAGGTTGTTAAAAGCTATTTTGTACATAGGAAGGGGTCTGCCGATGGATGGACCATATAGTAGGAGCACAGTCAGTATAGTGTTGAAAATTGTTTCCTAGCAAGGAGTTAGGAGGAGCAGCCAGGGTCCTGTCCCATTTCCACAGCAAGCAGAGGGTAAATTCTGACTCTGCCCAACAGAATCCATCACTGAACTTTCATGTTTAAGGTCCTTACCATTGCATCTCAGACCAGACTGCTTCTTCAGGGTAAAAGTTTTAAGACTTTCACTCAGTAACTGCATGGAAAATGGGCAGTATTTTGTCATAGTTTCTGGAGGCATTGCCAAAACAATATCCCTAAGGCTTCTATTTTATGCCTGCCTTTTTCTGAGAAATGTTAAAAAGAAACCCAGGTATGCATCCGAAAGAATATATTTGTGACTCACTCCAAATTCACCTCTATGTCACCAGGATTCATTCTCATGAAACTGCCCTCTAATTGGTTTTTAAGGGTCTTTTCCTAACAATAAAAAGCACCAACAAGAGCTCACTGTATTTATGTGAGAAAAGGACAAAAGAGGGAGGTATAAAACCAAGGCAGCTTGCAGAAGAAAGAAACCAATCCTGTAAATTTCCAAATATTGCCAGGCTGGTCTGAAGATCCCAGAAAAGCTTTTCGGTAAGTGATCACAAATAGCAGCATCTGCATCCATTAAAACTGGCAAAGACAAAAAGAAGGAGAAATAATTTGTTTTCCATAGGAATAGGAACTAATGAATTCTGATTTTCTGCAACTTGTGTCTGGCGGCCAGTTGCTAGACCTGGTTGGAGAGGATTTCCCACAGCAGGTCATTAGCAGGAGGACCTTGCTCATTTTGGTATCTTCTGTTCAATAAGTTATGAGCTGATGCTGAAGTCTTTCCCTCAGCCAGATACGTAGGGAGGATTCGTAAAATTTCCCTTCCTTATTACATACCCATCTTTACAAAACTTATAATGACTTCTTTGCCTTTGATCCCTTCTAAACTACTATCAAATCTGGCTAAAAATAAACCAATGAAGTCATAACCTGCAACAAACATGAATGTTTGTAAGTATGCACAAATATAATATGGGCAGAGTAAGAAAACCTTAAGGGAGCATTAGAGAAGGAGGAAAAGGTGACAAAGACTGCATGTCCCCATGAAAGCAGGAAAGCAAGGATGTCCAGGTCTGAGGCTGATCATACAAGAGGCTGAGGATCCATCAGGCTATGAAGGGCTTAGAAGATACTAATTTCAGAAATCACTGCGGGATTGATAGAAAACACAGCAGTTCTTAACAGCAGTTTCTACCAAAGGAGACAACATGGCCCTGAGTCACATATGCAGAGTAGGAGTCCATAACGTTGAAAAAACATGAAAATATTTCAATCAGGCACAGAGATTTCATATTAGCTACCTGCATATGGTGCAAACAGGAGATTCAGACACTTGCAGTTCATATTTGTCTTATAAAAAAAATGTGTCTAAAAAGTTTAAGGGTTTTTTTTTTCCCACTTTTCTTCCAGAAGAGAAAAATTGACTAGAGCTTTCAAATGACAAAAATCTCAAGTTATACTTGAGCCAAAGGAATCTTATCATCCAGGGAATATTCAAAGCTGGGAAAACTGTATGGCCATCTACTCCTAGACTTGGATGCTGGGTCACTGCTAGTTGCTGTTTCTCTCTGTGCCTAAAGCACTGGAGGGACAGGGAACACAGGCGTTTTCCAAGACAGAAGGATAAATCTAATCAGTTGTATTTGCCTTGTAGTCTAGAAGTGTGGAATGCTGTAAGAATTTCCACATCTGGGAAGACAGAAGCCCTCCTAGGATCTGGGAGTGATGTAATAATAACATCATTGGGCAACAAGGAGATATGTTACATCCAGGTTACCAGAAATAAAGTTCTAGGCTGCTTTATACCCAAAAGGGTGCACAGTATGTGCTATATAACATTGTGTCCTGCCTGGCTGCACCATGTGCTTGGGGCTTCTTGCAAACCCACATTTGTCTACCTGCACAGATGGGGTAGTTACTACAGAAGGCCCTGCAAATGTGTTATTAAAATGATTTTACTAAGCATAAGAAATGTTCACATATATTGTGCATTTCCTTCTGTTATGTGTTTCTGTTTGGCAAGGGGTTGAATCTCTTATGCCTTCACATGGGAGCCTACCTTGATGTTGCTACTGTACCAATGCCTAAAGATCTTGGCCATGATGTACAGGTTTTATAATGGGACATTCATATAATTTATTTTACTTAGGTAAAGGTGCCTAAGAGCTCTCAAATCTCTGCAGTTTCCCTCTATATTGAACAGAAAGAGATAGGTTCCTTGGGAGGCTGATTCAGAGGGAATAAATCACACATTCGTCAGGACCTCAGCTGGAGTGCCCTGAATTCTCTTCTCTGAGAGAAAATAACTTTCTGGAAAAATTGGAGTCTTGTCAGGAGATAGGGGGAAGGGCTCAAAATGGCACTGCCAGGTTGGGAAAAAAAAAAAGGATAAATAAAATCATTTCTGCTCAACCGTCTGAATGTTTTGACTCCAAACAAACCTGTTTAGTTCCAAATTATATGTATTTGCAGTGTCTTGCAGGAGCCATGGTTCAGGCACTCTACCTCCCTAACTTCATTTTTGGGATGAATTCCCTGACATAATGCATCACAGTTCTCAGTCTTGGTAGGAGGAGGTAATGCATCAAATATGAGCTGAACATCTGTCATGCATTAGGGGAGATAAAGTCCTGGCTGTATAATAGAAAGAGACCAAAAGTCACAGGAACTATAGTTCTTATGACAAATAGGGCTGGATTCATTTAACCTAATTTTAGAGATCTGCAGTGTAGATGTCCACATTTGAACTAGTCGTGTAGACTCTATTTATAGGCAATGGGACAGAAAAAAGCAGTTTTAGAGCAAAAGTCATTTCATCAATAATTGGTCAGGTGATTCTGCCATTTCTCTTTACTGAATGTAAGGAAGAGCCAGGGGACCTTGTGTAGTAGGGATCATAATAAGGTGAAGTGAATCTCATTCATTGGGACAACAGTCACGGGAGAATATTTCCTTTTCTTTTTCAGAAATGTTCCATCTGGGTGTAATTTTGTAAAGGAAAAGCAGATAACATTCTTTTCAGGAAGAGTGCGTCTAATCATAGACCAACTTTTCCATCAGAAAGAGTCTTAACAGAAGGATTCTAGCCAGCCTTATTCTTTAGTCTTCTACACCTGCAAGTGAAAACATGAGGATTTTTATTCTTTCTCTAACAGCCAGGCCTACAGGCACACACTTAGGTAGAAGAGTCATGTTGTGTTCTTTCCAAATTGTGCGTTATTATTATTAGAGATAAAGGGAATTCTATTTAGTTTATAAGTTTACCAGATGACCTTTATTAATATTGCATAATGGGTCAGATATTCTTACTGTAGGACAGAACTACCTAATCAGTGGTTTGGCAAGTCATTTGTCGATTTATTCCTAGTCCATGGGAACAACTATTTTCCTTCATGTAGGTAACCACCTCCACATGGTTATCCTCAATATCTCCCTAATTTCTGGGGCAGCAGATACTTGACAAGCCATTAAGAGGTTCTGTGATCTTAAATCAGTCTGAAGAGAGATAGCTGTCTGAAGGCTAATTTGAGGGTAAGTTTTGTTCAACCTGGAGAAGAGAATGCTCTAGGGAGACTGTGTAGCAGCCTTCCAGTACCTAAGGGGGCCAACAAGAAAGCCGGAGGGGGACTTTTTACAAGGGCCTGTAGGGATAGGACAAGGGAGAATGGCCTTAAAATGGCAGAGGGGAGATTTAGATTAGATATATTAGATATAAGGAAGAAGTTCTTCCCTGTGAGGGTGCTGAGGCGCTGGCACAGGGTGCCCAGAGAAGCTGTGGCTGCCTCATTCCTGGCAGTGTTCGAGGCCAGGTTGGATGGGGCTTTGAGCAATCTGGTCTAGTGGAAGGTGTCCCTGCCCATGGCAGGGGGTTGGAAATGGATGAGATTTAGGGTCCCTTCTAACCCTAACCATTCTATGATTCTATGATAAAACTAACAATATTTATTCTATCGCTATTCTATTCTGTCTATTCTACTCTATACATGAAAGCAGATCCTGTTTTTTAATAAGAAAAATATTTCCTATATTATAACACATATCTAAAGAAGCATTTATTAGGATTTAGAGCCTAATTTTTCTCAGAAATAATCAATTTTTAAGTGTCCCTTATTGTAAATTCTCTTAAACCTTAAGGTTATTCAAATCCAAATGAGACAAGGTCCAAAGAGGTGGTCATTGCAATTCAAGAGAAGAGGCCTGTATCCTATGCAATTCTCTTTCTTCTTACATCTATACCGATTTATCTCATTTCAGAATCCTAGTCCCTTTTCAGGGATAATAAGCCTCCCTTGTGTTTGGGAAAATATACTTCTGCCTTTTGCCTTTCCCCAAGATTTAAGAGTTGCATCATGTGATGAGAAATAATCTTAGGGGCTGGAGTGGCAAACTATGAGTTCACTCAACTCTGGTATCAGAAGCAGCCCCTGTTTAAAATAATTACAAATTCATAAATTCTCAATTATACTGATCTGATTTAGAGTCCTTAAGCCATAGATCTTATGATGCCTCATCCCCTCTGTTCCTGCAGTGTATTTTCTCAAACATTGATTTGGGGTTAAAGCACTAAACAAATCCCGAAATAATCTCTAAGTAGATCTGACATTAGACTTTTCTTTAGTAATATATAAATCAATAAGCATAAAGGAAAACACTGAATAGGAACAGGAAAAATGTTATAAAGCAGATATCTTAATTACAACCACAATTAAAATTATCCTTCATCTCTGGATGACCTCTTCCATGTAAATCAGTAGATTAACTCTAGCCTTCTATAACTCAGAAAGAGCACAAGTCCTTAAAATTACCAGTAATGAGACTGGTATTTTTCATAATCTCTGACATACTATGTAGAAGTAAAGGGCATAGAACTGGAAGTGACATCTGAGCCATTAAGCTCAGCATCCTGATATTGCTATAGCCATGCTGTACAAACCTTTCATAAAATTATTAAGATGTGTCATAGAACTAGATTTTGCTCATATTGGAAAGTTTTTCAGCCTCTAACTGCTCTCTTTTATGTCAGGCTATGTCTGTTTACTTTTGTTTCAGACCTGTATTAAGACCTTGAACTTAAATCCTCTCCCTTTCCTTGTTCTGATTCCTCTGATACATTAAAATTATTTTCCAACCTTATATCAACCAATGCAGCTGAAATCAAATATCTGTCTTTTTCCTGTGCTATTAATGTTATTAACACAAGGAGTTGTAAGAACAGGCTTTTTCTCTTTGAGACCCTTGCTTGCTTTCTCTTGATGTTTCTTGGTATCCTTCCATCATTTGTTCACAGTCACATGCAAAGCTACTCTAGTCAAGTCCTGGACTTTTATATTCTTTCCTTCATTAATCTTTACCTGCAGATTTCCTTGGACACGTTGATCTAGGTGTCCACTTTTCATACAATACTCACAGCGAATACATGAAGATGTTGTGGCTACAGCTATGGTAAGCAGATACTAATCCTGCAGGTATAGAACACCACACAACCCGCTGTAAAGTCACCTTCCTTTTTCCAGAACTCAAAAATATATGGTGCACCTGGAGAGTGCCAGGTTAAAAGTAATATACTGTTGATTCCTGCCACTTAACATGTATTTCAACTTTGGTAATGAACTCTATGTATGCGTGTAGGAGATACGCTAAGCTTCAGAACACAAACTTATATTATTTATACATTTATATGCAGGAATATCTCAGAACTCCAGTGTTTTATGTTATGAACTAAGAAAAACAGACATAAAAAAAAGGGAGCTAAGAAATAAATTTTTCTATGTATCTAAGAATGGAAAGGAAATGGTAAGACAAATTCAAGCACTATGCCAGCCTGTGGTCTCTGCTCATTTGCTTTTTAACAGATCTTAAGTTTAATGTAGTCATCATTCTAAAAAAAGGTTGGAGGAGCATAACAAAACTGATGTTGTGAGCATGATGAGCCATTAAGGAAAAAGCACAATAGTATTTTTGGGGAATCAGAGTCACTTTTCCCAAGATTTGCAGGTCCAAAGGCTGGAACTTTGGTTCATACAATCATAGGATCATGGAATAGTTTGTGTTGGAAGAGACCTTAAAGATCATCTGGTTCCACCCCCTCTGCCACAAGCAAGGACACCTTCCACTAGAGCAGGTTGCTCCAAGCCCCTGTGTCCAACCTGGCCTTGAACACTGCCAGGGATGAGGCAGCCACAGCTTCTCTGGGCACCCTGTGCCAGCGCCTCAGCACCCTCACAGGGAAGAGCTTCTGCCTAAGAGCTCATCTCAGTCTCCCCTCTGTCAGATTAAAGCCGTTCCTCCTTTTTCTATCCCTACATGCCCTTGTAAAAAGTTCCCCTCCAGCTTTCTTGTAGCCACTTTAGGCACTGGGAGCTGCTCTAAAGTCTTCCCTTAAGGAGCCTTCTCTTCTTCAGGCTGAACCAGTCCAGCTATCTCAGCCTGGCCCCAGAGCAGAGCTGCTCCAGCCCTCAGAGCATTTTTGTGGCCTCCTCTGGGCTTGCTCCAACAGCTGCATGTCTTTCTTATGTTGGAGGCCCCAGAGCTGGATGCAGTTCTCCAAGTGCGGTCTCATGAGAGCGGACTAGAGAGGGAGAATGCTCTCCCCTGAACTGATGGTCATGTTCCTTTTGATGCAGCGCAGCACATGGTTGGTTTCTGGGCTGCAAGCGCACACTGCTGGGCCATGTTGAGCTTCTTGTCAATCAAGACACCAAGTCCTTCTCCTCAATCCATTCTCCTCCCAGCCTGTGTTTGTGCTTGGCATTGCCCCAACCCAGGTGCAGGACCTTGCTCTTGGCCTTGTTGAACTTCATGAGGTTGGCATTGGCCCACCTCTCCAGCCTGTCAAGGTCCCTCTGGATGCCATTCCTTCCCTCCAACATGTCAACCACATCACACAGCTTGGTGTCATCAGAAAATTTGAAGAGGGTGCCTCAATCCCACTGTCCGTATTGCCAGCAAAGACAGTAAACTGCACTAGTCCCAATACTGACCACTCCAGTTACACCCCTGGACTATGCTCACAGCTACATGAACTTTCTACACAGATTTGTGTATTACGTTCTGTTGTTTAAATCCACTGAACTGAAAGTTCAATTGTATACATTGTGCAGCCCTATCATTTATTACCATTATATCTAACCTACTGGGAGCTCTTAGCACTCAGCATTGCTTGTATTATTATGTAATCTTCTTTACACTACTGCTTTTTTCCTTGCTGCTTGACTTATCATTCTTGTAATTAAAATCTCTTTTGATTCCATTTGGCATTTCACCATCTGCACACAAGGAAATACCTTGGTACCGGCCTGCCTGTGACTTCACGCTGTCCACTAATTAAACTGGGTTTTAATCGGAGATTCTTAATCACCCTTAATTTTCTGACTACAATGTGGTTGTGTCTGCAGTCATTTCCCCAGTGACTTCTTAAAGGATGGATGTACAAATGAAAACTGACTGTGCAAATGAGATTGCAGGGTTCCATATTTATTCCTTTGCAATTATTCCTGATCAGATTTGCTCCATTTACAAGAACAGTCATTATTTTCCTAGCTACTACGTGGGTAGATATTACCTGGAATCCAGAATTCAAGCTGTGTCCTTTGCATATGCACTTTCTATATAGAAAAGCAGGAAGCAACACAAACAAAGCAAAACCAAACAAAACAAAACAAAACAAAATGAAACAAAACCCTTTTCAAGAGAGACTGTGGGGGAAAAAACCCCTTTCTTTCTGTTTTTGTATTAACATGGAAGTCTCTTACAAAAATACTCTGGATTTGAGCAGAAACTCCCTGCAAACTTCTCTTGGACTTTTGGAGACTGGAAACTTTATAAAAAAGGTAGAAAGTGATGCTGAATAATGTTGTAATAAAAAAAATCTGGCACATTATCACCTGAAAATAGATTTTACCAGGCACTTTCTTTTTCTTTACAAGATTTAGAGTTTAATCCACTGAAGTGAGTGTAACTTTATATTGTACTAAGAAGGCTCCTTGACAGATGATTCCATCAGGGTGGAATCTTACTGTAGCTGCTTTAATCTTACAGACAAGGAAAAATTATAAAAGGAATAATACATTGGGTATGTCCTTGGTTGAGCGGTATCAGTATCCAGAGAAAACTCTGCACACTTGGGTTGTCTTCTCAGCTGTGTGATGCTGAATAAATAATTTCCATTCTATTCCCACTCTTTTTTCCCCTTCTGCTCTGCCTTCATCTTGTATTTTGGATTGTGAGCCCTCAATGTAAGTATTTTCTTTTAGCTTGTTTACACATTTGTATTATTGTAATGAGAAACAATTCATCATTCAGGTTTATACTGACTGCTCTGTAATGAATCATTATTATTTTCTGATTCCATTCCTTTATAGAACTGCATTTTAAAGGGCTGTGAATAAAAAAAAATTAAGAATATCTAAACCACTTTATAAAGGATTATGTTGTCCATTTATACTCTTTTGGCTCACTTTTCCATTTAAGAACTCTTGGTATATCTAGAAGTTGCTTGCCATCTCTTTGCAGCATGCTGCATGATCAATGTATAGGCAAATCATATCCCAGCTTTTTCAGTAATCATGATTTTCATGAGTGATGTGAGTGCATTACAGTCCTCTTGATAAGAGTTTCAGACATTCTGTTGCAAAAAGACATGCAACCCTCCTACTTCTTTGTAATGAAGCTTTGTCTGGTACCAGTGGATGAGAGAAGTGCATTTCCTTCTCCTGACCTTTACTTCAAGCCTGGGATACTGGCTGTTATAGTCCGGCTAATTTTTGTTTTCCTTCCAGCTGCCAGTGGGAAAATGCTGAAATTCACCCCCTGTACATTATATATGATATTAAAGACACAGTAAATACCAGCAATCATCTGATCACTGTGGCTCAGCTTCCCTCTTTCCATCCCAAAGGTGCTGTGTTTGAAACTCTGGTAGTGGTAATATAAAATGTTCAAGTAATAAATCTGAGCAAGATGGACTCAAGAATAAGAGAGAGCGAATGCTCTTAGGATTTCACACTTGGATTCGGTTTCTTGCCATGCCCATAACTTATTCCTTAAGACTGTGAGACTCACAGAGTCAGTGCAGGCTTGTGTCTGTGCTGGTTAAATAAGCAATCATAGAACCCTAAAATTATAGAATAGCCCAGGTTAGAATGGACCTTGAAAGATCATCTGGTCTAACCTTTCATGGTAAAGGAAGCATAGATGAGATTATCTATCACCCTTTCCAATTGCAACTTGAAAACCTCCAGTGATGGGACCCCACCATGTCCCTTGGAAGGTCATTCCAGTGAATGATTGTTCTTGCTGTAAAAAATTTCTTTCTTATGTTGAGGTTAAACTTCTTCTGGTATAGCCTGTACGCATTTCCCCTTGTCTTCTCCATGTGGTTCTTTGTGAAGAGAGAGACTCCATCCTCCTTGCCTCTCCAGGGGGAAAAGACTTAACTCCCTTAGTCTTTCCTCATAGGCACTCATCCCATATCTCCGTTGTACCAGGCAGTTGTGGGGCTAAATACACTCCAAATTATAAAGCTCTTGCATACTATGCTAGAAAGTATGAGATGAAAGAGTTCATTTAAAATCTGGTCCTAGCTGTTGTGTGTGGCAAGACACTTGCACCATGCAGCAGCCTTGCACTTCCACTACATCCAAGATATATCCACCTTACTCTCCCTCCATTTGGTGCAGCCTTCAGGGTTACAAATTAGGGACTACAGCTTAGCTGTTGGAGGTCAGGATCTTTATTATGTGGGGCATGAACTGTAAGAGCTGCCTCCTGTGGTGCCTGGAGCAGTCAGGGGGGAAGGAAGGTGTTTAAGGAATGCTCATTTCATTATCACATTGCTGTGGGTGGTGGGGTAAAGCGTGCATTGATACAGCCTTGTATTAACATGTTTAATGGGGGGCAGCTCAAAGAAAAAAGAAAGTTAGTTCAAAACCAGTGGGGATTATACAGATGTCAGAAAATCAGCCCTCACTCTGTCCGTGGACAGGAGGAGATATGAAATGTGGGTAATGCAGCTTATTGCACATGTCAGCGGCAGAATTAACAGTGAACTGCACATCATAAAGATATGGATCATTGGCAGGATACTCAAAGAATGCTGGTGGCTTTATTGATGTCATTGTTCTCCTCCTCCTATTTCCCCAATGTCTAAACTCAGGAATAGCTCATTAAATCAAGTCTTTTCAGGGAATGCCGGGGAGTATGAGAGTACAAAAAATTGATAGTAAAACAAGAACTACCAACTGAAACCATCAAAATCATTATCAGGAAAGGTTTCAAATGCCGCAAGTATAACAGGAACAGTTCCGAGTGCTAATGAGCATCCAGATAGGACAGGCATTTTCTCACCCCCTGAGGAAGGATCAAAACTAATCTGACAAACTCAGTGTGCCTCAGCATTGGAGGAAGAATACTCATGAAAAGGTCTACAGGTGTCAGAGAAAGAAAATCTGTAAAAGTACACTTAGAACTCAGACCAAGTCAGGTCTGGGGCAGGAATACATACACACACACGCACATATATGTATATGTATGCATTTATACATATACATATAGAAATGCATTATAAAAATCTGTGCAGGCTCTTTTCTGTAATACACATGAATAAAGACCACACTTCATAATCAAAGATTTTAAGGGGATTATATGAAAAGAGCAAAAATAAAAAATACTTTCCCTGCTGACAGCTTACTTGTAACTTCTTCCATATTTTCAATACTTACTGATTGCATTATCATAGCATGGAAATCATCTGTCCAGGTGTGTCTGTTCACCATGTTCATGTCAGTTTAGCAGTCCCAGCCATTAGACCTCCAATTCTTTTGCAGGATCTTCCGCTCTCTTACTGCAGCAACTTCCCTGTGGCAGGACTCGTCTCAGCAAACCAAAAACCCTGTGCAGAGTCATCTTCCACTACAGCAAAGGCTCCTCTTTCCTTTATGACCTATTATTGCTAAACATCCTGATGCTGAGGCTTTTCCCATTTGACATTCCGACTTGGTGACTGAAGCTGTTGACTACTGCCCAGCTTTTCTCATGATGGTCCTTCATCATGAAGCAACAAGGCCTGTATATGCATAAGAAAATCTTCCCAGTGTCATGCTCAGAGAAGACTCTTTAGGGCAGTTGTCTCAGAACTACGGTATTTTCACCTTTCCACTTGTCTTTCCCTACACATACACGCTCTGATATGAAATTCATAGTGGAGCGTGGTACACTACAACGTTTCTAAGTATCTTCCACCCTCACTAGCAAGTTCCATCGCCCTCCATTTTCCTCTCTGCAGCTCACATAGGCCGAGATCAGCAGAGACTGCTCTATCTGCACTGAAGTCATGAGTGCTGTCACTATTTTGGTACCCCAGGCCTTTTTATTTCTCCCATCCTAACCATAAAGACACAAAAAAATATTCGTAGACATAGGATTGACCTAGCACTTCTGCCAGGAACATGTAACACTACCCAAATAAATTGACAGTGACCCACAGGCTTCTATGGATCAAATGGTCCAGCTAAAATCAAAAAGGATTATTCACACGCTTTGGATTTGCAGTTTTTTTATATGCTGTTACTGATCAGGATCATGTTCCTGATTCTTGTGACTTAAAATGAAGCTTATCCCCACACTTTATAGTGTGCTAAAATAATTTGGGGGAAAGGGGCAAACAAAATAAACCACAGAAACCCCCCAAAGAAAACCCCAAGCAAAACCCTCCTCCACAACAAACAAACAGATAAACAAACCTAAGTAAAAAGAAAGAAAACTTGACAAGATTTTGGAATTGAATGCAATGAACATGTTCTTGAATGCATTTATTTAGTATTCATCCAGTTCCCATACCAACAGGGAAAAATAGCTACTTCCACTACAAAACATAGTATATAAGCACCAGCTCTTCTAATACTTGAAAAACAGGTTTTATTTCAGAGAATAAAGAAGCTCTGTTAGAATATTTGCTATAGTTGAGCATACTTTTCTTAAGCGTTACTACAGATAAAAGGATAGGTTCTAAATTGTATATTCTTCTCTTAGCCAATATCCTCCCATCTGGTAATTCACACAAACCTGCTCATCAAAACTGCGATAACTTTGCTTTATCTAAAGAGTATTAGTAAACCCCTAAAAGCCTTTGCTATTACCATCCATTTTATAAACTATTATATAGTTTATATAATGCCTATATAGAATAAGTACTATTCTTCTGATTCATTGTAAGATGGTCTCTCATTTGCAGGAGAATGTGTGGTGCCTTTCAAAAATTTTTACTGTATGTAATTGTCCAAATATTATATTATTTTGGAAACAAGCTTCTTTATACTGGTGCAATATGTTTGGCAATTATAACACAGATGCTTTCTACACTTGCTTTATTAAGATGTAAGATCTGGCTGAAATGGATATAATATCCAGTATTTCTTTGCTCTTTTGTTAAGTCCAAATTATTTTTATTGTAAAATAGAGTGGATTCATGCTTTTATAACAGTAAATTAGGAGTTGAAGTCAGAGGATGTTTTTTCAAGGAACAAGTTTTCCTGGATGGCTCACATTAATCTAATACTTGATGAATTTGTGTCTAAAAGTAGCCATCAAAAATACATTTTCTTTCAATATCATGATTAAATCACAGATTGAAATACATCCCCCAAGTTGCTTATGACAGTCAACATTTAGGTACCATGAAAATCAAGGGGACTGGCAAATTTGCACAACATGGGTATGGAAAACATGTTGACAAAGTGAGGTTTTCCATTTTTTTACTTGAAAACTGCACGGCAACAGCTGCAGCTGCCAGCCAGAAATCTTGTGCAACCCACTCGGAGTGTTCATGTATTATTTGTGCCTGTCATGTTCCATCAGACATTTTATCTGATGTCGTTGATACACGAAATGTTGTGTACCTAAGATAGGGGTTGTGTCTTCATATGTCTCCTGCTCTTTTTATTAGTACGTCTTAGCACATAGAGAACTCTACAAGTCTTTATTTTGTCATGTAGCTGCTTGATTTTTACTAAACTTGTCTTCCCACACAGAAGTTTGAGATCTGTTTCTCTCCTGGCATTAAGGTCGCTCCTTTTCTGCATTATGATCTCATTGATGATATCACTGTTTCAAACATGACTCTTCTTTCAGTTAAAAGAGGCTGACCTCTCTATTTTGACAGCCTTGTTCTTGTACCTAAGAACATCAAAACAGTGGAAGGGTACTCCTGAAAATGAAAGGAAGTGAGAATGTAGTCTTCTGAATCCTACAAAGAACTGAAAGTGCACAATAAACAGGGATGAAGCATCCCTCGATGTCATCTCCAAGAGCAAATTTCACTGGCTTCAGTCAGACTTCCCTCAACCCGCAGAGCCCTAATGGTGGTAAATAAACATGTGCCATTATGCCATGAGAAGCAGAAGCTCAGAGCTATTAAGTAGCTGCACAGGAACTCTGCCTCACTGTTAAAAATCGAAGCCGTGCTTTCCGCATGACGGTCCATAGCTTCAAGCATACAAGATTGTTTTCTTCTTCCATATAGCAGGATCAAGTGCCTTTGCTGACACTAATCCACAAGGTGGATGCCACATAGAATTAAAAAGACTGGTAGGAAGCTGTAAAATTCCTATCCCAGAAGCTCAGAGTACTTCTCCACTGTTTTTAGGAGCAGAGGAAGCAGGGAATAACTGGTAGCTATAGTAGATGATGCTGACAGTACCTGCTAAAAGGGAAAACAATGCTCTGAATTTGGATGCCACTTGAGTGAAGCAGTTTTGGTGTCAAACAAACCAGAGTGGTACAAATGTGCCACAGTCATGAAAACTTGCTCACCTGGCCTTGCAAAAAGGCTTGGATTTCTTAATCTTTCCTGTTTTAACTTCTTCTTTACCCCTTATCTGCTTTCATATTTTTGGCTTTTCTTTTCTCTCTCCCACAAGAAAAAAACACAGAAATGCCAAGGCTGTAAGTAAGAGGAGCTCTGAAATGTTTACTTCCCAATCAGATCTTCACATTTGGAAAAAAAAAAAAAGAATAAATTATTAGAGTGAAAGCAGCACTATTTACCCAGAAAGAATGATGAGAAAATAGAAGCAAAACCAAAAAACCTACTTGAGCTGACTTTTGACGTATGAATAATCACAGATACTCCATTGGATAACAAGTACTGTACAAGGGAACAGGTGCCTAATAGAATCATTCCTCACAACATGCCGTTACGATACCAAAGCAGATGATCACCTCAGAGGAGGCCCCAGACCTGCTTCAGCTCCTTCCTAAATACAGGAGTCACCAGAAGAAATAAAGCAGCATTGAGCCTGGACTGCATTGAACCCAGCTCAGTGTAAAAGGTGTTCAAAGAACACAACAGTCCAAGCAAATTTCACAGAATTAAGAAACTACCAGCCTGATTGAAAATGGTTTGAAGTCAATATAAATCTCTGTGGTGACTTGAAAGGGCTGAGTACAAAGCCCTCAATGTATAATTTCTGCTGGAGATATTTGAAGATATAGGAGCTCTGTAGGGAAGACAAGACTGAAAAGGATCCCTTAGGTCATCAAGTCCAGTCACACATTATTTCTGATATCTCATTCTATACTCTCTTTCATTACCGTATCACACTCTATCTGTGAATGTCAGAACAAAGGTGCAATAAATATTTCTGTGATGAAGAGGAAAAGGCACAAGAGATAATAGAATCGGTTTCTTTAAAACCAGTTAAATATTTAACCTACAGTGAAACTGAAAACGAAATGCTTATGATCACTCCTCTGAGGCTCATTGTATTCATATTAAGCCCCTAGTTACAGCTGGGAAACCTGGAAAAGGAAAATGTTTGCATAGAATTTACTGATTGAAACTTAGTAAATAATTACAGAAATGAGGATGCAAAAGCTGGGAGAGAGAAAATATCACTCTTTCTTGGATATGTCAGGGCTGCACAGTTAAAAGACACAAAAAGCAAAGGAAACTGTGTCCAAAGTCAGCTGATTTGACTCTAAACTCAGAAAAGGGAATAGGACTGCTGAGTAAGAAGGAACTAATTTTACAGTCTTCTGTTTTTCACTGTAGAATAGTAAGTTAAAGGATTTAAGAGCAAAGATTAGGGGCATATAAGCATTATTTTCAACTTAGTGTTTTCTCATTAAAAAACCAAACCAACCAAACAAACAAACCAATAGCTAATTTATGCTATTTGATGTATTTATTACATCAGCGGAGAAATGCAATCCTCATTCTAGGAACAAAGGCATAATTTAACACATCTTACTTCAAGAAGAATATATTCTGTATGGAGTTCGGGGAGTTTTAAAACCTCTTTTTCTCCAGTAGGTTTCCCTTTTCTACATCTGTCACCTTTTCTTTGGATAGATATTCCATATCCTAAAAAAAGGCAAATGAAAGATTCATAATGGGTCTTTTATAGAACCACATTTTCTTCTGCTTCTCTTTGCAGTTCTATATGAAACTTAATTTCCTCAGTTTTTCATGGAAAATTCTTGGGAAGGTATTTTGTTTGTTTGCCAGATTTATCATGAAGATATCTGGTGCTTAAAATTCAAGTCTGATGGTGAGGTACAAGGCTGTATCCTGTCACTGAAGCAATGAAGCTCCAAGAGTTAGATTTGCAGTGTATATCTACTCATTCAAAATCTGCCCATTACCAATATATATGTTTTATCCAGGCATTTTGGCAAATGTTCTTGTAACATTTTGGGGAGTCACCAGATGGCACTAAAACATTATAAGGTGCCAAAAAATCATTACATTTCTTGTCAACAAATGCATCATTTTGCAATAATATAATTTTCTCTCTACTTCAGATGCAACTTGGACTAGTGTGTCCTTTAAATTCCATTGAACTAGAGACACTGGCACATGCTCATTGAGCCAGAGAGCAGCAGGATGAAGTTAAAGATATAGGTATATCGTCCAAATCCATTACTCCATCAAGAATATTATGATCATAATTTTAACCTAGAGATTATATTCCTTTTCTGGAAATCTATCATACTAAAAGGGACAACTTACTACATCAGTACAGACTCAACCTGTTGTAAGAAAGCTCTAGCCCTTTCCTTGGTGACACCAGTTCCAAATCTATCTTTCCTTCTCATCTCCACTGTGCAAGGGAAATATTGAATAACTGAGATACTGCTATCCTATTTAACGTGAAGCTGCTTTATACACATAGCTCTCAATGACTGACAAAAAATTTCCCTGGCACAGTTTCCTGTATTCAACAGTGACCAAAATCTCCTACTTCAAGGTAGATTTCAGAAAAATTAAAACAATTTAAGATCTATTTAGAGATTTTAGAATATCCCAGAAATCTTTGGCAAAACGTTATGTTTTAAATTTATCTTCTGCAATTTGGTATATCTATCCTGTGCTGTAATGTATTTACTGTTTTGCAAACCCTTTCATCAGCATATCCACATATGATTTAAGAAAGATTTTTAAAAATATTTAAAATCTTTTTCTATGTAGTTTCATACCCTAACCTCACTGTGGAAATAAAATTGAATATTTATATAATTTTCTTATTCTCTGAATGTATGTAGCTGATCATAGTCTTTTTTTTAAACAATGACTGACAAATATTGAAGGAATCTGTCCAGGTCTACTTCAGAGGAAAATACTTAGGTTGAGGGACTGTAGTATGTGTATACAGTCCTCCTAGGATAACTCGGAGAAGAAATGCTATAGTGTAAATCATATTAAATTTAGGAAAGCTCAGCTTGACATGCTGGAATCTCCCAGCCGAGTAACGTTCATTTTGATAAAATATTTGCTTTACCTTCTCCCCTTCTGAGCATGGGAAGGAAGAGCAGTGAGTAGAACAAGCACAGTAGTTTGTCCTAAGGTCCCTGTTTTGAGAGTCTAAAGTGGGGAGAAGAAGGTTTTTTGAATTAATAATATTTTTTCACTAAAACCTGCCTAAATCCAATTTTGGTGCGGGGATTTTCCAAAGGGCAAGGAGAGTAGCCAGGATAGTATTGCTGCAGTTACTGGTTTTGGCTTTGTGTGAGTCAAAATACTACAAAGGTACAAGAGAAACTCTTAAAGTAATGCCCGGGGGATAGTAACAGTGATCCTGAAACAACTAACTGTAGCAGGCAGTGAGTGGCTACTTAGAGAGGAATTTCAACTTTTCATGACAGCATGGACCCTGTCCCAGAGCTCACAGCTGCCCTTGCTTAGAAACTGTCCCATAAAGCCAAAGTGTCCCAGAGTCGTTCCCTGATCTCCCTGTTCTCATCTCAGGGTGAATACAAGGCCATAATCTGGCAGCAGTCTGATATCCATTCATCACATTCTGAGTTTCTACATTACCTTATGAGCAAAGTAAAGAGGCAACATATTTTTCTCCAGAGAAAATTCACTGTGTGATAGATGGAGCTTCACAAATGCACCCTCCAGAAAGCATCCAATCAGTTAAAGAGCTCCCACAATCAACCACGGTAACCTTGAAATATTTTGGAATATTTGATAAATCTCTCTCCCACCCTCATCTTATTTCATTTTCATGAAAAATCATGACTAGAAACTTTAGTTAAAGTTGGGTAAGTGCTTTGCAGACCTTCCATCAGGTACTTCAAAATTTCTCTTAGACGGGATTTCTCTAGAGCAGAGATTGCCTTTGAATGGCTGTCATCTCCAGCAGTGCTTCTACAGCATGGAAAAACACTTCCTAGAAGAAACCCCCTCTGTGGCCCTCTGTTTCATCTTCCCATTTGTGTTTTGTATTGCAGGTGGAATTACTGATTGCTGTTTTGCTCCTACAGGTGCAACTCTTGCAGTCTAAATATGGCAGCACTGAAGCAGTTCATAAACATTAATTAACGTATCCTCATTACATCCCTCTGAGGAGAGTGATGATAGAGTGGTGAAGGTGTCTTGGTATGGATCCAGAGGTGTGAGTTCATATCTCTCCCTGGACTCATTCCAAGCATCACTCCCAGTCAGCTCGGCTATAAATGAGTACCACAGCACTGGGGCTGAGGAAATCAAAGGCATCTGGATGGGATATTAGCCACATCACTCCCCTGCGGGAGGTTAGCAACAGAAACTGTTGTCCTTGCCCAGATGAACACAATTATGCCTTGTGATGGTTTCTTTCCACTATGGACAGAGGTGCTGCTACCAGCCCTCTGACAAGAACATCTGGGACAAAGAGGGATGAAGACGCAGATCTTAAGAGGTGTTTGAAGCTCTAAATCCCTGTAAACTCAGTGGGCATTAGACACACGAATCCTTTGATTATTTGCATCTAAGTGTTCATCTCAGTTCTGCAGCAGAAAGGAAAATTGACCCTGACTCCTAAGTCCAGTTGATTGGGATATTTTTTTACTCATCTGCAAATCTTTGTTAGCAAAAATAACAATTACTCAAGAGATTCATCCCACTGTGTTAAAGAAGAATGTCTTGAAAATACATACGCATTGTCACACAACCGGGAATAAAGTTTGTTTAGTCATATGAGATAAAAGCTAATAAATGCTGCTTTGCATTCACTATCTGTCATATTCATTATTCTTATTGAAAGATCCAACATTGTTTTCAATATGGGACAAGACAATCACTGCCTTGAAGAGTGTATGTAAGACTTTTCATTCAAGAAACTCATAAAGTGTTTATAAACAGTAATTAATTAAATCAGTGTAAATTATAATATGTCTTTATAGATGGGAAACTGAGGTACAGAACTCACTGTACCAATCAGAGCGTCACTTAACTGATGTCCAAATGGAAATAAAAAGCAGTATTACCGATCTCCTGTCCTGTACTCTAATCACCAAACCCATTTCCTCCTAATAAATAATTTAAATTGTTTTTATTTTAATGACCTATAAAGAAATAAAAATTTGTTAGATTGCCCCAAGGTGAGGGAAGACAAAAAGGCAATGCAGATACATGGCCTCCTGCCTTTCCTCTAAGTGCTTCATTGTAGTGTACAAACAATACAATGGAAATTTGGAAAATTAAATGCTCCATCATTAGCTAAATAGGCAGAAGTAACTGTCTACGTGATAAATAACAGGTTCTTGCAGCATCATTTAAAGACCAAACTACACTGAAAAGTATCCCCCTTTATCAGATTTTTTTTGGACTCTGCTAGATGCACTGGGACCAGTGAAGCAATAAATACATCAAAATATGGAGGTAAACAAAATCATAAAACATCCAACACGACAACTGAAACACCCCCGAATACATAACTATTTATGAAGCAAGAGGTACTTGTGAAACACCCAGCAAGTTTGATTGGATTGAACAGTCCAATCAAAGCATTGCGTGTTCACATGATTAAGGAAATAAAAATTATGTGGCAGGGAAAGAAAACAGTGGATTTGCAGTGTATTTCAATTAGCTTTAATGTTTTAAACTTCCCAGTGCCAAAAAAAGATACAGTCTTCATTGTGATTGAAACATAAAACTATCAGTCTCTAGGTAGAGTATTCCAAAGGAAATTTCAAGAAACCCAATACATTTCTGAATGTCATCTAAACCGTTAATTCACATTTATAATACTTTTTTCTAGCTTACACTCCTGAGACAAATCTCTGTACATATTTTTGAATGGAAACAACAGAAGCCCTCAAAAAAATTTAACTCAAATACACCCTTTTGAGATCATCCTTTTTTAGCTTTGGCTCGAAAAAGAACTATCCACAGCATTCTCTTGACATTGATAGCTTTATCCATCTGGATGGAGAACCTCAATCTCTTCTTTCTACCAGATGTTTGCGTAGGTAGTCCAAAGATATACGTCTGGGAACTCTTGCCCTTGTTGTGTATAAAATAAGACAACAGCAGCAGTTTGCAAACTCTTAAAGGCTTTATATAATTTGATTCCTATTGGATAGACATGGACGTTGAACAGAATAGGATAGATCTGTATGCTTCCTTCCCAATTTTCTGAACATTTGATAATTTTCCAAATTTAAAGACCATAGGGGTCATTAAATCAGACAAGTCTCAGTAGAGGCTTGTATGTATTATACATACAAGATATTATACATCCTCTCTCTGGTGACCACCAATAGGACATGAGGAAATGGAATTAAGCTGCTTGGGGAAGCTCCGATTGGACATTAGGAAAAAGGGCTTCACTGAGTGGGTGGTCAGTTATAGGAACAGGGTCCCCACCTACATGGTCACAGCAATAAGCCTGTCTTCAGTTCAAGGAGTTCAAGGAGCATCTGGATGACGTCATATGATTTAGGTTTAGGCCATCCTGCAAGGAGCAGGAAGTTGGACTTGATAATCCTTATGGCTTCCTTCCAACTGGAGATATTTTATGATTCTGTGGGACACCGTGTCCTGTAAAGACTCCAGCAACTTGTTTCTAAAACATTTTTCAGAAAGTTCCACAGACTTATTCATAGACACTAAAGGATGAAGAATTCAGTACTTTCCCTTGTAGCTTGATGTCATCAGACTAAAATTAGTCATCTCTTTCAATGCCCCCTCAGAAGAAGGAACAATGCTGTTGCAGGCTGCCTAAGGAACTGAATAAAGTAGAATAAATCAGTGAAAAAAAGATATGGCTTCTGTGTTTCCGCACTTTTGACTTAGCCTCCCTAAAATCTACTGCTTAGTGCTAACAGCAATGTTCTCTCTTAGGAGCTAAACTCCTTTTACTAAGAATATGAGCCCAGATGTTTTGGTGCAGACCCGTAGCTTCAGGGCTGGAGCAGATTTTACATGTGATACAGGTGATACAATAAAAGTATGACAAGATAGTTAGGATACACAGGTTGAGATCTACTGATCTTTCCCTCTCCTCAAAATCACTGTAACCTGGCATTGTGATTCAAGATTTCTAAATCCTATATCTATGTATGAAACTGAGCTACTTTTTACTCATGCTCTTCCAGCCAAGGGTCTCAAAGGAAGCATCACACCTACAATTATCTGTAATCAATGCACATCATAGTGGCATTTTGTAAATACTGAATGCTTTCCCACCAATGTGGAATGCATTTAGAGTTGCATGCACAGTTTTCATTCGGAATTCATTTCCATCACAGGAATCAGCTGAAATGCAGTAAGAGATTTTCTTGTGTAAAATAACAGCTTATACTTATTTTTTGAGGACTGCTAGTTCCATTTCTAGATAAAATGCACAACAGATAACTAGTCTTTCTTACTATATTTTGCCTTAATAGACACATTATTTGATGGATAACAGCAAAATTTGTGAATTAGTTTTCTCTGGTATTCAACCAGCTTTTTTGTGTGAGATCTGAATATAAATACAGAGTCTGCAGCCTTTATTTGTACCATGTAGCCTTTGCAGAACTAGTACTGACATTATGCTTTTCTGTGATGTCCCAATGGCCTTATCTGTACACTCATTCCAGTACAATTTGGCATCGTTTCAATGAAATCAGGGGAAAGAACTTATTGTTGTTATAACTCTCCACTTTAGTAAGCAGAGAATATCATGAATGAAGCTTTGCAGATTCTGGTACTTTTTATACATTTCAGAATTTGGACCAAAATTTTGAATCAAACTCAGTCATCCCATGAAATTAACCCTTCTCCAGGACTTTTTGTCTCAGCGGGTTGGTTCTGAGCCTTTATTTTCTCCACACACTGCAGGATGCTTCACCTTGGGTCATTTTGTTTTGAAGGGCTCTTGTTACTATATCACCATGGGTTTTCTAAACACTATCTTTAGCCCTGTAGATCACTTGCAGCAGCAGGAGGCCCCCATGATCCCCAGCCTGGCTGAATACAGTATTTTTAACATTTCAGCAGCACTTCAAGGAGACTTCCAAAGACAAACAAATTAGTGTAGGAGGTGAGACACTAAATGCAAGTATTTGTAGTAACAAACTACGCTTCCATGGGACTGAGCCTGCCTGGTTCTGAGTACCTGAAAATAAACTTTAGAGCATTCAGTCAGGTCATAGTGCGCCTCTGTACAAAAGCTAAGAAGCAAACTACTGATATATGTGACTCCCATTATAATTACACCTTTAAGTATTGTCTAAGAGACTCAGCATGTCTGTCAGATCCACTTAACTTCACTAAATGAAGGACTGCAGAAGGCGGCTAGATTCAGGACCTCCACATGTAGATTCAGTGTTGGATGCATTACATGGCCAGATGATGCTGGTCTCTTTCTAGGGTGTGTAACTATTAAGAAAAAATAGCTGCAAGTGTGTAGTTCACTAGAGCTGCAGGTCTCATTGACTTGATCTTGGCTGGATAGCATAGGGTAGGGTAGGGTAGGGTAGGGTAGGGTAGGGTAGGGTAGGGTAGGATAGGATAGGATAGGATAGGGTAGGATAGAATACTAAAAAAGCTGGCCCACAGCTTTCTGGATGAACATATAGACTCTTCACAGACTTTTCTTTTTCCTAGAGAAAACCACCAGAAAAATCACCTTTCCTTTCAGATATAAAATTTAATCTGTCTATGCACTAAAATCAGTTACTAAGAAGGAGAAAAGTAACTGTTACAGCTGAACTCAGGATACTGTCCTAGCTGAACCCAGGATACTGTCCTACCATGGCTCCTGTCTTACATGTTTACAGCTCTGATTGCCTCCCTCTGAACAGCAGCCCTTCTGTGTACAGCTCAGGATGCTTGGCTTCAGAGCCATAGGGCGGTGTTCTACCGATGTGCTACTGCTGTCTTTTATGTACATGTGTTTGTGTGTATGTTTGTAGTGATAAGAATGACATCCGGCCAAATATCAAATGAAACATGCAGGGATATAAATCGTTTGCAAGTGAAATCTTTGGGGGAGGGAGAAAAAGGGGTCCACAGAGACTTGCTTGTTTATTTAAGCGGTAACTCCTGTAAAGCAGTGTCATCTATCTCAGATGTGGGTTTTAAAATGGGAGTGCTGCTTCATGGTTATATATATTGCTTAAATGTCACCTTTTATTCATCATGTTTATTTTACATCTAAACTAATACCAGGTCTTCTGCATAAAGGAAAAAGAAAGCATTTAAAAAAGGAAAGTTTGGGGCTACATGTTGACAGATTACAGGGAGAATGAGTAAATATTCTTTACCAGAGTATTATATTTATCAAGTATATCTTGATCTTACTAGAATCTTATAGTAATAAAGCACTTCTAATCAAGGAACTCCTTAAACATCCTTTATCTTGAAAAAAAGGTCAAGTTATAGTGTGCTGAAGCTGTGAAGATAAGATGAATGCACAGTTGCTTCAGGATTAATGCAGCTTTTAAAACAATTTACAGTCCAAGAAACTATTAGCACACACTAAAGATTCTATTAAAAACTAAACAAGAGAGTAATCATACAGAGTACAAAGGAAAACAAGACATGTGAAGAGAAAAGCAGGTTTGGGACTTGAGTAAAAATTTCTTCGATGTTTTGAAGTAGTGATACACAGATTGTTAAACTTTTGCAAGATCTTGATATTTTATACAGTCATGCTTAGAATCTTCTCAGTTTCCTGGGTCATCACAATAGTAAAAATTTTGTAATGCAGTGGTCTTCTTTACACCAGCTAGGATCTCTGCTGGACTGTAGAAGACCTGAGACAATACATTTTGGTCCATGTTAAACTTAGAAGTAGTGGTCTGTTGACCTCAAAATAAAAAACCCAAACCCCTTGTCCTAGATGATGACATAAAATGAAGGTAATGGTTATGAAATATGACATACTCTTTACTTAATAGCTATATTCTGCTCAGCATTTGAAGAAGAGGTAACTTACAGGGGAGTCCATACCACTTAAATATGAGATTCATGCAATACAGACAACCAGATGTGAATCAGCCAGTCTCAGCTCCTTTCACATTCAGAGAAAAGAAAAATGCACAAATGGAATGTCACTTGGACATCAGTTTTAGGATGACAGAAAAAGTGTGTTAAAGATCCCCTATGGACTATATTGGGAATCTAGGCAATAGCTCATAGGTAGTTGTCATAGAAGTCATAGAAGCTATGGCTTCCAATCTAAGTTTATCTACAATGAACCTAAAGAATTTTTTCTAAGCCATCTACTACAAATCTAGCCAGCCAGCCTGCTGTCCTGTTTATACCTATCTATGAGACATAGAGATTTACAGCACAACAAGCAAGACAGCTCAGCCAGTACCCACCTCCTATAGTCTAAGAATTACCTCAAACATTCATAATATTAAAATCCTTCATTTCAGATCACAGTAAATACAGGGAGAAATTCTATGGAACTGATGGAATTCTATTCAAATATTGCATAATAGGAAATATTTGGTGTTCTTCTAGGTAGAAATTTTATCTATACTTACAATTAAAAAGGCGCTATTTTTTTAATATTTAATGAAATAAGTCACTGATCATTTTTCGCACAACCTGGAATTCACTGGTCATGTTTCTCAGTTATAAACTAGTTTATACTGGTCAGTCTGTAGCAGCCAGCACTCAGACATCAAGAAAAATCCAACCTGTGGCTCAACAACCAAAATGTGTAACGAGCCAAGGCCCAGGTCATTACTGCTGCTGTAGCTTTAAGTGATATTACACAGGTGGTTACTTGGCTAAGAAGCAGGGAACAGAGTGGGAGTGAGCAAACACTTTTCTACGTGGCTCACAATCCCATCTGGGTAAGGCTGTTGCCAATGTACTGATTGATCTAAGATACCTAGGTGCAAGTGCCCACACATCTGAAGGGCTCTTCTTTTGCCCACAGGTTTTATTTCCAATCGGTTGGGTCAAGGCCAACACAACTAGGAAGTGCTCTGCAGCTGTTAGCTTAGTACTAGTGACATGATAGTACTACATGGACAGATGTGTTACAACATCACTACCGGGCTGGTCATGACATGCCTGACCTGTCCTTGTTGTTGGTAGGTGCATGCTGGGGTTCTTACTCAGAGGTTGTATGGATACAGACTTTCTCTGCTGGTGTGCTGCTTAGCTAATCTCCAGGTTGTACCTTAATATGACCTCACATTTGTAGTCTGTGCTTGTGGAAGGAGTTTTGGAAGGCAGCAAAGGGCCTGAAAACCTTTCTAGAATGCACACCTACCTACGGAAAGTGTCAAACAGCTACAGTAATATTAGGTAGCAAAATTAACATTAAGAACCACCTCATGATTTTGAAAGGAATTTCACTTGTGAGACAGTCAATCCATTATAAAAGAGCTTCCTAAAGGTGGCCTACAAGAAATATGGAGAGGGACATTTTACAAGGGAATGTAGTCACAGGACAAGGAGGAATGGCTTTAAACTGAAAGAGGGTAGACTTAAATGTGATAGTAGGAAGAAATTCTTCATTGTGAGGGTGGTGGGACAGTGGCACAGGTTGCCAGAGAAGCTGTGGCTGCCCCATCCCTGTCAGTGTTCAAGGCCAGGTTGGACGGGGCTTGGAGCAACCTGGTCTAGTGGAACCAAGGCAAGGGGATTGGATGATAGATGATCTTTAGGGTCCCTTCCAACCCAAACCATTATATGATTCTAGGATTCTTTGATTCCAATTTCCTCAAAACCATATGGTGTTGACCATTGCATGAGAGAAGATGATGGGGCAAATGCTGCCTGATCAATACCTCCAAAGGACTTGGTGTGTAGAATATGACCGTATTGTTTCTCAAATGAAGACTACGCCAAATTTTTTGTACCCTCTGATAAGGCTGATTTGCATTTTTGATACTTTTTTACATGGCAGATCAGAATCTCCTAATCAAGATCTCACTGGACCTTCTGCCATTTACCTATTTCACTTGGTTAAATTTAGGACCAGTTTCATTTCGTTTCTGCTCTCTTCTTTATACATAAAAAGCATTGTGCACAGTTTTTCTTTAGTGTGTGTTTCTGTGAGCTTCGTTGTAACCGTTGTCCAATCTATGAGAATTGGCTCAGATTTTTATTCGATAAAGTCTTTTCTCACTGAGGTATTTAATTCAATAATTTTATTGTCAACCTCATGCTACACATTTATTAGGATTTTATTCCCCCAAAGAACACAGTCTCTTCTCTGTGCAGTAATTTGTTGCTGTAGTAGTTTATCAGAGAGATATGCCTAAATATTTCTGTTAACAGTGTGTATTTTGTGTGGCAGTTCCATGCAGATACTCACTAACAAGAATCAAGGAGAAAGCAAGGAGGTTTTACTCAGCTATACATGAGCAAGATAAGTGGATCAATAGACAAACATTACAACTACTAGATTTCAACCCACTCGTAGTTTAATGGAAATGTTTCATAAGGAACTAAGAATTGTGGAGAAGCTGCACCCTACTTAATATTTCATTTGGGCTAATTCATGGTTCCAAGTGAAGCCTGGAGTTAATGGTTAATAGTTAATTGTTATCACAGGATCTATTTGCTTCTTAGCATCCTCACCACAGACTCTTTTACTGTTTGTGCCCCTCTTTTTGTCTGTATCTCTGTGAATTTTGTTTCAAAATTTATGCAATAGCTTGCAAGCGTCACCAACATGCTGTAACACAGATTTCCACAGCTTGACTCCAAGCCATAGAAAGAGCTACATGCTTTTATTAATTTTAAACCTGTCACCTTATTTGATGTCAAAGTTCTTATAATAAAAGAAATAATAGCAGCAATTTTCCTGTAAACTCCCCTTGATTCTGCAGACCTCTGTCATGCCCTCTTTCAAAGATCTTTTCAATGGTGAAGACCCCCAGTATACTTGGGCAACCCTCATATAGAAATTGTTTCACACTTTTGATAATCTGAGAAGGAAACCCTTTCCTAAAAACCTTTTCAGCTTTACCAAATCCCTGGAAAATAATTTTTCATGTATGTTTTTGAAAATAAGGAGGCAAAAAGGGGGAATAACTTTATGTGGTGTTTTCATACACAAATGCATCATGGATTCCTACATTTGTCTTGTTCCCTGTTCCTTTCCTAGGGTTCTATTTGACATTTAATGGCTGATATTTGCATAGAAATACTAGTCTATTATACCTCCAAGATCTCATTCCTGAATGATAATCACCAGCTTGTAGCCCATTACCATGGGTATAAAGTTAGGACTGTTTTTGTTAGTTGATCTATTTTACATCTACCTACACTGAAATTTATCTGCTTGCACTGGGTTTGCATGGCAAGGTTTTGGTAGCAGAGGGAGCTGCAGGGAGGGCCATGGGGAAGCAGGCTATCCCCCTGCAGCCCATGGAGGTCCATGTGGAGCAGATATCCACCTGCAGCCCAGAGACCCACACTGTAGCTGTTCATGAAGAATTGCATCCTGTGGGAAGGACTCAGGTTGGAGAAGTTCATGGAGGACTGTTTCCCAGGGAGGGACCCCACACTGGAGCAGGGGAAGAGTGTGAGGAGTCCTGCCCTGAGAAGGAAGGAGCAGCAGAGACAACATGTGACAAACTGACCACAGCCCCCATTCCCCATCTCCCTGTACCACTGGAAGGGATGACGTAGAGAATTCAGGAGTGAAGTTGAGCCTGGGAAGAAGGGAGGGGTGGAGGAAAGTGTTTTAAGATTTGGTTTTATTTCTCATTGCCTCACTCTGATTTGACTGGAAATCAATTAGATTATCTTTTTTCCCCTGTGACAGTAAATGCTGAGTGATCTCCCTGTTCTCATCTCGACCCTTGGGCTTTTCATTACATTTTCTCTCCTGTGTCCAGCTGAGGAGGGTGGTGACATAGTGGCTTTGGTGGGCATCTGGCGTCTAGCCAGGGTCAACCCACCACACTACCACATCATTACCTTTGCAACACTTAGCAGTTGGCCTTGAATAATTTAGGACTACTACCAACATTTTTCACCTCACTCTTCACACTTCTCCTAATCACTCACTAATTTGTTAAAGAGTGGGGTTGTTGAAAGCTTCTTTTGGTCATGCAATCACCTGATCTCATCTTCTCTGTCCTTTTAACCATTTTTTACATATTACTGTCTGCCTGGTTTCTCTGAACACCTCTGTCAAGAACCCTTGTTGACAAGTCTGGAAATCCACCTAAATGCCAGCAGCTACTATTGCATATGAAGCCCATTAGTAGGATTTAATAAACGTGTAAGACTTAAAATTATTCCTATTTTTGGGGATGCTGAGCTCACAGCTACTAACGTACAGGATAAACATTAGTATCACACTGCTTTGTAAGAACACATTGTTTATTAGCACCTTGCAATTTTATTTATGTTGAGGAAGACAAAAACCCGATTTCAATGAAGTAATTCCTAGTAGAGGTGCAGATTCTGCACAGATACTGACTGACAAGGAAATCTTTGTTTACTTTTTAGAGCATTCTTAAGCTGGAGTATTCATAAAGCACAGTAATTATAGTTATAAAAGACCATATATATTCATCAGAGTTTGACTAAAGCTTAGCTTAGATTAAATCAGTCTCTAGTCTGGGTATGCCTCAGTACTATCTGGTGAGCGGTAGGCTTTCAAGAGCAAAAAAAGGAGGCTCCTGGCCCCAGGAATAGAAAGCAGAGATAAAAAGGGGAAAACCCCCAAGGTTTTCAACATAGTGCTGGTGAGATCTTCATCTCTTCATACCCCAGGAACGACTCATGCAGTAAAAGGCTGGATCACATCTGCCAGGACAGGCCTGCCTCACGACTCCCTGATCTGTCTATATGATCTATGGGCCATTTGGCTACCCATTGCTAGCTGGGAAGAAGGCAGCGCTGGCCTCGGCATCCACTAGGACATCCACCAGGACATCCACCAGGACATCCACCTGGATGTTAGTTTCCTTCTCTTCATTACAAGGCGGAGATTACATTACAAGATAAAACACAGCATGTAATTCTGAGCATGTACCCACTCATTTGTGGACTTCTAAAAAATGAAATAAATGTGTCAGTAACATGTAAAAGCTAAGATTCTGCAGTCTGTATTCCTATGGCAGCCTAGAATGAATGTTTTTATCAACAGATTTTATTTCAATTCTCAGACCTAAAAATTTCATTGGTTTCACAAATGCAGAATGTAAGAGGCAGCAACCAGTAAACTTAAATGCAGTAAACATAAAATAAAAGACCTCACAATAAAAGCATCCATGCAAGATGAAAGTGTATTGATTTTACAGTAACAAAAAAAGGTGTAACTTTTGCTAGGGCTAGATTTAGAATACTGGAGCGAGACAATCCTGTCTTTCCTTTCACAATTTGATCCAGTTCTGCGCTGACCATTACTGTTGAACTCTTCACTACAGCCTCTCTGTCTTATCCAGATAATTGACACTTATCCTCTTTCACAATAGAAAGATCTTCATGAGGAAAGAGAACACTCAGTATTATGTACAATATAATGTGAACTCTTGTTATCTCTTTCAACATTCTCCCACCATCAAAAGAAACAGTGAAGATAAATAAATTTTTTTTTCTCATTCTGTATTGCAAGAGTGAAATACATTCTTTGGGTTTATTTCAACCTCATAGAATTGAATTAGGAATTAAAATGAATTAGAGGTAAGCTAACATATGTTATTCTCCCATTTTGGTATGAAAGGGTGAAAAAATTTCTTGTGATCACTTTGGAGGTGTAACTTGTCATTCACGTCTGGTTTCGGCACATTGTAACTGGATTATGAAATCACTCCTGGCTGATACAGATTTATAAAGGGTATATGTTCCAGACTGGTGGGACTTGATTGGCTTTTTGAAGGCTCATGAATATGGATTAACCCTAAACCCTCTAGACTCTTTGGATTTAGGTGGATTTGTTGTCCACCTTATTAAGCAAAAATTGATTAGTTTTCATATGAGAAGGTAGGCAGTAAATAGATGATTGGATAGTAACCTCACAGGACGAGAACAGAATCTAAAGAGGACAAAACAGGGCAGAAGAACATTTAGAGGGTAAATGCTAACTGGGGGGAATTTTAGTAGAAAGTGAGAGATGAACAGAAGGTCTACAATCCTCTTGGTGCGTGTTACCAAAAAAACTTGGAGTTACGCCCAGGAATCCGGAATCTTTCCTACTTTTTCATGAAAAAATAAAGAGATCCTGGAGAAGAAGACAATATGAGATCAGGAAATTAAAACTGTATCAGAACTTGTATACATATAAGTTTGCAATATACATTTATGGATTTTGTTTATATTTCAGCTTTCTTGAGAGGAAATGAGGAAAGATAACAAAAATATAAGAAATAAGAGATTTACTGAAGTTTCTGTTCTCTATGATCAATATAAGAATAAGGGGCTATCTGATTATGGCATTGTGAGAAATCACTATGGTCCTAGACTGCAGAAATTGTTTCTGTAGGACATTGCTGAGGTCAAGGCTTTAGCACATCCCAAAGAAGCATGTATTTTCCCATAGATTTTGGAAGAATACACAAGCACTACAAGAAATAAGCAACACAAGAAATCAGCAAGTATTCCTCAAGCTATCCCTCCAGGTCTTAGGTCTTGCTATGTAATTGTTGTCATATTTATTTCTTGTGTAACTCCATCTTTCTTCAGCCCTTTGATGCTCACCACTATCTATGGGAAATAGTTTGGGTTTTTATAATTATAAAATAATTATAAATAATTATAACAAAACTATAAACACTATTTTTATATTTTCTCAGCAGTTACAAATGGAAAATTGTATCAAAATTAGCGTCATGAGTCAAAGCTAAAAACTTCCCTTTCAGAAGAACTCTAATCTTTCATTTTTTTATTGATATTTTGAGTTATAAATAAATAAATAAACCCAAACAATTTCTTATGGAAAAATATCAAGAAAGAAAATAACTTGGTTTGATCATTACTCAATTTTTATGTTACTTTGGTATCTATGAACAATATGAAAATTTTAACATATTTACTATTGTGTTGTTCATGATTTGCATAATTGGATAGGCATATCATATACACTGCATTAATAATTGTTACTCTAAATGGTAATTAGTTTTGAAATTCATATTCTGGAGGATAAATTGGTGATCTAACTGGTAATTTCTCATTGAAAACTTTAAACTTATTTTTGTGATTATTCATTTAGGAAAATTAATCTGTTAGTGTTGATGAACCAACAATTTCTATTTAGAAAATTGTTCCATAGTCCAGTTCAGCTTCAGCTGCCAAGCTACAAATCTAATGGACCTTTTGGAGTGACTCCAGAGGAGGCCAAGAAGATGCTGTGAGGGCTGGAGCAGCTCCGCTCTGGAGACAGACTGAGAGAGCTGGGCTTGTTCAGCCTGGAGAAAAGAAGGCTCCTGAAGGGGAGACCTTAGAGCAGCTCCCAGTGCTAAGGAAAGTTATTGGCTATACTTGGGCTGATAGCTACTGGAATACAAAATTACAGTATCACAATTAAGAAAAGTAGTAAGACTATACACATGTATTAGTGAAAGATTTGTTGTAATTATCACTCCAACCCTCAGCTTAGAGTATTTTTTCACAAATGATGAAGTTAACCATTGTGTCAAAGGACAGATACCAAATAAACCTTTGTCATGAGTTTTCCAACTGTAACTTTGAATAATGAGTATTTACAGAGAAGTTACAGGAAAAAACTGGAATCTGACAAGTGTTAGAGAAACAGTTATTACAGAAAAGTGATAACCATGGTAGCTACAGTGCTCATTAATTCAAAAGGATGTTCTAATTTAGATGGCAGAGCACTAAAGATATGGATATATGATGAAGTATAACAAAGGAAATGGTTCAGTGTTGTTACGTACAAGGTATCACAGACACATTTTATGAGAACAAATGCGAGTGGTTAACGATATGGGAATTTGGGAAAGGAAATTCCTGAAATTCACACCAGTTGTTGCTGTCTAACTGCTCTCATCTCCCCCAAAGAGATCATGTGAATAATTCAAGCTTTTGGTTGTTTCTTTGCTTTTTGTCAAATCAAGATTTTTGTTGCTTTGCATGACTTCAAAATAAAAAATTTCTAAAGTTATATTATCAAGGTTTTTATCGATGTACTAACACCTTCTACAAACTTTAATAGGAAGGCTGAATTTACCAGATTACACATTATTAATTCTAGCATGTTGCCTAACTAATGCATGTCAGATGAGATTGCACAAACACATATATTTTGTTTAAATGCTGTCATCATGCCTTATAAAAGAAATACTTTTCTTTCCAGTTTAATACGGTACAATCTACTTATAAAGATATTAAAAAGATACTTGATGTCATGTACTAGCAATTAATTCTCTCATCCATCACCGCCCAAAATAGAACAGAAATTCTCTCACACCAGTATTCAAAGATACGAATCCCCCGATATGTATATGATCCCATCAGAGATTCATTCAGTTGTTACCTGCCAGGAATAGATTAATTCTGTATTATGTACTAGAATTAACATAAGTAGAGCTCCTTCTGATGTATATGAACGCCACAGACAATCCATCTCTATTCCCTTCTTTCTCCTTCTGTTTCCATTGATCTACTACTTAACACATCATGTTCTTTATCTATGTTGCCAAGCTTAGCTTGTTTTCCCAGGTCTTATTTTACAAGACAGAAATTGCTCTATATCCCACTTCATATATTTGTTTGAGAAATTTTGTAATATTAATCTTCCCTACAATTTGGATAATATTCTACATCAATAGATTTCAATAACATCTGGAAAGGAATTGGGGCTCTTATTGCATCTACTGTGGAAATGATACAGACTTGAGGTAATTCTTATACTACTGTGTATGTCTACTGACTTCAATGCAGACACATACGATTTACACCATCGTTAAATCTTTGAGTCCTACAAAGAAGCAGGCCAAGGGATTAATTTTAAGGAAGAAGTAGACTGTTATTAAACATGGAGCTAAACAAACTTATGTTGTTAAGACTCAGGTGAGTCAATCTGCTTGGGCAAAAAGGTTAAAAGGAATTAACACGATCCCTCTCCTTTTGTGTTAGAAACTCCAGATCTGAACAACTAATAGCAAATAAGATGTTGCAACCTCCTCCT
The DNA here is from genome assembly GCF_004027225.2 of Strigops habroptila. NCBI lineage: Eukaryota > Metazoa > Chordata > Aves > Psittaciformes > Psittacidae > Strigops > Strigops habroptila. Next base: position 117,407,511 of record NC_044278.2, on the reverse strand, counting down.
TTTTTTATTCACATGTACTTGTTTCTCACATTCTCCCTTTCATTTTCTTTAAAACACAACAAAGAAAAGGAAAAATAAAGTAGAAGCTTTCAAATATCCTTTGTCATGTACACACAATTTTTACAGTTGTTCAATTAGTAGCTATTGTTAGTGTTGAACCAGTACAAGGAGATAGTTGTCTATAATGTTTCTATTTTTAAACATTACATGTATTGCAGGTAGTCATTGATAGAAACAGGAATTAAGTTGTATTAATAGGCTTAAATAAAACACGATGGAACAAAATGGGCACAGGGCTTTTCATAAAGACATTTATTATAGTGCTTCAGTTTTTGCCAAAAGAAGTTCTCACTAGAAAACGAGTTCCATGCTAAGGTGAAGACAAGTAAAAGGAGAGGTATTATGGCATTAAAAAGCACTGCATTACCAGAGTTATTAAGGTGACAGTTTACTCTGGGTGCTAAGTTTATGACGTTATTTATTTATATAATGTTATTTATGATGCTAAAGAGAGATCCACGCAGAAACTATCACTGACCCACATATTAGCTTTTACATTTATAACTTACAATGATATGGACTCTGGTTCACAACCCTAATTGAAATGCATAAAGATCTCGAATACATTGATTCCTGGAGGATGGTGGTTAAAGCAGACAGATGGAATGGGGGTGAGTCAATGAACTTCTTCCATCCTCAGTCCTTTAATCCTCGTTAATTCACTTGCACAAAAGTCTTACTGCAGTTTCAAGGTCCTGTCTCAATGTTGCATTGGAGGACCTGTAAAACTATCACAAAACATCCCAAGCTTGTCCAGTAAATGCTACCCTTCTTTTCCCGCTGTTGTATTTGAACTGTTGTTCTTTTCCCTCACCATGTGGCCAGAGACACAGATTACAACAGGGTCCTGGCTTCTCCTTCCTGCTTGTCTGTATTCAAAGCAAATAAAATATTGCCATTCAAGGTATGACATCACCCATTACACCGTAACCCACAAGTACAATGGGGGCAGAACAGGGTTCTGTTTAATAGGAACAACTGACTTATAGGCTAAGATCCTATGCATGGATTATTTATGTAACTGAATTCTGGGTTTATAGTTTAGAATAAATATTTCCAGAATTATATCCAGTTTTCTTCCAGTTAATAAAAAATATGGAGTCTGTTTTTGGGGCTGAGTCATATATAATCATCAGCAGTTTACATATAAAAGATGTGAAGTGTAATGCTGTGTAAAACTTTGTGAAAACTTGGGAGACACGCAGACACGCTTGCACAAAAAATTAAATAGAGGCCCAGGAGTGTTGTACCTGGTGTGTTTGACAGATCAGCTAACATTGTCTCAGCATATTCTCAGACCCACACAGTGAGAGCTCTCAACCCCAACCAGAACAGAATGGAACCTGGTAGTGCTGTTTATGCTCTACAAAATTCAGTGTAACTTTAAGCTTCATCACAAAGCACAATTTTGCTCTGTTCTTCTGCCCCCAGCTGCAGGTTGTGTGGGATTTAATAGCTGTTCAGCTGCAAGGTGAGTCAGTTGAGCTTGATGCTCAAATGAAAAGCCTATTTTTGCTTGATTATTTTTTCATCATACCAGTGAGTTGAAGTATCTCACTGCATGATTGGCCTTTCAAAACTTATATGGGGCTTGTAAGAAAGACAAGGACATGATTTTAACAGGGTCTGTGGTGATGGGACAAGGGGTTATGGTTTTAAACTGAAAGAGAATAGATTTAGACTAGATATAAGGAAGAAACTTTTTAAAATGAGGGTGGTGAAACACTGGACCAGGTGCCCAGAGAGGTGGTAGATGCGCCATCCCTGGCAGTGTTCAAGGCCAGGCTGGATGGGGCTTTGAGCAACCTGGTCTAGTTGAAGATGTCCCTGCTTATGGGATGACTTTTAAAGGTCCCTTCCAACACAAACTATGATTCTATGATTGCTAATTATAGTGGCAGAGAAGCTCCTAAAACATGGAAATGGGGAAGAGGGATTGGAAAGGGGTTAGAAGAAGCCTTCCTCTGAAGTGCAGCAGATTTTGTGTAACACAAACCTACCCTCTGAGTAGCGTTCATCAGTTGCTAACGTGGGCGGTACACAGTCAAAGCCCTGTAGCACTTTGTATCTGCTTGTCCTTTGATGCCTTCCTATATGGCCCATGATTTCTCTGGACAACCATCTTTTCTTTCCATTTTATTTATCCCCAGTTTGTCAAGCAGAATTCAGCCACTAGCTGAGATCAGCCACTGATATTCAAAATCTGCATTCACAGGCAGCTTATGGTATGTCACATGTTAGTCACCCATAAGCTCAATTATGAGTGACTGTTATAAAGCCTGGTGTGTTGGCTGTTAAGCAATTTCACTTTTGTGCTAGGAAAGACACCCTCAGTGATAAGCAGGAAAATTAATCCTGGAATAATTTTTTTCACTTGATGTTTAACTGCCATGTGGGAAGGATCTTAGTTCTATGCTACAGCTTGAAGCCGTGGTCTTAAAGAAGATGAACAGTTGAGGCAGAAAGAGATTTCTTATGACAGGCTGTATAAAATACTTTCTGTTTTTTATTTTATGCTCTTGCCATTTAATTTTATCAACTAATTAACCTTAATGAAATGGGGATACTTTGCTAAAGACGCACATGCCTTACTGTTGCAAATAATAAGAGCAATTAGCTACAGTGCTTTGATATCTAGGGATACACAAGTAATAAGGTCCATGTTTTTAGAGGCATTTAGGCATCTAGACATGCAAAACTGTGACTCAGGAGGATAGTTTGTAAGAGCTGAGGCAGTTAACTTTCTTTGATTTAAGTGGCAGTTAAGCACTGGACTGTCTGAATTCTTTACTTGAAATTTAGCAGTCAAATGAAATATTTCAGGGGAAAACAGGTTCAAATCAAACTGAATTTTAGGAACAAAATATCAATTTCAATGAATCTTTTTAAAACCCCTGTGTATTTTTGGCACTTGGAGGGAAGGTGGAAAAGAGGGAACCAGCGACATCTTTTCCTGTGTAAAATCCCAGTCGGTCTGAGTGTTATTCAGAGTGTGAAAGACTTAACCACAGTTCCCATATCTGGCTGAGGTGTTTGTGCACACACCTCCACAGCTGCCCAAATTTCTTGTCACTCTAAAACTTTCAATAATGCTTTCCCTTACTCCCTCCTTTTGGATCATTTACAGTTTACATAGAATTTGTTATATTACTGGAACCAAAGATCAAGATAATTCACCAGCTCTAACACCAGGCTTCCTACTAGTGAGAGAAATGTCTGGATTTTCCCCCCTTTCATGATGTTTTTTGCAAAGAACTGCATCATCCAGAGGCTGAAATTTTCCACCCTTCTCTTTTTCCAATATTAGGCTGCTTCTCCAGACCCATCTTCTGGAACACTGAGGGTAAGAGATTTCTCAGATCTCTACATACAGAGATAGATAGAAACAGATTTGAGGATTTCCACAGACCAGGCCATTACTTTTAATGATGAAATGTCTGTCAAAATGGACTATTAACACTTCATTCACTGCATTTCACAAACCTAGTCCTCCATTTTTAAAAATAACATAACATAAATTAATCAATCCAACCCTGTTTAACAAGAGTTTCAAAGCAGCTTTAAGTAGTGAGTTTGGATTAAAAACCATTTGTCTCTGGAGGTAAAGCAAAGGTCTTATTTCTCTGTCTCTAAACATAGAATGATCACAATGCTTGCACATTTTAAATGTCACTGCAAAGCAAAAATCAAGTCAGTACAAAATTTGAAAGCAGTGCATTTCATTGCAGCTACTTTGCCTGCAGCTCGGCTCCTGTCTCCCACAGCAGGACTCAGGAGTAAAGCAAACCCAGACGAGACCTAATGCCTTGCAAAATCTGTCCTCTGCTTGTTTGGCTTCAAGGTCTAGTTTTTGGTTTCAATAATCATTAGAAAATTTAGTTCGGATTCCCAGAACTAGTTGCTGATAGATAACAGTTCATTTTATCCCTAATCACATAAAGAACTAAGACAAAAAAAGACTGAAGTTCTCATCTGGAAATCCCTTTTGAGAATTCCCTTTCTTGAATTTTGTAAATTGTGTGAATAATCTGTATCTCACTGGCTTCATTTCATGGGGCCTAGTTATTGTGCTTGGACGACAGAGCAAACAGATGACCCTTACACATGGTGTCCATGCTATTCATGATATTGTAGTGCTCAGTGGAGCTCCCCGAATTGTGTCCTTTTCATGACGAAGAATGCCAGATCACTCAGGCATTGCTTCTATGACCATTAAACCTTTGTTCATCTTTGGTTGCCTTCTTTGAAACTTTTCCAGTTCTACTATATAATGTTTTGACAGGTAGGAACCATAACAACCACACAGTGTTCGATGTGGGGCAAACTATGCTTTTATGTAGATAGCTTATAGTTTGTTCTTTATTCCTTTCTTTGAGAATCATTTCTGTATACTTTTACTGATGCTGAACACATATATTCAAGGAATCATTTATCTCAGCCCCACGGTCTCATTCCCCAGTGGCTGGAGTGAGTTCAGAATTTATCATTTTTTATGTGAAGCTATGATTGTTTAACACATACATTGTTTTGCATTTATCTATATTTACTTTTATCTGCCATTTTCTTATCTAGCCACTGAATCTTGTAAGGACCTTCTGCAATTTGTCACAATGGATTTCATCCTTTCTACCCTGAAGAACTCTATACCATCAGCAAATTTTGTCACAATACGTCCCCTTTTCCAGGTCATTTATGACTGTTAAATAGCAGGTCCAAGAACAGCTCTCCGTGTGACTTCACCATTGACCTTCCTGCATGGAGAGGGCTGATCATTTATTTACCCCTGTTCAGTCTTCCAGAGCTTACGACCTTTCCTATTTTCTTCATTTGGATGCAAATCCCTTCTTTTTTTTTTTTTTATTAATACCTGCTTAATCCTAAAAAGATCTCCTTTAACTTTGTTGCTTAGACAGTCCTACTTTTTCTCAAGTCTATTGAAATAGGTGGTGCGTAAGGGCACTGCACTTCCCATGCCATGTCCCTCAAAAGTTTCTATGTCACCTTCTTAATTTTATTTTTTAGCTTCTTTTTAAAATTTCCTCATTTTATATAGACCCTCTTTTTTAATTTTAGCACAACTGCATTGACTTCCCCCCCCCCCCCTTTGTTGTTTATCTGGGGAGTTCTAACTGTCCTGAAATATATTTTTAGCATTTTAGTACCAAAAATATTTTGATCATTATGGAAAAAAAAGGTGTTTCAATGATCTGCCTTCTAGAGCCCAGACAGAAATGGCAACGGCAAACCTCAGCAAGATAACTAGGGAAGGGGAGGAATGAAGGAGGTTTGCCTGCTGAGTATATTTGTGTACACTCAGCAGGAAAAAGCAAGAGCAAATAGATGGAGATACCTGCAACACCCTGTGGACTAGAGTGTGAGTGAAACTGGTGAAAATTCTACCCTTCAAATATCAAGACTGGAAACTAAACTATTACGTTAGTACTGCGTATGCAAAAGAGGTAAAACAATCCTATTGAGCCTCTGAGAGCAAAGTTGCCCCATAGAAATCACCTTTCTTTTTCAATCAGTTATAGAATAGAAGGTTGGAAGGGACCTCAAGGATCATCTGGTCCAACCTTTCTTGGCAAAAACCTACTTTTCTGTATTCCAATTCCACACCCTTTTGATGTTGATCACTATCCATGTGTTGTATGACTATTCCTTAGATATTCCAATGTTTTTGTCAGGGATTGTTTGGTTTTATTTATTAATTTATTTATTATTTTATATTTCCATTGTAAAGATTCAGATCATGACTGATGTTAGAAGGCGCTGGTGTAATAATATAAATACTCCTGAGGTGGGCCAGAGGTGTGAGTCTCCTGAAGCGTGGGCCTCAAATATTCTCTAAGAGAACTACATACTTTGGAACATACATTTTTGCTTTTATTCTTACTTCAAAGAGGAGAACCCTTACAGAATGTAAGTCAATTCTTTACTGTAGGGTAAATCTTGAGTCTATATGATCTGTATCTCCCCATGAAGTCCTGAGTAACAGCTTCCACTTGGACAAAAGGTGAACAAATGTTATTAAATGCTGTTTTACTATAATACACAATCATGGTATTAAGTATTATTCCTTCAATTTTTGGTAAGTCAAAATCATTTATATTCCAGATGTGTTCCTTTTCAGAAAAAGTAGAAATGGTACCATCTGTTCCTGCTACTGTGGATGTAAACCCCATTTACTGATGAAAACATAGCCCAAGTAAAAAGCAAAATACAAAGTACAAAATAAATTTGTTTGGCCTTAAAGGAATTGTCTCCTTTTTGAAAACCTCATACTGAGCAAACAAAAGTAAAAATATCTGTTGATGTAATATTTATCACTCAAATCAGTAATGTTGCAATGATCAAAGAAAATATATTTACCAGTAGGGTGCTGGGTATAGATATTGTTAGTTTGAAAGCAGGAACAGTGAAATATTGAATCCTGAATATAATTTTAATACATTAGACTCATTTGACAACAGCTCTGCCTTGTTATAATTCTAGTAGAAATGAAAATATTAACGTAAGGACCAAAAGAATAACTTCTGAAGGAATATTCTTTTCTAAAAAAAGAGTAGATAAGGCTTTGCAATATTATGCTTTCATGAAAATTCAGCAATTTCTGTGCTATGACAAAACAACAAAAAAGAAATATCTTTTCTTTGAACTTTTGCTTTCATTTTATGTAATCAAAATGTATCAACATTTAGTAAAGAACAAGGAACTCTTTCTGAAGGACACGCTCAGTTTCTGACTCACCATGGCAGATAAGCCCCAACCAACTCTTGATTTAGTTTTTTCTCTGCTTCAAGCACCTTTTCCAGACAGCGAAAGTGAACATTCATTTACAGCAGAATTTACATTTTTGGATATGAGGCCTTGATGGTAAAGAAAACTTGAGGAGTCAAGGGGAAATAGCAGGTTCGTCTCTATTTATCTTAAAGTATTTAACACAAAGATTTCTCCAGACCTAAAGTTCTGATTTTTTTTCCTCATCTAAATTGGTTATAAGCCTAAAGCTGGTGCTTGGTGAGAGTAAGAGGCAGAGGCTGCATCTGAGAATGTGAACTTGCTCTGAGTAATATTTATTGTTCTTTTTACCCATTAATAAATAGATTTTGTAGGGAATCCAACTATCCTGACTACCTTCACCTCTCCTTGAACCCAAATGAACTGGGAATGTCTTGGCCCATCTTTCCAGCTTCATGTCATGCAGTCATTGTGCCTTTATCTTTCCAGAGGTTTTAACTTCATAAATGTAGTGGGATTCTCTTGTTTCAGCCTTCAAGTTGCCATTGTTTTGTTTCTCTGAGTTTGGTCACTGAATGGAATGAGTATTGCATTCATTTGGTAGAGATTGATTAAATTCTTTTCACAGTACATTGATGTCCTAGAATCATAACCTTACAGAGAATATCTGTGGAGGAGATTTGACCCTCAGGGTCTAGGCCACAAATTGAAAATATTGAAGCAGCTGCAGTGGAAATACCCAGAGGTCCTAACAGTGGAAAGATTGTAATTTCTGCAGTTCCAACTAGAATTACAGGTGCTTACCAGTTGCAAGGCTGAATGACCTCATATCTCCTCTTCACACTTCTGTTTACCCAGGTTCTAGTGAAGCTAAGCACTAGCTCAGTGCTGCAAAGATGTTAAACCTAGATCTCAGGATTTTTTTCAATCACAGAAAAACCAATAATCCTGACACATCTTTTTTTTTTTTCCCCCAAGTTCCAGTAAGTCAATAATCTGATGAATTTCATTAGCAGCAAACTGTGATCTAGCTTTATTATTGCTGCCACTTATGCCACTGAGTCAAGATAGCCAGAGCCAGGAATTTGTTCATACTTTATCTCTTCTCATTCTCACTTCAGGTAAACAGTAAGGATGCTGCTACACTTGCCAAAAAAGGACCCAAGATATCCATAGGATTTTTACAAAGATTTATTCTTCCCTCTGGTTTCCTTGACAGTTTATTTCTCCAGTCACAAGCAACCCTGGAGTATCCAAGTTTCAGTACAACTTTCCCATAGTTCATTGATTCCATCGTTACTGAGGAAGTCATATGACTTCCATTCAAAATGCCATCATGATCCATAGTAGTTGAAACAATTTAATCTCTTTCTAGAACAGAAATTCAAGTAGTATATTCTGTCTTTACATGTTTAATATAGCTTTCTATTTTGCCCTAATAATTACAACTAGAAGGTACCACCTCTTTTTGGATGAATCAGAGCCTTTTATTCAAGTTTTTAAAAGTACCTCTTTGTCTGGTGGTTGTTCCTAAGTCCAATTCTTCTACTCTTTTTCCCTGTCTTCCAGATAATTCCAGAAATTTATATTTGACCATGCATTGATTGTTCAAAGAGGATTCATTTCTTTACACACTGAGGGTAAAATATTATTCTTCTGATGTCAGTTGATTTCACACTCATTTTTCATTGGGCAAAAGATCTGTCATTAACTTCACCCACTATAGTTACATGAAAACAACAGTAATAGCTGTAGTACCATAGCCATGGTATATCTTTTTATTTTTCTTTACAATGCTCCTGAAGAGCAGCATTGCCTTCAGTTCATGGAGGCACAACTCCTGAAAAGCTAAACACTGTCCCAACATTACACAGGAAGCATGTCATATAGCACATACTTTATCCCTTACATCCTAAGCCTGAATTAGAAACCTAGCAATCCTTTCTATCATAGCATACATGTCATGGCTAAGGAAAATGTTCTCTCATCAAAGTTCCAAGTTTACAGCAAATAATGTTATTGTTAAATGTGTGTGTGTGTGATTTCAATTTGTTTCTGAAGACTAAGACTATGAGACTCTTAATCTTACTGTAATTAAGGGATGGATAAGTAGATGAGCCACAAGATGTGAGAGAGGAAGAAAAGCACTATTGGGCAGCTCCAGGAGCATGGACTTACCCCTTCATAGAGATGGAGAGATGGAGCCAAGCCAATTTGTCCTTCTTCAGCACCTGATGACATTGCACCCATTATAACTGCAGTGGATGGCAGGAACTTATGAGGAGTTCCTTGTAGCACCAAGTCCTGTAGATTCAAGTCCTCTGCAGTTTGTTACCTTCTTACGAGAAGGCTTCCTTTTGTTGAAGCAAACAAAACCCTTGTACAATGTTTTAAGGGATCTTGGATGCCATTTTGTCTCTAGGAAAGGCACTTAAACCAAAGTACCTGTTTATCTGAATACTTCCTAATGTCACAGCACTCACACTGGGGATATGATTACATGCCTTCTGTTCACCTCCCCAGGAATGGCAGGAAGGCTCACACTGTCTTCTCATCACAGCAATCATGGCATTTTTTCCACAATGCACGGTAGATGCTGCCTTGCCCAGCACCTGGATGGAGTGATTGCTGTTTAATATGGCAGCCTACTGTGAACCACTCCCACTGTTGCCTTGGTTGAAGTCTATGAAGGATGCATTTTGACAAAGTTAAAGAAAGTGGCAATCTCAGCCTCACAGATAGGGCTCTGTTATCTCCAATCTCTATCACAGCAGTTAACCTAACTATCAGATTTCCTTTTTTTTATTCTTTAAGGAAAAAAAATATTAAAAGTATCATGCTGTTAGACTGAACACAAAAGTTCAATGAAATGTTCAAAGACAGATTACACAATTTGTTCTGCTTCTACGCGTTAGCTTGGCAAAACCATGCAAACTTTTAAAATAAGATAAAAATGGAACTGAGCAGGATCATAATCAAAAACCTGAGCATTTTTATGTGTAAGCACACCTTTTTTGTATGATTTCTGTGGCTCGACACTAGCTGTTTCAATCATCAAATGGAACAACACTTGTTATTCTATTATGCTGTTACGTCCTGTTATTCTGTAATGCTCCAAGTCTAATAGAAGAGTTCAGATCATCCTTGCAGTGTTTGGTTTCCATGTTTCCACATTGTATTCACAGCAGGTCTTCAAAATCTTATGGTCATCACTCCTGGAGTTTTCCACAACTCCTGCCGTTGTTATTGCTCATGTAGCTGGAACCACAATTTTTGGGAGAAGCTGTAGCAAAACAAACCAAATGAAGGCTTTCCATGGAGATACCCTGAAGTGCAATGCCTGATGTGTTGCTGGTTCACATTGCCTGGTGAGGCACCAGAGAAGAGCTATCTACATTCATCCAGGATGCAGAAACACAGTGATGGGTACATATCATACCAAATACGCACTGTTACATAGCTGTCTTTCTAAAAAGACAGCCAAAGTCATGGCTTTTGCTTCTAACTACTTGGTTTTTCTTTTAATTTCTTCTTTATGTTACCATGAGTTTATTAAAGGTTGGTTACTCATCTGTAAAACTAATCTTTATTTATGATATGTTTTCTGTGCTTTGAGATAACTACCACAAGAGTATCCAAGCAAGTTCTGAAGCAACACCTACTTACAGAGCTTCTTGCTTTTTCAAATGGTTATTGATGATTTTCATTTATTTATTTCTTATCCTACACCATGTTTAATGAGTAAAATCCCATTCCTAAAATGTTGTTAAGTGAAATAACCGGCAGTCTAAGGCAGCTGAGAATCTGAAAAATTTGAGCACAGCCAGTAACATTTAGCTTATGTCTTCAAAAGGGAAGCACAAGGCAATGAAGAAAGAAGCTACTTACTGGACCGCTCTTTGAAATACACCTCAGTACCCTCTTTCTCAGCCAGCAAGCTCTGCCAGTGCATAGAAAAGAGTTTTAAGAATGTATCGTAATGCACATATACAAAAGGGATAAGCGTTCTTCTAATGACCTATGGTAGTGACAAATTACTTCATTCTCCTGCCTAAGCTCCAACTCAGCTTTAGCAGTCACCACATTGAAGAACATCATCAAAGCTTCAGACATTTCATGGTGCACACTTCACTGCAGAGGAAGCAGTGGCCTTTTGAAAACCATAGTCCCCCTTGATCTCTGATATCCAAAAAGAGAACTTTTTTATAAATCCCTGAACAGGGATTAGAATAATGCATGGAGTAAAAGAAAAGAAAAAGTCTTCTATCTTTTTATCCTCCAAAAATGCCATTTAAGATTTAATAGAACTTGTCGCAAATCACAAATTTTAGTGATGTGATATGAAATTTTACAAATGACACATTTTAATTTTGTCAAGAGAAAACTTTGTTTTAAAACTGACTTCATTCACTGTAAATGATGCAATGAGCATAAAAAAAGAACATCGGTTTCTTAGTGTTTTGATGAGTTAAACTGAAAAAATATCATTTGGGGTCAACTAGAAATAAATGTGAGTATTTTGGTGTGTTTCTCATCTATATCTATAATAACCACAAAAGATTAGTGGGCTCAGTTTTCCATTTTACTACATTGCTTCCAAATTTGTCTTTTTTTCTGCTTTTTCTGCCTCCACACACAGACTCTTTCTGCTTTTTCTATGTAAATAGAAGCTAAGCAATGCCTCAATCCAACTTTTTGAACTCTCAGTTCAATCAAGGCTAGCTATTAGGAAAAACAAGCTCTCCACCCTGTCCCTCTTCAAGCACTGCATTGCTGCTGCAATACAATTACATTATGTAACCGAGACTGGTAAAAAACAGTTAACACTGGAAATGAAGTTTCTGAATAATGACAGAGACATAATAACATTGTGCTGACGGATCCTGATTGATTGACAGAAAGAGACAGGTCGTCCCATTAAGAGGAAACATAAAAGCTACTGAAGATGACAGTGGTGATAATACTGTAAAGCTCAGCTTCTGGCCCTTTGCATTGTAGAGATAGATATAAAATTCTGCGACTTTTATATATATACACATTTATATATATATTTTAGAGTTGAAACATTTAATCTAATTAACTGCTCACCCTCAAAGGAACTCACTTAGCATTTATATTAAATCTTATTTACTCCATTTTCACCTGCTTTTTTGGAGTATCAGAAGATTCTGGGAAGAGGCAAGGGATAAGAAAGACAGTTAATCCCTCGATAGTCTTCCAGCATCAAAGCAGGACTTATGTGACCTCAAAAGAAACCTAACAGGACAAATATCAAGAAACCTAAACCTAGGCCACTGCAAAACGATTTAAGTAGCCATATATACATGTATATACAGATATAGATAAATGACCATCATGTCTCTGATCAGTTGTCTTTGTGTAGTCATATCTTCTGATGATAGGCAGAAATGGTTGACTGCTGGAAAAACGTCATTTTTGCACATCCTAAATGAAACATTTTGATTTATTTTTTGTGTTGAAGCAACACTTCATTGATAAATTGGGCTAATTTTAGAAAACTAATTGACAAATTTCATGCCCTCTGCACTCTATTGACAGATTGCATTCATACCTGTCCACATTTTATACACAGTATTATTTTTATCAAGGCATGAAGGCGTTGTGTTATATTAAGTAGTGTCTTTAGGCTTGTTGTAGGCACACTGTTATCCACTCCTGGCTCTATCCACAGCAGAACCAAATTGTTATTCCTTTCTGTCTCAGTTTCCCCTTTCCCTATTCAGAGTATGTTCCCGAGAGTTGACATACTACTTCCTGATATCATCAGAATAGTCTGATATTCCTGAATATTCTGAATCTCCAAAATACTGCTATTGACAACTGGGCTCCGAAATACTTATTCCATAAATCAAAACCATAACATAAGCAAAGGGCTTGCCATAAATACACTCCTGTCTGCTTACCTCCTTCCTCAACTCAAAGATGAGGGGAGAAGATTGTCTTTGCACTACGCTCGGAGTGCCAATAAATCTGGATTATGTAGTTCCAGCTGGGGTCTGAATTACAAACCTGAAAATTCCCCTCCAACTTGTTAGTACTGATGGAGCACCAACATTTTCTTTATCTTATCTGGCCCCACGTGCAAGTGCAGTTCAGTATCTCTCCTGTTGTGATGTTTTTAATTGCACTTGCTGAACTCAAGTGAGGTAGAGTCCTCTGTTTTTCTGCACAGGATCTAGTGAATTAGAAAGATTAGTTTGAAACCTGGCTTGCAGAGTGAGATCTGGTGCTTTGCATTAGCACTTGGTAATTCACACCACCCAAGTTTTACCCTCAGATTGTTGCTGAACACATTTTAAACATAGTTCCTCTTCTGGCAGACTTAACGACACCTCTGGAGGTACCCAAGAAACAGTCTAAAGGCCAAAATCAGGAGCTCCTCTCTACAGTGATGCTTTAGGTCACCTAAGTGCATTAAAAAGTCATTTGTATGGCAGTACAGCCACTCCATCCCTGATGCAGGAGGTGGGCTCTGGACCTGATCCATCCAACATCCCATAAAAAGGCCTAAGGAGGGAACAAATAGGGCAATTCGGACTTCCAAAGCTCTTTGCATACTTTTCATTAGCAAATCTTTAGACATATTCGTAAGTTTAAACCAGAAGAAAACAAAACCAGGAGCAGAACAAGTTTGGTTTCTGCATAAAGAAGTATCCAGACCACAAGACTAGAGTCTTTTATCTTGTGCCCTTCTGCATCCCCGAGTCTCTCACTGCTAGCTGCAATTCTTCAATGTGAAATATTATAAAGGGTGTCTCAAATGAAACACCATGACTGGGAAATTCCCTTGGGATATGGAGCTCAAGATCTAAACCCCCCTCACTGTGAAGGGCCTACACCTTCTTCTTATTAAGCAAATGTCCAGGAGCTTTGGTGGATGTGATGGGAAAATCCACCTGGCATTTGGATAATTTCAGCATGCCCTAACAAGAGATAAGTAGATGTAGAGCATAGGACACTTTAAAGGCTTTTTTCAATGAGATAGATAGATGAAATTCAAGTGCATTTCAAGCCTCAGGATTTATGGCACATTTTTTATGACTGTCGACACAGAACTTCAAGCAGAGAATATATTCATCCTTAAAGAATAAGTGTTATTGGAACTGTTTCCTGAGACATAAATACTTCACAGACTTTTCCCCTAAAACAAACAGGGCTCATGTTCATTTTTAAAGTGTGGCTGGAGTCATCAGAGCTGTAAGACCTTCATAGCTGGTACTGGCCTGAAGATAAAAATATGGTTCTCCAGGCACTGAGAAGCTTGGACCTCATTTCATGACTGAGTGAAGATCTCCCAGGTAGAGAGACAAAGGATAGAGACAAGGCCTGGCTCTACAAAGAATAGAGAGCTTGTAAAATACATGTAGCACAGACATATGTGTCTGCATTGGGATATCTGAGGTATTCCGCTTGAGGCAATGCAAGAGTACTGTTAAAGGATTCATTTATTTTCCCTAAATATTATCAAAGCTTATCTCTCAGATCTCCACTTCAGAGTGATAAGAAGTAATTGCCACTCACAAGGGGCCTTCTGAGCCTGATCTACTAGACATTTTCACCTTTCTTTTGCAATATGGCCAGTATCAATTTAAAGGAGGAAAAAAACCCAAAATCCTTCAACTCACCTCCTCCTTGTTGCAACAGAAATCAACAAACCTGAAGAACACAGTTTGGCACCCTCCCTTTGCTCCCCCTCTCTCTTGTGGATATTTTAGGGATGAATTGGCAGCAAACAATTGATAGTTACTAGTAGTACTACTGCTGCTGCTTCTACTCAGGAACTTGAAGTTCGTCCAGAAACTTGAGCTGGATTCCTGGCAATGTTTTTGCTATTCAGTGACAAATTCGGGATAAAGGAAAAACGAGCTTACAAAATGCTTTTGGAATTTGCGTTGTTCTACTCTCCATTGTCATCAAAATGTTACTTCATCTGTTCAGGTCCATATACTTCTCATTTTCAGAAATTGAAGGACTGCAGTGTTAGCTCCCAAATTCAAAGGATTAAACTTATCAGAATGCTTCAGGGAGGCTGAACATCTTGACTATGAAACATAGATCAGTATGTTTCATAAGATTAATATGAATTTAATTGAACCAGCAGAAAATATGGCAGAAGAATAATGCACAGAACGTCACAGCTGTTAATTCTTACTCTCCTGTGCTTGATCCAATTCTCACTCAAAAGGAGTCTTTCCAATTAGTTTAACAGAAGACAGATTGGACCCACAGGGTTGATCCAAATTGCAATGAAGTGCCCAGGAAACCTTTGCTAATTTCTGTAAGCAGTAAATAAGCTCCTTATTTAGTACAAATAAAATTGATGCTGAAATGGATTGAAGTGGTGGACAGGCTTTCTGTTGGTCTTTGGAGAAAAGTGATTTTTATTTTAGATTTCTCTTTCCAAATTGATGAGTTACATGAAAACAAGCATCATTGTTCAGAGTTCAAAGCATTTTGTAGTAAAACCTAGCAAAAATTCCATTTTTATCAGAAAGAAAATCCATTTTCCATGTTCGAAAGAGCAAAACATTCCAATAATTACAGAGATTGGTGAAAATATAAATTAAAAACTCTCAATGAAGCTTCCTTTACATATCCATCAGTCTAAACTTAATTAAATAAACTATTTTTTGAATCTCTACAGTCCTTAACAGAAATATAAAAGAGGATGATGACATTTGGAAGGATCAGTAGTCGGAAAGTTGGAGTCTGATCTCATCTCTGTCTTTGGTTCACAAAACCTTGAGCAAGAATCAGTCTAACAGATTTAGATATTTACAAATGTCTATGTCTGTCTTAATAGAGCTATTTGCCTAGATTCTTTTTATAGGCAGTGAAAAGACAGGAATTTGTGGAACATTGGTCATCTGAGCTATGTTTTACATTTACCTTAGAAAAGAGCTTTCTTATATCTCCCTGGTGCCTAATTCTCCCTAATGAGTATAAATACTTTCTAGACAGTCAGCTTACGTTTAGACATCCATATTTGCATGTGTAAATCCTATTTAGAGTAGATTCCTCCACCTTTTTCATTGTTTTATTCCTCCCTCTGCCCAGAAGTTCACCTGTTCAAGACAAGAATATATTTAGTTGAAGAGAAACTGTATCTTGTTGAACTCTACAGAGGCAATATTCTTATACTCTATGCTTTGAAATCGCTGCAGAGATTCAGTAGAACTGTTATTTCTTTCCACAAAGGACATTCCACTGTTTTGCCAGTTGTGTCACTTGGATGCAGCTATTGCTAGCTTTTAGGCTTTCCTCTAACTTTGCAATGATCAGAGAACTGTGTTGGTTTTCCTCAGGATTCAGTCATATGGTTGTTGTCCAGCTTTGTTATATTGCCATCCTGGAACTATACATTCAGTACATTTGTCTTTTTGCTCCCCTTTCCAAGGTGCTCATATTAGCTGAGCAGTGCTGGTGGAAAGATACTATGCCATTCAAATTCTCAGCTACCTCTTCCTCCGTTGGTATATACTGCACTTGCTTTTGCTTTCCCAAGCCTTTATCAAAGCAGTTCCAGCAATCTCCCCAAAGCACAAGAGTGTTAATATATATGAAGAATACCTCATTAAAGATTAGGTTGTGTAGAGTACAAAGCCACGTAGGGGAGTGTGTACCTCCTAAAGCATTCTTATTTCTTAGCTCTGGATGTTTGCAGCATGCTAAGTACCCTATATTGCATCATAAAAAGGTATAGATCACCCCTGCACCATTAATGTTTACTTGCTTCCTTCCAGCAAAAGCATCTAAATCCCTGGTCACTCTGGCTTTTTACCCATACTCACCTTTACATAAAGTTTTACAGCAAAAGTCATCCTCATTGGTCATTAAGACTGAATCAGTGATATTGCCTACAAGTTAGAGATGGCAATGATGTACATTGCGCAAGTGTCTGCTTGTGTTGTATATGTGATTAACTGTTATGGTGAGGAAGGAGTTATTCTTCTATCTATCTCCTTCCCTATCAACCTATTTTATAGGAACAGAATCTATTTCTTCAGCTTCTTTCACACCACATCAACTTAAGCCTTCCCTGACCGCGTAATAGATCTTTTCCATGTCTAATTTCTGAGATTTATTTGCTGATGCCTATGGCAAAGGAGGAGCAAAGCAGTAAGAATGATATATGACTGCTGAAAAGTTGGGTTTCAATGCTAGTCATGTTTGAGCATTTTATTGCTGGATAATAATAACTTTTTATGAATGTTTGGAGAGAACATATGTCTCATCACCCTGCTCCTCACAGGGTGGAACTGTAAACAAAATATTTTATATGAGTACTTGCTATAAAATTTTAAATAAATCAAGTTCTTCTCTTACCCTGGTTAAACATACCCTTGCCACAGGTTGGTTTCAGTTCTCCAGGATGAACATCCCAGATCAAACACCAGTTGCACAGACTTCAGACCCAGTCTTAGCCCTTGTGCTGTAAAAGGCCTTAAAGCTTTTGAGAGTTGTCTGGTGAAGTAGGGCTTATCGATTCAGTCACAGAAATGAACTAACATATATCTCTTGCACTGTAGATGGCTTAGAGTGTGGGCAAAGGAACTTTTATCTGTTTGCCCCTGCCTGAGTAGCAACCTGTTATCACAGTTCATTTTCTGGTCCGGCCATCAGGTGGTGGAGCAAAGCAAATTCCATCTCAAATCAACTATGAAATGCCAGTGTAGCCAAAAGGTCCTGATCCAAAGCTTTCTGAAGTCCAAATTCAGCCTCCCTTGGCTTTGATGTGATCTTAATCAAAATTCTATTTCATTGCTTTTACTTATCCAGAGTTCCCTTGGATCCTGAATTTAACTCTGTGAAGATCCAGGTACAGGCCAAAGCATGATTCACCTCTACCAGTGATAGTTCTGGTTCATACTTAGAAAAACATCCAAATTATTTTGACTGACTTTTTCAGATGGAAAGGTAAGAGTTGACCTTGAGGGCTACCACACTGGTCCCAGGTCCAAGAGGGACAGATGTATCTTGATTTAGTTTAAGCAAAGTCAATACTTGAAAGTTCTTAAATTAAAGTTTTTGCTGGCTCAGATTCAATCTATTTAACTTTAGGCATGTATCTAATGAGCTTAATTGGTATAAGTTCCACATATAAATAATTGACAAATACAAGCCTCTCTAGAGGGCAATGGAGACCTGTTAAGATCCTAATTGCTTACTGATGGTTCCTATCTGTCTGCAATAACTATATGAAGTTATTAGAGTGATGACAGTGTAAGCACCTCAAGCTGATGCCCAGGTTTTCATGGGACAACCCTGGTTGCAATTTTGGATTTGTCATCAGCAGATATTAGGTAGGATTCAATCTGCTTCTCTTCTGAGGAAGCAGCAACAAGAGGTTGGATGGAAAAAAAACCAAAACCCAACAAAATCAAGTATCATTTCAGCTATTCCTTCAGAAAGTAAAAAAATAGTTTCTGGCTAAATCATAGAATCATATACTGGTTTGGGTTGGAACAGACCTTAAAGCTCATCCAGTTCCAATCGCCTGCCACAGGCAGAGACACCCTCCACTAGACCAGGTTGCTCCGAGCCCCACCCAACCTGGCCTTGAACACTGCCAGGGCTGGGGCAGCCACAGCTCCTCTGGGCCAGGGCCTCACCACCCTCACAGGGAAGAACTTCTGCCTAAAATCTAACCTAAATCTACCCTCTTTCACTTTAAAGCCATAACCCCTTATTGTATCCCTACATGTCCTTGTCAAAAACCCCTCTCCAGCTTTCCTGTATGCTCCCTTTAGACACTGGGAGCTGCTTTAAGCTCTCGTCTTAAGGAGCCTTCTCTTCTCCAGCCTGAACCAGCCCAGCTCTCTCAGCCTGGCTCCAGAGCAGAGCTGCTCCAGCCCTCGCAGCATCTCCATGGCCTCCTCTGGACTCTCTTGTGCAGGTCGATGTGTCTCTTGTGTTGGGAGCCCCCCAGCTGGATGCAGAACTCCAAGGAGCGGAGTAGAGGGAGAGAATCTCCTCTACTCATGGTCATAGTCTTTTTGATGCAGCCCAGGATGCTGCAGCTTTCTGGGCTATAAGCAAGCATTGCCAGGTCATGCCGGTCTTCTTGCCAACTAAGACTCCCAAGTCCTTCTCCTCAGGGCTGCTCTCAATACATTCTCTTCCCAGGCTCTATTTCTGCTTGGGATTGCCCCAACCCAGGTTCAGGACCACCATCCTGGCTTTTTTGAAATTCATGTCACCTGTTCCTGCTATAATGCCACCTATCCCTCCCTCACTTTAATCTGACCCATAAGGTCTCAGTCATCCCCTCATCCATCCTCAGGCAGAGCTCCACGCACTCCAGCTAGTCACTGACATAGAGGGCAACACCCCCAACCTCATCTCCCCTGCCTGTATTTCCTAAAGAGCCTCTATCCTTCCATTCCAACACTTCAGTCATAGTAGTCTGAACTCCATTGTAGTCATCCCAACACATCTCTGTGATGCCAGTAAGATCATAGCCCGGCAGGCATGTGCATCTGTCTAACTCCTCTTGTTTATTCTCCATGCTACATGTGTTTCCGTAGAGCATTTAATTTTGGCCCCCAATGAAGCGGGATTACTGGCTGGAGTGGCTTTCCTTTGTTCTGCTCTTCAAGTGTTCTCCTGCATATCTTCTACCCTAAAACAAGCTCTGAGGGAACTCCACAACCAGCGACTCCCATGTAGAATCCTGAACTGTCAATAGTGGAAGAGAAGGTACAGTGTCATAACATACATATTGTCTGAGAATAAGACCTGCAGAGAAGAGTAAGTAAGACATAGCTACTGGCTCCAGCTCACAGGAAACTCAGTAGGACAATTTAACATTGATTTATTTTCCAATTTTTATTTCTTATATTTAGCGATTTCTCCCAAATATGAAATATTCTGCCACTTTTTCATTTTATTTTCCTTCTTGTCACGGGCCTCTATGTCTATGCTGAGAGAATCCTGATTGTTGCTTTCATCAAAAGGATTTCTGTAGCAAAAGAGACATTTCTGCTCTGTTGTTCCTTACTCCCACTCAGAGCACTAAGAAGAGCAGAACAGCGGATTCTTATGTACATGCAATGCCATTCTTCCTATAAAAATGCATATACAGTATAGTGCTTCTAGCTTGTTAACAGCTACAAACTGGTTTTATATTGATATCCTAATATATCCTCAGCGTTTTTCACCAATTCTCAACAACAAGCTATGTCCTACACTGATGTTGTTATGTTTTAATCTCGACTGGGAGCAGAGTAACGTGACGTGCAAAGAAGATGTAAGGCCTCTGCTGTGTCCATTTTTACATTAAAATCCAATTGCAACACTGCCAAGAATCTAGGAAAATTGTGGGAAGTTATATATTGAAAGATGTAAAATTCAGGGGCAAGGGAGACAGACAGATTATCAATGACTTGGATGAAGGAATAGAGTGCCTCCTCAGCAAGTTTGCTGATGATACAAAACAGGGAGGAGTGGCTGATACCTCAAAGTGCTGTGCTGTCCTCCAGAAGAATCTAGACAGGCTGGAGGAATGGGCAAAAAGGAGACTTTAGGAATTCAACAAAAGCAACTGCAGGGTCCTGCACCTGGGGAGGAATAACCCCATGGACTAGATCAAGCTGAGGGCTGACTTGCTGAAAATCAGCTCTTCAAAGAAGGACCTGGGAGTCCTGGTGGACAAGTTGTCCATGATCCAGCAATGTGCCCTTGTGGCCAAGAAGGCCAGTGGTATCCTGGGGTGCATTAGCAAGACAAGGAAGGAAATTGTCCCTCTCTACTTAACAGTGGTGAGGCCCCACCTGGAGTACTGTATCCAGTTCTGGGCTCCAATACAAGAAAGGCAACAGGTATAAACTAAACCACAGGAAGTTCCACCTGAACACGAGGAAGAACATCCTTACTGTGAGGGTGACTGAGCATTGGAGAAGGTTGCCCAGAGAATTTGGAGTATCTCCTTCCCTGGAGATATTCAGGAGCCATCTGGACTCAATCCTGAGTAATGTGTTCTAGGTGACACTGCTTGAGCAGGGAGCTTGGGCTGGATGATCCCCGGTGTTTTCTTCCAGCCTCAACCATCTTGCGATTCTGTAAGGGAAAGAAACTGTATGTTTCCTTAACTTCATTTTTAGCTCTTTTCCTTAATTATACCTAAATTCTGGTGTTTGTATTGTTTTGATCTTGCATGTAGATTCATTGTAGTAAACTCAAGACCAAACCTATCAAGGTATGAACATGTGGATATACTGTTTATTTAAGCCTAAGATGTGCAATTTGGAACCAGTAAAACCTTCAAGAATCCCTATTAAAATTATTATCAGCAAGTGTTCACTAATCTGAAGTAAAGTTGACAAAATCTGCACCTCATTTACTTATGCTTAGAGTGAGGAAACACCGAATTGGTTTTCCTGCTCAATTCCTATGGCATCCCATAGAGTAGTTCACTAAAGGTTTCTAAAGCCACCATGTTCTATGCATCTGAAAAATAAACTGATAACCCCTTTGGACAGACTAATCTGCTGGAAAACAAAACCTCTTTCTGTGGCTAGTAGCCCCGACCTGGATAGCATCTGAGGTATTCTGAGGAGCTTTGCATTTCCCCCCCTGAATTCTTCCATTTGCCCAAAGCTTCCCTGTTTTTATCCACATCTAATTATTATGAGACTACTTGCAGTGGAAGGACGAAACAATCCCCTAATGTGTTTGCCTAAGATAGTTGCTCTATTTTCCCCCAAAGTTTTACAGGTTTTTTTCATAGTGGGCATTAACATCTCTTCATCAGGCTGCTAAGAATAATATATTTTAAATATATATTTATTTAAATAATATATTTAGAATACATTAAATATATGAAAACGTATTAAACCCCACACATTTAGGAAACTTAGGTGTGATAACGTGGTGATGAAATTTTCAAGGAAGGCAAAGCAGTCTAGCTTCCCTGACATCAGTGCAACTGTACTGATTTATATCAGCTAAGGGACTGGACCAATATGTTAACTCCAAACATGACATGAATTTTGTATGTATGTGGTCAAAACATTACTCTGTTCCACTGCAGTGCTTGTATTCCAGTGTATACATATGCAGTTCCTATTTGATTGCACAATAGCCAACCTGCTCACAGCTTTTCAGCAGGCTTTACTATTCGGTGACTAGAATGAATTTGAAACTATATGCAGAATAGTTACAAGTTGCTGATGATTCAGCTAAGGTTTTCTGTTTCTATTGCTATTGTAAAAGGTATGTGAGAAAAATCAACAGTTTATCTCAGAAGGAAACAGAAATATCTTTACTATTCACTAAACTGTGCTTATATGAACTGTCTGAGATGTCTGCGAAAGCTTATAACTGATCACAATAACCACCTTTGTCACTAGAATTCTGCATCAAAGTCGAAGAGTAGGATTCATGAAGCTAACAATTTTCAGATCACCCCTTCCACTCTTGGATTAATGTTATAAATGACCTTTCAGGAAGACTCCTGTGACTCCGTGACAGTCACACAAGCCAGAGAACTTTTTCCTGTATTTGAGTTGAGCAATATCAGGTTACTGCTTGATCCTGACCTATCATTAATCACGGCAGAGCCAGCCACAGAAAAAATATTAGCAATCAGATAGAAAAGTCTGGAAGGAAAGAGGCTGCGATGCCTGACACAAGCAGAAGTAAGTGCTCTGGTAGGCTGTTCAGCTTTGGAAAGCCCTCTTTGTCTGGCCATGCTCTCACAGAAGAGAGGATCAATAGGAAAAAATCAAATGCATTATCTTTGTTTACATCCTAGGCACAACAGTGTGAAAATCCTCACCAGGCTAAGGAGCCTGATGGTGTGTGATGGATGCCCTGTTTAAATGATGCCTTTGAAAGCTTTCACAACGCTCTGACAGAGGGCTCACTGGAGAATAAATGACTTTCCTTTAAATTGCAAGAGCCTGGGTTGAGAAGACAGAGATTGTGAATGTTACACTATAAATTCAATATATTCAACTGCTTCTGGTGCTAAAGAGCAATTCTTAATGGTGAAAACACATTCAAGATTGTCTTTGACCCAAGGAAGTTTTGGTTATTGGTAATGAGAAAGCTGCTACATTTTATTTTGAATTATTTTTTCTACTTACAGAATATGCTTGCAATAAACAATAGAAATGTGCTTCAGGCTTGAGTTTGCTATGCTGGCAATCCATATAAAAATAATGCATAAAAATCCAATGAAGCACTCAAGTGTGCATTGTGTATTATTCTTAAGTGTGTACTGAGAGTATACCAATATAGCTATTTGGTATATTAAGTGTGTTATGAAGCTTTGGAATAATAGATGAAATATCTGCAGATGGCAATATTGCATAAAAATAGCCTTTCTTTAGATAAAGTACTAATATTTCATGCAAAGTATGTGAGGTTATTGGTAAAGAAAAGTTTAATCTTTTTGTAAAATGTTCACACTCATCTTCTTCCCTATATATTACCAAGTTAAGAGTAAAGAAAACCTCTTTGGAATAAAGTAGATGGACTGGCAGAAACACTAACTCTTGTAGGTCTATGGTGGATTAAGTAAACCCATGCTAAGCAAACAAAGCTCTTTCACCTCCAGGCTGGACTTAGATACACCTACATTGAGATTACCAGACAAAACATCTGGAAAAATATTTTCAAGAGATTTCAGCTGCCATATGCACATCAAAATAAAAAGTTTATGTGGGAACTGAACCCTAAATATAAAACTTTTGGCAACATATTTATGTTCCCTGCTGAGGTTACTACTTACTTCTCAAAGCCTGAGCAACCATGCTGGAAACAGTGCCTCATGGTGCAGTGGCTCTCCAGAGACCAGACTCAGTAAGGGACTGTGAAAGATCTCATTTTGGAGAAGACAGCAAGTCAGATGGAAGTAACCTACTTTCAGGACTCCTCTCTAAACTCTTTCAGAGCTCTAACTTTTTTTAACAGTAAAACAATCTATATTTTCAATTCTCTACAGCTTTATAATAAAAGTAGCTTGCTAGTAGCTACACTAAAGATTTAGAAGTTCTTCTAGAGCACCATGGTATGTGCAACATATATCTATGTGCCGTATCTATCATGTATCATCACCCTGACTGCCATTTTGTATAAGGGAAACTGAGGAAGAAAGACACTCAGAACTCACAGGGATTACATAAAATCAGAAAATATTAGTAAAAAATGTGAAACAAAACCGAATTACACCCATGGATAGATCATTCAGCACTCAAGTGACCTTATGCTACTGTCATCTGCTGGAAAAAAGAACAAACTACAATCACCAAAGTTGCTTTAGTACCAAATTATTATGTGCAAATCATAGAATCATAGAATTGTAAGGGTTGGAAAGGACCTTAAGATCATCTAGTTCCAACCCCCCTGCCATGGGCAGGGACACCTTGCCCTAAACCATGTGGCTCAAGGTTCTGTCCAACCTGGCCTTGAACACCGCCAGGGATGGAGCACCCACAACCTCCCTGGGCAACCCATTCCAGTGCTTCAACACCCTCACTGTAAAGAACTTCTTCCTTATATCTAATCTAAACTTCCTCTGTTTAAGTTTGAACCCATTACCCTTTGTCCTACCACTACAGTCCCTAAGGAAGAGTCCCTCCCCAGCATCCTTGTAGACCCCCTTCAGATACTGGAAGGCTGCTATGAGGTCACCACGCAGCCTTCTCTTCTCCAGGCTGAACAGCCCCAACTCTCTCAGCCTGTCTTCATACGGGAGGTGCTCCAGCCCTCTTATCATCCTCGTGGCCCTCCTCTGGACTCGCTCCAACAGCTCCATGTCCTTTTTATGTTGAGGACACCAGAACTGTATGCAGTACTCCAAGTGAGGTCTCACAAGAGCAGAGTAGAGGGGCAGGATCACCTCCTTCGACCTGCTGGTCATGCTTCTTTTGATGCAGCCCAGGATACGGTTGGCTTTCTGGGCTGCAAGCGCACACTGCCGGCTCATGTTAAGCTTCTCGTTAACCAACACCCCCAAGTCCTTTTCTGCAGGGCTGCTCTGAATCTTTTCTCTGCCCAGCCTGTAGCAGTGCCTGGGGTTGCCTCGACCCAGGTGTAGGACCTTGCACTTGCCTTAGTTAAACTTCATAAGGTTGGCATCGGCCCACCTCACAAGCGTGTCAAGGTCCCTCTGGATGGCATCCCTTCCCTCCAGCATATCAACCGAACCACACAGCTTGGTGTCATCGGCAAACTTGCTGAGGGCGCACTCAATCCCACTGTCCATGTCACTGACAAAGATGTTGAACAGGACCGGTCCCAACACCGATCCCTGAGGGACACCACTCGTTACAGGTTTCCAACTGGACATCGAGCCATTTACCACAACTCTTTGCGTGCGGCCATCGAGCCAGTTTTTTATCCACCGAGTGGTCCATCTACCAAATTGATGTCTCTCCAATTTAGAGACAAGGATGTCATGTGGGACAGTGTCGAATGCTTTGCACAAGTCCAGGTAGATGACATCAACTGCTCTGCCGCTGTCCATCAGTTCCGTGGCTCCATCATAGAAGGCCACCAAATTGGTCAGGCAGGATTTCCCCTTAGTGAAGCCATGTTGGCTGTCACCAACCACCTCGTTGTTTTCATGTGCCTTAGCATGTTTTCCAGGAGAAACTGTTCCAAGATTTTGCCAGGCACAGAGGTGAGGCTAACTGGTCTGTAGTTCCCCGGGTCTTCCACCTTCCCCTTCTTGAAAATGGGGGTTATATTACCCTTCTTCCAGTCATTGGGAACTTCACCTGACTGCCAGGATTTTTCGAATATGATGGACAGTGGCTTAGCAAAATACTTCATTCGCCAGCTCCTTCAGGACCCGTGGATGGATTTCATCAGGTCCCATGGACTTGTGCACGTTCAGGTTCTTAAGATGGTCTCGAACCTGATCCTCTCCTACAGTGGGCCTAAGGTCTTCGTTCTCACAGTCCCTGCATTTGCTTTCCAAGACTTGGGTTGTGTGGTCAGAGCATTTGCTGGTGAAGACTGAGGCAAAGAAGTCATTAAGAACCTCAGCCTTCTCCAAATCCATGGTAGCCAGTTCTCCTGATAGCTTCTGGAGAGGGCCTACATTGTCCCTAGCCTGTCTTTTATTTGCTACGTATCTATAGAATCCTTTCCTGTTATCTTTTACATCCCTTGCCAAACTTAATTCTAGCTGGGCCTTAGCTTTCCTAACCTGGTCCCTAGCTTCTCGGGTAATGCTCCTATATTCTTCCCAGGCCGCCTGTCCTTGCTTCCACCTTCTATAAGCTTCTTTTTTCCCTCTAAATTTCCTCAGCAGCTCCTTGTCCATCCATGGAGGTCTCCTGGCCCTCCTGCTGCACTTTCTTCTAGTCGGGATGCAACACTCTTGAGCACGTAGCAGGTGATCCTTGAATATCGACCAGCAGTCTTGGGCCCCCCTGCCCTCTAGGACTGTATCCCATGAAACCTTACTAAGGAGGCTCCTGAAGAGGCCAAAGTCTGCTTTCTTGAAGTCCAGGGCAGTGAGCTTGCTGCACGCTCTTCTCACCGTCCTGAGGATCTCAAACTCAACCATCTCGTGATCACTAGAGCCAAGGCTGCCCTGGAGCGTCACATTTCCAACCAGTCCCTCCCTGTTGGTGAGCACAAGGTCCAGCATGGCACCTCTCCTCGTCGGCTCCTCTACTGCTTGAAAGAGGAAGTTGTCTTCCACACAATCGAGGAACCTCCTGGATTGCTTGTGCCGGGCTGTACCGTCCCTCCAACAGATGTCAGGATGGTTGAAGTCCCCCATGAGGACCAGGGCCTGCGAGCGTGAGGCTGCTCCTATCTGTCTGTAGAGCGCTTCATCCACAGAGTCCTCTTGATCAGGCGGCCTGTAACAGATCCCCACCGTAATGTCCCCCGTTGCTGTTTTCCCTTTGATCCTGACCCACAAACACTCTGTTACCTCATCACCCATCCCCAGACAGAGTTCCATACTCTCTAGCCTATCACTGACATAGATAGCAACGCCCCCTCCCCGTCTGCCTGGCCTGTCTTTTCTAAACAGCCTGTAACCTTCCATTCCAACATTCCAGTCATAGGAGCCATCCCACCATGTTTCTGTGATACCAATGACATCATATTCCCATAGCCTTGCACACATCTCTAATTCCTCTTGCTTGTTCCCCATACTACGGGCGTTTGTATAGAGGCACCTTAGCCGAGCTCCAAATGCAGCCGACTCAATGGCTGGGGCAGCTGGAACATCTCTACATCGCTCCAAGCACTTATTACAGGTGCTGGCAACTGACCAGGAATGTTGGGATGGATCAATGCTCCCCTCCCCCAACACATCTAGTTTAAAGCTTTCCTGACCAGCCTGGCAAGCCTCCTACCAAAACAGCCCTTCCCCTTCTTTGTCAGACCAGCTCCACCAGCCTCCAGTAGATCTGGCCTCCCAAATGGTGCCCCATGTTCTAAATAGCCAAACCCCTGACTATGGCACCAGCTTTCTAACCATTTATTAACCTGCCAGACACGCCTAGCTTTTTTAAGGTCCTCCCCTTTGCCCTGGAGAATCGATGAAAAAACTATCTGAGCTCCAGAGCCCCTAACCACCTCTCCCAGGGCTCTGTAGTCCTTCTTAATGTCCTCCAGGCAACTGCTGTCTATATCTCTAGCACCCACATGGACCACTAGAAGGGAGTAATAGTCAGTAGGACTTACTAGAGCAGGCAGCCTCTCAGCAACATCCCTGATCCGAGCCCCCGGCAGGCAACACACCTCCCTCGAGACTGGATCAGGCCGGCAGATAAGCGCCTCTGTGCCTTTCAAAGTAGAGTCCCCTACTACTATGACCCTCCTCTTTTTCCTGGAGGCACCAGTAGCGATCCTCTTTACTGGTGCATCAGCAGGGTGCTCATTAGGTGTGGTGGATGCTTTCTCATTAGCCTCCTGCAGAACCGCGAAGCGGTTCTGGGTGGGGACATCAGATTTAGGAGGAAGCCCCTTGTCGTTAATTGCCCTCTTCCTCCTTTTTTTGTTCGTTTTTCTCGTGACTAATTCCCAGCTTCCTGGGTTGCTGCCCTCCTTCTTTCCTATACGAGCAATGCTGGACGGTTGCAGCCCCTGCGCAGTTTGAGCCTGGAGCAAGCAGCCCAGCTTCCTCTCAGCTTCCCTGGCATCTTTCAGCTCTCCAACAGCCTCCCGCAGCTCAGCCACCTGCTGCAGGAGGACCTCCACCAGGGCGCACCGAGTGCAGCCCTGTCCATCGTGCACCCCCGCCTCACGAGACCAGTCGACGCACTTTCTACACTCCGAGGTCTGCGCCGCAGCCTCCCCTCTCATCGGCTCTGTCTGGGTGCCTACGCTGGCCACCGCCGGGGCAGAGCTCCCACAGCGAGCCCTGCTCCTGAGGCGAGTGCTCACCATCCCGCTCGCTGCCCGCTCGCTCTGCCTGCGCAAACTGCCGCGCCACGCCCTGGTCGCTCGCGCTCCCTGGGATGGGTTTTTACCCACTGAGGGCTGGTGCCGCCACTCCTGGCGCCGCCCCCTGTGAGTCAGCTGCTCGCGTCAGCTGAGCTGCCGGCTCCTGGGCAAGTCCTGTCGAGGACTTGAGGCTCCCTCGGTCGCTCTTGCCGCTCCGAACGCTGTGGTGCCGCTCCGGGACGCTGTGCTTCCCCCCGCTCCGGTGTTAAAGGCGTCCTCTCTGGAGATACTCACCTCGGCAATTCCAGGCTTTTGCGTTCAGTTCTTGTTGGATTTTCACTGATTGCCCAAATGAACTGTTCAGAGTCGCCACAGAAAGATGTCATAATATGAAAACACAAAATATGTTGGGGTGTCTTTTTTTTACTTTTTTTTTTCCTTTCTTTCTTTTTTCCATCGGTCTCATGGAGTTTGAGAAAAAAAGTAACGCTTTGTTCAAAATTCGGCTAAAGAATGCCAAGGTGCTGTACAGAAAAGGAATATTAGGTACCCAAGAAAGATGGAGATGGAGCTTTTCATTTCACCTTTACTTCCCTACTCTGACACTCCAGGAGACTTCCATGTGTCTGCTCACTTTCACTTAGGTCACAGGATGGAGCAGAACCCCAATCTCAATTTTTAGATTCTCACAACCCACTTTAGAGCTGACATCAGCATTCTCAGCCTACGTATGAGAAAGCCAACCTACATGATGTGCTGACTCTGGCAACCGTTTATACCTTGCTATTCTGATGAAGTTAATGAAAATGGAATTGGGTGTCTCCATTTTAATCAAAGGTGAAAGCAAGACAAGTTGGAAAGGAGTGGGAATGAGTTGTGCAATTTATTGACTACTGCAAATCCTGACCCATAATTTTATTTCTTTCTATGGGAGTTATTTGGATTCACTTAGTAGTCAGAGCACATAATTTCTAAAAAAACCCCATAAATTTACAGTTGAAGGTAACGGGGTGTTAATAAAATATAAATCTGCTGGCTGTTGAGGCTCATGGATAGTAAAACAGACAATTACTGCTCTGAATATTCCACTGAAAAATAAAAAGCTGTTGTCTTTGGAAGTATTTGCTTAAACTATATTATTTGGTTTGCTCAAAATTTGCAGAGCTATGTTATTGGAAAAGAGGTTTTTTCAGCCAAGAATTGAAAAGTTTTGAGTCCTGAATTATGGGAGATAAAAAGAAGACCCCCATCAAGCAATGTAGTTTAATGATCTTAGATGATGGTCTGCCTAGATAGTATGTATTTTCTAGCTCTCTGTGATGCTGTGATCAGAGCTGTATTAGTCAGTGAATGCCTTTGTAAAATGGTGAAAATTTAAGTGTGAGATTAAAGAAAAAGTAAGGAAATGAAGGTAACCAATATAGTGTTTGGTCCTAGTTTGTTTTTCTCATCAATTGGCCAGAGAAATGACAGCAAGACATGTGGTGCTTACAGTGGAGAAACTGAGTGATGCTGGGATCTGAGAGTGTTGCCCATAGCTTTCTCTCCTAGCTATCAGGGAGCCCTATTATGATCTTAAGTAATTCTTCAGTCCTTCACCCTATTTGTACCAATTTGGCAACTTGAATTTTCATTCAGATTTGTTTGAAAGTGTATTAAAGTCAGAACAACTTGAAAGAGCAGACACATTTCTTCTTATGCAATTGTAGTCCAGGTTTTTTTAAAATAATATATAAAAGTAATCTTTTCAAACTCAGCATTTGAGAATGAGGAGCTATGCTAAGGGTGTTTCCACCCTGAGAATTCTGGTATGATGTTGTTTCTGCATATATTAATGAATATAACAGGAAGGTTTTATCATAAGACTGTGTAAAAGTGCTACACTGTCAAATCCTTTATGGAGTATGAAATTGTAAGTGTCAATGCAATAATAGTAAGATGGGGATTGTATTATAGTAAGAATGATCAAAATCAATAAATATACATGACTGTCTGGATGCATCATAAAAGCAGAGTTCATAATAGTTGCCTTTCCACACCAAAATGAAAATAAACCAGAGAACATAAGATAAATAGCTATGATATTTTAGGGTCTAACATCAACATCCAAGCAATGTGCTTCAGTATTGGAGCATTGCCTATAGCAAAGTCCAGACTGAAAGCTCTTTAAAGACAACGTGATTCCTTCTTTTGGCCTATGTGATTAAAAAGAGAAACAAAATGTGAGACATTCTACACCAATTTCACTCTTAAATCAGTCTTAAAATTCAAAGTCTCATTCTACTGATGCATTTACCAGACTACAACAGTGGAGCTGAAACGAGACTTGGGTTACTCTCTGTTTAAATACCAGTTTTTTCTGTGGCACTACAGTTCACTGTCATGTCACAGAGCATTAACACTGCACAGTGAAGAGGAACTCTTCCAAACCTTTTTTTATTAGCCTTTATTAATTGCATAATGAGGGTCTCTAAGAAAAGCGATTTAGAATCCCATGAAGCTAAACTTGCAAAATTTGGAGTCTAGATGTCTGCAGTTGAGAAGTAACTGTTAAAAAAGTCCTGACAAGCACATGACAGTGCATGTAATACTTTTTAATATGTGCAATATTTATATATTTGTGTGTTACATATATTCATGATATATGTAATATGTGATAATTTTTGAAACAAAAAGTGACATCCCATTCTTCCATTTTTACATATTCCATTTCAGATGGACAAAATGCAGATCTGTAAGTGTTATGACTTCTTGTTAAAATGCTGCTTGTTAGGCCCCCTACCAGCAACCCTTTTCAGCACAAAGTTAATTCAAATGCAAGAGCAATGACAGTATTTGCTGACTCAAAGCTGGATATATGTACAGATATTTTGCTGAATATGTGTTTCATTTTGCAGTGCTTCACCAGGGATCTAACACACATTCAAAGGACAGAATATCCTAGGGCACACAATGGTCCAAACTAATTTGCATTTTACCAGGGTATAGTCATGCACTTAATTTAAACAAATCTCACCCTATGAATGAGGTCTTGTAGAAAAATTACTTCAATGGGTTAAATTTGGAGTACTGGGAGCTAAAAATATTCTCAGTGTGCAGGGGCTTGTTTCTTAATGTTGGTGGTTATAATTAAACTTCCATAGGCAATTGTTTCATTCCATTTCCTCCATCTCACTACTGCCCTTAGATAAATTGAAACTCTCTTTGCGTATGAGTATAGAATTCAAACATGGTGTAAGCTGAGAAATCTTCTTTCTCTTTTAATGCATAAAAATGGAGGAATGATATTCATCTATTGCCTTCAACAGAATTAATTTTAGAATTTAGAACACAGGAACTCAAATCTATTTTTCCATATATGCCACATTCTTAACTTGAGTTTCCTAAAACCTGTGCAGAAAAATTCTTCTTAAGCAGAGCTGCTGCAAAAAAATCACATTCACAGCTATTCCACTTATAATGCCAAAATAAATAACAAATATTTTCCTCACTAAAGAATTCAAAGCAGAATTGCAAATACCCTGTACAGAACTGTACAAATGAAACTGCTCAGCTCAGAGTCTACCACTGGTGATTTCTGTCTTTGCATCTGGTCAGGAGCTGGTAAGGTTTGTTTAATTATTACTTACACTATAATATAGTCCACAGAGAAAAATTAATTGCAAAATGTATCCATCTTACAGGGAAAGTAATATCAGCAAGGATAAAAGCTGAAGCTTTTCCAATTAAACCTGCTGTCAGTAAAGTGCAGAATGTGATTGCAAATGCAAAAAAGCAGTTTAGCTCTCCTGCAAATACACCGTGGATTGGGTATGTGAACACCATCTGTCCAAATACTGGCCAAACTGATCTTTTTAATAATTATATAGACTTAAACACAGCCACCATGACACGCAGCGTAATCTTGCTTCAAGGTTCTTTGAAGACAAGCAAGATCTCTACATATCCATGGAGGACAAAGTCTAGAGTCACTTTCTGAATATTTATTCAACCCACTTCTATTGCATTCATTGGTTGCTTGTCTGAATATGGACTTAATAGAGCTGAGATTAGAGGAGGAACAGAGTTATATGCAGTACTATTAAATGGTAATCTCATTTTAGTCCCAAGAAAGAACAGGCTCCATGTTTTTAATATCCATGTTAGGGGTATTAATTCACCTAACACACATGTTGCCGTTTTGACATTATAAATATTGCGTGATTTATTAGTTAGCTGATTTATTAATCAATTGTCTTCTAAAGAAAGCAAGCTACTGGACCAAATGGAAAGCTATTGGCTGTTTTAAGTCAAAATTAATTCAGAAATGGTCATGAAAAGTAGTGCCTGGGTTCTTTAGAAAAGAAACAAACTGATTGTTCCTATTACTTTAACGTGTTACTGAAGTTATTCACCTGCCTGCTGCCTTCATATATCCTTCAATGAGAAAACAATAAAGCTGTTGCAGTAAGAAACCTTCTTCTGCACTGTTGTAAATCCAGGAAATGCACCTGTTAAAAAAATATCCTTTTGCATAAAATCAAGGGAACATAAGTGATCTGACATCATCATTTACCTGGTGTGGCCATTATCCAGTTGTGAAAAGCAGCTGTGCTATCCCTTGATCATTATACTGTAGAATAAGGACAGAAAGCTTTCCGAAGGACTTCATGACACTTATTGCTTGCTGTTCATCCATTATCTTGATTAAATAATTAAAACGATCATGATGTAATTCTAGGATTACTTTTTGTTCACCAACAGTTTAAGGCTTCTAGTGTATACATTGCTTTTCTGTATTTTCAAGGTATTTAAGTAGGATTGCACATCTTCCTTTCCAATACCACTATGCAATATTGTGGAAATAAATTAACAAAAATGGCTGGGGCATAACCTCCAATCTTATACATAATTTATATGGTTCCATAATTAATAGCTGTGTCCTAAACACAAATTAGTCATTCTAAGTAATGAGACTTTTCTTAAGAAAAATGTGTTTAATCTCACAGTAATGCATGGATTATTTGGAGGTATTTATTCCTTTTAAATGACCAGTATGTAAAAATATTTCATAAGCACCATAATTTTTTTTATCCGTTTAAGATTATTTTTATATACTTGTTTTCATGTGTGATGGTTCCATCTTTCTTTTGTTGGTTATTCTCTCTTTTATTGCAAATAAAAATATGTTTGGATAAATTGCGCATAAAGTTGCTTACTGCTGCTTAAATCTGCCGGAGGTTTTAAAAGAACATACCCTACAGCAATTCTCATTCAAACTGGGTGAAGGTCCCACCTCTTGTTAAATTCTGTGCTTTATTTCTTCTACACTGGCACCATGCAGCACAGACAATAAACAGAATGACTCTGGAACTCAGGAGAGGTTTTGCTGTATTGTAGCTGGTGTTCATTGACACAGATCCAGCAAGCATGGAACTGTGTTTGTTTACAGGTCATGAAGGCTGAAGACACTGCTGAATTTTTTATTTCCAGCTCCTTTTTTCATTTACAGATATGAAAACGCCCCCTGGAACGGTACACGACTCAGACACTGGGGCAATATATAGACTAGTAAATAAAGCAAGCTGCAGACAGTCTTTTGACCTGAGGCCACTCAGTGTGGTATAGCTTATGTAAATGTATTTAAAAACAGGGAGGCCTCTTTCCTTGCTTATGGGAAAAGTTGTTGCCCCTGGGTTGTTCTTGAAGAAGTGATGAGAGATTATTAGCCATCATCAGCAAAAAGCCATGCCAGAGGCCAGTGCTCACACCCCACTTGTGTTTTATTAATTAGTATAGAGTTAGTCAAAGGATTTTGGGTTAGGAACCTGACTGACATGCTAGGGTATCAAGAACAGCGATTCCTGCCCCAAAGAGGACAAGGCTGAATGTGAATGCAGTTGGCTCTCCAATGCAGGAGCTGCAGATCCTTCTTTGCTTGCAGGAGTGTGAAAAGGCAGGAGTGCATAAGCTCTCTGTTGAGAAGGTTTAAAACCCATGTTTCCAAAGGGACATCATTACATATAGTCTTGAACTGAACAGTTTAGTTGGTGCAAATTTTGTTTTATGAAAAGCAAACATGTTCTATATATACACACGTTCTATATTTTTTTCATCTCCAAAGGCATATTTGAGCAACCTTTTCTGTTTCGAAACAGGCATAACTGCAGTTATGGTAGATGGATCTCTGACCTCTGTCACCACTTACAAAATACTGGCTTAGCTCATATGAAATAGCAAAATTTTACGGCTTATGATTTGGGTTAGTTTCTGGATGTGCACCACAGATACATGAGCATTTGAGCAATTTCTGAAAAGTCAATCATACTTATGGGACGTGGCTGACCTGGGTCACTGAAATCACCAATCACTTTGGAAAATGACAGTAAGTAGAGCTAACTAACACTAAATATTGTCCATAATCATTTGCTGACCCAGCACCTTCTAAATACCTTGTTCTACAACTGCTGACTGCTAAAAAATCAGCACTGACAAACAAAGAGAATAACTTATTTCGAGAGGTTTTTCTATTGTGCCTGATTTTTTGCCCATTGAAGTCAATAGCAAAATTATCTTGGATTTAAAGTGCACAGGATTAGGTCATTAGTGTCTCCTAATCCATTTGTCCTAAACCTCCTGGAAAGAGACAAGAGTTGTAAGTGTAGAAGAGAAGACATTTGTTTTAATTTTGCTTATTTGAGGTAACAAAATCTGGCACCAAATGCATTTGTGTGTCTGAGTGTAATTATTCTCCTTTCAAAGAACTGCTATTTCTCGCTCGCCTCAGGACCATTAAGGTGTTAAGTACAAAGGCACTGCTTGATGGAAGTAGGCTCCAGACAGTCTGAGATGTGAAGAATCAGCCTGGTGAGAGTTACCACATCAGACTGTTGATTAAACAAAGGTAACTCAGTACCCTTTCACCAACAGGGAGTGCGAGGAGGGGTGGGAGGCAGAGGAAAAAACAGATTATAGCAGTGGAAAGAGACAGAAAATCCTACCCCTCCTATTCTCCACAAAATTGTTTCCCATTCATATTCTTCTCCCTTAACCTCTCTCAAGTTTGAAGTTTAATATTTCTATTGAACATAATCACAGCATTTGTTGTCTGCAACAATTTATAAGGTTTATAAGATAGGTAAAGACAGAAGCTGGAGGGAAAGGTTTCCATATCAATAGCTGCTCTGTAAGTATGATCATGGGTTTGCAGCACTGCCACCTACTCCCTCCATCTACTCTCCCATTAGGCGACAGGGACAATCAGTCACCTCATCACAGAAACAGACTCAAGAAAGATGCCTCTATCTTCACAGTAAATTGACCTGGATATTAAAATGCAAATCTGTCATCATAAACCTCTGGAAATCCACTTGGATAATAGCAACAAGTGCAGGTAGCTTAAGGCTTTGAATAATGAATTTGAAAATAGTATTTAAAAGGTTTTTTCCCCTTGTTTACCTGTTTCCCATCAATTTCATGAACCCAACATTTTCCTGTATCCTTCAACAACATCTGCAGACTAACCTGTGGCAAGTAGGAGGAAGGAAAAGAAACAGTCAGACGCTCTGGAGCTGTAAATCAGGATAGGACCAGATGGTTGCAATTGGAGCAGTCTAACTTGACCTTGCCTGCTCATACTGTACATTTGTACTTTCACCTCCAGTGGTGTCTTTTGTTGGACTTTTTTGTTGCATTTTTTTGTTGGCGCAAGTCCAGAGGAGGCCACGAGGATGATCAGGGGCTGGAGCACCTCCTGTACGAAGACAGGCTGAGAAAGTTGGGGCTGCTCAGCCTGGAGAAGAGAAGCTGCGTGGAGACCTCAGAGCAGCTTCCAGTGTCTGAAGGGAGCCTACAAGGGTGCTGGAGAGGGACACTTCATCAGGGACTGTAGCAACAGGGCAAGGGGTGATGGGTTTAAACTGAAACAGAGGAAGTTCACATTAGATATAAAGAAGTTCTTTACTTGAGGGTGGTGAGGCACTGGAGCAGGTTACCCAGAGAAGTGATAAATGCTTCATCCCTGGCCATGTTCAAGGCCAGGTTGGATGGAGTCTTGGGTCAGATGGTTTAGTGTGTGTTCTCCTTGCCCATGGCAGGGGGGTTGGAACTAGATGATCTTAAGGTCCTTTCCAACCCTAACCGTTCTACGATTCTGCGATCTTACCTGGGGTATTTTTCTGGCTTGAAAAAGGCAATATTCACAGCTGGACATGTATGATGCCTGAGGCACCCCAGCTATCAGCTCTGGAAGGTCTCAGTCAGTCTGTGCAGAAGGTCTAAAAAGAAGTGTTTAAGATATATTGAACTGAAAGGAAAAAAATACATTTCCCCATGGGCTTCAGCTTTAGAAAGAAAATTCCATAATTTGCAAAGAAAGTCAGGCTTCTTACTTATATACATCAGGGATGGCACTGTTTTTAAGACATAATTTTAAGACTAATAAGGCTTTGTCTCAGAAACACTGGGAAGGGATTTAGTCATCTTTCAAGATGGAGTTTGTTTGCTGTTTTGTGTGTCTGTGGTCACAAAGAGTGACTTGAGGCTTAAATATAGCTGTAGTTGTGAGAGGTCGATGGTAAGCAGCTTTTTCTCTTCTTTTAAAAGAACTGATAAAAAAGTAAGCACATATTGTGTGAGAGGAGGTCAAAAGGCTATTGCCAAGACGATGTTAGATCTTCTGTTAAAAATTTTATAACCCAGATAAAAATCTATTTTTACCATGATAAAACCCAACTAGACACTTCTCATACCTACAGCTTGTTTCTGATAACCATTGGAAACAGCTGTCCATCTGGAATAATTTTAGCAGGCATGGAACACTGCAAGAATACATATCCATGGAATGGCTTTCAGGAGCTGTCTCTAAATGAATTAAGTTCTTTCTATTCCTTCTCTCTTTTACTTTCTCTTCCTTCTCTTTTCACTGCAAACTGTATTAAAGACAACAATGCAATAAATTCTGAACTCATATTAAGAGACAAGTAATCCCTTTCTGATTGTTCTTCACATTAACATTACAGACCCTCAAATTTCTCATTAATTGTGGTACACAGAAATCCCATCAGTAATGGACAAGATAGCATGTCTCCAAAAATATCTAAGGTCTTCCTTGCAGTTATAAAGATTGTTTGTTAAAGGAAATGGAGAAAAATATGGACCTGAAGAAACATGAAATCAGGATGGAAGGGAGAAAGGAAGTGAAAGATAAGGCAGGGAAGGAGCTCTGGCATGTAGATGGTATTTAAGAAATTTGGGCCTCAGCTGTGATTAGCAACAATGGATATTATAA
Organism: Strigops habroptila; assembly: GCF_004027225.2. Lineage (NCBI taxonomy): Eukaryota > Metazoa > Chordata > Aves > Psittaciformes > Psittacidae > Strigops > Strigops habroptila. The sequence goes on along the minus strand of NC_044278.2, from coordinate 117,370,061 downwards.
TTCTCAAGTAGGAACTCTATGTCCTTTTTACCGGCAAGTTTAAAATAAGGAAAACAATAAGAGCTCACTTACAAAATATTATTCTCTTTGATTCATCAGGAAAGCAACTCTACAAACAGTTTTAATCGTTTCTCAAAAGAAAACAGGTCTCTCTAGATTTTTATCAAGTAAAAGTCATCTTTTCTCCTTAGCACTCTACATCATTAAATCATCCGCCCATCATAACAAGGACAATGCGAAGTGCTGAAATAATGGAATGAATGCAGGCTGGGATCCCACAAACAAGAAGTGTATTCTCAACATGCTGTGGAGTGAACCAGTCAAGCAAAGACTGGCAGCATACCTGTCCTGCTGAAAGCTGATTGATAACTGGAGTAGATTATTTATAGCAAGCTTTATGATATGACCTTTTATAGAACTTCTTGCAGGAGAATACGAACACAGCTCATTATTTTTTCTCATCCTGAACCAAGGCTCCACATCTAAAATGCTATTGTCAGTGTGGATAAAGACCCTATTCTGAAGAAGTATCACCCTCTAGCAAACCTGTTTCTCCCTCTGTGGGTGAGATCTTATTTCACTTGGCTTGTGAAGAGTCATCAGTACCCAACCTTGAAGGAAGAAAGTGGAATCAACTCAGGAGGGCTACAGGGACATGGTGAGGTTATGTAGGATGAAAACTAGAAGGGCCAAAGCCACACCAGAACTTTATCTGGCCACTGCCATAAAAGACAATTTAAAAATGTTTCCAGAAATCTATTAGCCAAAAAAGGAGGGGTAAGGAGAATCTCCATCCTTTATTGGATATGGGAGGGAAACATAGTGGCAAAGGATAAGAAAATGTCTGAGGTACTTAATGTATTTTTTGCCTCAGTCTTTAACAGTAGAACCAGTTGTTGCCTCCATAATCCAAGGTGAAATAGTCAGCGACCAGCTATACCACTTAGATACACACAAGTCTATGGGGCCGGATGGGATCCATCCAAGGGTACTGAGGGAGCTGGCAGAACTGTTCACAGAGACACTTTCCATCACTGCCTATCTCCAGGAAAAAAGAAAGAAGATCATATTTCAGTGATTAGTAAAATTGAGATAAATAGAAGAAAGGATTTGAAATCAGATCTTATGGTTTGTATTTCCTTTCAAGCAGCGTGAGTTTTATGAACTTTGCAGTACATGGAGAAGGGGTCATTCTGCCATTCAGCCTCCCTGGGTGCTTTGCCACCAAGAATTCCAAATAGTCTCACTCCCCTCATAAACAAAGCAGAGAAATCTTTCCACAGAGCTAGCTACACTTGCCTATATCTACAGCTGTAGGATAATACTATGCCCTTTGTTGCTTCTGTTTTTCCTTTTCCTCCTAAAATTTCTACATAAAAGACACTGCAATTCTATAGATCATGAAAAGAGTAAGAGCTTGTTTATCTTTCTCTTCCCAAATTGTGTATGTCTATGAATATAGAATTTATGCAGACTAAGTGTTTCCAGTATTCTTTCTGTATGAATTACAGTGAGTTCATTCTACTCCCAAAAAGTGATTGTGCCAGATAGTGTACAATGTTACGATGGACTCATGTGAAGATATGTGGATAATAGAAAGCTGTAGAAAGAAGATTTCTTAGCAGCACATTTAGGAGTGAGGGACAAATCATGAGGAGGGTAAGTAATTTGGCTAAGTTTATCCAGGTAATCTTAGGGTAGACCTGAGACCTGTAGCTAGATCCTGAGCTTGAGAAGCACTTTCATCCTAAATTCCATCTCTTGTCTGTAACATTGGTTAGTCTCTGCGAAAGTAGCTAAGTTTTGAAATGTATCTATCTTGGCCTACTGGGCTAACACCGCTCCAGTAATTAGGCTGATGCTAGAGGCCTGCAGTTTGATTTTCAGAATGCTACTGTGCTAGGGATGTAACTATTGTTAGATAAAGCACAACTAGTCATTATTTAAAACAAAACAAAACAAACAAAACCAAAACCAAAACCAAAACCAACCAACCAACCAAAAAAACCCCCCCAAAACCAAAAAACAAAACCTTAAGAAAAAAACCCTAAAATTATCCCCAAACCCAAACACATAACTGGTGAAAATAGAACTAAAATAGTGAAAGAATAGTTGCCCAGCAACTCATTACACTAATCAATGAGCAACACCTGAAGACCATCCGCCAACCAGTAAAAATTAATTTGGAAGACGCTCTCCAATTCATATACCCCATCCACCTTTGCTCAAGGCAGTGGTAGCATTACCCTACCTTTGGGGGTACTTGACCATGGAGAACCTCCAGGGGCACCTTGGACCAAGCTTGCATGGCCAGAGGTGATGGGTTCAGCATCCTGTTCTTCCTGACCTCCAACAACCACCATGCCAACAAATGGGACAATGGGGATTAGAGGTAACCATATTTCTGCAACTGTTCTATGCAGTGTGAGGTGTCCCTGCCCATGGTAGGGGTTGGAACTAGATGATCTTAAGGTCCTTTCCAACCTAACCATTCTATGATTCTATTGATAATCACTGACACAGAGACAATACTCAAAACCTCCTTCACATGGATACTGTTATTGCATGGTAAATAATGCATGTGCTTATTCTGTCCTGACCAAACCCATGACAAATGGATGAGACTGATCAAAATTTTGACTGGTATACTCAGCATTCCTCACCAAAGATATGCACAAATGTCTGATTAAATATTGAAATTAAACTAATGAATTAGAACTTATCACCTGATCAACACAACATCAGTCATAAATGGAGATTTCATTCTGAAAGGATGCATCTGACTATCGAAAACCATAAGAAAGAAAGAGAAAAAAACATTATTTCAGGAAACAAACCCAACTATTGCCCCATAAAAAGTGTGAAGCATTAATACTGGTTTTGGACAAACAGAACAGTTGCTGTGCTTTGTCAGATGTTTTAGATTACATTTTTCTTGAGCTGACATAGAGTTAGCTAGATATCCACACATAGCAATTAAACCTTTAATGGCTCTCTTTTATAGAACCTCCTCTAAATTCAAAGCATTTTTACCAATACTTTGTCCAACATTGCCGAAGATTTTATGTAACAGCCTTTGGCAATGTAGAGAAAACTTGGTGGGTTTTTATGAGTAGATCTATCCTAACTTTCACTGCACAAGAGAGAACAGCAAGAGGCTATCTCTGCAACGAAGCCTCAATTCGAATAAACCTGGATAATGAATCAAACTTTTTCCTTCAGAAGATTCTTCGCTTCAAGCTGCCTGTCCAAAAATGGTACCTTCTGATTCATCAGGGAGACATTCTTTATATTCATATGAAGGGTTCAGAGCACCTAAATCATGCAAGAGTGACATTTCACATAACTTTAGCCACTTTAGTTCAGCACGAAGTCTAAGACAATGAGCTAAGCTCATCCAAAAGTCAGTAGCATGGACAAGAAATTTCTGAAGGATGCCTAACCCCCTGCTAAAATAGGTATGCAGCTCCGGAAATACTTTTATTGACTAAGGACTAGTCTATGGACCTCTCTAGGTAGTAAACCTATAGCTGAGGTCAGGTGTAACAATCCTACCTTAAAATGATTTTAAAATCCTACATGCAGACCTCTACTTCTGTGGATGATTAGTGGCATAAAAATGTAATTCTTAGGGTCTCTGGTGGAGTCTGCAAAGCTTCCATTTGGAAAACTAACACCTTTTTACTTGAAAACAGAATGCGTTTGATATGTAAATTATTGACAACAGACTTTCTCATTGCTATTTTTACAGAATAACGTTTCCAAAACAGACCATGCTTTAGCAAATAAATAGATTACAGGCTGAAACTGAAGATGTTGGAGGTAATTTGTACATGAAAAAGCCTGATAAGCCCAAAGATATAGGGTTTGAGTCCTGCAAGTATTTTGATAAGCATGCTTTTGCCTTCAGAAAATAGCATCAACTTGCTTTTCTAGGTAATTCCTTGAAATATCGCCTTTCCTATTTAGAAATAATATTATGCCAATACCACGGTAGCCTGAATAAAAGGGCTGTTAATAAAAGAGTTCTTATTATGAAGAATCAGCCCAAATGATGCTGAGTTCTGAATCATCAGTCAACTGCTTCCGCATCTACAAAGACTGAAGGCACTTCCCAGTGGTTAAAATGCCACCAATTTCATGAATACAACTGCTTCAATGTGAACATCTGCCATTTGCACAACCTCTTCCAAAGGCCACTATTAGCTCAAGGCTTCTTGGAGAGGCAGGTAAAGGCACTTTTGCTGCCCTAAGAATGAGGGGGTGAGGTAAATCTGCCTTTGCCAGCAGAAGTGGGAAAGAAAGGGCAAACTTGGGGTAGAAAGACAGCAGAAAAAATCAGTCCAGGAAAATCTTGCTTGGAGCACCACTCCAGGGTGACCAAGATGACAGTGGAGGGGAAGGTAAAGGACACACCAGCTGTGTGGAGATTTAGTCAGATTTCCTTGTTTATAGCATTTGGACATCTTCAAACTAGCCTCTAATACTGAATTTTCTCAAAAGTAAGAGAAAGTGGATACCTTCTGGAAGGTTTCTATATGTGCATGGAGAATGCACTTTCAGACTGCCTGGAATCCTGTCTCTTCTGGTTCCTCCACAACTTTTAACATTAAATTCACTGTAGATAGAAAAGAGAATACTGTCCGAAAGCTAATTCCATGAAAATAGCTATATTTGAGAGGATCAGTAAATGTATCAGTCTGCTAGGCTTGTGTGCTTATTAAGACCCCTTTTAAATATAAGACCCTTTAAATACACAGCTATTAAAGACAGCTGATGTTCAGTAATCTTTGCATAAAAATAATGTCTTGGAATGTATAACAAAATTTAGCTCAGTTGTGTATAGTTATAGACATGATTAGAACTTTGAGATTACAAACATCTTTAAAAATATAACAGAGTTCACTCCCAGGCTTAACAAAATTACAAGTCTTAACCCCAAGACACCTCTGAAATCCTTGCCATAGATTAGTACAAAATCAGAGTAACTAAAAGCAACTAAATAGAATTTTAGCATTAAGACTGCATAAACACTAAATCTGATGCTAGACCTTCAATATTAATTATGTTGATAGAAATAAAAATCTATAGGTCACAAGTGATGAAAATAACTGAAGTTTATATCGTTTCACTGGCAGCATGCATACTTTAAAGTGCTCTGTCTATAAAACTGGATGATACATGGCACTGAACCTAACAGCACCATCTCATTTTTCATAACCAATTTGGAGTTAACGTGATAAGTCATATGGACGTATGCAAATCAGAACACTTACTTATAAATGAAAAAATACACAATAACGTTTACTTCAGAAAAACACACCTCATGCTGTTTTCCTACGCATTGCATTTTGCTGTAAGTAAAAATAGACAAACAAGATGTTTCCACTAGCACTGTATTTTACAGATAATTTATTTTCCAAGCATTAGTGCCAAGCCCCAGCAAGATGTCTTATCTGATATGTGTTATCCATTGCCATTTCTATTCAGGCTCTTTTCCTCTCACTGCAAGCATCTTGATCATGAGGAACGCCTTTCTGCACCAACCCCTCCGACTTGTCATTGAATTTGAATAAAAATGTTTTAAAGTATTTAGTATGAGCTGCCATTTTAATACGTTTAAACAGTTACATGTCTTTATTGATCTCTCATAGTACTAACAACATATTTAAATCCTTCATTTCTTCAGCATTCACAGTCAATACTCATTATCAAACTTATCATTCTAGAATATCAGAATCAAAATGCACGTCAAATGATGACAAAAAACCCCCAAAGGAATAAAATACTAGAAAGTGACATTGAGATGAGGGAGTAGAACTTTCCAGACATTTTTCAATTAACCCAAAAAAATTAAAAAAACCAAACCCATTTGTTGAACCAGAATCATTTCTTTTCATTTGACATGTCTAAGTTTTCACAGACTTTAACTGAGTTTAAAACAGGGTGTTGGAGGGACTTCTTTCTGCCTTCCTGGTGCCTCTGTTCCAGCATTTGAAGGCCTTGAAACTCTAACATTGATATTCTTGTTAATTGCTCAAGCTGTAAAATTTGTGATGAAAAAATAAATATTCATGAAGAGCTGCATGATCCAGGGAATTTCTAATTCACCAGAAATTTAAAAGATATTCCAATCCAGACTGAAACTGAACCAAAACCAACTATATATATTTTTAGCAAACTGGAAATCTAGATCATCATCTCATTCTCATTTGAGAAGAAAAAGAATTGTACAATAACGTTCAGCTGAAGAAACTTTGGAAATCTTATTGTAGTTTTTGGAACCACAGTATTTGACATAGATTGCAGAGAAATAAATAGAAAGAAAGGATTAGCTGAAAGATGAAGAGATGGTTTTATTGCATTTGACTTAAAGTTCTTCCTCATACCCTTTTAAAAAGAAAAAAAGCAGAGGTACTACCAGGACACACAGTCTACCAGATTATACAAGAAAGAAAGGCAGTATATACCAAATTTGGGTCTGTTATAAAAAAGCAATAGGTGGGGCTAATGTAAAGTCTTCAAAGGCAAAGGCAAAAGAGTGTGGCGATGATGACAAGAACGTACCCTGTACTGACGACTTGAGGGAGCAAATGTTGAAAGGGACAAATTGAGGAAGATGATCCATTCGTACAAAAGCAGATCATTCTGCAAGAGCAGTCAGATGAGAAAGGTTTATATGAAGAAGGTGAAAAGCAGACATAAAGAGATTTTGTTTATTTCAAAACCTGGTGACTCAATGAAGAATGCTAACACAACGTTTCAGAAACATGGCTCTGAAATATACTTCAAGGTGTGAAAGAACAGTCTTGAAACCGCAATACTTTACATATGATCAAAGTGCAGCTGTGTGTGTGAACTAATAGCATCCTTGCAATTAAGAAAGAGAGTATCAGAGCTCAGTCAGTCATAATGCTGGCCCAAACTGTGCATTCACATAGACTGGCCCAGCCAAGGAGGATGGAGTCGCTCACCCTCTCCAGGTTCGTTATCCATTCTGGGAAACTGTTATAGAAGTGAATATATGCGAAATGCCTTAAAAGATTCAAGGTACTCCTTCACATCTTTCACATGTGTTCCAGTTATATTATCCACTTTAAATATTAATACTGGCAGTATCTATGAGATATAAAATGCAGGAAAATCATCTTCATTATAAGACTTCGGAAATATTTTATGAGATAATCCCATGAACCAATGCTGAAATATTGGCTTCTCTGTATTTAATGAGGTAAGGTTATTTTTCTGGTGTGAGATAGGAAGCGTTGTCTAAGGAAAGAAGGAAAAATCTCTTGCATATTTTAAATTAAAGACATAAAGATATGGAGAACATGATTGAGAACTGGTGGTTTAGTAAGTTTACAATTGATGACTGAGCTTCTGTTACTCACTGCATGTGGTCTCAGGGACTGCTCCACTGATGAGGTAAAGAGATGTAATCATCTCATGTATTTTACCTTGCAACTGAATTTCATGAAGTATAAAGATAACTACAATGATTTGTCCAATGGGAGATAATGTAGCATGTCACCCTAGCTGTTATCAGTTTAGACTTCTATATTATTTAACGAACACGCCTGTCATAAATGTGAAAATAAACAGGTAAAAGACCTGTTACTCCATTCAGCATAGATGCATGTTGTCCTAGTTCTAGGGAAGGAATTATAGTTTGATGCCTTGCATAATAACCCCTAGCATCTCAACTAATAAACCTCTGAAGTGGCAGAACCATTTACTTTAGCGTTCAGGTGACCATTCTTCAACTTCTGTTGGCTCCATACATAGTTTGTGTGTCCCTTTTGCAAAGTCGGTTTCTCTAATTTAAAATTCTTCTAGTTATTTCCTCCTTCCTTCTTAATGCTTCCTCCACATGTTGACATTAGTAAAGAAATGTGAGCATAAAACTGGGGTAGCAGAGTAGAGAATTAAAATCCACTGAAGATGAACTGAAGAACAATTATACATGTTTTACTGGGCTGAAATGTGTGTGAGCCAAAAATGCAAAACCGTTTCCTTGGAAGACACTTTATTATTCACAGTAGATAAGCAGGTTCTAATTATTATGTTTGGATAGGATTTTCATGTACACTTTCCATATATTACTACTCAAAGTTTTATCTAACCGTGGCACATAATAGTATTCAGCAGGTATCTGGAAAATGTATATAGGAGTTAAAGTTTGTCTAAGTGAAAAATTGATTATTCTTCCAGAAGAAGGTGTCAACTTTTTTTTTTTTTCCCTGAGTCTTCACAGTAAAATCTCTCAGGACAGCTGATAAAAAGAACTTGAAGTGTCTAATCTATAGACTTACAGAGAACTGCAAATAACCTGAACAAGAAGTCATAACTCACAGAGGACAAAGAAAATTGTCTACATTTCAAGTAATGAATCAAACTCTTCTCTTTTTTTATTTTAACTTTTATTTAAGTTTGGCAGGTTTACAGAGATTTTAAACATTGCACAACTGATTTGGTCTTCTTATTAAATTTTCTTTTCTTGTCTTAGAAATTGTGATTTAGTCTAATATATTGTCATGATCCCCAGCAGAATGATACATGTTCATTACTCCTTCTCCATAATGTTCAATAGTGGGGGTCATTTATTTTCAAAAGATGACAAGCCATGCTTCAGAAAGGAATAGAGTCTCTTCCATGCCAAGGTGATTTTATTCAACATTTCTTTAGGTTTCTTCTCTTCTGTTCAAGACACTTACTTAGAAAACAATTGTGCTTTTAGTCACCAGCAACATTTCTTCTCATGAAATCATAAGATTCATTTTCATAGCTCACAGTGTCAGCTTAGGTCCAGATTTTCCGAGAGACGCACTCAGGTACCATTACACTCAGTGTTATCATACTAGGTTTTAGACACTCAGCTCTGGAAATGAAATTTATAATCTCAGGTGGACATTTCTTTATGTACAAGAGTTGGGTAGAGTTCAGTGCTTATTTTCACAACTCCCTACACACTGAACTGACAACACTCAACAGTAAACACTAAAAGGAAAGTTTTGCGTGGCAGTCAACACCACTCACAACCTGGGGTTCAGGCAAAGACCGTTATTGCATCATCCCACAAAAATACGTGACATTTCTTTTTTCACAGATGGCTGACTCCGGTTATCACCATCACTTCGGTCCCTTTGAGTTCTAAACCTGGAGTTGGCAACATAGATTCAGTTCTCTCTGCAGTCCGACATGGTTTGAACCATGCATCCTCTCTTCCTACAAGTTGTTTAATCACACCCACTTAGAGCATATATATTGAAATTTCTATCTTTCTTGACATTTTAAAGCCATAATAATCACCTGGAGCAAGCAAGAAATTTGACAAAATGGACCCCAATTATACATAGGTAAAAAAACTTTGACCATTTTAACTTCCTGTAAAACATCAGATACCGAGATTTAGCTCCATCATTCCTTACTTAATTTGACCTATGCTGGGAAAAAAAGCAGCATAACTTAATAAGAATCTTTATATTCCTATATGTTGTATGCATACATTTTGGGTTTGAATACATATACTCTGAATTTGGTTCAATGCCATATAATTTGATTTTATATTGACTTTATTTCAAGATCCCACCTATAAACTTTTATGAATTCCAGTGCCATAAGACCCAGATTCAAAATAAAAGACATTTGTCACTTATTCTGACATTTGTCTCCCAACCCAAAGCATTCTTTTTTTATTGTACGTTTTGGGGACAAATGCTGGCTAGAATTTCTTTTTGCTTATGTTTGAAATATGACTTTGCCAGCACCCTGCAGGCTCATCTCAAATAGTTAACACCTAGCCAAATAATATCTTGCTCCAAAAGCCTTTGATATGCTAATGCAGCAATGTTATTTCAGACTTGAGTTCCGATATGTACAGTAATTACCCACAAACACAGGTGAGGTTCTTTCAGTTTTACTGCCCCTATTTACAGATCAAAGACATGGCTTAGCCCTGAGATCAAAGATGTGATTTAACCTTTTGAATTTTATTACAAAGAATAAACCTGAGTTACAATTAAAATAATTTTTAATTGTCAATTAAAAAAAAAACCAACAAAACATCATGGTCAAGTAGTCAAAGGCAGCAACTCTGCAGGTTCAAAGTAGCAACAAGAGTAAATCCTGGCCTACAAGTAGGAAAACACAGGCTAGATTCTTAGTAGAGTTAGCCATAAGCTCCACTGTGGCTGGTGGACTAAAACCTGTGTATACCCATGTGTTTTCTCCTGCTCTGCAGTGTGAGCCAGTTATGATGAAGAGTCATTGCTCGTCCTTTTTTAGCTGGACTTAATGTAAAGAGGTCCTGACCAACGACTAAGACCGTGGCACACTACCATGCTAATTGTAATGCATGCTAGTAACCAATCATAACATTTTGGATTACTAGAGAGCTGTGCTTTATTTTCAAAGCCAAAGAACTAAATTCTGCTTCCACTACATTAGGTATCATACAAAAGAGCTGTTTGTTTATCTGTTGGTTTCTTTTCCTGCTTCAGAACTATTTCACATATAATAAGAGCATTTCTTCACACTTTCATTGCCTTGCAAAAGGTCTCATTTTTTGGCAAGGAAATAGTGGAAATCTTTCTTTTCTGGGACAAATTTTTTTTTTATTTCACCCTAGGAACATATAGTAAATAACATGCCCAAGGAACTAGAAAGTCAGTATGCATTCCCATTCAGCTTGTGTCAAAGATAGATACTGGCATTGCTATAGAAGATGCCAGCCACTATTTGTTGCTTTGCATTCAGAGTAATAACACTGGTTGTGATTAACTCAGTTTGTATGGCCATATTATCCTCTTTGTACACTCAGATGCTTTGTACAGTAATATTATGTGTCATATTCCCCATTTCTGACTGGAGTTAATATTGATGAACAACACTGCAACTTGAACTTAGTGAGTCAGAAAAGATACCAAGATTATTTAGGTTTATATTTCCCAATAAAACAATGCCTCTCACTACTGTAAAACCTGCTAGATGAAATTGCATCTTCTATCCAAAAGAAATCTCACAATCCTTCAATAGGATTCAATCTTCAGGTGTTTAGACACACATCTTGTGTACAGGACCTTTGAAGTGGCACTCTCCTGTGGGAATATTTGTACATGGTCTTTGCACAGGAAAACTAGTAAGGTCTAGATTGAAGTTTATCTCTGCACTCTAGGTCAATTTTTAAATAACAACATGAAGTCCTCTTCTAACATGAGGGTGTAGGCCCTGCACTGCCAATGTATGTACCAAAACAGTGAAGACAGGTAGAACTGAAAACAAAGAGGCAATTTCAGATAACACTGTGCAGAAAATCTCTAGTAGGGCAAGAATCTTTACCAGGATGTCAATGGGAATTCACCACTGACAAAACTAGGAGCTGGATCAACCTTTTCTGTATAAGCACCAACTGAACTCCTGGTCAAACCTGTACTGTAAGAAACCCTCTGAAGCAGCTCTATATTGCTTAGTATGTTTTCCTGGAGAGGGAGAACAAATAACACCAGTAATTTCAGTGCTGCCCCATGTCGTAATATGCTGGCATGACTTAAAAACCATCAGCCTCTTATTTAATTTTGAATTTCCAGAGCTGAGCAACAATTTGGTAAAAGATGAGCTGAAAACTTGAGAGACATTCTCACCAGCTCTGTGGGTTCATCAGCTCTCATGAAGCCCTGGCAGGTGCCACAGGAAAAATAATATATATACAGTCAAAGTTGGATTTCATTCATCTCTTTTCTAACTCACTTCCTTCCAAAGAGGAACACAGTCATATAGGCTGGAAATAACTCTTCAGTTTTACTGGCTTTGTAGACAAGGGAAGAAAAAAAATAATTACATGTCAATGGGCGTAAAATAGAGGCAAAACCTTTTTCCATAAAGTTGAGAATTTTTGCAAAAGAAATGCCAAATACTCCTTGGGGACAGGCTGTAGGATGATTTCTTACAGGCACATGGCACATGGATTAATTTGAATAAAAAATTATCCACTATGCTAAAGGAAACAATGAAAATCAGTATAAAATAAGAGTGACAGGTTTTGCCATCCGGTTTTTGTGGTCCAGTTTTCTTTAATGCAATACATGCATGTTTCTAATGCTTATTTTCTTGTCCAGTCGAACTGAAATAGTCACATTATCAGGACATGCTAATAAAAATGTTTTCTAACTAAACCAGTGCACACTTATGAAAGGTAATATAATTTGACAGATTTAGCAATTTAGCAGAAGATCATAAAAATACCAGATTTTTCTTCATATGCCTCTTAAGCACCAAGATTTCATACCCTGATGAGACTGAAGAAGAAGAATATTTGTGGTGTCATTTCAGAACAGCATTTATAATAAACTTGAGGTCTAAAACGTTCAGTATTTTTTCATTTTGTGAAATCTTGTACAATACAAGGTAATAATATCTAGTTTAATAAATAAATAAATAAATAAATAAATAAAAGCCCCTAATGGACTGGCAATAAAAATACCTTCAGAGATACATGAATACAGCAGATGTATCATGTCTGGTTTCCAGCTTTAAGTTACAGTGCCTGTGATTTGTATTTGTCACATGGAGTTTGCATAAAATGTAAAACACATCCACATAAAGAACCACTCACAGTGGAAATAATTACATTATCCCAGCAAATATGAAAACTGTCTTCATCATAACACATGATAACCCCAATGGGCCGTCAAGGAGACTGCAATTTTCTTCTACAGCACCAGTTGCTCAGAAGTGAGTTTGATAACAGAAACCGGACCTTTAGAGCACATTATTCTTAGACCACATGTCAAATCAAACAGCTCAAATACAGTGAAGGCATGGAACTGAGAAGGATCCAAACCTAAATCAATTGCTGAGTGATTAATATCACTTAACCTATGTATATCTTTTCTTCCAAACGAATGTGAACCAGCTTATCTTCCTATTTCTGTTTTAAGGCCAGCCCTACCCAGAGCTGTAGTATATAGGTTAGCAACAACCCTGTTCATTCTCTATCCATCTCCACCAACTTTGCACAGGCTTGCAGTCCTGAGAAAATTAGGCCAACTTTCCTGTGAGCTATGCTATGCTATATATGTCCTATATAAACACTTTGACCACAACAAGTGCAAGGTCATTTGACTTAACCCAGAAGACTTATGTAAACTAAATTGGTATGATATAAGATGCACAATATTAATCAGAAATCTACATAGCTGTTACATATGGAATTCTGTGAGATTTAGCACTTATTCCATTGAATGCAAAAGACTGGATTATGTCCAACACCTCTTGGTGGAGAAGTGAGAAGGGAGAAGAAAAAGATTGTTTTGATTATTTCTGCATACGAGTTCAGGTACAATGTAGCACTTCTTTTTAAAAAAAAAAAAGATAAATCTAGTAATATAAAGAACTATTTATAGTTCTTTATATTAAGGAAAAACCCACCCCTAATCTTCACTACATTTTCTAAGTATGCTTCCAATTTCTTTTGTGACCTTCAGCAGTTTCAGCCTCCCTCAGTTTCTCCACAATTTCACCTCAGTTTTCATCTGTAAAAATAGCATTAAATAATTATCTTCACAGGAACATGATAAGACTTCTAAAGCAGATAGAAAGCATTAGATAAAAAGTGGCAGAAACATGCAGATTACTGTTAGCAGAGCTGTTTTCATTTCTAGGTCCCTTCCCCTTCACTGCTTCTGCCATTGTTTTCTGTTTTCCTCAGCAGAATGAAACTACAGAGCATAAGAAGAAATCTTCCCTCAGCAGTTATATGTCTCATGACTTTGCGGTGTTTCATTTGTTTGTTTATTCACTTTCACGGAGTCTTTCTGATGGAAATGAAGTCCAGGCTTTTCCTCTTAGACAAGGTAACTCTGCAGTGCATTTTTTAGTGTCTTTGTTATGCCAGATATGTGGGCTTGAAAAGAGCTGCCATTGGGCTGATTGAATTGTCTGGAAGAGAGTTAAAATGTGCCCTGTGCTGATTAGGCCAGGCAGTGTCAATGACAGAGTAAGAGCAAAAGATTCAGTGCCAGAGAAATTGCAAGGTTTATCTGGGAGAAGTGGAGCGCTCAGCACTATTTGCTTTTAAGCAACAAATATTTTGCTCTAACATTGCTGAGCACATCACACATTTACAGTTGTACTATGCTGGGGCATGCACATGTATTTTTCATGCTGCACGCTCTAACTGACTTGCAGTGTTTGTAATAACCTGAATTTTCTGGCTAGATTGAAACAAAACCACAAGATTGAAAACTAGACAACCCAGCAAGAATAACTCATGGAGCGGTTCTGGAATAGGTTCTGCCCTCACAGAGGTCATCAGTCTCAAAGGACAAAACCTCAGAGCATCCCTTGGGCAAGTCATAGTAAGAAATGCCATAGCAGTGAGAAAAACCATATTTATATCATAATGCAATAATAGCTTAGACAAATGCCCCTGAGTCTGCTGAGTTCACTCAAAATGTTAATGCTAAGCAGAAAGCAGACACAACAGGGAGTATTCTCACTGTCTAACTTTAGGTTCCTAGAGTCATCAGGGAAGGTTACACTCCCTATTTACATGCTCTGAATATTTCTCTGGAGGACAGTCCTGTTGTCTTTAGAGGGATCATGGAGTGTCTTCTTGGGCATTTTGCTGGAATGGCACTTTTTATTAGAATCAGTATTCACAACATTGATGTCAACAAATTAACTGAGAAATGTTTGCTTTTTTGTACATACAGTGGTTAAGACAACCACAGGCATTTCACCTCCACACCATAACAGAGGCACTGGAGCAGGCTGCCTGTGAATGTCCACCACCTAGCATGAGGAACCAGGAGGCCTGTGGGACAATACACTCAATCACACAACATTCAACAGTGGGACAATGATATGTTGCTGGTCTCTCTTCTCCCATTCACCTTTTTCCCCAGAGCCAATTTGAGGCTTTTTACACGTGGAGGCAAAAGCAAGTTTTGGCTCCTCAGGTTTTCTCAAGAAGGCGACTGAATGCAACACTCACCTGCCAAAGGGCAAGACTGCTGAGACTGCGAGTTGTGCCATCCACTTCCACAATCTGATGCCAAACACCAGTAAACAGCAGAGCGGTGATTACTTACAGTCACTATGAGCATTCACTAGAAGTCTGTGTGCAGTCGGTGACCAGAATATCTTATGAGACTGTGGGCAAGCAAGAGGACAGAGTTATAAGGACATGGTGGCTATGACAGGTAAAAGAGCATTTCCAGATGCAAGAACACTATCGACTGAGATTCCTTTATCCAGTGTGTGGTGTTCCTGCCCATGACGGGGGGGTGGAACTAGATGATCTTAAGGTCCTTTCCAACCCTAGCTATTCTACAATTCTATGATTCTATGTGGTGAAATTATTCCACTAGCATTGATGTTGGAAGCTGGTTTGGTCAATTAACATGTACTTCTTTTCGATACGTAGTGGTCTTCCCTGTGATGGATTGTACTCTTTGTTGTTATTACAAAAATCATTTGAAAGGTACCACGCTTCTCTTCCTTTGATCATGCACCACTTCTGGTTCCTTGTTTCAGGACTCAAATTTCATAATAACAAAGGCAGAAAAGTGATATTTTTAAGGCAAAGTTTATAGAGGCACAAGTCCCTTCTTAGCAACATTTGCTATTGCAGGGATTGAAAACAGTGACATTGTTCTCAATCCCTATTCTTATCTTGTGACACATTCTAGGTTCAGGTTTTTGGTGCTGTATTATCAGCTGTAAGTTTGTTATACAGTGATGGAAAGTATTTTGCATTCTCCGGAGCAGAACAGACATCCTAGACCACTTTCCGTTTCCAACTAAACTGCTATTTACTACTTGTTCTCATACAGTTTTGTGAATTCCTACCTCTTACTCCCATGAGACAGTGTCTCCTTCTGCTTTGATGCAACATGGTGAGCCAGGCTTAAATATTACCAAAATTCACTTCACAAGTGTGCATAGATTTGATGCAGACTTAGAAAATAACATATCTGTGTTCAAAACCATTTGCATGAAGATAACTTATCCTACCACAGCATTCCTGACTTTTAGTATAGACAGACCATAGAATTTTTAATTACAGCTTTCGCAGCTACTGTAATGTGCACCTGTGATTGTTGTTTTTAAAGTTATTGCATTAATACATGGCAAGGAGAGTATACTTCACTTCTCCAAGCTTTAAATAAAAAGACTACATCTGAGAGTCAGGCTGAAGATGTAAATTCATTAGTTATGGTATAAATTCATAATATCCTGGACAGTTAACAATCTAAATGGACAGGACAGACAGAGGATAGGAGAACAGCTACCACAGAGAGGTGAAATGTGTTGTTCAAAGTCATGTATAAGGTTAGTGGTTGAGCCAGAAACAGAACTCGGGTGCTGACCTACTTGGGGAAGACCATGGGATGACAAAGCCTATAACCCCTTCTTTTCCCTGCCACCATTAGAACTCTTCAGTTTAACATACCATAGCAGCTTCCCAACTTCCCTTCATCCCAAATTCAGATTGAAACCAGGATCTTAAACACCCCAGATCACTCTGCTGTTATACATTATCCTCCAATATCTCAGCCCACATCATCATGTGATAAGAACACGTAGAAAGGACAGCTGCAAGCCTGTGATATCAGCTAGATTTACAGACTAATTATTGATTGTTCCACTTCCATAATGCTTAGCCTGCATGAGAGCATCATGAATATATTAGAGATGATACTTTGGTTAGCGTGTTGCATTAAGACATTTTGACTTCTCCTCAGTACCTGAGCTAGCTTGAGAAAACCACACAGCACTTCCACTGTGCTGCTGATCACATATCCTAAATAACAACACTGAGCTGTGCTTGAAATTAAGAGTGACAGAATAATTTAGTAGCAATGTGGGATGAGATTAACTGTAATGAGATGACACCGACCAAAATGAAATTCTGAATTGAATGATTTCCTAATAACAGCAAAGTTATTGGAATGCAGGACTAACCCTCCATATGAAATGCTTCACTTTTTCAGTCATTTATCTCATTGCAATCACCTGAATGAAAGTTGGGGACCAGAGACTGCATGGCTGGTATACACAGTGGAGAGCCTGAAGGTCTTAAATAATTGTTTTAATAAATAACTCGCATGTGTTTAAAAACACAGTGCTTTCTTCTTCCCCAGCCTTACAACTCATAACACGCAGTGGCACTAGTCAGTCCAGGGAGGCACACAGGAGGTAAGTGAGAACAAAAGAAAAACAGCTAAAACCAGAAACTGCTCACAGAGACAGAACCCAAGCATTGCAACCAAAGGATCTTCAACAGTAATGGATACGAAGCAAAGGGATTGAGTGGGGTGGTACTGCCTGCCAAAATGGCAAGATTCCTACATCAGTGATGAGGTGTGTCTGATGGGCCTTATGGATGACGCTATGAGATTTCAGAGATATCCTGTGGGTCCTTTTCATTCCAGAACTAAAGGCAAATGAAGGAAATTGTAACTACAACATTTACGTGTAAATTTGGAAATGTTAGAGATGCTCCATTAATTGACAGGATGGACTGTGGGATGCCTGACTCTACGTGACTGGAGAGACTGCTGAGAGAAAGATTTCACCCTGGAACAAAAAAAACCCCAACCATCTGGGAAAAAGCTCTAAACAATGCCAATCATTGGTTCAGAACAAATACAGTCAAACAAATGGTTAGAGACAAAGTAATAAGCAGAAGCAGACTGACCAGAAGACGGAGCCCAGTTTAGGTATAAGGCTGTGCTGGTTTTGACTAGAATAAAGTTAATTTCCTTCATAGTAGCTGGTGTGGGGCTGTGTTTTGGACTTGTGCTGGAAACAGTGTTGACAACGCAGGGATGTTTGTTTTAGCTATTGCTGAGCAGTGCTCACATAGAGTCAAGGCCTTTCCTGCTCCTAACATCACCCCACCAGCGAGTGGGCTGGGAGGTGCACAAGGAGCTGGGAGGGGACACAGCCAGGACAGCTGACCTCAGCTGACCCAAGGGATATCCAACACCATAAGACATCATGCTCAGCATGTAAAACTTTGGGAATAAGAGGGAAGGGGGGACGTTTGGAGTGATGGAGTTTGCCTTCCCAGCTCACCCTGATGGAGCCCTGCTGTCCTGGAGATGGCTGAACACCTGCCTGACCATAGGAAGTGGTGAATGAATTCCTAGTTCTGCTTCGCTTGCATGCATGGTTTTTGCTTTGCTTACTAAACTGTCCTTATCTCAACATACAAATTTTCTCACTTTCACTCTTCCAATTCTCTCTCCCATCCCATCAGAGAGGGAGTGAATGAGTATGTGCGTGGGGCTTGATTGCTGGCTGCGGTTAAACCATGACAAATGGAAAGCAATACAAAGGCAGAAAGAAAGTGTCCAGACAGAGAGCAGCCATGGGAGGTAATGTACTGCAGGAGCCTGGACAAAGCAAGTAGAATATGTCATAGTTTAGAATTAAAACCTTTCTGGGGAAGAGAAAGATGGTGTCAGTGTGTGATGGAGTTCTTGCTACTGTGTGAAGAGATGGACGGTGACTTTGACTCACAGAAGATACTAGAAACAAGAACAGCATCACAGAAATGCAGCAATACTTGTTAAGAGAAATCTGACAAGTTGTTAATGACCTACTGAAAATCCTTCTGAGAAAAAAAGGTAAATTTGAAGACAGAAGAAGGTAGTAAAAGCAGCTTTTAAGGAGTAATGGAGTAATGAAAGCTGATTCACATTGTCTGCAGGGCAACAACCGAAATATGCCGATTCGGCTTCTTTTGACAGAAAGAGGCTTATCTGATCTACTTTGAAATCTTAATGACCATGAAGAGTTGCTGAATTTGGAGTAACAATGCTAGATTAACAGCTTTTTTTCTGGAAAACTAGGAAAGAAATGAAAAAGCAGGTTTGAAAAGTAGGAGAATATCTAGGAGGAGGTACTTCTGTTTTAGCACAGAAAATTGAAAAATTATTTAAAAGTAAATAAAATATCTGTTCCCAGAATTTGATGTACTTTCCTTACATAGAAAAATATTTAGAGGGGCATCTGAAGTGTCACCTGCTACATTTTCTATTTGTTAAACTGAAAAAGCAAGCCATTTACTGTCAAGTAGAAAGTGCAATAACAGAGAAAGAACAAAGAATGATGAAAGTATTTACTGATGAAACCGGTTCAGCTTAAACCTAAAAATGTCAGTACTCTCTGTTAATTAAATCCTTAAAAGTTATTGGTTTTTAAGGAATATTAATTAAAGAACCCTTGTGAGAGAAGACACTAAGTGTTGTACCTCAAATGACAGAGATTTTCATTGTATAGCTGATTCTCACATCTCAGTGACACAATGAACCCAAGGCAAGACATTCTCAAAACTATTCTTGCTCCACAGATGTTATTATAAACAGGGATACAATTTCCCAAATCACATATTCAAAATTGGAATACAAGAAAGGTGAAGAAAACAAGTGCCACATAATTTACCATGCCCATCAACCTGGCTTTCCAGGACCCTACCATCTCAGACATACATCCAGGATGGTTCAGCTGCTGCAGGCAACCTGCTAATGTAGGCTCCTGCTGTCTATGTGACCTGTAGTTACAGCTTCTTCTCCTGTTTTCCTTTTTCCCTTTTCCTGTTATATCTAACCTCATGTTAGCAGTTGTAAACTGCAGCTTTTGCAAACATAAGGTCATTCCCACTGAAGGACAATGATACCTGCCGTTTCCTAATTTTTCCTACACAGACATTTTTGGCTTCCAGTGGTGATACCTTCAGCTTCATGCTTTAGTAGACACAACTATGTGAGTGGGAGCTTTATGTATTTGCTTATACATGGCCTTTATATCTGACATTTTATGCTGGTTAGGCGATGTGGGTGAGAGTTTATGCTATGTCTGTCCTTCATGAGTAATATACAAACCTCCGGGGTGTTTTGCTTTGTCTACTACTGAGAAGATACATTTACTACAAAACATTTTGGAAATTTCTTTTTGATCATGCAATCTTATTTGTCCAGAAAATTCCATATAAGCACAACAATTCTTATTTTCTTATTCTGTTCTCTTCCACAGCATTTTCTTGGTTTTTTAAACCTTCAGTGCCTCCAATGAAAGCTGGTTAAAATGAGGTCACTCAGATTTGATTTTGACACTAAGTCTTCTGGTGCCCAGACATACATCTGATTATTTAGATTTAGAAGGTCATATTTTTCCCATCAATGATTCAACACATTAGCAATTCAACATATCTAGCTGGGATGAAATCAATCTTGATCATCCTTTACATCTCTGGAAAGGCGTTCATTTAAATAATGTTTGAATTAGCAATGGAAGACACATTAATGTGAATAAAATTGTCTACTCCCACTCCTCCTGAAAACACAGAGCTAGATCTTAGATCTAGATCTCCCAAGATATTTATACTTTTTTCTACCAAGGATAATTTGAATTTTTAGCTTAACCAACTTTTAAAACCTTCAGTGTTTCTTTCAGAGGAATGGAGATGTCTAAATGGGGGACAAATATTGAAATATTCTGAGAACTTGGAGTTTAAACTTTGTTTCTCATTTATCCATCCATGAATTGGGCAAAGAAAAGACCTGATCAGACCTCAGATTTTATGTTTAATTCTTTTTTTCCCCCAAATCTCAGAAACTATGCAGTGCTTACTTCTATGTGAAATCAGTTTTAATCAAGACATTATAGAACCTTAAACAAGGGTCTAGAATGATTTGAGTGGTAGAACTTTAACATGGAAAAGCAGATGGGTGTCATTGAAACACATTGTTGCTTAGGTGGAAGGTAAGCTGGTAACAGTTGGTTTTGAGCAGCCCCTTTAATTCACATATTTATTTATTGCCTTTTAATTTTCCATGTGTTTCATAGGTCTAATTTCACACTTGCCTCCATCAGCTTTGTTCTCTGCTTGTAATTTGAAATTCCAGTAATCTGTTTTCCTACTTCCTTTCTTGGGTACCAATAAAACCTCCATCTGTGTTAAAAAATTAATATTGATGTGCAGATTGAGTATAAAAATGTACCTAGACCAGCTTCAAACAAGTCCTGGTGATTTCATTAAATCTTTTTAACAGCCACTGTCAGTGGGAAATCTGTGTTCTCAGAGAAAATGACTTGCTGTATTTCTTCAAAATCATTATATGATTTCTAAAGCAAAACAGCCCCGAGCTAAAAAAGTAGACAATTAGTTTTCCCACAATCATATTAAGATTTGTCAGCTACGATCCTTTATGGGACATGCAGTAGATGTAGCCTGTTTTACTTTCAAACAAAAAAATTACACTTTGTAGGTTAGTTTTACTGATTGTTCTATTACAAAAGGCTTGTATACAAACTGTTTCAGTTATTGCTTTCAGGCTTCTATCTCAGAGTGGGAAAAGGATTATACTGGTCCAGGGACTTCTAAGGCTTTTTTTTTTTTTTTAAGATTAGTAGGAATACTAACTGAGCTGTGATTACAGCAATCAAACATTGCAAACAATAGCTGGGCCAGGATCAAACGGAATCTGGAAAACTCTTGTGATTTATTCAGGGTCCTTCCCATGATCCACGCATTTGATCAGGAGATAAATTCAGATTGCTTCCTCTCCATTTCAAAATGGGAAATGTATGTAATAAATTCAGGTAGAGAAGTGAGTAAGTAATATGTCAGACTGCAGGTCAGGTAGCAAATTCATAAAGTTTCCTCAGAAGTTTTCTGGATAGCACAAATGCATTGTTTTCCTCAGTACTAATGGGGAAGCTGTCTCTCAGCTAGGACTGTATGTATAAGTTATCATGAGATGAAGTAGGGTGCGGATTTAAATGTACATCAGCTGCTCTGTGAGTAGCAGTTCCCAGAACGCATACTTTCATCCTGCAATAAGCCAGCATGGTTTTCCCTGCAGAGAAAGTGAGAGGCTGCTCAGGGTCGTTGTCATGGAGTAAATGCCCTGGCTTTCTTTAAGACAGCTTGTTTTGTTGCTACATGACAGTGTACCAATAAGAAATAATAAGCATCGTGCTTAAACCAGTCACCAAGGATCCTTGTAGCATCAGTAGACAGGTAAGATACCATAACAGGTCATAAGAAGAGTCCATCTTCCTATCTTCATTTCACCAGCATTTACAGCAGAATAGTATGAATAGACGGAACTTGTAGCAACATTTCCCCAAAATATTCTCCCACTTTCCAATCCTTTCTGTCTCAGTGGCTTGCATCTTTATATTCTGCATGGAGTTTTCTTCCAGGAATATTTCCAGTACGTTCTTGACCTCATGTAAAATTTTAGCATCTTAAGTGTTATATGGGGTAGAGTTCCTGTGTGTAACCACCTCTTGTGAAGAATCAAACTCTCCATGTCATAGAGGTCAAAGACTCATTAAGGTATCTCTTTTCCTGGCCTTATATGTTCAGTTCTTCCATCAGTGGAAGCCACCCCATACCTCGATCCAGCATCTGCATTGTCCTTCTCTGAGTTTTCCCCAGTTGTCTCATATCTGTTTTGAGATGGAAAAGCAAAACTGCAAACAAGATAGAGATGAACAGAAGATTCATACAGTGAATAACTGAACCATCTGTCTGTCAAGACATTATCTCAGTTATTGTGTTTCTAAAGCATATGATACAACCAGGCTCTGATCTACCTTCTAACAACACACACTATTGTAATATAAGTAATAATAATTAAATGTAACAGGCTTTATGCTGATGATGCATACCTCAGAAAGGGTGCTCTGGTACTGAAATTAGATTTGTAAACATCTATGAAAATATTAGATAAATACATTTTGAAAAGCACAGGCATTTAATTAACATATATTGCAGAGTTTGGGCCATGTTTAGAAAGACTTCTTTTATCAGTTCCAATTAGTTCAAATCAGAACTAATTTAAAGGGATTTCTGCTGCTGAAGGGATTATTTTTTTTTCCATTCCTAGGCTTACAAATGGCAGGTGACTGTCTCAGGACTGCAAAGGAGTTTTGCAGTCATCTCTCCAGTACAGGACTTGGTTATACCTGAGGGCCCTCTATGGCAGTATAATGCAAACCACATTTGGCAATACATCCTTGATAATACATGAAATCCAAGGGTAAGCCTGAAGGTTTCATAGCTTAAAAAGCACAATAAATCTGCATTGTGTACGTGCATGAGTGCACCTGGCTTCTCTTAGACTTGTCTCTGCAAGATTTGCCTGGGAATTGGGGTGATAATAAGAAGCATAGAGCTGACACACAAAACCCACCAGTTCATTCATGAGCGTTGAACAGTCCTCTGAAGTTAAAGTAAAATGCTTAATCTGTTCAGAAATACTGGCATTGTCAAGACATGAAAATCTGAAGCATAAGTATACTGAGAAATATGACAGCTATAATAAAACTGGAAGTGGCATATCAGAAAAGAGAAAGATGGGAGCATTAAAATCTGGATATGTTGCTGACCAAGAATGTTTACAACATTTTTGAGAGCAGCTCAAGGAGAAGTTTTAAACCATATTTGCTGCATTTTAGCCAGAGAAATATATCATGTTTAAAGCAGTGAAGAATACATTACTGAAATAGCAAAAATCTCGTTTAGACGTAATTTACAATTATAGAAAAGTTGAAAAGTGTTCCTCTTTCAGTTCTGACAAACAGTCACAACTATGGGTACTCTCCAAGAATATAGTACAGACACATTCATAGACATATATTGCTCCATAGTAGACAGATTTTCTTTTACTTAGGTTGGTTGCTGAAGTAACTTACAAAACACAGTTTGTAATTCGTGTGTTATTCTTCAGCAGCAACAGAGTTGTTGAAAGTTGCAGGGGTTAATTCCAGTAGAACAAATGCTTGGAGAGAATATTTATAGTGCAGTTGTCAGTGTTTTATTGTCTAGTGATATTGGAAAAAACTTATCACTTAGGCAGCCAAAGGAGCTCTTTCAATGCCTCAGGAAAAAAAAAAAAAGGGCTCATATTTTATAAAAAGTATCATAATAAGTGTTCCACATTTTATCACAGCATTATACACCAGAGAGCATTCTGCTCCAAGCTATCACATGTGTCTCCCATGTTGGCTGTCCTTACTCAGCAGGCTGAATTCATCCACAAGACCATGCTATTTCCACACTGAGCTTTTCAAGTCTTTCTTCAGGAAGTCAATACAACCTATCCTGATGTTTTTCTATGTAATAATGTGAGGTGCTTGAGAAAAGAGGGAGAGCTAAAGTGTTCCTATGGATGGAAGTACACACTGAAGGGTTCCTGTCCAAACAACATCAATTCACAATAAAATCATTTCATGGATTTCAAAGGCCTAATGTGAAACATCAATTTTTAAAGATGCTTTTGGTCAACTCATTTATGCTAATTCTACAGCCACAGAAGAACATGCCCAGGTTTTATGAGGTTTGTGAGTTCTTGTGAAGTTAAGTATTTCTTAGCAATCAGAAGAGAATGACACATTTTTTTCCCGATGTGGCTCCTCTCCTTTCCAAGAAAATAATTTAAATCTTCTACAATTCCTCTAAGAATCTGAATTCAAATCTGCAAACTTATTTTATCTATTTAATGGATTTAAGTAGTTTCAGAAGCTAGCAATAATTATTTTCCAGATAAAGTTGAAAGCTAGCGTTGATATCCACTGTTAATAATGGATGACTGAAACAAAGCATCTGAAAAATTAGTAATAACCAATTTACAAGAAAGTGTGGAACAACTAGATAAACTTGTCTTTTTTAAGAGTGAGCTGAATAAAAAGGGAACTGGACAAAGACTTCTTTGCCAATATACATAAGCTGGGAAACACAATGTGTGTTTAGTTCTTCATATTTATTTCAGAATTGCCTAATAACTTCAAAAACTCATTCAGCAATGCACTTTCACCAGCTCTCTGCTAATCCAAAGTATAATTTTTCATGTGAAATCTCTGAATTTGGGAAAACAGAACAATATAATCACTTAAAGCTATGTTTAAAATGCAATAAACTATTGAAATAAAAAATAATTCTAATTTGGAGAAAAAAATCGATCTAGGAGTGTAAAATAACTAAGTTTAATGAAAACTGGGATAAAAATTTGTATTCTTTCAGTCACTACTTATGTAGTTTGTAATCTACAAGAGAAATAGTTTACAGTCCACTTAAAGTTGCTGGATCCTCATTCCCAGACGGGTACTACACTAGACACCTAACTTAGCATACAATTAATCTCAACAACTCACAGAGTTCAAGAGGGGCCCAAATGTTGCTGAGCTGGAATCTGGGACAATTCACTGCAATAATGAATGTAAAGGAAACATATTCATGCAGTCATGATTTGGCAGTTCATACTTTTGATGAATTTATCACATTATAGCCTCATTTCTTTATTAGCACCAGGAAAGTAAGAAATTAAAAACTTTGTTGAAGCGTTCTGTATGCTGACTGCTCCATAGAGAATGGGCATTGTTAAATGTCTTATATGAACTTACATCTTCTAAAAGCAAATTGAAATGAAGAGCAAATTTTATTCCTTTATTAGAAACAATTGTCTTCTCACAATAGCTGCCATATCAACTAGAAATTCACTGCTGCACCCTCTTTCAGGTATGTGACTTAGTATGATCTAGTGAACTCAATCAGGAAATAAACATTGTTTCATATAAAAGAGGTGGAAATTTATTACTGCTTTTTAGCTCAGCAACACAGATTGTTAAATCTACTTGTCCCAGCCACAATACAAATTGTGTTCTGCAAGTCACCAATATTAGTCCAAGTAGCCATCTGGTAATAGTTCTTCCTTATTTCCTTATTTGTCTTTTTATTTCCCTACGCCACCCCCTCACCACCACCCCAGATCTTCTCTAAACATCTTTGAGGAAAAAGTATTGTGATATTTTCTGCACTTTTTTCTCAGAACATATTGGACATCCATTTTTGCTCACGAGGTCTGGGGGATATTTGTAGATGCTTTTATGAAGTGAGCTGTATAGTCAAGGAAATAACTTTCTAACCTAGACTTCCAGCATGGCATACACACAGCATGGAAGTCAACAATAGGTTTTAAGTCTTATGCATGTGATCGGGAAGAAATCTATATACAAAGAAAACTGATGGAGGTTATTCATCTCCTCTAATCCTAAAGAAGGGATGAACAGGAAGGCTGTCCAGTCAAGGTAAAATTGTAATTTTAAAAGGTCGTATTCAACAGTAAGAAGGTAACTATGACTGGCAGCCTTTGTACTTTGCCAGGTCTAGTAAAATGCACTTACCATCTCCATACACATATATACAAAATGCACTAATTATAGATATAATAACATTTAATAATATTATAATTATAATTGTATTGTTATAATACATATTTATATATTCATATAATAATATCATAAATATAATAATAATACTTTATTTAGGATATGTATCTGTAAGTAAATTTAAAAGTTCAAATTCACAGATAACGATCTTGGAGAAGTCCCATTCTGCAGGATATTGAAAAAACTTCTAACAAGAGACTGACTATGCCACAGGGAGATTAGATTTTAAACAAAAAAAACCAGACTTTGTTAAAGACACACTGACTTCCCTCTTATCTTTCAGTATAGCAGGAGCAGGCCTAACAATAACACCCAGGACATATGGAAGGACATATTTCAATAGCTCTAAATACATCTACCTCAGCACTCAAGGTTTTTCTTTTCTCTTTTTACATCTACTATGGCATTCATTGTTTAATACATTGGGGAAGATTAAGAGCTTTCCTACTGTTACCAGGGTGGCTTTTTGTCTGGATTGATTTAGTTTATTCAAATGATGCTTACAGTACAAGAAAGAAACCACTTAGCCTGAAAACAAGAATTTTAGATAATATTTGTACAGGAGATTTAAGGTGACAGACTGAAACAACAAGCTTTGCTATCTAATATCCTTCTATTTATCTAGTCCTTAATATAACATACAAAGGCATTATTGCAACCCAAATGAAAAACTCTTGGAGTCACCATGAGCCCTCAGTAGTGGGTAGAGTATTATTGCTTTGTTGAAGCTTCCAGACAGGGTTAAAATTTAATATGAAATCCAAAAGTGAAAATCAGTCTTTTTTTCTCTCTCTAAGCAGCAGAGGAAATCCATGCTAGATATAGCATTTTTGCTCACATCTTCAGTCACACTGAGACCTATACCAAATTTGAAATCCAATGCAGCATTCAGGCATGAATTTTCCATATTTAAAGAAGGCATTACATAAGTTTGTCAGCATGCAAGAGTAAAGCACATTTAGAAGCAGTTCCATAAATACAAAATTATCTAACTTTTTCCTTATACCTTTGCTTTTACTAGAAAGCACAAAAGATATTGCAAGCAATTTTCATCTGAGAATCAAGATCTCTTCAATTTCTTATTTTCATATATATCTTTCATGGAACTTAGTCTGATTTTTTATTTTAATTTGAAAAAGCAAGTAATTCTGCCTGCCTTTCATAATTGGATTATTTTAGCTATGCCATCAGAGAGATTTTATTTTCCAGAGAGTAAGTAAGTGTTTAATTTACCCATAGCATGATTTAATTTCCTATAAATCCTAAAGGATCTAGTGCTTTTATGAATCTTATCCAAAGAAGATGGATACATCAATCAGTATGGCATCACTAACTAGACTATGATATTTTCAAAAAGATTATTAGTGGTCAGGGAAATCAAATGCTCTCTATCTTTTTGAGGGCATCCCACCTTCTATTAGGAGTATCATTAGGTTTATTAAGTGGCTTCTCCAAACTTTTGACGTGAAGAATGTCCTTCATTAAGAAAGGGTTATAGTGTCCTCTATCAGCGGAAGCACAGTCTTGCAGATTATATGATAAAAATTGCATGTGATCTGACCATGTTGAATGATCAAAATTTTCCTTGGTGTAAAAAGACATGACTTTTTTTATAACTAAGAAATATTCCATTCACAGGCAAATATTAGGGGTTTGATTCAGCAGTGTTGCAATAGAGTTATGCTAGCACACACCAGCAAACGTAATGGTGTCTCTACTCCCAGGAAGTGTAGCACATAGTAAACAGAAATATTCCCTTTAAGGAAATTTGCATGAAATTTCAGAAAAGCTGAGATTTGACTGGCAATATTTTGTATTGAAGAGGCAACTACTGCTTCTTATAAGGTTTATACAAAAGGGGCTTTTCAAACTCTGGAAGGAAACCTAGTAATTTCCATGTTTATCCAATGTTTTCTTAACATAAAATGTATAACTGTTTTGGAGAGTTACTGCTCAGAATGTGAAAATGCTTTATAGCTTCTCTCTCAAAATTTGCGTTACATCATACAGGAAGGTCCCACTTGGGCAGCATTGAATTAAACTGTGTTTCCAAACTCAAGACAAGCACTTGTGTTATCAAACTACCAACCTGACCCTCAAAATCAGGTTTCTTCAGAGACATTTATCTCAGTAACTTTAGTGACCGGTAATGCAGATGTCTTCATTTGATATAGTCACTCTGGGCTTCTCGAGTTGAGGAGGAGAATTAAAATGTTTTAAAAAACATCATTCATTTGAACCATTTTACACATTTCTGTTTGGGTAAGTGAAAACACATTCTGAAAGTGCTCATTTTTTCTCCATTGATTGTAAAGTAATTCTACTGATTTCAGTTCTTACAAGCTGAATAAACATCTAACAACAGATGCTTACATTTTGCCTTAGGATTTACAGTAGAAGCACCAACCTTTTCTCATTCTCATTCAGTATTTGTTTGGTAGCAGGGCAGGTTTGCAATACCATTTACATAAATTCATATCTCACATTCTCACTCTCAGACTTGTAATTTACAGAATTGTGCTAGAAAATTCTCAATAGACAAATCCAGGAAAAGACTTGATGGATGTTCCTGTTCAAATTCAAAAAAAACAGTGTTGCTACATCAGATGAGCATAGCACAATCTTTACATTTCCAGTAATGTCACAGGAAGAAGGAAGGGAAGAGCAGGAAGCTGAATCCAAATTTCTTGCATATCTTAATGTGGTTAAGTAATTAGTCTGAATATTTACTTTATTTTCCATGTAAATATAGGTAATAATTAAGTAGGTACAACAGAAGTAATGCAGGAAGCAGGGATAGATATAAGTCTCAATTGTCTGGTTCTTTTTCAAGATGGCATGAAATTAGGAGGTCAATATTAGGTAAGCCCTGGATTTTCTCACAGAGACCAGGTAGTCACAAAGAAACATGCTTTTCCCCTGAATTGAGTGTCTTTTCTTTTCACCCAGAATATCCCCCATCAAACCATATCTTTTAAATGAATTAATTGTTGCCAACTTTGATTTCTGCATGCTGAAGTTTTTGTTCTAATTTTGCTTCTCTCTGGAGCACAAAATCTCTTATTCTCCCACCAGTTAACAAGAATTGGCTTTGAAACAATTGCACAAAAAAAAAAAAAAAGCCAACCTATTGAAAAAGAACATCTTAAATGCAAAAGTTCTGCAAAGAAGAATCTCTGATAATGGAAACAAGCACTGCGGGCAATTAAAAGCTGAAAGCATCTGGGAAAAAGCAAATTAACAGACCTTCTGGAGTGAACAGACGTGATCTTTAGAGTTTAGAAATATGATTTCCTCCTTCTTGCTCCCTAATGAAACACAAAGGCAGGACCCTAACAGCCTACTTTATTTTTCACATATTTTGTTTGGAGGTACAGTTGCTTCTTTCTGTGGTTTATATTGAAGATATCCAAAACTTTATTGAAAATACGGACTGTTCTGAATACTCTTGACATGGTTAGGACTAAAACTCAGGAGAAATTAATTCATTTTGTACAATCACTATGATTGATTATAAATAAAGTATAATTACTAGAGAGAAAGAGCATACAAAATTGGAGAATTACATTAACTCAGTGAAAATATTTTCACTGACTGCTCAGTGAATATTGCTATCAGACAGTTTCATCAACAGAAGGGTTTTAGCCAGCTTATCTTCTGTAAGCCTGATAGCAAATGATGATCTGACACCAAGGAAAAAAAGGATGGAACTTCTTAGCCTAGAAATAGAGATTGTTTATAATACTGCCTTTATTATTGCCTTCAGTTAAGCTTGAGCAATTCACTACGTAGTACAAGCTTAGACCAAAAGGTCATGTTAACGCCCAGATCTTACTAGCCTATATTTGCAAAGAGAGAAAAGTGAACATTCAGGAAGTTAAAAGTTTTTAAAACTAAGCTAGGTCAAGGTTATATGTCCAGTAAAGAATACTTTGAAATAAGCTTATATTTCATTATTCTCAGCCTACCAATATATATCACATCAGTTCTGCTGAAAAGAACCTGGAAGTCCTGAAAGACAGAAGGTTAATCAAGAGACAGCCCTGTGCCCTGACGGTGGTGATGGCCAGCATAATCCTGGGCTGTAGCAGCAGGAACAGGGCCTGGAGATTGAGTCACCATCCCCCTTTACTAGCACTTGTTAGACCACAGTGAGATATTGCATCCAGCTTTGGTACTGCAGTACTAAAAGGGTGGTGATAAACAACACAAAGACTGTGGGGGACTGGAGCACTTGCAACTGTGAGGATTGAGACCTGGATTTATTGAGCCAGGGGGCACATAACAGCAACTCCCCAATACCTGTGGGAAGGACACCAAGGAGACAGATCCAGGCTTTTCACCACAGTATATAATGATTTCAGAGTATAGTTATCTAAGCATGCCTTTTCTTCAGCTTTACCACATTAGGAAGCTTTCATATTACATTCCAGTTTTCAGTCATTACATATGGTTTCATGGCAATATTGTCAATATACATAAAAATGTATGAAAGTTATTTCTTTTCAATTCACTTGTTAAAAACTTTCTGGAATATTGCGTGGCAGAACAGTTACATGAATATCAGGTTAGATATGTTATGTTGGCATGTGGCATCCATAAAGTCAAGTTTTTAACTATTTCCTCCCAATATTTTATAATAAAGAATATTATTTTGTTTCAGATTTTAATGAGGTCATTAAAAAAAAGATAACAAAAAGACTCATAGTCTTTATGAAAAAGCAATAAAATGTGACTGGGAAGCTTTAAAATTCACTATTTTTGGCAGCTTTTCTTTTTTTTACTTCCATTTACTACCAGTTCAATACATCACTTCTGAAGATGACATTTGTTTTTTCCCCACCAAACAAACCAGAAAGCTCCAAGCACCTAGATCATAAATTTATTTTTCTCTTTATCTTGAACTCCACTTGAAACTTTGTTGTCTGACAGTTGCATCTCCCTCATTACCAATGATTTTGTGGTATCACTTTACAGCTGACTTTGTTCTGACACATAAGATCAGGAAAGCCTGAGCCTAAATGCCTAAGTCATAAATTTTAACTGTCCTTCAGTTTAAATGCTTCCTGAAGACTGTTCTCCATTTGGTGATTTGTAGATGCCTTCCCCCCCTTCCTCCCCACAGTTATTACATTGCCCTCTAGAAATGCTGACAAAGATTGGCTGCATGAGTTCACCCTGTGTCAGCCTTTCATACTGTTCCAAGTTGAAATGTTTCTATTGTCATTACCAAGAAAGATTCAACATATGTAGATGCATATTCTACACATTATTATGCTCCCAGCAGCCAAATCATTCCTTTTGTCATGCTGTCAGGTCTTTCAAGGCCACTAGGAAGCACCAGTCTTTGCGTGTAAGACCCAACTCACCGTGTGAGACATAGAGGCTGTAGGAAATCCAATTACTAGGGAGTCAGTAGGCAGTTGTTGACCTCTAGACACTGCATGGAGCAGGGAGAAGGAATACCCAAACCCAAGAGTGTTCATGGTTTTCAAGGACCTATTGGTCAAGCAAAATGTATGAAAAGGTTACTATGGTGAACCTATGCAGAAGGTGGATCTAGGACGAAAGGCAGCTGCTTCTGACTGGGTAGCCTCATGGCAGGAACCTAGCATGTTAAGGATCAATGCTTGCTATCATCACCTCCCCAGGGAAGTGGTGGACTCCCCAGTGTTGGACACTTTTAAGATTTGGTTGGCCGTGGTGTTGGGAAATCTAGTCTTGGTCATGCTTTGCAAAGAAAGGCTGGACCAGATGATCCTTGAAGTCCCTTCCAACCTGGTGTTCTATGATGCTGGGATTCTATCATTTTATGATTCTATGATTCTATCCTGCTTGGAGGAGGGTTAATCCAGTTAGACCTCTGTGGAGGTTCCTTAACTCACTGATATATGTCCTTGTGGTGGGAAATGCAGTCTAGTGCATTCTTGATCTTGTCTGCTGAGAGGTTAATTTATACCAGCACAATAATAACTTAAATACAGGACAAAGTAAATGCAACAATCACAAATTACTTTGTAAGGTAATAAGGTAGGGACAGGAAGAGAGAGCTAGAGACATGTACAGGAATGGTGGGGTAAGGAGGATATTTGAGAGATGGGTGTTTGGACAATGAAAAGATTCAGGAAAAAAGGTAAGAGCAAGGATAGTAAAGGTCAATGGTATGGACAGCAGGGATTAAGTGACGTAAGAGAATCAGAGATGGAGTGCAAGGAGATTCGTCCCTGCCATGGCAGGGGAGTTGGAACTAGATGGTCTTATGGTCCTTTCCAACCCAAACCATTCTATGATTCTATGATTCTATGAGATCCACAAAAAATGAATAGAAAGGGGGGACAAGGAAAAGCAAGTAAAGAGAAATGGTGAGTGAAGCCATAGCTCAGATATAGTAACACTTACCTGCCTTTGTGAAACACTTTTTGCAGGCTACAGAAATAGAGGCTGTGAAATGTAGAAATGGTATCCCAGCTGACTAGTAGGAGTAATGCTAATATGAATATTATAACTATTTGTGATGTGGTAGCAGGCAAGAGCATCACTGAAAATCTGATACTGTGAATAGTGCAGATAAAGTAACAAAACAGGCACTACTGCCATAGACAGCTCCTGGCTGGCCCAGATACAGCAGGCACCAAGATAACATAACAAATATAACTAGGAAAATTGAGCAGGAAAGCACCAATCACAGATACTTACTGGTCCGGTGACTCAAAACCAAATTGTGCTCACTCTAGAAAACTTTCACAAGGAGGTGTATAAACGGACATGGTGTTTCCTTATTCCTATTAATTTGCAGAGGATATCATCCTACTGGGCTAGCTCCCCATCTCCTACTCTTCTTCGACCTACAGACTCTCTGCAAATTATTTCTATTTATCCTATTAATAATTACTGACCCATAACTGTATAGAGCAAGAACTTTTGACAACTCTGGAAAAACCCACCTGACTTCTCAAGCAGGTCCTGCCCTGCAATCTCTGACATGGATTTCTCCACCCAGTCAAGTTCTCATGGTGCTATAAGCTGCAGGAAAGTAATTTCCTACAACAGGAAATACAGGGGAAAAAAAATGTTCCTTATACTCCTGCAGGAATAGAAATGAATGACATGAATGACACTTTCAGCCCCATACAAAACCGCCTAGGTTTGCATATATATGAAGTTGGAAAATATTTATTCGCATAAACCCAGTTCATGTAGAAATAGTATAAAATATTGACGAGTTTTATAGCATTCTACTTTTAATTTAAGAAAAAGGCCATTTTTTCCCCTGAATGCAAAACTTGAAATCATAGAGGAAAAAAAATATCCCCTTTGGACACCGCAAACAAGATTCCTCTACTCACTCGCATGTTATTAGCCATTAAAAGCAATAAACTAAAATCAGACCAGTACTTCACGAAAGGGAAATCCTGCTTCTGTAGTCACCTAATGTACCATTTAAGACAACTAATTCTTACCACTGCTTATCATATTGCCTCTGAACAAATGATCCCCGTGCCTTAATTTACAACCAGGCGCATTAGCCTTAGACATCATTTTACCTCAGAGAACCTTCTTCATTTCCTCTAAAAAGCACAGAAACCTTTCAAGGATGCTTGGGCTTATAATGTCACTTTCCATTGTGAAGTTAGTTGCATGAAAACTGGTTTCTCTAGGGAGAATTAGATGTTTTTTTGACTTTTTGCAATGGTTTGATATCATGCAAAGGTCATGGAGATCAATGACTTTTCTCTAGAAAAGTGCATTAATACAGATTCTCAGCTGATGTAAGGTGACAGTTTGAATGTCAAGGTTTACCACTTGTAGAGATGGTCAAGTAGGCTTCATTTCTGTCAAATACACTATTTAATGTCTTAATACACTATTTCCTGTCTAAATATTTACAGGGTGTTTATCACTAGGAATCTGCAACATCTAGCTGTCTGGTTTACATATTCAGAAACACATCTGCAATTTCTGGTGACCTGAAGCACTGCTTTCTGGTGAATTTATTTGGTATCATACAGTGTGCTAACCTTATTCAAAACTTACGCAGGTCTAACTTCTTTATTTATTAATTAAAGTAATCTGGGAGGTTTTCAGGATATAGAATCATAGAATCACAGAATGGTTTGGGTTGGAAAGGACCTTAAGATCATCTAGTTCCAACTCCCCTGCCATGGGCAGGGACACCTCCTACTAGACCACGTTTCTCAAAGCCCTGCCGAACCTAGCCTTGAACACTGCCAGGGATGGAGCATTCACCACTTCCTTAGGCAGCCTGTGTCAGTGCCTCACCGCTCTCACAGTGAAAATTTTTTTCCTTACATCTAACCTAAATCTCCCCTTTTAAGTTTGAAGCCATTGCCCCTTGTCCTATATGTGATGATACAGATAGACATCCCAGTTAGGCATAAAACCATGTGACAGAAAGGGTTCTATGATGAATGAAAAGGCATATATTTCATGTGGACTAATGTGCCACACTGGAAAAGTGACAGAATAGGAACATCACATAGGAGTGATGCAGAAGGCTAACTTCTCCTGGTGCAAGAGGAAGTGTGGGTAGCTCTTTGAAAGAAGAGGTGAAATATAAGCAGGTTTCTACTAAAAAAAGAATGAAAATATGAGCTTTCATTCATTCCCTAATACTAAGAACTGAGATTAGGTGCCTAAATTACTATCATGCATGTCTCAAGCTTCTTCTAGAGACAAGGGGCAGAAACAAGCTCATCTAGAACTGATTTAATCCATTGCTTTTCACAGCTATGGGTAAGTGGGTCACAGGAACAATGTTTTCATGTTTGGAGAATCTTCCTGTGCTATTGCTGAAGGAGGATGAAAAGCAGGTGGTGGTAAAAGGTCAAATTCCTTCATTTGACCATGCAGTGTACTCCTGGCAGCCTGGATTATTACTCCAGAAATCTGGCATTTCACCCCATCTGATATCTTTTCTAAATAGATGTCTAGGACTGGAAAAATCCTCATTTCACTATTCCCATGTCACCATATCCCAAGTTAGATGGCTCAATTAAATGTCTAGTACAGTAAATGTTATCCAAGAGGCAGAAAACATGAGATGTGTTCTTTGTTAGAGCACATACAAAACTAAGCTTGTTTCCAAAGACAGAAATTCAGTGGTATCAAAACCCCCTTGTGTTTAGCTTTTCAAGCACATGGGTACTTATTACTCAACTTTGTGAATTTACATAGCTGAGGATTTCCTAATTGCCTTCCGAAGCTCAAGAGATAAATGCAAGGATATAACCCAAGGCACACTGTCAACACCACAGGGGCCAAATAAAGCATCACAGTGAAATGTTGGCAGCCGTATTTGCATAGGCAGCCACATTCACCCCTCCTATTTTAATCTCAGTTATAGAGTATATTGACACCTTTCAAAATTTCAGGCAACCAGGGCTTGCCCCACATTTCTGTGTACGCTTCGGAAACACGCTCTGAAATATGAAGATGCCGTCCCCTATACAAAAGAAATACTAATCTGATTCATCCAGTGATACAGTTTCCCGTTTAGAAGAAAGCTCCAAGATGAAGTACTGATGTCTTTCATCAAAGCAAATTCCCATGGAAGTCAAGGGAAGTTCTGTCAGATGAAGGACTAAATAAAAAACTTAGGTTCCGACCCCTACTTCTTATTTATGTACTGTTTTTACCAAAAAGATGCACTTCATGTATTCTTTGATTCAATACTGCATGCCATCTTATTCCAGTTATTTTAAGAAGTGATCTGTGTAATGTTAACATGATGAACCTAAATGGGAAAAAACACTGGATGTCTGCCAAGAATTTGAAGAGAGAGGCACTCATTTTCAGAAGTGCTTGACAGCAGCTAGAATCTTTTTAAGTCTTCCTCAAGGGCCATGTGTACCCTGGCTTAAAGACTGGGAAGGAGTGGAGTGAGGCTAAAAGGCAAAAGGTTCACTCTCATCAGAATATGCTTTACATGAGGAAAATGTCCAAAGGTCTCAAGGTGACTTAGGACATGTCTGACAATTGCCTCCTTGCATCTTGGACATCTGCTGTTTTAATCAGATCTTTGGGCTTCTCAGAGGGGTTCGGTTCAGCAGAAATACAATGAATCTACACAGAAATGTATCCAGTTACTTGGAAGTGGTTTCTAACTATTCGTCTGTTTCCATCAGCCCACATATATAAAGTCATCAAAAGTCATGTCATGTGTTTTCATTTTTGCGTGATACACCTAAGTCTGGTTGGCAGGGCCTGAGTATCCAGAGGTTCCCTAGCAATCCTGTGACTCGCTGGGAAGAAGGGCATCTCAGTGTTTTCCATTTCTTCACTTTGGAAGATTTTTTCTCACTATGAACATTGTTCTATATCTTCCTCCTTCTAAGTATCTTCTTTTTTCCTCTGAAGGATCTAGTACTACACGTAGTATTGGCTGGTGCTGAAGAAAGGTTGCTAGAGTTGGCCATGGGTCTGATCCAGTCTGGCAGTTTCTGTGATCCTACCAAAGAAATAAGGATATATTTGAAAATCTGGCACTTGGGTTCATCTCATATGATACTGTGCCATTTTTAGCTGAATGTGAGTATTACAAGAGCACTTCTCTCACTACTGTTCGTCATGCAGATTTTAGACAATGACATGCAACTTCACTTTTTTGTTGGTTTGCTGGGGGGGTAGTTTGGGTTGTTTGAGGGTTTTTTTTAAGTTGAAATTTAGGAAATTTAGGAAATTTTGTCATTCATATGATCTGATTTCTATAAAACAGAGAAACCCCCCAAAATGTTGTATTAGGACATCATGTTCCCTTTTTGAATAAGTTAAGAATGTTGAAAAAAGTGCTTTTCTGAAAATCTTGAGATGTACTGTCTGTATAAAAAAAATAATTATATAATACATGCAAGCCTATATTTCATTTGATTCATTTTAGACCTAAAAAGGGAACATCTTATATAACATATGCATATATATGCAGAAGTAGATTATCCTTTTTTTTTTTCTCATAGGTTGTTTGGAGGAGAGCTCCTTTTTCATCATAATTAAATACTGAAAAGTGGAACACTGAATGATTAGAAACATTTCTGTCTTTTTTTTAATGAAATTATTCCTCCCCAGAGGCTAAACAGAAGTTGATCTGTATATACAGATTTTTCTTCAGATCATGTTTAGCTATCTATGTATGGATTCCATATGAATGTTCTAGCCAGGAAGAACATTCTGATCAGAGGTATGTGGTAAAGGACAACTTCAGAATTAAATGTGTCAAGACTGAATCTTCTTACTCATTTTCTAAATGACATTAGTGAAGATTGTCTTGCTATTCTATAGGTTAGAATATTTTCAATTTTAATTTCCTCACTACCTCTTCTGAGTAACTAAAAGCTGATTGATTACAATTTAAAGAGTGCACTTCCTTAATAAAAATTCAAGTGCATGAAGAAACAGCTTGTTTTCCTTTTTAAAATAGGACAAAGACACTTGATGTTTTTGTCCTGTTTTAAACTGTATAAACTATTTAATTCTTCAAAATAACACATTCTTGTAAGGATTATTAGACAGCTGATGACACATTTTTAGTCTAATTTTAATAAAGGAAATCTCTTACCTCATAGCAATAAGTAACTTACGAGTTTTTATAATTTTCTACTGCATTAATAATGGTTTGTACTGAGTTAGCACTCAAAAGACTCAGTCGGAGTTTTAGATTTGTTTTGCTAGATACGTTACAAAAAACAGAATGAAACATGGACTGTATCCACAACAGCTTGTGGTACACGAACAAACATTGTTCTCATATGTTTTCATGTTCTTACTGTTCCATATGCAAATTATTTCTCATATAAATGGGTATTTTTTTTCATCAATTTATTGAAGAAAATTTGATTAGTAATTGGAAGAACTGTGAAAACAAATATATTGAATTTGTTTCCAGTGAGCGTTATTTTAGACAGACAAAGATTTCATATGTTGTTGAACTTCAAATACCTATAAAATATTATGTTACCAAACAGTAACGAACATGTAACAAACAACATATTCTTAATATTTGCTATTTTCAAAAGCTAAAATGAACTCCATCTATTAAAAAATTGCAAACAGTTATTAAGGTAATATTTTGATAACATTTTTATTTCTTTCAAAATATTGTAAAATTAGAAAACCCAAAACATTTTTTAAAACAAAAAAAGGTCCACATAAAACATTTCTAGAAATAAGATTTTTGCCAACAATAATATGAAAAGAGATCACTCAGTTCAATCAGGCATGGTTATTATAACATAAAATAATGAATTGGAAGAGATGGTGACCTGAAAAATAAGACAGCCAAAAGGAACTATATTCACATCTGGCTCTTTTATTTGACTGGACATCCTTGAGTAAGACAATTCTCCCGCCTTTCTACATCTGCAAAGAAGGGATAGAAATGTTGACCTTAACTTCAAAGTGTTTTTCAATTTACAGACAAAACAAAGTCTAAAGTGTGAGGGTGATCCCTTTTGAGTCAAATTTCAATGACAATAGAAACACTGGACCTCCCTAAGGTCATTAATGTTAATATGCAGAATATGCATAAAAGATATCAGAATCTGCCTCACAGCAACACTAAGCGATAAATTACATAAACATAATACTGCTTTCCTATGGTTGGTTTAAGTGTTGGTTTAAGATACATACAATGTTCCTTTAGAACTTTGAAAGAAGAGCCCATTGAAATTCTTCTCTAGTTACCACTGAGAGTTTTATCTGGTCTTATCTGTTACATCTTCATGAGAAAATTTAAATAAAATGGCTGACTGGAGTAACGAATTTCTCTGAATACATTGACATTTCATAAATGTGACCTATGCTAAAATCAAGACAGTGGCCAGAGAACTGAGATGACATTAGCAATTGTAGTCTTTGTTCTATAAATAGAGAGACAGAAGACATGTTAAAAACCAGCTTTTAATTAACACCAGTTAAATATCAACTTTTTTAAAGCTTTCTGACATGAAACAAAAAATTAGGTTTGGTCTTCTTCTAGGGAAAATGAAAAATAAAATCATTTGCCACTGTGACCCAGAGAGGGAGATGAAGTGTAGGGGAAACCTACCAGATCTGCAGGATGTCTTTGAATGAGCAATTACAAAAAGTACACTAACAACCAGTAGTTCTGGAAGAAGAACACGTATTTAGAGTAGCAGATGACTAACCAGCTACACTTCTCTTGGAAAACCATTCCAATCACTGCAAAATCATGGCCAACAAACAAGAAAACAGAAGGAGGATACTGAGCAAACTCTAGAAGCTTAATTAATGTAAGTCATGAAGAATGGGGAAAAACTGCTCTTTTCAGAAAAAAAACCCTGTGCCAAGTTTTGAGAGTGGACAATTTGAGAATCTGAGATGCTATTAATACTATTACAAGCATCTAATCACTTACTGCCATCTACAGAGCTAATCTCACAGATCCACACTGATGGGGAAGCTTTATATGTATAATGTCACTGGGGTACTTTGCAGGTCAGATCTTGTTCCCTCCAACACCAGAGGGAATCCTACCAGTCACTTCAACAAATGTAGGACCATTCTGCTAAATTTATGAGCCATTAGTTTGGCCCAGCACAGGAGAGTTAGCCTGCCATATTATTATCATTCCTGTGCCAAAGACCACTGAAGAAAGCTAAAAAGTACCTTTCATATTTATATAAATATTTATTTTAATTTAATAAAAGACTAGAACATTTTTCCCCCACAGTTTTTCTTCAGTCTTACCTTTCTTTTTTGTATAGAAAATACTCTAGGAATCACACTTGCAAATAATATCTTCCAAAAATATACACTCACCAACAGTAAAGTCTGCTTGAATTTTTAGAGATCCTGAAACACTAGGTGTTTGTGTCAGTAGTACTGACAATACCAACACCATTGTTACAGCTTATTACAGCATGCAAGAAAGGACTAAGAAGATCTAAATCTGCATTTTTAGTCTTTTAGGCAAAATTGTTTGTGGAGAGGAACCAAAGGATATAATTCTCACAGATGTTGTAGAAATAAAAATGGATAATAAGACCCCTGAAGACTGAGGGATCGAGTCAGAGAGACAACAGAATCACAGAATCCTAGAATGGTTTGGGTTGGGAGGGACCTTAAAGCTCATCCAGTTCCAACCCTCTGCCACGAGCAGGGACACCTTCCACTAGAGCAGGTTGCTCCAAGCCCCATCGAACCTGGCTTTGAACACTGCCAGGGATGGGGCAGACACATTCAAATTTTTGTTAAAGTGAAGTCAGTCAATATTAAATGTCTACAATATATTTCCTCAGATGCTTGTAATACATCGAGGTACATGGTACAGAAATGTTGCCATGTTTGGAGAGAAGTTGTCTGGGAACAGCTAAACCCTGCAGTGAAATATAATTCTCGGAAGTGGACATGAAACCTTTCTGTCAGCTACAACTTCTGACTACAGCAAGGATAGGAAGTGTGCCATTTAACTTTCAAAGTAGGTATTTAGTTGGGTTACTGGATCTGATGTTTCTAGAAAGTACTTTGTCAGTTTCAGTTGGAGAGCAAAACCCTTTGTATTGTACCCTCCAAACAACAAAATACACTTCGGCACAACACAAATGCAGAAATATTTACCAGTTCAGTCAGGGGATACTGAGCTTCACAGTGGCACCTGCCAACACTCTGGAGTCCTCAGTATGGGGAAGACATGGACCTGCTGGAGAGGGTCCAGAGAAGGGCCACAAAAATGATCAAAGGACTGGAACACTTCTCCTATGAGGAAAGGCTGAGACAGTTGGGGTTGTTCAACCTGGAGAAGGCTTTGCGGAGACCTTATTGTGGCCTTTTAGTTCTTAAAAGGGGCCTATAAGAAAGATGGGGAGAGACTTTTTAGCAGGGCCTGTTGCAATAGGATGAGGGGTGATGGTTTTAAACTAAAAGAGGGGAAGTTCAGGCTGGATGTGAGGAAAAAATTCTCTACAATGAGGGTGGTAAAACACTGGCACAGGTTGCCCAGAGAGGTGGTTGATGCATCATCCCAGGAAACATTTAAGGTCAGGCTGGATGTGTTTCTGGGCAACCTGATCTAGTTGAAGATGTGCCTGCTCACTGCAGGAGGGTTGGGCTAGATGACCTTTGAAAGTCTTTCCAACCCAAACTATTCTATGATCCTCTGATTCTAGGAATACAGCAGAGCCACACACCCCTCTCAACTGTGCTGTGGAAAAGTCAATGAATAGAAGGGCTGAAGTCCCCTCAATGTCCAGTTGTAAATCTGTTTGCATAACCAAACCCAACAACAATACATTTCTATCCAAGAGTGAGCAGTTATTTGCACACTAAGGAAAAACAGCATGAAAGATATGTATACCAGCACCATCTAGTGATGTCTGCCAAATCATTGGTTCTGTGCTATTCAGAACTCAGAAGAAAGCTCCCTAGCTGTATGCACACCTGCACTAGCATGCCCGTGAACACTACTATATGATCTTTGAGGTGTCTTTGAATTTTGTCTCATAATCTCATTTTTATACACCACAGGCTTGTATGTTTTCAGTGGAGATCTTTCATCAAAATACAGGAAAAAATATCTGCCTTTACTGAAACATATGTGATTGAGAAGAGTGCAGCTTGAAGTCGTGTAGCATTGTACTATCACAATAATTTAAGTGTTGCCTGTGTACCTCCAAGGTTTTTGACTGGAAGCAAGCTGTTGAAACATTTATTCATGCATTATTAATTAGTAAAAGCCTGATGATTATTCTGAAAGACGTTTCAGGTTTACGAAGACCTTGAGCATTCACACTGATCAATAGTGAAATTTTGGACTTTCATTTTGATTCACCTGAATTTTCTGTTACAAAAGCAGCGGTGTTATTATCTGGAGCACCATTCATTTCTTTTTATCCAACAGTGACATTACATTATTAAAAAAAAGGGGGGGAGTGGGGACAGAAATGTATGAAGTATTTAAAAGCATTATCTCATAATAAACAAAGGCACTGCATTCCACATTTCAGAAGGCTCAACAGGCATGATGCCAACAGAAGAGGTAACATATGTATCTCAGTGCTGACACGTCAAAGCTAATATTGCAAGCAAAATTCTTCCGAGGACTTAGGAATGCTGGCCTCGTAAAGACAAACATGCAAATGTAAGTTTTCATAGAATCCTAGAATGGTTTTGGTTGGAAGGGACCTTAAAGCTCATCCAGTTCCAACCCCCTGCTACGGACAGGGACACCTTCCACTAGAGCAGGTTGCCCCAAGCACCATCGAACCTGGCCTTGAACACTGCCAGAAATGGGGTAGCCACAGCTTCTGTGGGCAACCTGTGCCAGCGCCTCACCACCCTCACAGGGAAGAACTTTGCCTAATCTAAATTTCCCCTTTCCTTCACGTATGAAAGAGTGTTGAAAGTGGAAGAACATTGCTATAGGAGGTGAAAAAATACAAAGCATTTAATGGTAGAAGAAATTAGCCCAAACAGAAGACTTAACACGACTAGAGCAGCACAGAAGAGAAAATATAGTAATAATAATAATAGTAATAATAATAGTAATAATAATAATTCCTTATTATGTATTATAATAATAAAACATCAATATTAAATAATAATTTTATAATTATTATAATTATGATACATTAGTATATACTATGAGATAGTAATATTTCATAAGATAATAATATTTAATAATAAAATTGTTATTATTATTTCAGTCTGAAACCATCATTACAGCCGCAGTAACTGTGCTGCCCACTAACATTCTTTTCACTAAAAGTTATTTACCATCATAGCCTATTTGCACAGTACTGGTTTAGAGCAATCCATGTGGTGAGTTAAGGAGATAAAAATCTGTGTTTGCCACCTAAGTATTCAAGCTATCACAACTTAAATGCCAAAGTTCTCCTGCTGAGGTTTGTAGCTCCCTGTACAATCAACAGTGAGAGATACACACCTCTGGAAGATGATTCAAAGCATGTAAATTAGCTATGTATGATATGAAGGTACAGCTGCTACTGGAAAATACTGGATCCATCTGAAGAGTCTTACTCTCTATATAAAATTGTGATAAGGAAAAAACTTGAGACCAATCTTTGAAGGATAAGAGCAGTGCTATAGAAAGTTGAAGGTTCCACCTTTTCTTTACACGCATGTTCATACAAAAGGTTGAAGAATCATTAAGAACAAGGCTGTATCCTCTTGCGCACCCTGCCCAAGTTTGTGTCTGCCACGGTGCACAACCTCTGTTCTTCCAAAGAAGTGAGCAAGAAAGGGATGCAAATATTGGAGTTACCCTAACTTTTCTATGCAATGAGTATTATTATTTTATTGTTGTTGCTGTTGTTTTTCGCATGGGAAGAATTGAATTTCACCTTTACACCTGTATCAACATGCATTTCTCCCCAGACACCTGATTAACTTGGGAAGCAAAGGGATTTTTTAAGGTGGAAGTATCACCACATGCCTCATACTATTTGCTATGCAACTAGCCACATTTGAAGACAGGATACTGTGCTAGGTAGACATGTGGTCTGATCCTGTAGACTTGTACTCATTATCACAAAATCCCTAGCCTTTCTTCCTGAGTCTCTTGCCCTTTTCTCCTGCATGAGGGTGCAGAGGGTCACCAAAGAATGGCACTTCTACCTACATACCCATGTAGAGGTTTTTTTCACTGGCAAAGAGGGTAGGAAAGCCTTTGGGATTTTTAACTTCTTTTTTTCCATTCTTTCTGTGAAAGTAGCATGAAACCAGATGGGATCATAAAGATAAAAGAAGTTC
This sequence comes from Strigops habroptila, assembly GCF_004027225.2. Lineage (NCBI taxonomy): Eukaryota > Metazoa > Chordata > Aves > Psittaciformes > Psittacidae > Strigops > Strigops habroptila. The sequence continues at coordinate 117,326,072 of NC_044278.2, read as the reverse complement.
CATTAAGTACCA